>NC_045787.1:167916001-168591001 GCF_009873245.2 Balaenoptera musculus
GAAACAACCCGAATGTCCATAAACGGATGACAGATAAACAAAGTGTGGTCCAGCCACACCCGGGAATATCGCTCAGCCACGAAAAGGAGAGAAGCCCTGACACTTGCTACCACATGGATGGACCCTGAGGACACGATGCTCAGTGACAGAAGCCAGACACAGAAGGACACACGGTGTGTGATTCCACTGATGGGAAACGTCCAGAACAGGCAAGTTCCACAGAGGCGGATTCCTGGTTACTAGGGGCTGCGGGTGGGGATGTGGGGGGACTGCCAGTGGGGACGGGGTTTCTTTTTGGGGTGATGGAAAGTTCTGGAACTGATAGAGGGGATGCTGGCACAACTCTGTGAATGTACTAAAAACCGAAAGAAGGAAAGGGAGAAGAGCAGGCGGCCAGACGGAACCTGTGGAGGGAGGAGGAAGGGCGGGAGGAGGAAGGGCCCCAGCCCCCCACAGGCCAGCTGTGCCCGCCCCACCCCCGTGCCCCTACCTTCAAGGCCACCGCCTTCCGCTTGAGGCCGCTGTTGTCACTGCTCTTGTCCGAGTCCGAGTCGCTCTCCATCCTGTCGCTGGCGGCTGCAGCGGTCACGGCTGTGACGGCCATGACCCCCCGGTCCTCGTCGTCCTCACTGCCACCTGCCGGGTCGGCTTCAGGGGCCTCGCTGTCGGAGGAACTCACTGGCTGGGGGTGGGGACAGAGACAGCAGGTCACCACCAGGTGTGGCCCACAGGACAGCAGCCACTGGCCGGGTCTCAAGTGTCAGGGTCTGGCCTGCTGGCTCTCCAAATGCGGGAACTGAGGCCCAGAGAGCTCCAAGGGGGACTTCCCTGGCGGTCCAGTGGTTAAGACACTGTGTTCCCAACGCAGGGGGCGTGGGTTCAATCCCTGGTTGGGGAACGAAGATCCCACACGCCGTGCGGCGCGGCCAAACAATATTAAAAAAACAAAAACAGAAAGCTCTGAGGACTGATGTGGCAGGACGAGATGGGCACGTGTGTGCTAGCCACTAGGATTCAAGCACTGCAGGATCTGAGGGCAAACCCTGGGCCAGTGACTTAAGCCCCTGTGTGCCTCATCCCACATCTGAGCAATGGGGCCGACAGCACTTTGGCCTCACAGGGCTGTGGCGAGGGTGAGACAGAAGTGGCATGTACTGAGGACAGTGCCCAGACTGGCAGGAGGTCCATCGAGGTTTGCTTTTTGTAAAAATTATTATTATTGCAATTACTGATGAGGAAGAAAATGACCTAGGACAGGACCTCCGGGCGCGAACTTCCAGGCACTTCTATTTCTGTTTTAGCCAAAATGCCTGCTCAGGCGGTAAGAGCCGCAAAAACAGCAGACACGTAGATGGCACTTCTGTGCTAGCCGCGTGCCGGGCTCGTCTGCACACTCGGTTGCCGTCTGTGAGCAGCAGCCAGGTGCCAGGCACTGTGCTAGGGAGGTGGGAGCGCCCAGACGTGAACACGGCACGGGCCCTGCCCCTGGGGAGCTTACAGTCTAGTGGGAGACCGAGCACGGCCATGTGGACAGACCACAGTCAGGGGGTGTGGAGGAAAAGGAACCCTCCTACACTGTGGGGGGGGGGAACGTAAAGTGGTTGCAGCCACCACGGAAAACAATATGGCGGTTCCTCAAAAAACTAAGAATAGAGCTACCACGTGACCCAGCAATCCCACTCCTGGGCATATATCCAGAGAAAACTATAATTCGAAAAGATCCACGCACCTCTATGTTCACAGTAGCACTATTTACCATAACCAAGACACGGAAACAACCTGAATGTCCATCAACAGATGAATGGATAAAGAAGATGTGGTACGTATACACATTGGAATATTACTCAGCTGTAAAACAGAATGAAATTATGCCATTTGCAGCAACATGGATGGCCCTAGCAATAACCATACTAAGCAAAGTAAGTCAGAAAGAGAAAGACAAATACCATACAATACCACTTATATGTGGGATCTAAAATATGACACAGGGAATTCCCTGCTGGTCCAGTGGTTAAGACTCTGCGCTTCCACTGCAGGGGGCATGGGTTCAATCCCTGGTCGGGGAACTAAGATCTGGCATGCCGTGTGGCACAGCCAAAAATTAAAAAAAAAAAAAGGGTAAAAAGTGCCACACGAAGTAGGTCAAGCCCCAAACCTGAAACACTGGGAGAGAACCATCAGGCTTTCAGGCGGATTTCCCTCACACCTCTCCTCCAGGGCGTCACTTTTCTCTGGGGCACCCCTGGTGAGTGGAGAAGGGAAAGGACGTCCCCGGTTCTTCACGGAGGAAACAGCAGCTTGGAGTGTGAGTGACTAAATGGAGGGTCCAGGACCCTCCTGATCGTCTGCGGGAGGAACGGAGCCAGCCTCGTGGCAGTGAGAGCTAGCAGACACGAGGGATCACCTCTCTCCGTGTAGCATGTGGGGAGCTGTCATTCTCACTCTGCAGACAAGGCAAAAGGCGGCGTGATGGAGCCAGATCACACGGCGACTAAGCGACAGAGCTGGGGTGCAAGCCAGCTCTGCTGGGCCCCGAAGCCTGGCCCACTGGACACAGCTACTGCCTGTTACAAACCCCGGCTTGCTTCTGCTAAGCGCTCAACCAGCTGTGGCCGGATGTGCGCCTCAACAACCGGGGAGGCGACTGGCATGAGTGGGCATGTTCCATAAGTGGGGAAACGAGGTCTCCGGGAAGGTAAGTGACTTGCCCTGCACTGCGCTTTGGGGATAAAGCCAGGAACTCTGCATCTCCTGGGCTCGGCCCACGAGACCTAACTACCTGCCAGCAAAAGTTTTGGGAAATCCGATCCCCATGGAGACGTCTGGAGGACAGGAACACTGGTGGCTCGGAGAGGAACGAGGAAATAAAGGCCAAGAGCCAGCTGACCTGCAACCATCCCGAGACCCACTGGTTGAGTGAGATGAGTGATGAGTGTTGGTCTCTTTCACTGTCTTTTTTTTTTTTGGCCTCACCGCGCGGCATGCGGGATCTTAGTTCCCCAACCAGGGATCGGACCCGTGCCCCCTGCATTGGGAGCTCAGAGTCTTTTTTTTTTTTTTTTTTTTTAGATTGATTGATTGCTATGCTGGGTCTTCGTTTCTGTGCTAGGGCTTTCCTTAGTTGCGGCAAGCGGGGGCCACTCTTCCTTGCAGTGCGCGGGCCTCTCACTATCGTGGCCTCTCCTGTTGCGGAGCACAGGCTCCAGACGCGCAGGCTCAGTAGTTGTGGCTCACGGGCCCAGTTGCTCCGCAGCATGTGGGATCTTCCCAGACCAGGGCTCAAACCTGTGTCCCCTGCATTAGCAGGCAGACTCTCAACCACTGCGCCACCAGGGAAGCCCGGGAGTGCAGAGTCTTAACTCCTGGACCACCAGGGAAGCCCCCTCTCACTGTCTTAATGGGTCGAGAGGGTGACAGAGATGGAAAGGGAAGGTCAGGCCCAGCCTGGCCTCCTCGGTCCCCAACACCTTGCACCCCTGTGCCGGCTGCCTGATGTGCACCGGCTCACCGTGTTCCCCCGACAGCCCCGTGAGAGCTCGTCGTACCCTGAGCCTCTGTTTTAGATGAGGAAACTGAGGCTCCGAGAGGTGACATCAATCAATCCCCAAAGGACACGGTGAACAGGAGGAAGAGCCAGGCCTCGAACCCAGGTCCACGCATCCACACAGCAGGGCTCTTACCCCAGGATCCATGTGTAGAGGTCCTTCTCCGGGCCCACCTGCCCCTCTAGGACCCCACCCAGCTTGTACCGACCAGAAAAGAACTTCAGCCTGGGAGACGGGAGGCCTGGGTTTTAGTTCCAGCTCAGCTCAAACCAGCTACTGGGACAGGTCCCTTTACCTCCTCTATCAGGTCACGAGGATGTAACAACTGGGATCCTTCTAGGTCAATCCTTCTCAACAAGGGGTGATTCTCTCCCCCAGGGGGCATTTGGCAATGTCTAGAGACATTCAAATTGTCAAGATGCGTGGGGGTCTTGGCATCGAGTGGGCAGGGCCAGGGATGCTGCTCAACAGCCCACAGTGCCTAGGACGCCCCATGGAGACGGAGAGAAGTTGAAAAGCCCTGGTCTAGGTTTCTGAGGCCTCACGTTCTAGCTGGGTCCTTCCGGGCAATCAAGTGAACGCTCTGGGCCTCAGCGTGCTCAGCTGTAAAATGGAAAAGATGCCACCTACCCAGCCCATCTTGGGATTACTGGATATAGCTGGAACCACACTGAGATACCGTTTTCCACCTCCTGGCTTGGCAGGAGGGTGCGGGAACAGGCCCTGCCGTACGCTCCTGGTGGGAGCACGCCGAGTTAAGGCTGTCAAAAAGAATGAAGCCATTCTCTGCACAGACGAGGGAGACCAATTGGGGGAATAAAGCCAAGTGGAGCATTACATGCTTCAAAAAAGCAAGCTATGTAGGGTTTTACGTGAACAAAGAATCTTGGAAGGACACACAAGGAACTGGTAGCTGGAGCTACCTTGAGAGGAAACTGAAACAGAACGGCCGCGAGGCACGGCTGATCCCTCACTGTACGCCCTTTTGTACTTTTCAGTCTTGTACCAGGAGTCTGTACTCCCACTCGAAACATAAAACTAAACGAAAACCTTATAGGATGAAAAGACAGACTGCCCGGGCACCCTCCAAGCGGTGCTTCCAAAAGCCTGCTGTGGACTGGCTCCATCAGAAGCATCTAGATAACTCGGGGGATGAACCACCTCAAGGTGCCCAGGCCTCAGCCCTAAACTACCACACCTAAACCTCTCGGGGTAGGGCCCAGGGATCTGCATTTTTAACCCAATGTTCTGTTTGGAGGCACAGATGGGTCAGAGAACCAAACAGCAGTAATATGCTCTCACACCTATAGCTACTTCTCAACCTGGGGAGTCTGTATGGGGTGGGTTTAATGTCAAGGTTACACCATTTTTGAATTTCATTTCCTTGAGGGCAGGCATCTACGCGGTACTTCACAGGCTGAGGGTGCGTAATAAACATTAAATGGTGTGATGATTCACCAGGAGGCAATAAGCTTAGGACAAGACTAACCAGCACTTGGGCTGGGGCCAGAATATGGTCTCATGAAACTCAACTACCTTCAGGAACTTCCGATCCGTTTACCCAAGTGCGGAATGTGCAAAGCCCGGAGAGACGGCGGGGAACAAAGCAGGGGGAACGTCCATCTCCCAGACCCATCACGGGAGGTAAAAGACACCACACACATGAAACGTGGGCCTGGCCCCTTGAGAAGGGGCTGCCAAACCCTCAGCACTGGAGAGAGCTCTCGAACGGACCCCAGGTTCTAGATCGTGAGCTCCCAGAAGGCAAGAGGCGTGCCTGCTTCACCTAGGATTCCTCGTCCCTAGTGCGCCACATGGCATGCATGCGTGCGGCCGGGGTCTATACAGGAGTGTTTGCCGGGTCGGTGGGTAGACGGAGGCACAGGAGAGGCACACCCAGACCATCTCGAGACCCCGAGTTCTCAAGCAGGACCAGATGCTACAAAACTACTCGGTCCTTCTCTCACACAAACCAGACCCTCTCCGACTCCCGCTTCCCCGCCCACAGACCAGGAGGGAAGTCCATTTCTTCCCTAACAGCAGAGGTCCGAGCCCTGCGGTCAATTCGCCGGGTCTTCCGGCCCACCTGGAGCCCAGCCCTGCTGAGGCCAGGCTACTCCACCTCCCCACAACTCCCCTCGTCTGCATCTCGCCCCAAAACACCCAGAGCAAGGCACCCCTCTGCCACCCTTCCTCAGCTTTCCACGGCTTCTGTACAAATTTAACTTCAACTTCTCTAAATTCCCTTTTTTCCCTGAATGTTTCCAGACACTGATTTGCCACTGAGAATGTCATCTCTGTGACTCTTAGCACTTCTTTCCCACCTAAGCAAGAGCTCTCACGTCTACTAACTACAGCCTTTTTCCGAGTCTGAAATCTGGCAGTAATGGGGGGAAGGAAAGGGTGTTACTGAAAGGAAAAAAATTTTTCTCCTTAGAAAACAAAAGGTTTCTTAGGAGTTCTAACGATGCTGTTTCACATTCAGGCTAACCCTAGAGCAGTGGGTCTCACCAGGAGGGATCCTGCACCCCTCCACCCGACACTCGGCAATGTCTGCAGACGTGTTTGGTTGTCACAACTGGGTAAAGAAGGAGCTCCTGGCATCGCATGGGTGGGGCCAGGGATGCTGCTCCAACCCCGACAGTGCCCAGGACCGCCCTCACGGAGAACGATGAGGCCCCAAACATCAGCGGTGCCCAGCGGGAGGAGCCCTGTCCCAGAGGCCTCTCCTTTCTCTGTGGGACAAGCTAAGACCACCTCTGGTCCCCAGCGCGCTCGAGTGCCCGCCTGACCTGGGCTCCGCAGACCCCCGCCAGCCTCCCACCCCCAGCATGGACTCACCAGAGGAGCACTGTAGCTGGCATGGGGGTTGTTCTGGATCTCCCACAGGCCCTCATTGAAGCCTTTCCTCTTGTTGGGTTTCCCGTACTTATCTTTACACTTGTCGTAGGGAAACAGGTCCTTGGGTCCCAGGAAGGCTCTGGAGAAAGGAACCACGGGCCGAGCCCAGGTGAGCCAGGCCACCCCGGGAGGCAACAGCTAGGAAAACTCCACCCCCAGCGGGGGACACTTACGTTTCGTGGGTACCAAAGAAGAAGATGGGGTACTTGTTGGGCGGGGGCTTCACGGCACCGTCGGCGATGTCATCGATCTGCAGTGAGAGGCCAGTCAGGGGGTGGCTGGGGGGTGGGGGACAGCTTCACCCACTGACCCAGGAAGTGACCAGGAAAACAGCCAAGTTACTTGGGGGAAAGCACGCTGGGAGGAGGGGAGCCTTCAGAGGAAGGCTCATCACCTTCCAATTAGGCATCTGCCTTCTTCTGTGCAACGCGCCCCCCCCCCCCAATTGCATACCTGTCCGCTCCCCCCAGGGTGCTCTCTCTTCCCCCAAGGTAGGTGTTTCACCTGGGCAAAGCCAAATATGGTCCTCTGAGCAGCCAGGGGCTGGGGCCAAGCCCAGCTTCTGTGAACTCCCAGGACCCCCCCCAAAGGACCCCCTCCTGCAAAGAGGCAATCGGTGATCAGTCTCCCAGAGGCTGCAGCTGGCAGCTCCAAGGATGCAGAGGGTGGGGGGTGGGCTGCAGGAGACAGGCCCGGAGCATCCAGGAAGTCCCACCCTCTCCCTATAGGCCATGGGCTCCAGCAGCTGTCAGTCATTTCCCCACAGGAGGCTAGCAGCCCCTTCCCTTCCAATCAGGTGCTTGGAAGCATTCTGGGCTTAGAGAGCCAGCTGGAGGGGGGCGCGGAGGAGAGGGAGAAGCTGGTACTCTGGGAGGAAGGGAAGTGCCCGTAAAGTTTTATCACTCTGGTGCTTCCAAGAAAGTAAGCCCGAGCAAATCAGGTTGAGTGGGTTCTCTGGTCCCCATTAATTCCTTCCCGTCCTCTTCAAAGCCTGGGAGCTGCTGGAACCTTCCCTGCCCCCCTCACCCAGCTTCCTTCCTCAGTTCTCTGGGCTACTTTTCAAAGTCCTTGGGCCCTGGGCCCCAAACACCCATCCCAAGCATCCCGCTCCTGCACAGACACATCCCCAAACTCCATCACCCTAAGGACCAGCCTGCCATGCCTTCCAGGCCCGCTTCTGCTCTGACCTCACCCAGGACCCGCCTCTGAGCCTGAGGCACAGACATCCCAGCGGCAGCACCCGTTATGGACCACTCTCACGGCTGCCTGGTTAGCAGTCCCTGAGCCCACTCCTGGCATCCTGTGGCGGCCTCTCTGCAACCAAACGCCCAGCTCTGTGTGATGCCCTTCTGCTTACTTCCACCCAGAGGGAGGGAGGGTCTGGCAGGGAACGAGGCTGAAATCTCCAGGCACCCCACAGTACTGCCCAGGCAACTCCTGAGCTCCTTCTGTTCCAGCCGAACCTTCAGCTTCATGCTTCTACTGCCTCCCCCTCCAAATTCCTTCAGTCCTAACATGCATATTCCACCAACATCAGTCCTGGGGTGCCTTAAACCTGGGGATGGCAACAACCTCCTGGCCCCTCCTCCACACTGGCCTGCCCCACAGACAGTGCCTGAAACTCCACTCTGCAGTTCTGAGACTCGCACTCAAGACTCCCTTCAGAACTGGACCCCTCGAACCATCTGGGTCCTCTGGATCCCAGCTTTCTCCAGAGGGGATCCCTAAAGTCCCCTGGGCCCAGCCCCCTCCCTCAGGATCTCTCTCTTTCCAGCTTGAGTCCCCGTGGCTGGCCTCTGATTCAAGCATCCCTCCACCCCCCCCAAGCCCTCCCTCCACCCTGTGCTCCCACCAGCCTCCTCCACCAGGGTCTGGCGGGGGAGTCCTCACAGGGCACCAGTCCCCAGGGTCCCCCAAACAAGTCTTATTCCAATCTCCGGTCTCTGATGCCCCACATTTTCAGATCCAGTCCCCTCAGCTCCAGCGACCTTGTGAACACAGCACCCAGCCCTATTTCCAGCCCTGGTCCTGCTGAGCATCTCTCAACCTTGACCCTCAACTCTTCTCCCTTACTGGAACCCTTATCCATAGGCCCCCTTCATACGTGGCTCAGGACCCCCAGCCCCTCAGAACTTGGCTTCTTTTTGCCCCCCATAAAGAGGTCCTTCAGCCCGGAGCACCTCCTTCCTATTAGTTTGAACCCTCTCCTCAAATCCCAGATTCCTCAGCTCCCCTCACACCCACCAAACTCCTTCAGATTTGAACCCTGGCTCCTCAGGCCCCAGGTCCCTCAACCCCATGTCCCTCGGCTCTGGGACCCCCAGAGCGGGTCCCCCAGGCTCGGGGCCCTCCGCACCTCCGGCGCGCGGGTCGCTCAGGCCCGGGACCCCCAGACCTCCTGGCCCAGGTTCCCGCACAATCCCCGCGCGAGGGTTCCTCAGGACGGGGACCGCCAGACCCCCAGGCACGCGAGTCCCCCAGGCCCGGGTCCCCCCAGAACCCCGGCGCGCGGGTTCCTCAGGCCCGGAGTCCCCCAGACCCCGGGAGCGCGGGTCCCTCAGGCCCGGGGCCCCTACTGCCCCACCCCACCCCCAACCCCCCGTCGCCTGGCCCATCTCCCTCGCGGCCTCACCCGGGCCGGCCAGTGCGGGTAGCCCTTCATCTTGGCGAACACCAAGTCCCCGGGCTTGAAGGCGTGCGGCATGCTGGCGGCGGGAGGCCCAGGCCGCGGGAAGCGGCAGCGGCACGGGCAGCAGCAGCAGCGGCGGCGGCGGCGGCGGCAGCGGCGGCAAGGGGAGGCGAAGCCGGGGGCGGGAGCAGGGCGCCAAGGGGGCGGGGGCGACGGCCTGGGTAGCGGGTCGGAGCGTGTTTATTGGCCTGCCCGTCGCCGGAAGTCCCGCCTTGCGGCCGTCACGGGCGGGCGACGCCGTCGCTCAGGACCACGTGCGGGGATAGAGGAGCAGGGGGACCAATGAGAAGAGGGGTTGGAGCAGAGCATGTTAACGGGATTGGATAACGGGTAGAGCCAAGGGGGCGTGACCCAGAAGCCTAATGGGAGGGGACGGAGGTTAAGGGAGGTGAAAGAGGAAAGGTAGGAGGAGGGAAACAGGCGCTCTGGGAGAGTAGAGGCAGGCAGCCAGGCTCCTTCGGGGCTGGGCTTAGGGTAGAGGGGCGGGCCATAGAACGCCACAGGAGGAGGGGCCTTAAGTAGGAAACATGCTATTGGATTACCACAGGAAAGAAGGCCCAATCACTGTAGGGGGCGCGTCATTAATAGCCTCCCGCTCCTGTGAGGAGGGGCATAATATAGAGCTGAAGGGCATTGGGTACCACGAGAGGAGCGGCTCAAGGTAGAGAACCGGCATTAGCTATCACAGGAGGAAAGGCTTAAGCGGCTGTCCGCCATTGGATATCGCAAGAGACGAGGTTCAACTCAAAATAGGGACGCGCCGTTGCCTGCTCGAGGGGGCGGGGCTTAGGGGGTAGGGACGGGTCATGTGGCGGTCTGAGGATAAACAGCCAAAAAATTCACAAAACACTTATTTCTTCACTCACGACAAGTTTATTGAGCACCATATGCCAGAGCCACAAAATACCCAATATACATACTAATTCAGTCGAGAAAAATGTATTGAGCACTGCCTGGCCAAGTTATGTAATCTCTGTGCCTCAGTCTCCCAACCTGTAAAACGGGACTCATAATGGTACAGATTTTATAGGGGAGTAAGGATTAAATGACATCACCGCCCCTAAGGCTCTGGAAACTGTGCCTGGCAGCAGGAAATACTGGACGCACTTAGGTGCTGTTACTCCGGCTCCTGAAGTATCCAACGTCTAGCAAGGCAAAGAAATGTTAATTTCTTTGTAATTAAGACCCAGGGAAGGAACTCTGAATAAAATAGGATGCTTAAGAAAGAGCTGAATTGGGCTTCCCTGGTGGCGCAGTGGTTAAGCATCTGCCTGCCAATGCAGGGGACACGGGTTCGAGCCTTGGTCCGCGAAGATCCCACATGCAGCGGAGCAACTAAGCCTGGGCTCCACAACCACTGAGCCAGCGTGCCACAACTACTGAAGCCCATGTGCCTAGAGCCCATGCTCCGCAACAAGAGAAGGCACTGCAGTGAGAAGCCCATGCAGCGCAACGTAGAGTAGCAACGAAGACCCAACGCAGCCAAAAATAATAAATAAATAAAATAAATTTATTTTTTTTTTTAAAAAGAGCTGAATAAAACAACAAGGTCCACTTTATAGCACGGGGAAGTATATTCAACATCCTGTGATAAACCATAACGGAAAAGAACATAAAAAAGAATGTATGTATATGTATAACTGAATCACTTTGTTGTACAGCAGAAATTAACACAACATTGTCAATCAACTATACTTCAATTTTTTAAAAAAAGGAAAAAGAAAAAAAAAAAAGGCTGAGTAATGCCAGAGACTTCGTCTATCGTGGGGGAACAGAAGTATTTTCTGGAGGAGATAGTAGTTTAACCAGAGAGTTCAAAGATGACTAGAAATAGGTCCAGGTAGGGAGGTGGGCACTGGGAGGGCATTTAGGGCAGAGCGGATAGCAAAAGGGTCCCTTAAGGACCTATCATACGCCTTGTGAATATCAGTAACACGCTTGGGTTTTATTTTAACTTCTTGGGGAAAAAAAACCTGGAGGGATTTGATCACAGGGTACAGAGATAATACTTTAATCTCAAGAAACATCCTTATGCATGTGAAATACATCTCAAAAAGGCAGGTTTTTCTGTTTTTTGGGTTTTTTTTACAAAGTTAAACAAAGACTTACCATATGAACCAGCAATTCCAACTCTATGTATCTACCCAAGAGAAATGAAAACAAACATCCACACCAAAACTTATACAGCTAATAGTCATAACAGCATTATTCACAAAAAGCAAAAAGGGGAAATAACCCAAATGTCCATCTATGGATAAATGGATAAACCAAATGTGGTATATCCTGATGATGAATTTTACCGCTGACTCTTCAGCAAGAGAAAGAAACGAAGGACCGATACACACTACAACAGGGATTAACTTCCAAAACATACTCGGTGATAAAAGCCAGACATAAGATCACATACTCTATGATTCCAACATCATATGACATTTGATAGAATGTCCAAAAAGGCAAAATTTTCAAGACAGAAAGTAGATCAGTATTTGCTTTGAGCTGAAGGTAGGAATCTAGAGTGACTGCAAAGGAGTATGAGGTTTCTTTAAGGTGATGGAAAATCACCTTATGTTCTAAAACTAGATTGTGGTGATAGTCCTAGAGCTCTGTAAATATACAATAAAATTCATTGAATTGTACACTTAAAAAAGGTGAATTTTAGGGTATGTAAATGACATATCAATAAAGCTGTTTTTAAAAAGATTCCTGGGGCTTCCCTGGTGGCGCAGTGGTTAAGAATCCGCCTGCCAATGAAGGGGACATGGGTTCGAGCCCTGGTCCGGGAAGATCCCACATGCTGCGGAGCAACTAAGCCCGTGCGCCACAATTACTGAGCCTGTGCTCTAGAGCCCGCGAGCCACAACTACTGAGCCCGCGTGCCACAACTACCAAAGTCCACGCTCCTAGAGCCCGTGTTCCGCAACGAGAGAAGCCACCGCAATGAGAAGCCCGCGCACTGCAACGAAGAGTAGCCCTCACTCGCGGCAACTAGAGAAAGCCCGCACGCAGCAACAAAGACCCAATGCAGCCAAAAATAAAATAAATACAATAAATAAATTTATTTAAAAAAATAAATTAAATAAAAATAAAAAAGATTCCTTAGGCTGCTGTGTGAAGAAAGGCTGTAGGTAACATTGCCAGATAAAATTCAGAATTACCAGTTAAATCTGAATTGTAGATATGCAACAAATACTTTTTTAGGGTAAGTATGTTCCATGCAATATTTGTGACATACCTATACTAAACAAGTACTTATTACACATTCTACAACATGGATGAACCCTGAGGCCATTATGCTCAGTGAAATAGACTAGTCACAAAAGGACAAATACTGTATGAGTCCACTTATAAGAGGTCCCCAGAGGAGTTAAATTCATAGAGACAGGAAGTAGAATGGTGGGACCAGGGGCTGGGGGAGGGGATGGAGAGTCAGTGTTTCGTGGGGACAGAGTTTCAGTTTTGGAAGATGAGAAAGTTCTGGAGATGGATGGTGGGGATGGTTGCACAACAGTGTGAATGTACTTAATGCCACTGAACTGCACGCTTAAAAATGATTAAAATGGTTAATGTGTTATATATATTTTATCACAATAAAAATAATTAATAATGCATATATCATGAAATAACACATAACAATATCTGACACATAGTTCTTTTTCAAATGGTTAAGATTGTAATTTTTTTTTTTTTGCCGAGCCACTGGGCATGCAGGATCTTAGTTTCCTGACCAGGGATTGAACCCGGGCTCCAGCAGTGAAAGCGCCAAGTCCTAGCCACTGGACTGCCATGGAATTCCCTGTAAATTTAAATTATATATATAAAACAATAAAGTATTTGTATCTGAAATTCAGATCTAACTGGGCATTCCGTATTTTTATTTGCTAAATCTGGGCACCCTCACATAGAGGTAGAAATTGCACAATAAATGAGGAACTTGGTGCAGAGGGGTCTGGCCTAGGCCAGGGTACAGATGGGGATATTGAGGCCCAGAGAGGGGCGTGCCTTGCCTGAGGTCATACATCCAGTCCTTCCGAGGGCAAGAATGCCACTTCTCTGGGTCCCCACCTCCAGGGCCCTCCTGATTCAGTGCAAACTTCTCCCCCAGACCTTGAGCCAGTGCAGAAAACCAGAGACTGAGCTATGTCGAGCAGCTGAAAAAAGATCAGGCTCTGATGGAACCCAGGGGGCAGAGTTCCCCAAGAGGGTTAGGAGGGCTCCCCCAAAGTGGCAGGCTGAGCGGGGAGAGGAGCCATGCCTTCCCGCCAAATCAGAGGCCACTGAAGCCAACGGCTGGGCCATTAGTCATCACCTGGGGAGGTGACTTTGCTTCCTGTTCCCTGAGAGATGGTGCCTGGCACCTGGCCGGAGGAGGCAAGGTGGGGAAGGTGCTGCCCTGCCCCAAGAACTGCATGGAACGTCTCCTTCTAAACAGCAGGTGACCTGAGCACCTACTGTGTGCTGCAGGCTTGATCTCCAGTTTACAGCCTGGGCCATCAGCTTTCAATCCTATCATTTTTTAAAAAAATATTTATTTATTTAGGCTGTGCCGCGTCTTAGTTGTGGCATGCGGGATCTAGTTCCCTGACCAGGGATCGAACCTGGGCCCCCTGCATTGGGAGTGCAGAGTCTTAACCACTGGACCACCAGGGAAGTCCCTCAATCTTCTGATTAACAAATATTTACTGCCCACTTACCCAAGTAGAATAATTAACTAAGATTTATTGAGCAGCTACTATGTTCCAAGTCACATATAGTAAGCATTTAACATGGTTAATTTCATTCCCATGTCAGTTGTTATTTTTCACCCCTGCTTTCCATATAAGGAAACTGAGGCAGAGGGATAGCACGGGGGGATTGGAATCTGGGAGTGTTGGACATTTGCCCCAGAGCTTCTCCTTACCTGAGCTGTGAGGGTAACATTCATTCATTCATTCCTGCCTCATTCATTCTCCCCAGGAGAGTGTTGTCAGAAATGCAGAATCGCAGCCCCCTCAAGACCAGAGGCAACAAAATCTGCCTTTAAATAAGCTCCCAGGACTTGCCTGGTGGTCCACTGGGTAAGACTCCGTGCTCCCAAGGCAGGGGGCCTGGATTCGATCCCGCAACTAAGAAGTCCGCATGTCCCAACTAAGAAGCCCGTATGCTCCGACTAAAGATCCCGCATGCCGCAACAAAGATTCCACGTGCTGCAACTAAGACCCAGTGCAGCCAAAATAAGTTAATAAATAAATAAATATTTTAAAAAATACATAAACAAGCTCCCCATGGGATTTGAGTTTTCAAGAAGCACCCACTGAAGTGTGATTGGGGTCCGATGGTCCTGGGTTTGAATCATCCCTCTGCAAGCTGCAGGGATATGAACAAGTCCATCCAGAACTTTGCAACCTCCCCTATAAATTGGTGAGAAATATCAGTACTTGTTTCCTAGGGTTATTTAGTCTAGGGGTTGTATTCATTTCCTATTGCTTTCGTAACAGATTACTACAAACTTAGTGGCTTAAAACAAGGCAAATCGGGCTTCCCTGGTGGTGCAGTGGTTGGGAGTCTGCCTGCTAACGCAGGGGACACGGGTTCGAGCCCTGGTCTGGGAAGATCCCACATGCCGTGGAGCAACTAAGCCTGTGAGCCACAACTACTGAGCCTGCGCATCTGGAGCCTGTGCTCCGCAACGAGAGAGGCCGCGACAGTGAGAGGCCCGCTCACCGCGATGAGGAGTGGCCCCCGCTCGCCGCAACTGGAGAAAGCCCTCGCACAGAAGTGAAGACCCAACACAGCTAAAAAAATAAATAAATAAAATAAATAAATTTATAAAAACAAACAAACAAACAAAACAATGCAAATCTATTTTGACCATTCTGGAGGTCAGAAGACCCAAATGGGTCTCACTGGGTTAAATCCAAATATAGGCAGAATTGCACTCCTTCTGGAGGCTTGAGGGGAGAATCAGTTTCCTTGCCTTTTCCAGTTCCTAGAAGCCGCCTGCGTTCCTTGGCTTGTGGCTTCTTCCTCCATCTTCAAAGCTGCAATAGCAAATCGGGTCCTTCTCGTACTGTTGTGGTCATCACATCTTCTCTGACCCCCCTGCCTCCTTCTTATAAGGACCCTGTGATTACGTGGGGCCCAGCCAAAGAATCCAGGATCATGTCCGCATCTCAAGGTCCTTGATTTAGTGACATCTGAAGCATCTCTTTTGCCACAAATGTCACTATATTCACAGGTTCTCAGGATTAAGGCATGGTCATTTTTAGGGAGCACTATTCTGCTGACCACAGGGATTAAAAGTATGGACCCTATAGGGACTTCCCTGGTGGTCCAGATGTTGAGACTTCTCCTTCCAATGCAGGGGGTGCAGGTTCGATCCCTGGTCAAGACATAAAACAGAAGCAATATTATAACAAATTCAATACAGACTTTAAAAATGGTCCACATCAAAAAAAAAAATCTTAAAAAAAATATGGACCCTATAGAGTTGAAGTCCTATTTCTCTAGGACAACTAAACAGCCACATGAATACATAAAAACAACCTTGACCCCTACCTTATATCATACACACGCACCGAAAGAAATCTTAAAGTTAATCACATACCTAAATGTAAAAATTAAACTGCAAAGCTTTTTAAAATTATTATTTAAAAAAAATTTTTGGCCGAGCCACACGGCTAGTGGAATTTTAGTTCCCTGACCAGGGATCGAACCCCGGCCCTTGGCAGTGAGAGTGTGGAGTCCTAACCACTGGACCACCAGGGAATTCCACTACAAAGCTTTTTGAAGAAAACATAAGAGAAGCTTTTTCTGCAACTGCGGGATATCTTGGAACACAAAAATCAAAAGCCATGTAAAAGCTGGGTGACCTTGAGCAAGCAATTTGATTTCTCCAGAACTTAGTTTACTCATCTGTAAAATGGGAGTCCTAACACTGTTTGATTTATAAACAGAGCTGCTGTGAAGATTGTGAAGATGACACACAGAATATGGGCACGTAAAGAGCACTCAGCAAATATTACCAATGATTTTTATAAGAGGGAGGTGCTTTGGGAGCTCAGAGTAGACTACACCCAGCATGAGGAAGGTAGTCAGGGAGGGCTACCTGGAGGAAGAGGACTACTTTAGACAGATTGGGGACAGGTCTCTTCCAGCAGAGGTGACTGCCTGGACAAAGGTCTGGAGGTAATAAGCGATGAATAGTGCCAGGTAGCTAAGGCAGAGAGGGCAAAGTGGGTGGTGACAAGAGATGAGGTTTTTTAGACCCTCAGGAGCCTCCTCATGTTGAATGCCAGACAGAGTAGTCTGATAGCACTTTACTCTCAGGGAAAGGGGTGGCGGGTCTCTGCCATTGTCTGGCTGTGTGATTTTGGATTAGTCTGTTATCTTCATTTGAGAATATAAGGGATATGATCCTTTATTTCACAGTACTAAACTTTAATTTTCAATATTTCAAACATTTAGAATAGATGAAAAGGGTAGCACAATGAACACAGTACGTTATTCTATTAGTTAGCTATTGCTGCCTAACAAATTACCTCAGAATTTAGTTGCTTGAAACAACAAACCTTTGGGACTTCCCTGGCAGTCCAGTGGTTAAGACTCTGCGCTTCCAACACAGGGGGCACGGGTTCAATCCCTGGTTGGGGAACTAACATCCCACATGCCACGCTGTGCAGCCAAAACAAACAAACAAACATTTATTATGTCATGCAGATTCAGAGGGTCAGGGATCTGGGGGGGTTCTGGCTCAGGGTCTTTTATGAGACTGCAGTCAAGATATCAGCCAAGGCTACATCATCTGAAAGCTCAGCTGGGGCTGGAGGAGCCACTTCCGTGTCAGCTCCCTCCCATGGCTATGGGCTGCAGGCCTCAGCTCCTCATTGCATGGACCTCTTCACATCACTGCTTGGGCATCCTCACCACATGGCAGCTGGCTTCCCCCAGACTGAGTCATTCAAAAGCAAGAGCAAGGGGGCTTCCCTGGTGGCACAGTGGTTTAGAATCCACCTGCCAATGCAAGGGACACGGGTTCGAGCCCTGGCCCGGGCAGATCCTACATGCCGCGGAGCAACTAAAGCCCGTGTGCCACAACTACTGAAGCCCACACGCCGTGCTCCGCAATAAGAGAAGCCACTGCAATGAGAAGCCCGCGCACCGCAACGAAGACCCAACGCAGCCAAAAATAAAAATAAATAAAATAAATTAAAAAAAAAAAAAAAAAAAGCAAGAGCAAGGAGGAAGATGCAGTGTCTTTTACGATCCAGTCTAGAAGTTGCACGCGATCACTTCCGCCCAATTCCATTTGTGGAAAGCGAGTCACCTGGGAACGCATGACCTTTGACCCGCCGGTGGCGCGTCCGTTAGCCGGGCCCCCGCGGTTGCCTCGACTGAGGCCGGCGCGGTGGAGTTGCAGAAGCTGCGGGTGCGGAGGAGCTGTGGAGCCGACCCCGCGAGCCGGGAGCATGAGGACCTGGTGTCTGTGTCAGATTTGTACCTGCGGCTGAATATTTGGGAAAATATCCTATGTATGGCAATGTTCTTCCACCTCAGAGTCTGAAGCCCAAGCAAGAATTTCGAGCACATCGTGGTAAAATGGAAGGAATAACAACATTTAAGTCGGATTATCGTCCTTATGAAATAGTCAAACAGCCTCGCCATGCACCAGAAGAATATAAACCAAAGCAGGGGGAGATTGATCTTGGTATTACCTACAAACGGGATCTTAATTCTTATAAAGTGCAGCGTGTGGCAATAGCTCGGCCTTTGGAGAGACAAGTTAAAAAAGGGAAGTTGGATACTGTCCCAACCTATAAAGGTAACTTGCCATTTCAAAAATTAAAGAGCCAAAAAACAAAAACTTACTTCCAGCTTTGAGATCTAATATCAAATCATGATTTTGGTGCATTGCCAAACTTAAGTCTCCGTGGCTTAGGAAAAAACTTTTTTCTCTGTTGTCCAAATAGTATTGTATAGTGAGAAAAAAAAAGACTATTTGCTTGATGGAGAGTTAAGAGACCTGGATTCCTGTCCAAATTCAGCCACTTAATTAGTTTTCTCTATCTCAAACCATGAAAACAAAGGATACCACTGAACAAGCATTATGTCGTATTTGTCACATTATGCTACATTTAGTCGGCACTGTTCCTTTCCTTCCATCCCAGAATGAGTTGAAACTTTACTGAGCATACTGGAGCCTTTGAGAAAGTCAAATAAAGAGCAACCCTCTTCGCCATTCACATTAAAAAAAAAAAAAAAAAAGTGAGTCACCAAGTCCAGCCCACATTCAAGGGGAGGGGAATTAGGCTCCACCTTTGGAAAGCAGGAGCATCAAAGACTTTATGGACATATTTTAAAACCACCACAACCTTACACCTATATTCAACAATTGTTAACATTTTTCCATATGTGCTTTATATATGTGTGTGAATATATACGTATTTGTTTTTAAACATTTGAAAGTTTCATACATCCATCATGACCCTTCACCCCTAAATACTTCAGCATTTCCTAAGAATAGGGACGTTTTATTACATAAGTGTGATACTTTTATCACAGCAAAGAAAATTCATATTTATGCCAAAATATTATTTAATATTCAGTCCACTTCTAATTTTCTTCATTGTTCTAAGAAGTTTTTGCAGCTTTTTTTTAAACAGGGATCAAATCAAGGTTCTTGCACTACAAGTAAAGATTATATCCCTCTAATCCCTTTTAATTAGAATCTTGTTTATTTTTCACAACGTTGATGTTCTGGAGCAACCAGGTCAGTCGGCTTGGAGAATGTCTCACAGTCTGGATTTGTCTATCTCCTCATGAGGCTGTTTTTGTTTTTGTTTTTGTTTTTTGGCGGGGGACGGGGCATGCCACTCGGCTTGTTGGATCTTATTTCCCCGACCAGGGATTGAACCCGGACCCTCAGCAGTGAAAGTGCCAAGTCCTAACCACTGGACCGCCAGGGAATTCCCTTGTGAGGCTGTTTTATTCTTTGTCCATCCCTTGTAATTCCCATAAATTAGACCTAGAGGCTTAATTGTCTTTTTTTTTTTGGCTGTGTTGGGTCTTCGTTGCTGCGCGTGGGCTTTCTCTAGTTGCGGCGAGCGGGGGCTACTCATCCTTGCGGTGTGCGGGCTTCTCATTGCGGTGGCTTCTCTTGTTGCAGAGCACGGGCTCCAGGCGTGCAGGCTTTAGTAGTTGCGGCCCGTGGGCTCAGCAGTTGTGGCTCATGGGCTCTAGAGCGCAGGCTCAGTAGTTGTGGCACACGGGCTTAATTGCTCCGCGGCATGTGGGACCTTCCCAGACCACGGCTCGAACCCGTATCCCCTGCATTGGCAGGCGGATTCTTAACCACTGCGCCGCCAGGGAAGTCCAGCAGGTACTATTCTTATCCCCATTTCATAGAGAGGAAACTGAAATTCAGGAAGGTTAAAGTTTGGGCGGCACCATATTCTTCCATTCTTCCTTAAACTCCGTCAGTGCTCTGAGGATAATCTCCCGATCTCCTTAATTTAAACCCTTGGGGTCCGCCATCGTGGGTCCCCAAGCCCCAGCTCTGTGCATCCTCTTCATTCTCTCCCACACTGTGTGCGTGGGGGACTACTAGGGCGGACCACCGGGTTGCCTCGTGGGAACCTTGAATGCCCCCATATTGAGTTGGGACCTTATCACGTAACCGCTGGGGAGCCAGAGATGGTTCTTGAGGAGGGAAACGGACAAGGCCAGCGCTTTCTCCGTGGGGTCGTAGGTCTGTCCCTCCCTCTCCTGTCACTCCTTGGGGAATGCGGTGGAAGGCGCCCAAGCACAGCCTCCCGCTGGAAGCGCCCTCGTTGCCCCTGGCAACAGAGTCCAGGAGAACCACCGAGACGCGGTCCGACAGTGCAGAGCGCTCACTCCGGGCCAGCAAGGCGCGGACATCTAGAAAGCGGCGCCTGACCGATTGTCACGTGGGCTGCCCTCGGGAAGGCGGGACTTCCGGCGGCCCAGTATTTTCTTTCCGGTTGTTGGCTCCTGCCGGCCCCTCCCTTACTGGCCCCTGCGGCCCCCTCCCCCCGCGGCCCCCCGCCGCCGGGCCTGCCGCCACCATGAAGAAATTCTTCCAAGAGATCAAGGCCGACGTCAAGTTCAAGAGTGCGGGGCCCGGTCAGAAGCTCATGGAGTCGGTGGGGTGCGTGACAGGCGCTGAGGCTTGAGGCCCGGGGGCGGAGATGAGCGGAGGGGGGGGCGGGGAGGCCAGGGAAGACGAGAGGCGGGGAGGGGCGGCGGAGAGTCAGAGCGTGGGGAGAAACCTCGGGGGGTGGGGCAAGAGGGAGGGAGTGGGAGTAGGGGGGAGGGGAGGCCACCGGGGGCGGGGCAGGAGGAGGAGAGGCTGGAGGGGGCGGGGCTGCAGAAAGTGAGGGGGGGGTCCCTGGAGACCCTAGGAGGTTAGGGCGGGCGGTAAGGGAGAGGCCGGGGATGCGGAGAAGGGGCCCTGAAGAGGCATCGCATAGGGCTTGGGGGAATCTAGGTGACCAGAGATTGGGGACTGAGCCTGGAGAAGCAAGTAGAGCTGGGGTCGCAAAAAGTCGTGAGGCTTAGACTCTGTGGCGATAGGGGTCTGGGCCTTGGTTCTGGAGCAGGAGGGAGGACGGGTTGAGAATCTGGAAGCCCAGGGAGCCTGAGGCGTTGTTGGAAGGGTGGTCAGGGACTTGGGAGGTGCGGGTGCACTGGGTGGGTGGTGGGTGCTGCAAGGGGCTGAGGAAGGTCTGGGAGGAGAAGGGAGGCAGGTGGGTGGAGGTGGGGAGCTGGGGGAGTCTGCGACTGGAAGGAGGTGGGGGGCCTCGTGGGTGATGGCTGAGTGGCCTGGAGGCCCCGAGGGTGACCTGGGAGGGGAGGGGAGGTGGCCTGCATTTCCAGGCCTCTGAGACTTATCTGGGGAGGACTTGGAGAAGAGAAGGGCCTGGGGCCACACTGGAGGCGTGAGGGGCCAGTGCTGTGCAGAGGATAGTGAGGAGCTGGACCAGGTGAGGATGCCAGACTGAGGGCCGGTGGGCTGAGAAGGAGGCTCCACTGGGGGGGATAGGATGAGAAGAGGGAGTTCAGGAGGGGCTGGGGCTGCTACCAGGAGCTACAGAGGGGGCTGGGGGGCCCCAGGGGGTTTAGGATGGGGAGTGACTGAAGAAAGAGGTCAGCCTGGGGAGGGGTCTGTGAGGCATAATGGAAGGGATTGTGAAGAGGTCGGAGCTGGGAGGGGGTTGGAGGCGAGGCAGGGAGGCTGGCAGGAAGGGGTGGTGGGGCATCATGAGGCAGTGGGGGTGGGTGAGGGAGATCGGGTGCGTGGCAAGGACATCAGGGCATCTGTCACGAGGATTGGGGGCCCCTGGGGTTCTTGGGAGGGGACAAAGGAGTAGTGGGACAGAGGAGGCCCATGAGGGTCAGATCCATGAGTACGGGAGGGAAGTGCAGGTCCTGGGAGCCTGGGGCGGTGACAGGGAGAGGAGGGCAGCTTAAGAGGGGCCCAGGGAGAGCGGTGGGCCAGACAAGGGGGTCCATTCATTTGTTCCTCAAGTAGTGGGTGGAGGTGGGGGGCTGGTGCAGCTGGGACTGTGTGTGACAGGAAGGAGGTGGGGGCTGATGGCTGTGTCAGACTGGAGGCCTGGGAGGACAGGAGAGGGGAGTCACACGGAGATCCAAGCTTCTGTGACGTGCCTGGAGCCAGACTGGAGACTCAGGGTGCGTGCGAGGGTGTGTGTCCAGCACTGTTACGGCATGAAAATCCGTGCCCTCTCAGGGCTCACGTTGTAGTGGGGAGAGAAGGACAAGTAGAACAACACATAAACGATGAAAGATGGGCCCTGAAGAAAAATAAACAGGGTCCAGAGAGTGAGCCATGTGGGAGACTGTTAGGTGGTCTGGGAATGCCTCTCTGAGAAGGTGACTTTTGAGCGAGAGCTGGATGAGGTGAGACTCAGCTGTGTGGAAATCAACCCCTGTCTCTCTGTCTCTGTCTCTCTCACACACACACACACGCACGCACACAGCTGAAGCGGTGCCTGTCCCTCCCAGGCAGAACACTCCAGGTAGAAGGCACAGAAGGTGCAGAGGTCCTGTGGTAGGAGGTTGGGTCTGTGTGAAGAACAGCAGGGAGTTTAGATAGGAGTGAACAAGGGAAAGGGGCAGGTCGTGAAGGGCCTGTAGGGTGCGGAAGCTGCAGGATTCTGTCCTGCATGGGATGAGAGGGCTTTGTGCAGAGGAGTGACTGGGTTTTAGAAGGATCCCTCTGGCTGCCCAGAGGAGCCATGAAGCGGGTGAGTGAGGGGTCTTGGAAAAATGGCGTTTTTAATGAAAGATGGGGCTAGGGTGGCACTACGTGACTTGTCTTTTCTTCGACCTGGAACTCTCAGCTGTTGGGAGGGCTGGAGAGAGGGGCCGGGATGGGCAGGAAGCTCCCAGAGGCCTGGGGACAAGAAAAGAGGGCTGCCCGGGTGTCTGAGCAGAGCGGGAAGCATGAGGGCCATGAACTCAGAGCCTTGGCTTCTGAGAAGGTTCTAGAGATATAGCACAGATGATTCCAACTACTGGCATCGGGAGAGGGTCCTGAGGAAAGGAGGAGGGTGAGGCAGGTGAGTCAGACCCTGGTGGGAAGAAGGCCATCTCTGCTGGAACGTCAAGGCCAGGTCGCTCTCGAGCTAGGTTGGGTTAGGAAGCTGCCCGTCCCGTGGGATGATCACCCTGCCTACTTCCCAGGGTGGAGGGGAGATTAAACCAGATCTTTGTTTGTTTGGGTTTTTTTTTGGCCATGCTGCGCAGCATGCTGGATCTTAGTTCCCTGCCCAGGGATCAAACCCAAGCCCACGGCAGTGAGAGCACCGAGTCCTAACCACGGGACCGCCAGGGAAGTCCCTAAACCAGATCCTTGTAACACACTCCACGCAGGGCCTGCGTGCGGCCTGGCCCGCTGCCCGAGCTTCCGTGGCCCTCTGGGGCTTGTGAAAGGGCGTCTGGAGCGCTCGCTGGGAGGCACGTTGCCATGTGGAATAGACGCGCCGAGCGACAGCTAGCTCCTGGCGCGCTGTCTGGCACACAGTAGGTGCTCAGTAGATGAAGCCTCCTGGGAGGCACGTTGCCATGCGGAATAGACGCGCTGCGCGACAGCTAGCTCCTGGCGCGCTGTCTGGCACACAGTAGGTGCTCAGTAGATGAAGCCTCCATGTCTCACCCTCGTAGACAGTAAGGGTGGAGCCTCTCGCCCAGGGAAGGGGGCGAAGAGCGTCAGCCCCTGCGAACGGTAGGTGTGCTCTTACCTCGCCTGACAGAGGATGACTCCGACGCCCAGGCCGGTGCAGGGTTTGTCCAAAGTGGCGGGCAGGGCGGGGAGCAGAGTCACTGTCTGCCTCCCGAGGCTCCTCCGTCTGCGTTAGACCCGTCTGGTGGCCCCTGGGGCAGAGGCCCATGTCTGTCTGCTGGGGCAGGAGCAGAAGTGGGAGAGGGACAAAAGCTCTTCTGTCTGCCCCCACGTCACCTCACGGTCCCTCCGCGTCTCCTTAGGGAGAAGGCCCCCAAAGAAAAGCCCAGCAAGCCGGCGCTCCGGCAGCCCCGCCAGGGACCCACCGATGAGGCGCAGATGGCGGCCGCGGCGGCCCTGGCCCGGCTCGAGCAGAAGCAGCCCAGGGCGCGGGGCCCCACGTCGCAGGAGTCCATCCGGAGCCAGGGTGAGCCTCGGCCGTCCTTGGGCCACGGGGGTGGGGACGGGGGGCGTTGGGGCAGGCCACTGCCCCTCTGTCCTCGAGGCTGATCCTTGACTTCTCATGCGTTCCAGGTCCTGTGCTTGGCTCTGGCTGAAAATAATTTCACAGCCAGCGATTCGGGGTGGGAGGAGGGTTTAAATCACAGCTGTGAGCCAGTCCACAAAGGGGCCATGCAGGTGGAAAGGCCAAGGGGTCTGCTGTGGTCTGGGCAGCACGGATGTCAGGGAGGTTGCAGAGGGGAGGGCTGGGACTCAGAGGAGGAGGAGCACGTGGCCTGGCGCAGCCTGGGGGCACGGAGAGGTTGGCGGGCTGGGAGGACCTCGAGCTGGAAGGACTAGAATTTGACCCACATGAGGGTCCAGGCTGGGGAATGGTGTGCCTGGCTCACACACTGACCCGTCCCTGCCTCTCCCCCCAGTGAGAAAGGAACTTCAAGCTGAAGCAACTGTCAGTGGGAGCCCGGAGACCCCAGGGACCAACCCGGTAAAAGCATCACGATGGCAGCACGACACCCAAGGGGTGGCCTGGGGCGGGCAGGGGAGCTGGGAGCCCTTGGAGTGCCCGCTTGGGCTCTCTTCTGCGTTTGGTCTGATTGGTGCCCAGCCCTGGGCGGTAAGCATCTGGTGCTGGAGAGGGTGGGGAGATGCAGAAGGGACATCGGGGTGGATCGAGGTCATCTCTGGCCTCAGGACACTGGGGATCCCCGTGGTTGAGGGCGGTGTCGTCTGGGACCTGCGTGCTTGGCACCTAATGACACCAGGCCCAGGCCCTGGGGGAGGGACTGCACCTCCGTTAAGTCCCCTCCCTCCCCTGTAACCCCATGAGGGTAGGTGCTGTTACAGTTCCCACTTTTCAGAAGAGAAAACTGAGGTTCAGAGAGGTGAGGCCCGGTGCCCTTGGTCATGCACCTCGAAACCAGCAGGGGCAGGACTGGAATCCCAGTCTGTCTGAGTCCAAAGCCCTTAGCCTTAGCGCTGCCCTCTGCTGCCTTCCTCGGATACAGGAGGGCACCACGGAGACTGGTGTAGTCAGGGAGGCCTTCCTGGAGGAGGCAGGCCTCAAAGGAGAACTTGGCAGAAAGGGTGTTCTGAGCAGCACCACCTGTGAGGCCTCACTGACTTTCAGAATGGAAGGGACCCTGGATATTACCTAGGAATTGAGGCCCAGAGCAAGGCTGGGACTCGTCCAGGGCACCATGACTCCTCACTCTCCCACCAAAGCCCCTTCCTCACCAGGTAGGGGGGCGGGAAGAGCAGGAATGATCAATTCAGCACTTACACCGTGTCCAGAGCTGCTCCACGCTTTCCGTTCCTTACCTTGTTGAATTCTGAGGTGGTCCCTCGAGGACATCTTACAGACCAGAAGACAGGCTCAGAGGGTCTTGGCCACTGGGCCACGGTGTCCCATGGCTAATAGGCAGAGGGGACCATTGCTATGCTAATGGCAGCACCAATGCTAATAGGCAGCATTGGGACCAGGATGTCTGGCTCCCAGGGCCAGGCTCTCAGGACTGTGGCACTCGGGCGGCTCGGGGTGGCCTCTGTCCACAGTCTAGGCTCAGACACCCTCACCCATCCTCCCAGGTGCCCAAGCCCAAAGAGGAGGGCTCGACACACCTGGCAGTGCCCGGAGTGTACTTCACCTGCCCGTTCACAGGGGCCATCCTGAGGAAGGACCAGCGGGACGCCTGCATCAGAGAGGCCATTCTCTCGGTGAGTGCCGGCCCCGGTGCCGGAGCCGCCCCCCGGGAGCCCGGATGGCACAGAGCATATGCTGTGGTTCTACTCTAACCTCTCTAAAGAGGGAATACTTACCTGAGGAACAGAATTCAAGATACAGAAGGGTAGGCGGGGAAAAGCCGCCTCCCACCCACCTCGTGGCTATTCTCCCTGAGGCAGCAGCTGTAAGTAGTCTAGGCCCCTTTTCAGAGATGCTCCAAATATGTACAAACTACCGATGCATCTATGTCTGCCACACGTGCTGTGTGTTTGTTTTACGTAAAAGGTAATGTACCGTTCACGCCTGACGTGGAAACTGCTACGTATTATATCAGTACAGAAAGAACTTCCACATTTTTTTCCCCCTTAAAACTCTGTATTTGGAAATAATTTCAAACCTAAAGAAAAATCGCAAGGAGAACAAAAAGAACACGTGAACATCCTTTACTCAGGGTGGGAGTGTCCTATTACTGTTCTGACAGATTACTACGAACTTGGTGCCTCCAGACAGCATGCCTCTTATAATTCTGGAAATTAGAAGTGGGACTTGGGTCTCACGGGGCCACAGTCAAGGTGGCCGCAGGGCAGTGTGCCTTCTGGGAGCCCTAGGGGGAGTCAGGCTGTCTGTACTCCATGGCTCCTTCTCCGTCTTCACAGCCAGCGGTGCCAGGCCAGGTCTTTCCCAGCTGCCATCTCTCTGCTTCTCTCTCTCTCTCTCTCTTCCCCCTTTTAAGGGCCCTTGTGATTCCATTGGGCGCACCTGGCTAATCCAAGCTAATCTCCCTATTTTAAGGTCCACTGATCAGCAGCCTTAACTCCATCTGTCACCTCCACACCCCCTGACCCATAACTTAACATGCTCCCAGGTTCCAGGGATCAGGTCACAAATATGTATGTCATTCTGCCCATCTTACTCACATTTGCCAGTTGCTAACATTTTTACCCCATTGGCTCTGTCATGCCTCTGTTTTTTCCTGAGCGGTTTGAAAGCCTGCATCCTCCACAGTGACTGCGTGATGACTCACGGCAAATTGTTCCCTGACTCTTTAACCAACCCCGTGTTGATAAGCGTGTAGGAAGTTTCCAGTCTTTTGCTAGTGAGGACAATATTTATGATGAAAACCTTGTCTGTACATCACTTTGAGCTGTAGGCTCCATTCCAGAAGCAGAGTTGCTGGGACAGAGGACAGCGTGTAGGGCTTTGGATAGTTGTCACCAGATGAAGTTCCATGTGGGTTGTCCTGATTCACACTCACCCAGCAGTGTGTGAGAAAATACCAATTTCCCTGTCCCCCGTCGTCACTGTGGGTTACCAAACATTTTTTGTCTTTACCCAAACTGATCGGTAAAAATAATATCTCAGCATAGTTTTAGTTTGCATTTCCTTTTTTTGGCTTAGGTTGGCTGTGTTTTCATATGAGAATGCATCCTTTGCCCATTTTTGTGTTGGGTGGTGTTTTTTTTTTTCTTATTGATTTATAGGCACTCTTTACATATTAGGAAAACTAGTCTTTTGCCTATGATCTGAGTTGTGAATATTTTTCTCCAGTTGTTTACTTTTAGAGTTGGCTTATGGTCATATGGCCACGTAGAAATTTTTAATCTCTATGTAATTCAGTGTGTCGGCCTTATTTTATGGCTTCTGGGTTTTGTGACCTACTTAGGAAGGCCTTCGCCACTTCAGGATTAAAACAACTCTTCCATGGTTTTTCTAGTGCTTTTCTGTTTTGTCTTTTGTTGTTTGCTTTGTTTAATGTTTAAAGCTTTGATCCCACTAGAATTATACCTGTGTAGAATAGGACGCATGGAGCTAGTGTTATTTCTTTTTTTTTTTCCAGATAGTTATCCAGTTTTCCCCAGTCCTCATTTATTGAAACACCTGTCTTTTGGCCACTGTGAAATCTGCCGTTATCACAAAGTAAATCCCTACGTGGATTCGGTTCCTTTCTGGATGTGTCTGTTCCTTTGTCCCCTTGTCCGTTCGTGCACCCTGGTCCTAATTTAAACAAGGCTGCAGGCTGCCTGGAAACATCTGAGAACAGCATTTGGAGCTGCAGCTCTTCCCTGGGTGGGTGGGTGTGCTTGTCCTGAGGAGGCTGGAGTAGGGGGCAGTGAGCCTGGCTCAGCCGTGTCCTGAGGACACCCCCCATCTTACTGCTGCTTCTCTGCAGACCCGATTTCTCTGCCTTTCCACGTCTCTTTGTCCTACCCTGGCAACTTACTGGCAGACTGGGCTGGGTCCCAATTTGAAGCTCCCAGGAGAGCTGGCCCAGTTCAGATTAGACAACTAAGTGACACAGCTGTGGCTGCTGAAGGCTCACCCCAGTGTAGCTGAGGGAAGGTAGCTGGGGCAGGGTGGAAGCCCCACAGCTGCCTTCCAGGAGCTGTGGCTGGGCTTCTGTGGGGCTGCCCAGGGGTAGATCTGAGTGGGCCAGGTCGTCTGTGCTCGATTCATCACCTCTGGTGACCCAGCTGTTCACCCCCACTATTTTTTTTTTTTCTTTTTGGCCACACCTTGCGGCATGCGGAACTTCCCAGACCAGGGATCGAACCCGTGGCCCCTGCAGTGGAAGTGCGGAGTCTTAACCACTGGACCGCCAGGGGGGCCCCACCCCCACCATTATCCAGGCAGAGCAAATGACTTTGGGGCTGACGCGGGTGCCAGCCCCACTCGCCATGTAACTAGTGACTTTCTGGGGCTGCAGAGAAACAAGACCACACGGTGTGGCCGTGTGCAGTGGCTGTCCAGAGCGTGAGCGGATCTGCTGCCCAGTCTTGCCCCTCGCCTTAGTTATCCATTCTCAGCCTCTCCTCGCTGGGGTGCTGTTCGCAGGGTCCCCAGGGCTGCCCAGAGGCTGGCCGGTTGAGGGATCAACTGTGGGCCCTGTGACCTCTCCATCTGCAGCTCCTCCTCTCCCCAGGGAAGCAGGGGGAGCCCCCGAGGCACGGGGACCGGTCAGTGATGTCTCCACTATCTTGCCTCCCCCAGGAGTGACCAGGCAGCCGCAGGTCACAGACCTCTTTTGCGTCCTGTCTCTGCCACCTCCGTCTGTTTCTAGAACGTCTCTCGTAGGGATGGGGGATGAGGAGGGACGGCAGGTCCGCGGTGGCTGGCGGGTCCCAGGCACTCAGCTGCTGCGCCCTTGGTGGCGCGCTCAGTGCTGGCGTTGGGCGCCAAAGCCAGAGCGGTAGGCAAAGGTCTGTGTCACGCCGACCTGAGGAGTGGCGTAACCCGGGCTGCCATCGCCCCCTTTTCCCTAGACGTGAGGGCAGGGCTGAGGCCCCAGGCTGGAGTCATCAAAAGGGCTTTCCTCCTCCTTTTTCTGCTGTTGAGTTTGCTTTGGTCCCATGCTAGGGCCTGCTGTCAGACAGTTCTTACTGTTGTCACCGGTGTCACTGCTGCCACCTGAGTGCTGAGACCTGGCTGCTTGGCTGGCATGGTCTCCAGGCCCTGAGGTGGACGCTTTCTGACTCAGCTTTCCTCCCTCCTCCCAGCACTTTTCCACCGACCCAGTGGCCGCCTCCATCATGAAGATCCACACGTTCAACAAGGACCGGGACCGGGTGAAGCTGGGCGTGGACACCATCGCCAGGTGAGTGGGTGGCCCCCTCCCACCGGGGTGCCAGCTCCTGGGCCTCCATCGCGACCGGCTGAGGGGCCCCGGAGGGAGCACGGCCATGGGAGTGAGGCCAGGCCCCACCCTGTGAGGCCAGGTCCCACACTTCACTCCCCCTCGCCCTCGGGGAAGGGGCTTGGCCTCTCTGGGCCTCAGTTTACCAGTCTTTAGAACGAAGAGGTTTACTGAATCGGGGGTTCCCAACCCTGGCTTCCCTTTGGGATCATCAGAAGAATGTGAAGCAGGCAGGGTCTCCCCCACCGTCAACTCCTCTGATGGGAGCAGGTCGGGGGTGGGGCCAGAAGTCTGTGTTGCTCAGCAACCCCCAAGCCGGCTCTGGGGACCCATCAGCTCTGGCTCTGCCTGCTCCACCCCCACCACGGTGGCTCCTTGGTGCCCTCGGGGAGGCAGGACCGAGGAGGAGGCCCAGTGTCAGGGGCACCAGGGGTTGGGCTCTATGGGGTGTCCAGGGTGTGACGGCAGCCTTCCCGGGGGGTCACTCTTAGCACGAGCCGCTGTGGCTCTGAGCTGCTGTCCCCTGTCCGCCCCAGGTACCTGGACAACATCCACCTGCATCCCGAGGAGGAGAAGTACCGGAAGATCAAGCTTCAGAACAAGGTGTTCCAGGTGAGGGCTGCCACCAGAGTGACTTAGCCTGGGGTGGCCGGCGTGGCCGGGCCTGTGAGGCCACCCAGGAGCCAGGCTGGCGGTGGGAGCAGCTGGGCTGCAGCCAGCCGGTGGTGGCCAGAGCCGGCTGCAGAAGGGCCCCTGCAGGGCTCGGGAGTTGAGGTGGGCAGAAGGTGCCAGGCAGGGAGGGAGGGCTTCGTGAGCGCAGGACGAGCACAGTACGCGTACACTGTCTGCTCTCGCCACCAACCCGCGGCGTGACTCGACTTTTCTTTGAATTAGCTGGGAACACATCGGCACTGGGGAGATTTTTCACGCAAACGCAGACTTCTGGTTTCTGTGGAGAAATCGCGGGGTCCTAGCACTCTGGCCCGTGGCACCCGTGCAGCTGGTGGGGCCCCGCTCTCTCCTGGGGGTCCCCACCCACATCCAGCATCCCAGAGCCCGCCTCCCCCGCTTCTGGGGACTCCCAGCCTCCGCTGTCCTTTGGCTCTTCAGCCTCCTTCACCCTGGTGTTGACCTTTTGGGATCCCAGGCCCTCTGTGAGCTCACCCCTGCAGACAGCTTTGGGGGTTCATCCTGTCCAGGGGCAGCGGCTGCTCTGAGACGGGACTCTGGGCCAGAAGGGCGGGGTGGGCAGTGAGGCCGGTGGGGCACGAGGAGGCCCCAAGTGTCCCGCATGACCTCTGGCTCCGCTCTCAGGAGCGCATTAACTGCCTGGAAGGGACCCACGAGTTTTTTGAGGCCATCGGCTTCCAGAAGGTGCTGCTTCCGATCCCCGACCAGGGTAAGAGAAAAAGAGAAGGGCCGTGGCTGAGCCCAGGGGCAGGGGTGGGAGGGGCCGGCTCGGGGGTCTCCCTGCCACCGCAGAGTGACATGCCCACGTGTCCCAGAGGGCCCCGAGGAGTTCTACGTGCTGAGCGAGGCCGCCCTGGCCCAGCCCCAGAGCCTGGAGCAGCACAAGGAGCAGCTGCTGCGCGCCGAGCCCGTGCGGGCCACGCTGGCCCGCCAGCGCCGGGTCTTCCGGCCCTCACCCCTGGCCTCCCAGTTTGACCTGCCTGCGGACTTCTTCAACCTCACGGCGGAGGAGCTCAAGCGAGAGCAGCGGCTGCGGTCAGAGGCCGTGGAGCGGCTGAGCGTGCTGCGGACCAAGGCCATGCGCGAGCGGGAGGAGCAGAGGGAGATGCGCAAGTACACGTACACGCTGCTGCGCGTGCGCTTCCCCGACGGCTGCCTCCTCCAGGGTGCGTGCTGCGTGCTGCGTGCTGGCGATGCTGCCTCGGGTCCGCCGTGCGCCGGCAGGAGCAGCCTGCTCTGTTCTGAGCTCGTCCCGGGGGAGGAGGCCGAGGGCTCAGGGGGCTGGGTGGGCTCAGGGGGGCTCCCACGAGCTCCAGCGCCACTCTTGTCCCACCGCCAGGGACCTTCTACGCCCGGGAGCGGGTGGCAGCACTGTACGCATTTGTCCGGGAGGCCTTGCAGATCGACTGGCTGCCTTTTGAGCTGCTGGCCTCGGGAGGGCAGAAGTTGTCGGAGGACGAGAACCTGGCCTTCAATGAGTGCGGGCTGGTGAGTGACGGGCTCCCCGCACAGCGGATCCGGGTTCTCTGGGTTCTTGTTGAATCGGCACAAACCCCCGAGGAGGGGGTTGCTCTTCGGTTGGGGATGGCATTAGGGGAAGGGGTCCTGGGGCCAGGCTCCCTGGGTGTGAGTCCCACCTTTCCACTTCTTGCCATGTGATCTTGAGTAACTTCTCTGTGTCTACAAAATGGGAATGTGCCCAGTGTGTTAGAGTCCTCTGCGGCGCAGAGCCAAGGTGGCGTTCAAAACGCAAGCAATTACTGGGAGGGTGCAGGAGGGGGCTGGAGGGCAGTCAGACCCTGATTCAGGGAGGCCTGGACAGGAAGTACTGACTGCTGCCTGATGCTGGGTTGGCTTCAGCCAGGCCAGGGGGTGTCCCCGAGCCCGGGTCATCATCAGAGGAGCCCCTGTCATGAGAACGGACTGAGCGCATGGGTGTGCCGTCAGCGGCGGGGAGCGGCCCCGGGCGTGCGTGGCCCCGGCTCCAGCAGGAAGATTTGAACGTGAAGCGGGAGCTCTGTCACATAAAGGCCAGAGCGAGGCTGAGGCTTCTTACCCCACTGCAGGTGCCCTCGGCCCTCCTGACCTTCTCGTGGGATGCAGCCGTGCTAGCGGACATCAGGGCTGCGGGGACCCAGCCAGACTCATCTGTCCTGAAACCTGAGCTCCTGTCGGCCATCAAGAAGCTCTAATGAAATAAAAGCAGGGTTGGCTTCAGCCCCTGTGGGTCTGTCTCATGCTCTCTCCCTGCTTCCTCCACATTCCCCTCGTCCCCGGCCCCCCCACCACTCCGGGGCCTCCCAGCCTCCTCCGGAACCTCCTCCTGCCCATGGGCACCGCAGGCATGGGGAGGGCTGCTGGTTGGCCGTGGACGCGTGCCGAGACTGCCACCTGGACGGAGCAGCCACTAGTAGCCTGCTTAGAGAAGCCTGGGCCCAGTCCCCGTGTGCTGCGGCTAGCCCTGAGGTGACTGGCACAAGGACGAGACACTGGGCCTGTCAGGACACGGTGTGTAAAATTCTAAACCTGAATAAATAGGGTGTTTGACTACTTTCCCGGTGGTGAGTTGAAGCCGTGGGAGGTGGCGCAGGGTGGCAGCTCTGCAGAGCCGCCAGCAGGCGAGGCCCGGCTGTGGCTCCCGGTGAAGTGGGCCCAGACGGACACCCTGCGGCTGCCTGGGCACCTAGGGGGCCCCTCACGTCCGAGGCGAGCTCTTCACTTCCCGCACCTTCCTAATTGTTGTCCCCACCGGCCTGATGAGCCAGCCCTGCTGAGCGCTTCCCAGGGCCCCGGAGCCTTGCAGGCCCCGCAGGGCAAGCTCCCCCAGATGTCCACATCCTCCTCCCTGGAACCTGTGAATGCATTACTTTATGTGACACAGAGACTTGGCCTGTGATTGGGGATGAGATGGGAGGTGGCCCTGAGTTAACCTGGTGAGTTCTAATGCGTGGAGGAAAACAGAAGGGACGGGGAGATGTGGAGGAAAGGGCCGCGTGCCAAGGAATCGGGTTGGCCTCCAACAGCTGGAAGAGGGACAGAAACAGAGTCCCCCTAGAGCTTCCAGCGGGAACCAGCCCTGCTGACACCTGATTCTGAGCCAGTAAGGCCCTTGTCGGACTTCTGCCCCCCAGAACTGCCGGTAGAGCAAGTCTGGTGGTTTGTTGCAGCAGCCGTGGGGAGCCAACACAGACGGGGGGACCAAGGCCTGGAGGGTGCGGGCACTTGCCTCTGCTCACACCTCTGCCGGGAGACACCTGAGCCCCCACTCCTGACCACTCATCTGGATTGTCCCCTCCCTCTCACCCACAGCCTGGCCCCGGGCTGTGGCCCCTACTGGACCCTTGCCTTCACGGAGGCCAGTGGTGGCTGGTTCTCTGGCCACTGTGAGATTAAAGCATCCAGGCCCCAAATGTGATTGAAACAAAATTCCCTGGTAACCCCGTCAGCCACACGCGCTTTGCCTCCCACCTGGGCCGCCAGCAGCTCTGTTCTCACGTGGGGGCAGGACCTGGGCCCATCCTCCTTTGCCGCCTCATCTCCGGAACCCAGCACTGCCTCGGCTTGATACCCTGCTCTCACGTTCTGCTGTCAACTAGGAGTCGACTGCAAATTGTCAGGTGGCAACTAAAACGGTTTAAGGCAACGTGACCGCTGCAGGTAGTCACATCACAGGTGGAGTCACACCTGCGTCCTGTCCCTGTGCCGGCACTCAGCTGCACCCCACCTGCAGCAGCTCATCCTGGATTGGGCCAGGGTCCTCACCCCACAACTGGGGTGCTTGTCAGCCCCACCCATCCAGAGCTGGAGAGGAATGGGACCCCTCCAGGAGGATTGGGGTGCTGCCAGGAGAGGCAGGCCCGGCAGGGACCTGGCCACCACATGGCGAGCTCCCTGGGGCTGGGGTCGTGTCGCCCTGTCTCGGGTGCATCCACAGTCAACACTGAACCATTCTTCACAATGAGATGCCAGCCAACTCTTCTATCTCGGGAACAGCGGCAACAAAGACAGCATGATGTGAGGGGCCGGCAGACACGAGCCCGGTTCCGATGGAGTCTGCATTCTGCCAAAATCTCAGCTGCCCCAGGCCCTCAGCGCATGCTCGGACGCCTCTGCGGGGCCTATCACAGCCCCGTCCGAGGGCTGCTCCAGGGCCTCGGAGGCCAGGGCTCCAGCAGGCGCCGTGGCTGGCTCCACGCTGCTCAGCTTCAACACTCCCGAGGGGTGGCCTGACCCAGAGGTCGGTTCTGGAAGCCAGGATTCAGCTCCTGGAGGTGGGGAATACCTCTGCTCGCCTACCCGAGGGGCAGGAGGGATTAACCGGCATAAGCCACCTGCCGAGAAGCCCTCACCTTGAACTAGGTCAGTGGGGAGGTTGAGGATTTCACAACAAAGAGGTGGAACAGCGCTTTTGCAAAGCGTAAAGCTTTATACACATGCCACAGGTCCACGCGTGGCGGGGAGGGGGCGGCAGGGCGGGGAGCGGACACCCGACGGCACAGAGCACCGGGCTCGGGCCCAGGGCAATGGACGCACCAATCACAGAAGTGACGTGTTTGAAAAGACGACAGACATGCCAGGTGAGGCTAGACAATAGTTTATACACATCCATGTCAGGTCCGGGCGCCACACCGCACCCGAGGGGCTTCAATTCATTTACAAGCATCTCATCACAGTGCCTGCCAGGGGTCCGGAGAGCACAACCAGGCTTTCCCCGTGCAGGTCATCACATCACAATAATGCTTTATTAAGGGACAGAATAATATGCAGCTTTGGGGGGGAAATTTTTACAAATATCAAAAAGAACTAATCAAGCATCCTATATAAAACTTTCCAAACTTCCAGGGAGGTCTGCGAAGCAGGACAAAGTGCTCTTTACACAGGAATCGGGACTTTCAAGTATCTGAGAGGCATTGAAAATACCCTAACCATTCTACGTACATACACAGGCCAGTCGGGGCGCTCAGGAGGGGCCGAGCGAGCTGGAGGCCACGAGGCTCTCACTGGTGTCCACTCCCACAGACCCCCCAGCTCCAGGAGTGGTTCCACACGGGGCCTGGATGTCTGCAAAGCAAGAGAGGGAGGGGCTTCAGCCGCCGTGTCCACTGTGGGGCCGGGCAGGCTGCCCGATCCTCACTAGAGATTCGGCCGCGTCCACCTCTAGCCCGTGTGCTTCCATGGCACTTTCCAGCGGCTTTACCCTTGACCCTCCAGGGCAGGGGAAGCCCGTGGCAAAGATGAGGAAAGTGGGCGGCAAGGCCCAGTGGCTTGCTGAAGCTCATGCTGCTGAGGATGGCCGGCCTGGGGCTCACTGCCCCTGGGAAGCTCGGTTCAGAGGCTGCCCCTCACCAGTGCCGGGCGCCCCACCCCAGACCCTCCCTCCCTGACACAGCTCATCACCACCAACCTTCAGATCTCTGGTTTCCTAAATGCAGCTTTCAGACCAGGGCAGGCAGCCCAGGGCCTGGGCTGGAGCCTACTGCCCGCGCCACCATCAGACCGGCCCGCCCAGCGCCTTCCAGGGCCTCCTCACTCAGTCCCCGTTAGTCACAGGAGGCGAGCAGGAGAGTGACCGTAACCGTTCTTCCCTTTCCTGCCAGCCTGAAGGAAAGGAGGGTTTGGGACCCTTCTCACCCCCAACATCCGAGATGTCCATGATCACACAGTCGCCTTCCTCCTCCTCCTCCTCCTCTGTGTCCGCCTGGAAGCCGTCCAGGTCCCCAGCTCCGACCTGAACAGACAAGGTGCACGGCCGTCAGCAGCGGCAGCAGCAGCAGACAGGGACGGTGTGGCCCCTCCCGCCACCCGCTTCCCTACTCCTGATCTCCTCCACCTATCTTGAGGAGTCTGTCTGATGGGTTATGATCCAAGGAAACTTTGGGGGAGTTCTCTCAAATGAACTAATTATGTTCAGATTTCTGAAAACTACCCCCATTGTTATTTACCTGATTACAAAAATAATTTGTTTATTGTTTTTGAATGAGAACTCTGGGTTTCCGGTTTGGTTTGAAAGAGAGATGGATAAAGCACACACTTTCTCTGAATTATTATTTGCATTAAGTGGCTGAGAAGTTGTTTTCTTCTCTGCCCAACAGCTTCATCCCCTCCGCCTGACGCTTGGTTAACTCTCTCCCTCTGATTGAGACTCCGACCAGTTCTGCCCATGAGGACACCATCTGCACCCTGTGGACAGGGGTTGGGAGGGGTGGGAAGGCTCTACGGAGGGTAGGATTTCCAGTGAGATTCCCAGGCTGTTTTCATTGGCTTCCACCAGAGAGGACAGAGAGACAGACTGTGGAAAGTAACAGGACCGATTTTATACATCACCCATCCACACGCGGCTCGCACTCTGTACATGAACAAAGAGCCAGCAGAGGCGGTGGAGTTGGGGTTACTTCCGCGGGGAGGCTATTTCTCAAAACACTCCTGGAGTTCCTCTGCTACAGAAGTCTCCGTTTGCCTGGAAAAGGGACGACAGCACACCAGGGCTGTCCGCCTTGCCCACGGTTCCCCAGCCTGGCCGGCAGACAGGGCTCAAGCTCACAGCCCCCTCAGTGCTAGTGTAGAAGCTCCACGCTGGGCTCCTCGGGCTGGGAGCCACCGAGGCAGGAATGGCCCCAGGCAGGCAGGGGCACCGCTGGGGACGCTGTGGGCAGTTTCCAGCTACCTGTTTCAAGAGAGCTGACTGGCCAAGACGCACAGACAGCGCTACTCTCCCCCGCGCTGCCCTGGAGGTACTGGTTTGGGTCGGGTGAGGGATGGGACAGATGTGTCTCTTTAGACCTCTCCCCAGCCCCTGGGCCCTCCAGACAGGAAGCCAAGAGCAGATGAATGAGGAAATCTCGGAGGAACCACCGCCCACAGCCCCACAGGCACGCGACAGGTTTCAAGCCTCTGAAGTGAGGGTTCCGGACGGCGCCCCGAGTCCTGCTGAGCTGAGGGCCACGGGACAGCTCGCCACGCTGCTGTCACTACTGCAGGGGAGGGTGCAGCGCCGGAAAGTGAGCCTCCGGAGTAGGAAGACACTGAACCACAAAGCATGGAGACTGGAAAGGGCAAATGCAGCCCCTGCCCATGTAAAAATAAGACCAAGGCCGAAGGGTTGAGCTGCCGTGGGGCCACACACACACTTGGTGGCAGAACTGGCACCTGACCTCAGCCTGTTCGATTCACTAGATCATGGTACCTTGTAAACCTGTAAGGTAGCATGGCTACTTTGAACTCTAAATGAAAAGATTTTCGAATTCCCACAAATTGAAAAAGCCCAACCCAAGCTAAGCTACTCATATGCGTTTATAGTTTAGCAACAATTACCCCCAAGCGTGTGGAAGGATCAGTTAGTGGCTTTACGAAAACGCAAGGGGAAGCATTCCGCGTGCTCCCAGGCCTCCTCCAATCCTGACCTCAGAAACTACCACCCGTGGCTCCCACTTTATGCTGGCGCCGTGCAGCACAGGCCCTGCTCAACGCAAACCCAGAGCTATCCTCCCACCCGCCCTTCCAAATCAACCAGCATTTTGTCAGTCAAGGTCTCATTGAACCAGCCTCTCTTGCAGCTGGGGTGGCTATGCCAGAGCATTCCAGCCAGAAAGATAAGGTGGAAGTCAGCCTCCCCTCCAGCCAAATGGGAATCCTCCCCAGGGTGGGCTTGGCCATCCTCGTCTTGCTGGCTGGAGGTGCAGCAGCCATTCTGCCACCATGAAGACAAGGCCACAAACTAAAGCAGGAGGGAGTGCGACAGGAGGTGCCTGGCCCCGGACGACAATGTTCACAAGCTCCTGACTTCCTGTTGCTGGAGACAAACTCCCATGAGTTTAAGGTGACGCAGGGGGCTTTATACCTGAGGCCTGCCCAGTTCCAGGGGACCAAGTGTTGTCACAAGCAGGGTGTCACACCTCGAGCACTCAGAGGAGCAGTGGGGATGACTCCCCACCACCCTGAAGAGCCGGTGCTCTGAGCTTCCCTTCCCGAGATGCACCCATTGTGCTGGGCCACGCTGTGGTCCTGGGGCCTTCCCGCGGGATTCCCTGAGAAGGGGCTTTTAAACTGCAGACCTTAGCACCTACCCCACACCCACTGAATCAGAACCGCTGGGGCCAGCACACCCAGAGCCACCGGCTGTGTAGCCTTCCGTGAGTCCCCGCCACACCGCGGAGCCTCTTCAAGGCCTGTGAACGGGGAGAAGCCGCACTGCCTGCTGTTCACGTGTGTCTTGTGGGATGAAAGGCGTCACTGACTCTCATGAATCAACCCCTCTCACCTGGGGAGGGACACCGAGTTTATGTGGGAGCATTTTCTCGTTCCTGGTAGCTCAGTAAACAACGAAGCACCAATGAAACGTAAGAATCCACGTCAAGTGCCTGGCGTGAGGAAAGTAATAAGGGCTAAACAGTCGTTTTCCACGTAGAGAAACACAGGCAATGAACACGCGTGGGGATGGCCACACCAGGAGAGGACGAGCAGAGAGGGGCTCAGGAAGACAGCTGTGTCTCGCGAGAATCTAAGGGAGGGCTGATGGGGGTAGGAGCCCACGAACACTGCTTGGATAAGGACACTAAGGAGGTCTTCCAGACCCAGCCCCTTTCAAACAGGCTCTCTGGCCAGTTTCAACCAGAGCAGCCACACTCGCGGTCCTGCTAAGATTGTCTGGCTAATGACATCGACCGTGAAAAGGCTCTGCGGCTTGAACACAGCTTGAACACATAATGGATTGTTTTGGGTCGAGGCCCAGGGAGGGAAGTGTTTGTGGGGCTGGGGCCCCCAACTCCTCACCAGGTGGGCTCCCCCAGTACCAAGCCGTGTCCACAGGCCTCACAGGGACAGGGGCTGGGGAGTGGCAGGAACAGCCGGCATGACCACACCGGATGGTTCTGACGGTCCCTCTTGCTGTGACAGTTTAGGAAGCAGGTTTACGTTGCACCCGAGACCTCACCAGTCTGCTGGCCTCAGGGAGAAGGCTAAACGTCACTCCAAGAGCCGTTCCCCCCACCCCAACCCCCCTGGCCTCCTCACCCCGATGGCCACACACTAACTAACAGCAGAGGAGCAGGGGGCGGGGGGCAGGGGTGGGGGTGGGGCGCATGCCGGCTCCCCTCTGTCTCCGTCACCACCCAGCCTTCAGCAGCAGCTCCTGGAGTGGCAGCGCCCCCGAGGAGAGCCCGGGATGTGAGCGGAAGACCCAGCTCCTCCTCGTAAAATCAAGTCTCCCCACATCTCTAGGTCTGTGAGACGCCTGCCTCAAGTGAGGACCCGGTGGGCTTCCCTGGTGGCGCAGTGCTTAAGAATCCGCCTGCCAATGCAGGGGACACGGGTTCGAGCCTTGGTCCGGGAAGATCCCACATGCCGTGGAGCAACTAAGCCCGTGCGCCACAACTACTGAGCCTGCACGCTAGAGCCCGCGAACCACAACTACTGAGCCTGCGCTCTAGAGCCTGTGAGCCACAACTACTGAGCCTGCACGCCTGTGCTCTGCAACAAGAGAAGCCACCGCAATGAGAAGCCCTCACGCCGCAACAAAGAGCAGCCCCCGCTCACCGCGACTAGAGAAAGCCCATGTGCAGCAACAAAGACCCAAAACACAGCCAAAAATAAATAAGATTTTTAAAAAATCAGAGGCTTCCTTGGTGGCGCAGTGGTTAGGAATCCGCCTGCCAATGCAGGGGACACAGGTTTGAGCCCTGGTCCAGGAAGATCCCACATGCCACGGAGCAACTAAGCCCGTGAGCCACAACTACTGAGCCTGAGCTCTAGAGCCCGCGAGCCACAACTACTGAGGCCGCGTGCCTAGAGCCCCTGCTCCACAACAAGAGGAGCCACCGCACTGAGAAGCCTGCGCACCGCAACGAAGAGTAGCCCCTGCTCGCCGCAACTAGAGAAAGCCTGCGTGCAGCAACGAAGACCCAACGCAGCCAAAAGTAAATAAAATAAAAGGAATAAAATCTATCTTTTGAAAAGAAAAAAGTGAGGACCCAGTACTCACACCACAAGGTTTCCAGTAAGAGTAGCTACAAGATGAGACTCATTCACGCCCACATTCCAGTAAGAGAAAGAACAATCAAACGTGGACCCAGGCTGAGGCTCGGGTCCCAGCCTCTGGGTGTCCAGGCAGCACTGGAGACTTCACTCTGGGGACCAGCGTCTCTCAGGAAGCCCGCCCACCACCAGGCGAGGGCAAGCCCCTCGCGACACGTGTCCCCACGGGGCCACGCGCTTCCTCCTCCACGCGCTGTCAGGCTGCAATCACGTGGCTGGCTGTCTGCTCCACCGACCCCCGTCTGTGTCTCCCATTAGATGGTGTTTTGCTCACCACTGTCTACAAGGCTTAGCAGGGTACCTAGTGCAGAGCAAGTGCTTAGTAACTGTGTTAAATGAGTGCAAAAACTAAATAAAAGCCACGACGTGGAACGTTATTCAGCACTAAAAAGAAATGAGCTCTCAAGCCATGAAAACACAGGGAAGAAGTTTAAAGGCACACGACTAAGTGAAAGAAGGCCATGGAAACAGTAAACGGATCAGTGGCTGCCAGGGGTTGGAGGGAGGGAGGGACGAATAGGCGGATCATGGGGGTTTTTAGGGTAGTGATGCTATTCTGTATGACACTGTAATGCTGGATACAAGTCCTCGTACATCTGTCCAAACCCACAGGACGCACAGCACCAAGAGTGAACACTAGTAAACCACGAAGTCTGGGTGACAGTGACGTGTCCATGTAGGTTCATCAGTTGCAACTGCCGCACAGCTCTGGCTGGGGACGCTGATACTGGGGGAGGCTGTGCGTGGCGGGGGCAGGGGGCACACGGGAAATCTCTGTACCTTCCCCTCAATTTTGGTCAGTTTTGTCACCTCAATTTTGCTGTAAATCGAAAACTGCTCTAAAAAGAAAGTTTGTTAAATATAACAAAGCCGCTGCGGGGTCTCACCTGCCCGTCATGCCGGCGCTTCTTCATGAACTGGGTGATGCACATGCTGCCCGCCGACTTCCTCTTGAGTGAGACAGGCGTCCCCTGGCTGGGCCCTGGGGCAGGGACGCTGCCACTGTCCTCCCTGGTGGCCGAGGGCACTGTGGTGACGTAACTCCACTGGCAGGGCACAGGCAGGTGCTCCTGGGCAAAGCTCTTTAGCACCTGTGGGTGGACGTACCAGCACATCCTGTAGTCGGGTCTCTTCTCATACACCGAGTTCTCAGAAATAATCCGCTTGAGCCTGGCCTTGGAGGGGACGGCGGTGTCCTCGCCGGCGGTAGGGGTCTGTGGGCGGGAAGGGCCAGGGCTCGGGGGGCTGGCGGCGCTGAGCTCAGGGCTGCCGGCGTCCTTGCTGAGCAGTCCTCGGCGGCAGCACTCCTGGAACTCCCGGATGATCACTTTGCTGCCATTCACGTTCCCGTGCAGCAGCGGGAGCAGCTGGGCCAAGACTGGCAGGGAGAGGGGGACACGGTGGATGAGACTCGGGGGTGGGATGGAATAAACGTGGCACCCGGGTTCCCCAATCTGTCACCGAGGCCGAGAAACATGGTCAGCTTCGGGTGGACTTTTTTTCCCTTCTGGTTTTATTGAGATATAATCAACACACAGCACCATGTAAGTTTAAGGTGAGCAGCAAAATGCTTACTGACATCACGAAATGACCAACCACGATAGGTTTAGTGCGGGTGGCTTTTTATGGGTGGACTTAAGACACATGAACTTGCTCCAGAAGAGATTCTGAGGCCCAAGCCGCAGGAGGCAGGACTCGTTGCGATAAGCTGTCATGTCTCACTTCATGCGCCTGTTTCCTTAGTAACAGTCCTCACGTTCTCCTTCTGAGTGGCGGGCCCTCCCAGGCTTTGAAGAGCTAGGGATGTGTGTGCTGGTTGGGCAAACGGGCCGACTGAAGTGGCTGCCCCGTACTGCTCTCGTGAGTGTCACAGAAAGGACACATGTGCTCAACAAGCGCTGGCTTTGGCTATTTTTTGGAAGAACTTCTGAATTACCACGCCACGTGCCTAGGAAGTCTCCTGCCTGCCCCGGGCCTGGAGGAGGTGGGAGCCCGAGCCCTCTGTCCCCACCCGTCCCCGGCACTCACTCTGCTGGTCCCTCTTCTCTCTTTTGGAGGCCTTGGGCGTCTGCTCCTCCTCGGGGGGCACGGTCTCCAGCAGGCAGGCCGTGAACTGCTGCAGCACCTTCAGGTCAGCTCCGCTGTCCCTGTCGGCCGCCCAGACACAGCCGATCTTCACGGGCTGGAGGATGCGGAACCTCTTCCCCTTGGCCAGAAACTCGTCCCACTCCTTGGCCTTCAGTTTCTGGCGAACCTTGTGGTTCTCCGGGTCGGCACACTCCTTACAGGTTAGAGAGCAGACACTCGCTCAGGGTCCCCCTCCCCGGCACCCGTGATCCCAGCCTCTGGGGCAGTGAGCACGTGCAGGGGCGGGCCGGCGAGGAACGGCGCCCACCCAGCTTCCAACCCCCGACGGGTGATGAAACGGGCAGGGGGCATTTTCGGATTGAACGATAACTGGCACTTTCCCCCATTTGGTGCCTCAGGTGCATCTGCCCCCTCTGGCCATCCCTGGGTAGTCACAGGTATTTTTTATGACCTCGCCAGTAAGCCTCTTAATGCCACTGTGGGTTTTCTGGTTAACATGTGATCCTGAAGCTGAAATCACCATGCCCAGCCCTCTCCCACCCCAGACTGGTGCCACTGTCTAAGGCAGATACACTGCGGGCCCAACAAGACCTGTCTGCCTCGTTGGCTGGAAACGTACGAAGAACACAGGCCCCGCAAGTCTGGCTCTGAGACAAGTCACTCCCGCAGTGGCATCAGCCCTGTCAGCTTCCCCACTACCCACACACCACGACCCGGCAGGCCTTCGGAGCCCTAGATATGGCTACCTCAACAGTCCCACCATCTGGCAGAACTGAGAAAGCTGGGGGGGCGGGAGCGCTGAGCCTCTGAGGCTGTGGGGAGCGAGGTCCACGCGGAATCGGCCGTGGGGGTGGGCTGAGACCTATGTCACCACCCCCAGGTCGGCGGCCACCAAGCTCCGGACCTGTCCCCTCCCCGTTCACCCCTCACCTCGGTTACTCCTTCATCCTCAGACAGGTACCCATGGGGCACGAAGAAACCATCGTCCTCATCCTCATCCTCTCCCACCTCATCATCGTCGTCCTCAAGAAGAGAAAAAAGTACGTTCATGATGTGTGGAAACAACACATGCTTCACGTAAAATCTTAACCTGTGAACGTCTAAGAAAGAAAAAGCCTCCTACTGCTTCCAGTCTCACTCCTATGCACACCCTGAGGGTCAGCCACACTCCCATGACCCAGCCCCATCGTGCTCCAGCGGGGGTGGGGGTCAGGCAGGACACAGACGAGCAAGGCCCAGACGTAAAGCAGCGGGAGCGGTGGGCCCCTCGGTGAGGCAGCGAGCAGGCAGGCCCATCCAGAAGCGGGTGGACGCCACCCCGTCCACCGCCAGGCAGGTTACTGCCACTCATTGAGGTTTTCCCAGCACGGCCGTAAACCCGGACGCTGAGTGGGAGGTAGCCCGGCCCGGGCCACGGCGGCTCTTGCCGGAAGCCGGCAGCACCCCCGGCCGCGCTCACCCCTTCGCTGTGGGAGAGGGACTCCCCCGGCTCCTCCTCCTCCCACTCGTCGTCGCTGTCCACCTCGTAGTCCAGGAGGTCCTGAGGGGGCAAACACGCGGCGGTCACTGTCGTCTTCAGGGGCGGAAGGGAAAGGCGGCGCACGCAGGCTAGAACACTCAGGGAGTCCCCGGAGCCCAGCGAGAAGGGCGCACTGGGAAGGAGGCGCAGAGGGCCAGGGGCAGCTGCCCGCACGCTCACCCGGTCCTGGGCCCAGGGGTCCCTCGGATGGATGACCGTCGTCTTCCTGTTCCACGTCCCCCAGTAGGCCGGCCGGTGGTTCTCGGAAAATTGCAGCAGCTTCATCCTGCCAAACCTCCTCTTTTCGGGGACGTCGTCCATTTTGCTGCTCTCCACGATCACCACGTCGCTGAGGGGAGAGACCCCTGCTCAGAGGCCCTTCTGTGGCACGCCCGCCCACCACCAGCGGCCCTCCCCCCAGGGCAGCGGGCCGTGAAGCGGCGGCACCACCTGCCCCGAGGCAGGCTAGCGTTTACTCCAGGGGCCTGGCGCGAGGAGAGGGAGAAGCCCGACTGTTCAGCAGCTGCCCCACAGCACACACCAAGGCGGCGTGTGACGGGTAAGCTGGCAACAGTGGGGGAATGTCCCTGCCCTGCCGGGAGGCCGGCACACACAGCCCACCCTCCAAAGCAGGGCTTTCTGCGAAGCCGCCGCACCCGGGAGACTCCGGAGGCTCAGGGGAAGCCGGAAGAGAGAGGTCTGGTGAAGCAGCCGAGTCTGGGGCCTGAGGCCCGGGAGGGAGAGGACCAGCCAAGGCCACAGGACTCAGGAGCGACCAGAACGCAGGGGTCTGCCCGGGCCACCCAGGGCTCTCTGACATCACCAACGGGCAAACGGCAGTCTCCACCAGCACTAACCTGTTAAAAAGGTCTGTGTTCTGGTTACAAACCACGGTGGGTCCGGACCTGAGGGGCCGCCGGCTTTTCAGATCTTTCAGGAAGGAGAATTCGCCGCTCTGCTGCCGGAGGAGCTGGTCTAACTGGTCACAGAGGTCTTGGTCGAAGGCGGTCCGACAGCGAGGGGCGAGGACCATGTGCTCTTTGATTTCAAAAGGGGCAAACTTCCCACAGGAACCGGCCAGGGTCTGAAATGGAGAAGGGGCGTGATGGCACCCCTACTGTGACAGACCCGCACACAGCAGCGGTGAGGAGGAGCCGCTGGACGCGAGGCCCGGTGCTCTCGAGTCGTTCAGGTTGGGAGGTCAGAGGAGACGCGTACACAGGCCACATGCTGCTTGATGGCATTTGCGTGGGTTTCTGGAAAAGGCGAAACTACAGGGCCAGAGATCGTGTCGGCAGCTGCCAGGGCTGTGGTGGAAGGAGGGAGCCGTCTGGGGGGACGGAAATGCTCTACATCTTGATGACGGAGGTGGCTGCAGGGCCCTGTACATTGTCAGAACTCGCTGATCAGTACTCCTGAAAAGGACGGATCTCACTGGATTTTTTTTTAAGATAATTAGACCTTGATGAGCAAACAGAGACCTAGGAGAGTGACCCGCCACACAGTTACAAGATGACTCGAAACAGAGCTGAAGCCTGACGTAAACCTGAAACACGGGTGTCTGTGTCCTAAGAATCCTCCTCGGTAAACCCTCGTAGGTTTTTTTTTTTTGGTGGTGTCGGGCAGCATGTGGGATCTTAGTTCCCTGACCAGGGATGGAACCTGTGTCCCCTGCATTGGGAGCACAGAGTCTTAACCACCGGACCTCCAGAAATTCCCAACCTTGGTAGGTTTGAGTTCCCTTCTTGGAGCTCCTTCAGCATCGTGAACGTCTGCGTCAGCGGATCCCGAGGGTGGCAGCAAGTGAGGACAACATGGGGGGTTAGGAGGAGCGTGTACGTCTCTGAGGTTGGGTATAAGAAGGCCAGCCTTTCACCCCAGCAAGAAAACAACAGCTGAGGCCAGCACCCTCATTGTGGGTCGCATGACAGGGTCACCCAGGAACTGTTGAAAATCCTGATGCCCAAGCCAGGCCCATCAGATTCTCTGGGATGGGATCCAGGCTCCAGTGATTTTTAAAGCTCCCTGGTGAGTCCAACACACAGCCGAGGCCAAGAACCAGTAGACTGTTCTCCTCACTAACAGCTGCTGGGAACATCGGGTATCCGTACAGGGAAACATTACGGCCACGCCCGAATCCACGGGCACAAAGAATTCCAGCTAAGCTAAGGAACTAAACATAAAAAAACAAAACGTAAGCTAAAAAAAAAAAAACCTGGAAAAAATTAGAACATGTCTGTAACCACAGGATACATAAGGCTTTTGAAGCAAAAGCCAATTACAATAAAAGAATAAAAATGTTCACATTAAAACGAAAAATTTCTGTACGAGATACCATCAACAAGTCAAGGGGGAAGGAATGGACTGAAGGAAGTATGTGTAGTGTACCCCACCAAGAATGAAAACCCAGACTATATAAAGAGCCAGAGATACGGGATAAAGCCTATCCTACAGAAACATGGGCAAGAAACAGGAACTGGAAAGTCACAGAAAAAGAAATAAAATGGCAAGCAAAGATGAAAAGATGTTCAACTGCACTGAGAATCAAGGAAAAACAAAGTGAAACAAAGATACGTATTTTTCACCCGTCAGGTCGGCAGTTACAAGAAAATTCGCCACATCCAGTGCTGGCAGTAAGTAGGCGGAGAGGACGTATTTTCACGCACTGTGGGGACGGGAGACTGTCCATCAGCATTTCCTGCTGGGAGGGCACTTGGACAATGACAAATACAACTCTGTCAACGTTGTGTCCTCCGGACATAGTGGCAAGTCTGCGTCCCGAGAGGTGTGCTGGTGACATCCATGCACCGTTTGGGGGGATCAACAGGGGAGGGGGATATCAACCATGATGCCACCCACATCACGACACTTTATGCAGCAACGAAAAAGAATGAAGAGAGGCCAACATGGCAAGAATCCAAGATAGGGCTAAGCGAACAAAGCGGTAACATAATAAATTCATGATTTGTTACCTACATAAATACACAAATATACGAAGGGATGCACGCGCCCAGAGAATGATCTGGAAGGACACCCTTGCATCAGAGGAGGTGGGTCACACCTCTGGAGCATGGAGGGAGGGGGGGGATGGAGGTCTGGGGTCTCCACAGGCAAAGGATGGTCTAGAAGGTGACCGGATGGCAGATGGGGAAGCAGAACCCTGTGCTGAATCCCACATGCTTTATGCTCAACCTTGTCTCCTACGTTGAGCAGAAAATCTCCGAGGGTGAGGACCGGGTCTTCCTCCCTTACACCTTCCCACACGGCTCCCAGCACAAAACTGTTGACGAAGCAACCTCTAAATGCTTGGCAGTTTTAGCAAACGTGCCACTTTTTGCCTTTTTGAGCACATAGTGAACGACAAGATATCGAACCTCCAGACCCTACCAGAGATCAAAGCTCCCTGGGCAAGCGGAGGCCCCTCTTGATGAAAGCAGAGCCAGTGGGTCAGAAGACATCTTTTTGTTTTTCAAAAGGAACAGCCTGACAAAGGCCAAAAGTAAAGCCAAAGGAGGCCAGCTGCTCACCTTGGGGGCCTGTGGAGTCTTTGGTTTCTGAAAGAACCTCGTGATTTCCGCCTTCTCGGCTTTAATGCGCTGCAATGTAAGAGAAGAGGAGGATGAGGAAGAAATGAAGAGAAACTGTTTATTTTTTTATTTTTTAATTTATTTTATTTTTTGGCCATGCCGCACAGCATATGGGATCCTAGTTCCCCCACCAGGGATCAAACCTGCATCCTCTGCATTGGAAGCACGGAGTCTTAACCACTGGACTGCCAGGGAAGTCCCGAGAAACTGTTTTAAAACATGCAAAAGCCCCTAGAACTGAACCCCAAGCATTTTTAGATTGAAAGCATTATTTTGATGTTAGCTCTCAAAACCCACAAGTGGGTACCAGGCAGTCTCAAAAGGTCAGAGCTGCAGAAGGACCGGGATGTCAAGCCAGCAGGCACGTGTCAGTCCCTGGGTCCCCCGCCCCGCTTCCCACTACCTCTGGGACGACATCCGAAATCTAGCAGTAAGCAGGCAAAAGACCCCGCTTCTCAAACACACAGGAAGATGCAAGTTCTGGGAGAACATGCTACCTTTTCCTCTTCTCTCAACCGCTTCTCCTCTTCCTTTTTCCGCTTCTCCTCCAGCTTAGCCCTAAGGACGTCAAAACTCAGCTTCACCAACCAGCACAGGCCCGGCCCATGCCCGGCAACTGTCCCCGGGAGACGGACGCGGACGAGGCCGGCATGGGGAGGGGAGGGGGGAGGGGAGGGGGAGGGGGAGGGGGAGGGGGAGGGGCGGGGGCGGGGCACGCACTCCAGGGCCTCCTGGCGCTCCTTGCGCCGCTCCTCCTTGCGCCGCTGCTTCTCTGCCTTCTCCTTCTCGTCCTTCTCCCGCTTCTCGCGCCGCTCCTTCTCCTTCAGCTCTTTCTCCTCCTCCCTCTTCTTTCTGGCCTCCTCCTTGGCCCGCTTGGCCTCCTCCCTCAGCTTCTCCTTCTCCTCCTTCTCAGCCCGGAGCTTCAGCTGCTTGCCCAGGCGCTCCTTATCCTGCACGGGAGACGGTCCACAGCTCAGCCCCGCGGATGCCACGAAGGGCCGCGCCGGCGTCCGGGGGCGGCCGTGCGCAAGCGGAGGGGAGGCACGAAGGAACCAGCCCCGGGAGCAGCCTGCTGGTCAGCGTCCTTACAAAGAAGGGAATTTTCAGTCCATTACATTTCCTTCTGTCATGAGAAAGGCGATGAGGGTTAGCCGGCTGCCACAGGACCTTCTGGGCAATTCAAAGTAAGATACGTTTAAGACACCGTCTTCAAACGTGGGATGAGGGTTAATTTTTACTTAATTAAAAAAGATTAAGTAAGCACCTCTAGGCTGCCTACACCGGGTACCTGCTGTTGGGTCTGAACTGCATTTATCTGCTCAGAAAGCTGTGGTGAAATAAAGACACAAAAACACCCACAGGTTTTGCTTCCCTACCTTCAAAACAGAAATATTTTCCTTCCCGTCCCCCCAAAACTATTCCAGACAATAGGGTTTCTTTTCTTTCTCTTGAAATGGGAGAGTGGGATGAGACAAGGAGGGGGAACCTGATGAGCAAGTCTTAAAAACAGGGGGGGAACTGAGACTTCCCTGGTGGCGCAGCGTGTAAGACTCCACGCTTCCGATGCAGGGGACCCGGGTTCAATCCCTGGTCAGGGAACTAGATCCCACATGCATGCCGCAACTAAGAGTTCACATGCCACAACTAAGGAGCCTGCCTGCTGCAACTAAGACCCGGTGCAACCAAATAAATAAATTAATTAATTAAATTAAAAAAAAACAAACAAACAAACAGTGAGGAGCAGATGAGAACACATTAAAAAATAAAAGCAAAAAAAATTTTTTTTAAATCTTTACAGCCATTTCTCAAAAGAAAAAATTCTTTTTATCTTTAAAACCATTTCTCAAAAAACCAAAACGGGGACTTCCCTGGTGGCGCAGTGGTTGAGAATCTGCCTGCCAATGCAGGGGACACGGGTTCGAGCCCTGGTCTGGGAAGATCCCACATGCCGCAGAGCAACTAAGCCCGTGAGCCACAACTACTGAGCCTGCACGTCTGGAGCCTGTGCTCCACAACAAGAGAGTCCGCGATAGTGAGAGGTCCGCGCACCGCGATGAAGAGTGGCCCCCGCTTGCCGCAACTAGAGAAAGCCCTCACACAGAAATGAAGACCCAACACAGCCATAAATAAATAAATTAATTAAAAAACCCAAAACGAACAAACATTTCTTGGGATCTGAAAAGGTCAGATGTTAAGAAAGGACCCAGAGTGATCTCTATGACTACGGCAGTGCCGTTTCATCACCAGCAGGAGGAAACAGCTAGTTTCTTGGATATTCTTTAAAGTGGGAACATCTCCTTTAATCACATCAGCTCCTCATTCCAAAGAATTCGTATGTGGCCTGGGGCGCTGGGTTATCATATAATTTTGATTTTGTATTAAACAAGTTTCACCTCCCAGACTGAAGGGCATTACCTTCTAACATAGCGCAGGGTAATTCTCAAGGACAGGAACCACCAAAGGTGAGCTTCTCACCTTTGGCAGAAGCCCGACAACTCAGCTTTTGGTACAGGCCTATGATCATGCCCGTGTCCCTAGAGAATATCCTACCCTCTGCCCTGATCAACCTTTGCTCGCTTCACAAGAGCCATGGAGGCATGCTGGTAGAGATCTGAGAACGTCCTTGCCAGGTACCCTCCGCACGTGACTCGTGGGATACCTGAAGAAGGGGCTGGTCTGGATCGAGTAACTGAGTAACGAGACCAGCCGCGAGTGCCGGGTGGTGAGGAGGAGTCTCCCCCTGCTAACTACGAGGACAGGAGGCTTCTGGAATCAGGCCCTCCCCACTCCCGCCCCGCAGGTGCCCATCTTTGAAACTACAATGAAGAATGAGATAAACTCTAAAAAAGCCATCAAAATCTGACCCACAAAAATCGAACACAGCCATAAGGCAGACGGCACAGGAAATGCCTGGTGAGCGCACAGCCAACTGTCATCGGCGCCCCTTCCGTGAGCTGGTCGGGGAAGAAGGCCATGGCCTTCTCTGCAATTCATCCAGTAAGGAAGAAGGTCCCTGCACCGCTGGGTGTGAAACGTGGTGACCTCCAGATAACAGAATGGAAGACTCAGCAGGGAACCACTAAACAGTAATCACCCATCTGATGTAGGGGCCACCACGGTACAGCGCCTGGGAAGGGATGGAACTTCAATCTATGCGCATAGGAGGCTGGGGCGCAGGGAGAGCCACTGGGTTATTTTTAAGGCAATTTTAAACTACAGTGGGGCTGCCCAACTATTACGACAGTCAGTACTAATTATAATAAGAGCTTAGAAAAGCCTACGTGCAAAACCTTAGGATTCAACAACCTAAAAATGATGCAACCCATAAGCACGAGGCCCAGTTATGCAAAATGAAGCAAAAATCAAAATAATGCTCAGAACAAGCAGGGGAGGGTGAAAACGGGGCCAGAGAAGGGCAAAGGGCTTTGCTTCCTATTTACTGCAAAAAGCGCACCAGGGGAAGTTTCTATTTCAGGGGACATGTCTTACTCTTTGCAGTCTCATCTTGTTCTTCTCTGCAGAGCCTTTGACCAATTTCTTACTTATCTGAAAGGAAAGACATCGATCTGTAAACACAGGTTGTTTCAATCACTTTAACACGTTTAACATACTGCACAGTCCTTGGGGAGGGCAAGGAGGAAACAATGTAAAACAACAACAGTGAAAACCTTTCCGGGTGACCAGTTCCAGCAAACAGAACCAAAACTTCTTAGTTGGGTCATAAACTCCAACGCATGTGGGGATAAAAGGGGAGACCGGGAGGCAGATAACCAAAAAACGTAGGTGGCCAAGCTGGAAATAAGAAGCCACAGCCAGGGGCCTTGGTGTCAGGGAGACACAGAGTGGTAGGTCTGTAGGCACCTGGAGAGGAGGCGCCCTGGCCACAGAGGACGGAGTCTTACAGGCACGCAGCCCAGCACTGCTGCTGCCCCTTCTGCTTCTCCCCGGAGAGGCTGCCGGTGGAAATTTCCTGTGTGAGTACAGGCACACCAACACAATGCCATTTTCCCAACAGCATTTGCTCCCTTTGTGTCTCTGTGTCACATTTTGGTAATTCTCACATTTCAAACTTTTTCATCATTATCATACTTGTCATGGTGATCTGTGGTCAGTGATCTTTGATGTTACTATTGCAAAGATAACGACTTGCTGAAGGCTCAGACAACAGCGTTTTTTGTAGTGAAGTATTTTTTAATTAAGGTATGTGCTTTTTTTCAGACATAATGCTATTGCACACTAAACAGACTACAGTATAGTGTAAACATAACTTTTATATGCACCAGGCAACCAACAGATCCACGTGACTCACTTTATTGTGATACTCGCTTTACTGTGGGGGTCTGGAACCAAATCCGCATTATCTCCAAGGTCTGCCTGTAATGTCTACAAATCAACACCCCGTGAGTCAAGTAAGACACGTGTACGGGCTGGATTCCCATGTTTGTACCCCCTGCCCAGCACAGCCCTGCTTCTTAGAACACAGAGTAAACGCCCAGGAAGAAAGGTCAGCTGGCCAGAGGTGGCAATCTGGTCTAGAACCCCTGTGTTCTAGAGCACAGCATTCTCTATCGTCCTGCTTCAAATTGAGCATGGGCTACAAGGACTGACCAAGACGCACGGCTGGACTCCCTCGCCGTGCTGGCTAAATGGTCCCAGGTAGGAATACACACAAGGAGTCCAGGCTACTGGCCTAAGCTACCTCCAGAGCGGGGAATCCTGGCGAACAGACCATTCATTGCATGGAAGACCAATGGGGAGAATTCAGGCTGGAAAGAAATACCCACCCGGGCTCATTTTAGACTTGAGGAGGCAGCCAGAAAATGAGACGAGCTGAAAAACCGAAAGCCCATTTCTCTTGAAATTGTCTGACATGCCAACAAAACTATGTAAAAACAGTGCTTCCTCTATCCAGGAAAGCCTCGCCCTAAGACTTCCTACCAAAGAAAACTACAGATTAAGACACCCTTCTTACTCAGGATGCACCGAGTCCTTTCTGGACTAAGCCTTCCCTCAGGAGAGGGCCGCGCACCGTCACGTGAAAGCCATGTGATTGGCAGAGCGCTCAATCCCACCTCACTGCGCAGGCGCCCACAGAAACGCCAAAGCCGTCTTACCAAGGGCTTAAGAAAAAGCATCTGCCTCTCCAGCATCCACTTGGCCTGCCAAGCCTGCGGACTTGAGCCCCACAAGAAAGGATTTAACAGCAGGACTTGTAAGGTGCTGTGTCTATATCGTTGTCCTTTGTGTTTAAAGATGGTAGCACCAAACGTGACTGCCAGACAGCTATATGAGGGTGTTTGGGGAGCAAGACGCATCTGTTGTTGAATTTCAGCTGCAGAATCAGTGCCTTTCACAATCTTCCCCTTTGCTGTGAGTCCAGGAATGAGAGAGTTGACGTGACTACCAAGAGCTGGCTTAACGATATCCAACCACCAGAGCAGTTACGATTTTATTTAAAACTAGTATCTCCATTGCTTTACCAGGCACTCAGATAGACCTTACTGAACAGATATAATTTTAATCTTCTTGACCTCTGGCCTAAGTATTTATAGAACTCTCTCAAAATATAGGCCACACATTTTACCAACCTGGAACTGAGCTACCAAAAACCAAGATCCAGGATTCCACAATGAGGATGAAACACACACATCAACTACCCCAAAGAGTCAAGGCAGATATAACCATGTCTGTGAGGTAAAATTCCTACACTTTATTTGGGAGAATCCTAGGGCCCACTCACTCTGATGTGATACCTAAGGAGGTCTAATTTCTAGGCCCAGAGCAAGTAAGCAGCAGTAAGTGAAGGGGAGGAGAGGTGGCTGTGGACAGGCCCCGCAGCAGCTAGAAACCTGACAGCAGGGGAGGGACAGCAGGCGGAGGGGAGACACGACCCTAACTGGTCCAGGCATGTGGGGATTGAGAGCAGGCAAAAACTGACACGCCCGTTCCTGTGAGCCTGCAGTTCCACTTAACGACTCGGGGAAGCTCATGACAATTACTGTCTGTCAAGGCCAAGAATGAGAGACAACAGAAATATCCATCAAGGAGAATGACTATGCAAACTGCAGTTTATCCACACCATCACGGGACCCATCAGCGTATGATACAGCAGTTAAAAAGAGATTTTCCCATCCCAATGTAAAAAATTGCTAAGACACCCTGGAATGAAAAAGAAACATATTTACACTATACGGCCCATGTAAAGAAACAAAAATGATACTGTTTATTCCTAGGGATCTCTCACATACACACCGCACAGAGAAATATAAGATGAAGATAGTGGCAACCTGGGGGACAGAAAAAAGCCAAAGGGGGCTGCAGTGTTTCAGTGATCTTTTTTAAACATGGAGAATTTAATACTTGTATAATTTAAATTACCTGGGAAACAGTTCCAGCGTCTGTACAGAGGCAAGCCATAGATTCCAATAACACCACCGTATCCACACAATCCTTTACGGAACAATAATCTTGAGTCATCAATAACGTAGGCTGAATTACACACCTAACTGCAAACAAACTGGAGAAATGGTTCTATCCTAGGTGGTAAAAAGCTCTGATGACAAATAGCCACATTCTGGCTAATCAAGAGACCCTGGATTATCTCAAAAAGGTGTTCCTAAATTGTTTTTCAAAGTCGGACTCTCTAGATACCTGGAAGTACTTTTAAAAACAAAACAGGGACTTCCCTGGTGGCGCAGTGGTTAAGAATCTGCCTGCCAATGCAGAGGACACAGGTTCGATCCCTGGTCTGGGAAGATTCCACATGCCGCGGAGCAACTAAGCCCGTGTGCCACAACTACTGAGCCTGCACTCCAGAGCCCACGAGCCATAACTACTGAGCCTGCGTGCTGCAACTACTGAAGCCCGCGCACCTAGAGCCTGTGCTCCGCAACAAGAGAAACCGCCGCGATGAGACGCCCGCTCGCCGCAACGAGAGAAAGCCCGCGCGCAGCAACGAAGACCCAACGCAGCCAAAAATAAATAAATAAATTTATTAAAAAACAAAAACGAAACAAAGCTCTCTCAGGACACACACACACACACACACACACAAAACAGAGGACCAGCAAATGCTTAGGGGTTCCAAATGCAGAGATTTTACAATTCCAAGTCCAGAACTAACGGAGCCCAATAAAAACCACACACATGACATGGTAATAGGAAACAATCTGTAAGCCTTCAACAAGTGTCTGCCTACAGTCTGGAGAGGAGGAGGAGGAGACAGAGAGGGAAAACGGAAGAACAATAGTACTCCCCACAGTCACAGGGGTCAGGAAAAACTTGGGCCCACAGCAGGGAAAGGTGTGAAAGTCAGGTACCAACCATGAAACCAACCAACCGACCAGGAAATCCAGCACTCCCGAAAGGTGAGAAGCTAAACTGGAAAGCTGAGCGCGTGAGGCTGGAGGTGGCCTGCCTCCGCCAGGCCCTCAGGCACCTCCTGGTGGTCATTCCATTTCGCTCTCACACCTGTCTTGTCACCCAAAGTCACGGGGCTCTACTCCCATCCTGTGGGTGACTGGGGCGATTTCCTGCCACAGGCTGGGTGGCGGCGGCGGCGGGGGGGGGGGGGGGGGGGGATCCTGAAGGCTTCGCCACCTGCAGTGTGAATTATCTGCAAAGCTGTGTGGTAACACTGTCTTCTAGAACATCTCAAAACTCCAAGCCTGTGTTCAGAGCCAGATTGAGCCTCTCAGAGGCAGGATTTCCTAAACGCAGCACACTTGGTTTCACGTGCTCAGATGTTGCGTGGCCACTCAGGCCAGCGGACAAGAAGTAACACTCTTCTGTGACAAGGCCCAATTGCATGGCTTCCCAGTCCTCAGGCTTGGCTATGGGCATAAAAACAAACTTAAAAAAAAAAATGAAGCTATTAAGGAGAATAGAAACATGTGTACATGTCCTGTTCTCCAGGTTCACTGGCTGTCATGAGTCATGTGACAAAGTAGCTCTGCAAAGCAGAAGCAGCAGTCTGGAAGGATTCTGAGCAACTGGATGGACAGAACAGAACAAGATGGCTGACAGCAAGGGACTCAAACTCGGATTTTGAGTCTGGGTAAAAGCTCAGATGAAAGTTTAAAAAAATGAGTATGTCAGTCTGCCACATTTAGAAACTTAGAAGGAAAAAAGACGACCCCACTCTTGATTGATATTTTGTGTACCTAAAGAGGAAGCCATTTTTCCCATTCTCCAATCTCCTCAAGGAGGTAAAACACAAGACATGGAACCATCTAGAAAAATAACTAGTCCCTTAGAGATCGAATTTTAGAAAGCAATCAAGGTTGGTGGTTTATGGTCAGATTAAGCAGGTACAGTTAGCAAATGAACAACCCACCCCAGGATCCAATCTTATGTGAAAGCCTGATGTGAACAAACACAAGTGCTACAAAACCAAAAAAAACCAAAGAACACTGTTCACTATGCTTTGGTATTCTTGACTGATTCTATCAGTTTTACCCACAGGACCTCAAGGACAGGTGAGAACAGAGACATCGGCCACTGTGCCGCTCGGAAGCCAGTAACAGAAACAGGCATTTCCAAAGTCACCTGTCCAGGTCCTTAAACATGGTGCCAGGACTCTCCTGTTCTCGCCATTCTGGGTGAGGTTTTTAAGATGGGCAGGCCGTGCTGACAAGAGCTGACCCTAAAGAATGCCCCTGTTTTATTCTTCCTGCCGTCTTGGGGTCTCTCCACAAACACTTACTGACTGCTTACTGACAGCAACGGCCCTACGAGTCTGTGTTGGAACAGGAGGCGTGCAGGGAGCTGAAGCTAAAGGCTGAGTCAAGGGTCACAGCCGCCCGCTTACACCTGTTAGTCACTAAAGTGGCTGAGGTGACCAGCACCGTTAATTAGGTGTGAACAGGGCTACCAGGATGGCACCGACACACCGGCGACTCACAGAACCATCAGCACATCGCAACGTACACACAACCAAACACCCCAATGGCTTTCGATGCCGGAAAGTCACAGGACTTGGTCTCCGGCACCACTTGCTCGGCCACTAGCCATCTGGGGGACACAGCGTCCCTGGATGAAGAGTGAGGGGCCATACCCAGAAGCCTCTGGATTCCGACGGCACTGATTCGGGGGAGATACTCACTCTGCGGATGGGTGTGGAGGCGGGGAGGGGGCTAGGGCTGCTGTGCTGCTTGGCGGGCGCAGACTGCCCCTCGGGTGAGCTGGTGGGAGAGGAGGAGCTCAGGGACGAATGGCTCAGGACAGAGTCCTCTTCGGGGCTGGACTCCAGCGCCTCGCTCTCGGAGGGCACAGCCTGGCCCGGAGGTGTGGCAGGAGGAGACTTGGCTCGGGGTCTGGCAGCCAGGATATCCTGCAGGACGACCACGGGCACCTTCCCCTTGAACAGGATGCCCCTGGCCCCGCTCCAGCCGTCCTGGTCCTTCTCGGAGCACGTTCTCAGGCCACCGGTCAGCTCGGGGCAGCTTTGGGGCGAGCCCTTCTGTGCGAGTCCCCTCCTCTCCGCGCCCACCGAGTCAGCACCCCCCGCCTCTGTTTTGCACGGGAGGTCTGAAAGGGCCTCTTCGGGAAATGCCAGCTCGTCCTTCTGACTGACCGTTGGCAGCCCCCTGTCATCTCCAGCTTCGTCTGTGACCCTGTTTACATTCTCCTGGGAGGGAGAGGCTGCAGAATTTAGCTTATCGTGGCCCATGGTGCCGTCCGGTGGGTCACTCGAGTCCTCCGTCAAATCGATTATTACCACAGTCTGGCCAATACTGGTTTTGACTTGACTTCTTAAAAAGTTATCTAAGGGGCCCTTCCCGTTGACAAGTTTTGGCCTAAAATCTATGTCGGAGCCCATGTGACAGTTGTCCTCCAAGTGGTCCAAAGAGGTCTCTAAATCAGGGACGTGACCCTGCACAGGAGCACCCTGAGCGCCCCCCATGTCGTCCAACCCGTCGTCCGTCTTCTCCTTTGGGACAAGATTCAGGCGCTTGAACGGCAGACGAGCTGAAACCAAAGGAGAAGGAGGCCGTATGTTGAGTGAGAGTGTGAAGAGTGACAATCAATGCTTTAATATTCCACGTGCTCAATGAGTAATCGACCTTGCAGTGCTTGGGGGTGAGGGGAATTTCTAAAGTTTAAAAAGGGGTTATCTTCTCATTATGTACTTTTCCAACATCCTAACTAAAAGCAAAAGCAACAAACAAACAAAAACTGACAAGCTTTCATAGCGGGGACATTGCAAGAATTTCAAAGGAGAAGACACTTTCTGATCTGTTTGAGATTCAGTTCAAATTCCAAAGTTATTTATTATGGGTGGAAATCTCATTTGAAGGTAAGTGCATCTGGCTCTGAAGAGCGAAAGAGATAGATCCATCTGCGGAAAGATTTCATTCTTCTCCCAGCATCCCAAGCTGTTAGCTTTTCTTGCCAATGAAACAAGTACCCTCCCACTGCATGCCAGCCTTCTGGCTGGTCCCAAGAGATACACAGCAACACCTCAAGAGAGTGAGGAAGTTCAGGTGAGTGACTTCCCATGGAGTCCACATGTACTCAAATGCCCAAACATCTTATTAACTATTTTCTAATGTAATAGACTCAACAAACAAGCCTGTTTTTGGTCAGTTTATAAAATTATCATGCTCTTGGATTCTACGGTTTGCCCCTAATTCTTTAACCTCAGAAGATGGTTGCCCTTCATATGATTCCCACCAACACCAAACCTGCTATCAGTTGACACAGGAGAAGGCAAACTGCTACAGGGGAACCAGGTAACCAAGCTTTGAAAACCAGAAACCATCCTTTTTTATACAGTCCAGCCACTAACCTGGCCTAAGGGTAAATCCAGTCCCCTTTTTACACGAAAGGATTTGGGGACACTTCCTGTAAAACGCTGTTCAACCAGGGGCAGCTGTGCCTGCCATGTCTGAAGACATTAAAGGTTGTCACGACTTGGGAGACGAGGCTAGGAATGCTGCTAAACTCTCCACAGTATACAGGACAGCCCCCCATGACAAAAACATTACAAAATGTCAATAGTGCTGGAGTAGAGAAATCCAACTGTAAGGGCAGCAAACTCTGGATATGCTCCTGGCAACAGCAGTGTAATGAAACGGGTTTCCCAGCTTCCAGTTGTAAGATGCAACTGTTTTCTCCCCTTCAGCCCCTTGGAGACTTCTGCTGGGGACCCCAAGAGATGGCCTCTGCTCAAGGGGAATGGAAAATATAATTGAGAGGACAATGAAGGATATAAACCAGGAACAAATATTTAACCCATTCCCAGAAAGTTACCTTGTATTAACTTCTTGACTGGAAAAGCTGGTCTGTCTTTGCAATCCATGGCTGTGAATAAGTGTCAAAGGATAAGTTATTAAATGCTGGAAATAATGAAGTAGCAAACACACATGCAGTACCTACTGTGTACAAAGTGGTTGTCCAGTGTGGCTGATTTCGCCCCCAATCCCACCTCCCCAGGAACATTTGGTGACGTCTAAGGACATTTCTGGCTGTCATGACTGGAGAGAGGGTGCTACCACCATCTAGTGGGTAGGGGACAGGGATACTGCTAAATATCCTGCAACACACAGGACTGCACCCCACGACAGAGAATTATCTGGCCCAAAAATGATAATGAGTTGAGAAATTCTGCCCTGGACACCGTCACATCTCGTTTTATTTTCCTTGAGCACTTATCACTCTGAGACTTCTGTGTTTATGTCTCCCCCCTCCCCCATCAGAATGCCAGCTTTATGACAGCAGGGAGACTTGTTCCACACTGTACCTGTGGCACGGGCTCAGGGCCTGGCACATAGTGGAAAACCAATGAACACAGTAACAGGGACAATGAAAAGAAGACTGAGTAAAAGTAGAGATGAGAGAAAACATTGTATCACTGATTTCACCATTCATATGAACCCAAATCATCCTCCTCCAAACCAAGCCCTCCCCACCAACAAATCTGTAAAATTAGAATAGGGCTTATTTTCTTTCAAAACAGAGTTTATAAAAGGTAATACATCTTAAAGCATTTCAAGCTTGCCAAGCTGGAGCTGAAGTGCTGTCAAGAAGTGATAAGGGAGAATGTTTTCCTGCACGCACACACAAAAAATCTCAAAAAAAGCATCACAATATCAAAGCTGATGCAGAAATGACTATAAATAGAACCAAATCTTTGGATAAATATCTTCAAATGGCTAGAATAAGTTTAGAAGCTGACACCCGCTAGACCTGGCTTGGAAAAGTCTAGTTTAGTTATTTTGGCCAATCTACATTTTTTTTTTTTAATAAATTTATTTATTTATTTATATTTATTTTTGGCTGTGTTGGGTCTTCGTTTCTGTGCGAGGGCTTTCTCCAGTTGCGGCAAGCGGGGACCACTCTTCATCGCGGTGCGCGGGCCTCTCACTATCGCAGCCTCTCTTGTTGCGGAGCACAGGCTCCAGACGCGCAGGCTCAGCGGTTGTGGCTCACGGGCCCAGTTGCTCCGCGGCATGTGGGATCTTCCCAGACCAGGGCTCGAACCCATGTCCCCTGCATTGGCAGGCGGATTCTCAACCACTGCGCCACCAGGGAAGCCCCTACATTTTTTTTTTTTAAAAAGATACATACAAGTGAGTATTTTTTAAAAGCAGATCAGGATGCAAGCAACACTCTGTGGCAGATGATCAAAACTCTGACACAATTTGAGCTTGCTATAGCAAGAAAGTCTAACCTATTCCGGTGTTCTCTTCTCTGTGAGACAAGCCGTTATATAGACTTAAACAGTGTAAATAAAAAAAATTAAAAATAAATAAATAAATAAATAAATAAAAGCAAATTAGGGCCTTTTAAAAAACTCAGCTGCCCTTAGATGAAGCTGCTCTCCCCACTTCCAAGCTTGGAATATACGAAAAGTACCCAGAGGCTCACATTTCCGTTCTACCTATTTCAAGATAATATCATTCTCAAGTTTTCAGTTACCAAAAACATGGATTTCCTCCCGTCAGCTGAAGGATACATAATCTTTAGCCACTTAAATTTATTTTTAGGACAACCACAAGGATTTATTGGCATGGCCCTGAGTCACCAGCTTTGATGCAAGTGGAACAGAGGTGACCCGGGGCCCAGAAGCAACCTCAGGTCGACATAAAAAGGGATCCCATCCAGGGATTCAGATTGTTCAAAGGTACACATACAAATTAACAAACACTTCTGTATAAACTTACCACTGCTCTTTATCCTGAGATTATATCCCTCCTAATTTTAGTTGGCATTAAAACATCCTTCCCTTTTATGGTGCATGGTCAAAACAGATGGTGCTTTTAAAATTTTTTAATTAAACATGACTAATGGGTCAAATGACAATCAGTCCCAACTTTATTTATATGAATTCTATGTCTCTTTGAAATCGCGAAGTCTGGAAACAATTAGCACAGTGGTTCTCAGCTAGAGGGCCCCTTGACAATGCCTCGGATACATTTTTGGTTGTCGCAACTGGGAAGAAGAGATTGTTACTGAGACCTAATGGGTGGAGGTCAGGGATGCTGCTCGACACCCTACAGCGTACAGGATGGCCCCAAATGTCAGTAGTGCTGAGGTTGAAAAACCCTGAACTAAACTAGCTGATGTCCCTACCAACCCTTAATTCATTCAACCAACCCATCTTTATTGGGCACCTACTATGTGCCAGGCATTGTGCCAAGTGCTGGGGGTAAAATGGGAGTCAAGCAGAGGAGACAACCCGTCTGGTCTTCCTTGGTTCACCACCCCACGTTTTGGGGCCCTGCCAGGCGCCAGAAAGCCCCCTCCCAAGACACAGGAAGCAGAAAGACAGGTCTTCACCATGCATATCCGGCAGCATCAAGAACCCGAGACCCCTACCATCCGGGCCGCTTACCTGGGCTGGCCCTGACCCGCAGACGCAGCTGTTCTGGTCCCCGAGCCCGTGTGACCCCGGACCTCAGTTTCCCCACCCGGCCACAGGACCGCTGCAGGGTCCAACTTGTCCAGGGGACACAAACACACTCGGTAACCTGCAAACCCGGCCCTTTCGCCTCCCTGGGCCTCAGCTTCCCCTCCTGGCCACACACACACCCGTCACCGCAAAGCGCTCTGGAAGGACAAACTGACGCAAAAGTGCCGGAAAAAAAATGGTTGCGGCTGCAACAATAACGTCAAGGAGGGTGCCCTTCGAACTGCAAGGCCCTTCCTCGGGATTGTTAACGGCTCCACGGACCGAACGCCAGGCGGGGAGGAGCGGGCCCGGGGCCGGGAGGCCCGTTGGCCCCCAAACCGCCGCCTCAGCCCGCACAGGCCGCGCGCCGCGCCCCCCCTTCCCCTCGGCGTGGGCCGGAACCGACCTGCGGCCGCTCCGCGGGCGCCCGGCGCCCCGCACTCCGGCTCCTCCACCATTGCCCCGGCGGCGTCTCGAGCTCCCCTCAGGCGGCGGAGGCGCGGGCTCCGCTCAGGCGGCCGCTGCTGCTCGCCCTCCCGCCCGCGCCGCTGCTGCCGCGGCCGCCGCGCTCGTATTTGGCGGGAACCGCGGCGACCCCCGCGGCCCACGCGCGGATTGGGTGATGCCGAGTCACGTGACGGTCCTCCTCGGGAAGAGGGGAGCTCAGGGAGCATCCTCGCGAGAGCCGAGGCTTCCATTGCTCCCATGGCTCCCCTATTGATATTCCCGCGGTGGGCGGGGCTTCTTCTCGGCCGCCTGTCGTTGGCAGGGAGCAGGCGCCCTGCGATTGGTGGTAGGTGGTGTCAAGTTGAGAGCTCCACACTATGATTGGCTGAGCTCAAGGGCTATGTCTCTGGGAGGAGGGAGGGTCAGGCTCTACGTCATGACGAAATGCTTTACGTAGGGCGCCGGTGGCAACCTGAAGCTGCGATTGAGCTGAAGACTAAAGTTTTTTTTATCCTAATGGGACATAGGCCGAATACAGCCACAGCAATTTAAAATTATAAATTATTTTTATATTAACAATAAAAATAAAATTAAATAAACTCTGGATATCGCTTCAGAAGCATTTGAGAGGCAGTAAATATATTCAGAGGGAATGAATGAAATGGATATTTCTGGTTTAATCCTCAGGGTTTTGCACATGCTGTTTCCTCGCCTGGAACACTCTTTCCGCAGCTCTTTTCCTGGTTGATTTCTACCTAACTTTCAGATCTTAGATTGAAACCCCAGAGGAGCTTTCCTCCCCAACCCCCAACAAGATGAAGTTCCTACAACAACACTGTTCTTTTTCTTGGAGCAATTACAGCTTGTGTTTATTTATTAGCGTGTTATTGGTTAATGAATTCATTTCTGTTTTTGTCATTAGCTCCATGAGGGCAGGAATCGTTTATCACAGTATCCCCAGAACCGACCGGTGACATACATTAGTAGGTACCCAATAAATATTTGAGTGTATACATAAATATCATTTAATTGAACTGTGTGATCATGTAAGTTAAAAGCCTCACACGGAACAGAGACCTTCAGAGTCAGCCTGCAAGCCATAGGACAGGTTTTCTTCAGCACCAATTTAACCTCTCAAGCAGAGCAGAATTGAGGAGAGAAGAGTGAAATTTAGCCCAATTTTGGAATTCTATTTATCCTGTAGATTGCATAATTAAATCAGTAGAATTGGTTGGAAATAATGTGGAAAAATAGGAAATTTGAGGACATCACTTTGGGCAAGTCATGTCTTACTCAAGGCCTCAGTTTCCGCATCTGAACCATTAGGATGTTTTCCCTTCCTTCTCTGACATTCTGGCATCTGAATTGATTTAGACCAGTGGATCACCATTCAGGGTGCCCATCAGAATCACATGGGAGATTTTTCAAACTATTCATAATAGCCCCATCAGGATCTTGGGGAAAGAGGTTGGGGCATGCATATTCTAAAGCAATCCTCTGATCTAGTCCTTCTGTTGAGGCACTTGTAAACTTCCAGCAATCCTCTGCTTTACAAAATCACTCAACTCTGTCAGAGATTTCAGCACTTGTAAACTTCCAGCAATCCTCTGCTTTACAAAATCACTCAACTCTGTCAGAGATTTCAGCACTGAAGTTGCAAGCACTTTAGCTCTAGTCACGTTATTGTTCTTTTTCTGATCCGTAGTCAGACACGTTATCCATTGTGCAACTGGCCCCCATCCTGTTCTTTTTGGACTCATTTACTCATTTCGATTCATTATTAATTTCCAATTCATTCAATAAAAATAACAATTGATGAAAAAATCAATATCAGTAAACATGTTTCAATTTGAGAAGGCTTCCTGGAGGAGGTGACATTCCAAATAGAGTTCTTTTTTATGCACAACGGACGGGGGAAAGATTGGGGAAGAATGTGCATGAGAGGAATAACGTTAGCAAAATCCACAGGCAACAGGGACCATGGGTTACAGAAAATGAAGAGAGCCGAAGTTAGACAAGGTGATGGGGCCAAATTATACAAGCTTTGTAGCCCATGTTAAGAAATTGGGAGAGTATGCTAAGGCCAGTAGATGGACTTTAAACAGGGGACTGATGTGATCTGAATTGTGTTATAGAAGCATCATTCTGGCTGCCTTGTAGAGGATGAATTGGAGGGGAGAACCTGAAGGTGGGCACACCAGAGAGGAGGCTGGTGGAATGGTCTGATCAGGGCAGAAGACAGTTGGGGTAGTGGAAAGGAGTTATAAGTGATAGCCTGATGTCTGACTTGGGTAACTGAATGGATGAACACGGGGCCGGACAGGATGGTGGTGGAAGACCACAGAAGAATTGGGTACAGCTGAGATTACCGAACAGGTATCCGAAGATTTGTAAACCCAGCCTCTGGAGTTCCACCTGCCCCTTCGCCTCCCCAACCTCTGCAAAAAGGTGTTAAGCGCCTTTCCTAAGACGTCAGGCCCACCTCCGGGACTCGAGGGGTCGCTGCAGCCGCCACAGCCCCTCTAGGCTCGCCCCAGTCCACTCACTGGGCTAGGCGGCCGCTCCATCCGCAGGCGGAGTGCGCGTGCGCTGCCTGGCCGGCAGGGGGCGCGCGTGCGCAGACGGGGCCGGGGGCGCGCGTGCGCGCGCGGAGGCCGGCACCGGAAGTGTGTGGTTGCCATGTAATATCCTGGCCGCGCGGGCGCGCGAGGGGTTGAGGCGGTGCCGGGGCGGGCGCGGAGCTGGCTGGAGGGCGGCGGAGGCGGTGCCGTAGGGGCCCGCTGAGGCGCGCGGGGGGTTGGCGGCGCCCGGAAGCCTGTCGCTTGTGCGGTCCCTCCGGTTCGCTGGGTCCGCGCGGGAGGCCCGACGGCGGGAGGCAGCATGTCGGTAGCGGGGCTGAAGAAGCAGTTCTACAAGGCGAGCCAGGTGAGCGGAGGCCGAGGCGGGGGGCGAGCTCCGGGCCACAGGCTGCTCGGAGGGGGGCCAGGCCAGGCCCTGGCTCGGGAGGGAGCCGTGGGTACTGAGGGGGCGGCGTTGGCACTCGTCCCCCGCCGGGTGGGGACAGCCTAGGAGGGGCGGGGGTCTGCGTGCGAGGTGGCCCGGACCCTGCCCGCCATGTGGGCTCCAGTCTTCTCGAGAGGGGTGGGCAGACGCTTTAGAGGCGCGGAGGTGCACCCAGAGATTGGCCCCGGACGTGGACCCCTCTCCTCCCGTCCTTCCCTCTAAAAGGGCGGGCGGGCGGGGGGTGGAGGGGGCAGGGAGAGAAGGGGAAGAAGCAGTCCCGAGCTTGTCGACACAGGACTCTTGCTAGAGAGCCCAAGATCAGGGAAATTTTGTGTCTAGAACAATTCTTTTTTTTTTTTTTTTTTTTAAGACAGCAAACGAAAAAATCTTTTCAGTGGGCCGGGTACAAAGTTGAAAGGGTAGAGTGAAAAGTCAGTTTCCCACTTCAGTCCCTCAGGCATCCAGTCCCTCTCCCCAGAGACAGGGACTGTCACCAATTACCAAAGAGAAGGGTATGCCTCTCCTTTAAAAACACACACGTAGCAGTAACATCGTTTACACAGAACCGTGTAATTGATGTTTTTCATTAAATGTGTTTCGGAGATCGCACTAGAACCAGAATTCTCCACCTTGGGTCATTCTCTGTTGTGGTGGCCCTCCTGGGCACTGTGGGGCGTTGAGCAGCATCCCTGGCCCCTACCCAGTCGATAACAGGAGCTCCCCCCACCGACCACGGATGTCTTCGGATGCTGCTAATGTCCTTAGGGGAACCCCCCCCCCGCCCTCCCCCTCCCCCTCCCCCTCCCCCAGAGCTACTCCTGGAGCCTCTTGGATCTTTTTAATGGGTATGTGGCATTCCATTCCATGGAAGTCTGTCATAATTTATTTAATTAGTTGTCCATCGATGGACGTTTAGGTTGTTTCCAGTAGTTTTCTGCTGCAAACGATACTATCGTGAATAGCCAGTGAATATCTCTGCTCACAGGTGGGATTGGATTTACAGGATAAGTTCCCAGAAGTGGAATGCAGAATCCAAGCATATAAGTGTTCTACTTTGACAGATAGAATAGGTGTTTTGGAAAGTCCAGGCCCCATTGCTCATGAGTCTGGTGAAAGCTGAGTGGATCCACTCTTCAGAAAACTGGGCGAATGCAAAATTCAGTTTATAATTTCAGATCCAAGAAGTCCCAGATCCCTTGATCCTATGAGAACCTTGGGTCTGGAGTTTGTGTGGATAGACTCCAGGAAGGAACGAGCAACAGTCATAGGAGTTGTTTCGCCCGTGCTGGCAAACCAGACTCTGCCCACAATTTGGAGAGGTCCAGTGGGAGGGAAGAGAGATGAGTCCCCAGTAATACACAGCTGGGACCTTTTGCCCCTTGAGGGAGAAAACTAATGACCCTAGTAGTTGTCCAGGGCTAAAGATATTTGGGGTCTATCTCTAGACTCCAGGCTAAACCCTGGAGGAAGAGAGGTTTAATCCAGAGGGATTCTAGGATTGTTGCTGAGAGTACAGCCCTTTGCACCAGCAGGATGGAATTAAGTGATCTGGCCCTGGGTTAGACCTTGCCCAGCAGGCCTCAGACCCCACCCCTGCACACTTGACCAGAGCACCTTGGAGTGCTGCTTACTATCTTGGGCCCTGATGTAACCCCTCTCGCAGGAACTATGGATCTCGGAAGAATTCCTGGGCCACTTTGTTCCTTCATATAGACAGGTCTCTGGAAGCCCGCCCCACCCCGACCCCAGCCATGAGGGCCCATGCTGGTGGCCCATGCTGTCCCCAGCAGACACGCTGTGCTGGAGGAACTAGCTGGGCCTCTCAGGCCATCCACCAGAGCCTTTCTTCTTGGGGAAAGAAGGATGGCCTGCATTCAGACCTGTGGGGAGTGCTTGGAAATCCGGAAAGCTCAGAGCAGTGCAAGCTGGTGGTGCAGATCAATTTATCATCTTGATATTCTGAGGCCCAGTCCCAAAGAATTGCTGCGACACGTCCTCCTCTGAGAGCCGTTGTCTTGGCCTCCTGACCGATTCCGTGTTGAGTTGTGCTCTCAAGAATCACCCTGGCTGTATTCCATTCCCTTCTGCAATAGTTTCCATAGACCTCCGCTGTTTATCTGGATGTGTCCACCTCTTTGTGTGTTTCTTTTCTTTTCTTTTTTTATAAATTTATTTATTTGGCAGCGTTGGGTCTTCGTTGCTGTGCGTGGGCTTTCTCTAGTTGCGGTGAGCAGGGGCTACTCTTTGTTGCAGTGCACAGGCTTCTCATTGCAGTGGCTTCTCTTGTTGCGGAGCACGGGCTCTAGGCGTGCGGGCCTCAGTAGCTGAGGCTCACAGGCTCTAGAGCACAGCCTCAGTAGTTGTGGCACATGGGCTTAATTGCTCCGCGGCATGTGGGATCTTCCCGGACCAGGGCTCGAACCCGTGTCACCTGCATTGGCAGGCGGATTCTTAACCGCTTTGCCACCAGGGAAGCCCTGTGTTTCTTTTCTTGATCTTAGGAACACCTCTTTCAAGTAGGGTCGTCTGTGTCAGGTAATATTCTTGTTAAGTCGTAATAATATATATTGAGTTTTCACTGCGTGAACAGGTGATATGCTTTAAACCAGTCGGTCTCAATTGGTCTCATTTATCTGGCCTAAGGGTAAACGCTGTCCCCTTTTTACACAAAAGGATTTGGGGGCATTTGTCTTCCTGTAGGACAGTAGTTCTCAGCCAGGGCCAGTTCTACCCTCCAGAGGACATTGGCAATGTCTGGAGGCATTTTGGGTTGTCACAACTCGGTGGTAATTAATTATATTACAGCTCACTGGGCGGCCCCGCACAACCAAGAGTCACCCGGCTCCGACGTCAATGGTGCTGAGGTTGAGAAATACTGTTTTATGGTTTGAGAAAAGTGAGGATAATTTTACCCAAACAGAAGAACAACAAAAAATCCTTCCTGGGCATTCTTCTGGCAGCTGCCTGCTTTTCCTAATTCTCGAAATGCAGATAACCACATATACGCAGATGGACACGTGCGTAAAACTCAGCATCCAGACACCAAGTCTCCCCCTCCCAAGTCCTCAGGAGAACCCCAGAGTGTCTTTTGGCATCTGGCATTTTTAAGAAGGTACAAGCTTGCATTGGTGCCTCTCAGTTAGGGGCGACTAACCCTCCCCTCTCCCGTCTCCTGCCCTGTGCACCACCCAAGGGACATTTGGCAACGTCTGAGGCAGTGTCACGCCTTGGGGAGAGGGTGCTACTGGCACCGAGTAGGTAATGGCTGGGGATGGTTGTTAAGCATCCTACAACATACAGGACAGCCTTCTACACAACAAAGAATTATCTGGCCCCGCTTGAGAGAAGCGCCAACGTTTCTGTAGCAAGAAACCCTACTTTGAAACGGGTTCTTGATTTCCAAGGCTTGTAAGAGCGTCATTTCTGAATTGAGAAATAGAAGCCAGGTGGATGTGTGAGAGAGAGCTGGGAATAGAGAAGCTGGGTTTCTCGAAGGTGAGGCTGTGATGTTAATGAAAAGTTTCTACCTCCTTGGTGACCCTGGTAACAAATCAGGTCCCGGTGTCTGGCAGTATACTGGCAAATTCCACGCCAGTTCATCTCTGGTGAAAACTTTCAGGTCTCAAATAAAATCGGTTTGAGCTTGAGTGGGAAGTTTGTGAGTTTTTACTTCTTAATAGGAACTGGTCACCTGAGCTGAGGAAAGTTGAATGTATGGAGTGAAGCAGCCAAAGAAACGGGCGTCTGTCTCGGGCCCGTGGTTTTGGTCCCCTCTGGCCTCGCTGTGTAATGCCACTCAATAGCCCTCTGGTACTCGTGCACACCTAGAATCCGGGGAGATGCTTTTATGAGTCTTTCTGGGGAACTGAGGTGGGTAAAGGAACCCAGTAGCGAGATCTAGGCTCAAAAGTTCACTTGTCATTGTGGTGTGTTTGGGTGACATTAATTTCCAGGCCTAACCTTCTAACTGGTTTCCTGATAATTCTTGTGGCTGGGCTGTGTGGAGATTTGAGAGTGTAACTAGGGATAGAGCTGGCAGCTGCCTGGAATGCTGGCCTGATTTTTTTTTTTTTTTTTGCCTGAAAGGAGGGAGAGAATTTAAACTGAAAGATTGGTTCCGTCCGAGCTAGGAGGGAAATTCATGACCGTCATATCCCGTAGCTTTGACGTTTGTTGGATACTCGCTAGGCTCCGGGTTTGTGTCTAGGAGGAAAGATCGAGCTTCCTGGGAAAGGCATGGGGTGGGGGTATGACGGGGGGCCCAGGACCCCAACATGTTGGAGTAAGCAGTAGCTGGGGGAATGTCTGACGTCCCCAGACACTGCCTGCTCTGACTTTTTTTTTTTTTTTTTTTTGGCTGCATCAGGTCTTAGTTGCGGCACACGGGGTCTTCGTTGAGGCGTGCAGGATCTTTCACTGCGGCACGGGCTCCTCTCTAGTTGTGGCATGCAGGTTTTCTCTCTCTAGTTGTGGCATGTGGGGTCTGTAGTTGTGGCACGTGGGCTCAGTAGTTCTGGCGCACGGGCTTGGTTGTCCCGCGGCATGTCTTAGTTCCCCGACCAGGGATCGAACCCGTGTCCCCTGCATTGGAAGGCGGATTCTTTACCACTAGACCACCAGGGAAGTCTCTCTGACCTATTTTTTAAACTTCATTTTATGGAATCATGCTTTTGATTTCCCAGCAAAGTTCTTGGCCTGCTAAGTAGTGGACATGGAGTGATCTTAGGATACAAAAATCTGGAATTTGTAACCCCTTAGTCTCAGCACGAATCAAAGTGTGGAACCTGTGAGCTGGGAGCGACAGGTATCAGGCGAGGTCTGGGGGTGGGGGTGGTCCCTGGCCCAGACCCTTGAGCTGAGCAGCTGCAGGCTAACCTCTGGAGGACCTTCTGCCTCAGGACAGCAGACCTGGGAAGGGCCTTTGGCCATTGCCATGTCCACGTGCGATGGGAACTGGGTTAAGTCCACTCTTACAGGAAGCCACTCTGCTGACTCATTCTGTAGGAAGACCCTTGACCTAGCAGTGTCCCTGCAGGACCCTGGACGGAGATGATCCTGTCCTGCTCCATCAGTATTCCGTCCCCAGCTTGCTGGGTGGAGTAACCAGCCCTGTGTTTTAGGCTGCGCTGTGGAGCTACAGAAGAGATTTGAGACTGCCCTTCCCAAAAGGAGCCAAGGGGCCTCTTTAAACTCCACCACTTCCCAGGCCCGTCTGTAAAACCAGGTTAACCCGACCTCCTGGGCAGGACCCGCTGTTCGCAATCAGGGAGGGGCCCTGTAACCAAGCAGCATCCTGCATACTCTTGTTATTAACATACCAGGACCAAGGGGTCATCATATTCTGTTTCTGCTGCCCATGACTGCGGTACATCAGACCTAAAGTTCACCTCTGACTCAGAGTCCTGTGTGTAGTAAAGAGCAGTTTATCAAAGAGGGCCCGTGGGAGCTAATCGCCCTGCTTATCTGGGTATGTTTTGAGGCAAAGCTGTAGGATACTTAATTTTATTCCGTGTGCCACTTTATAACAGCCTGTGAGGTTAGGGGTTCCACAGTGTCTCTCTGTTTGGTTTCAGAAATTGGAGGCTGTCACAGTTTTGCGACCCCAGAACTGTCACTGACTTAGCAAGTGAACTAAGGAAATGGTGCTATTTACCCACCCACCACCCACCACCCATCCACCCAGCCTCCCTCCGGAGCCAACATCCAAGCAAGCGCTTAGTGCCTTTGGGGGCCTGAGCTCTCCGCCCGCCCGTCAGGTGTCCATCTGCGCATCTCTTTGCTTCTTTCCTCAGAGGACAAACTGACAGTCTTTGACCGGGCCCCTCAGGCCTGCCATTTGCCTCTGGTGTGCGTGTCCCATGGCCTTTGACCCTGGGGTGTGGGCCACAGTTAGCTCTGCCCTGGTCTCTGTCTCAGCCCTCTCCTCTTTGTTGCCAGTATTTTGAAACGGATCCAATCTGGGGAAAGTTAGTTTTTAATTTGGGGCGTGCAGCCAACTTCCTCCATAGGATTTCAGAGGCATCTGCACATTTTGACACTGCAGGGCTGCCGTTGGCCGTGGAGTGGCAGAGGAAAGTCAGATTGTCTTCTATTTCTGGTTTTCGAGGTCACGGCGGGGGGTGGGGTGAGGTTTCCGAGGTTTAAGGAGGGTTTGATGCTGGAGCGTTCCAGCCACTGGAGGGGTGAGCAGGCCCGTTGAGGCATCTTTACCCCCTGTGCTCAAACCCTCCTGGCTTTTAAGTGCCCGGGGAAGTGTTGGGCGATTTTTTCTGGTTCTTTTTTAAAGCTGTCCCTGGAAAGCTGAGGAAGGATATATCAGACTGTGGAGCAGCTGGTTCCTCTCTTCTCCCCTCCTCTCTGCAACCCCCTCCTTCCTCCTCCTCTTGTCCTTCTTTCTCTTCTCCTCCCCCCCACCCCAAACTTTTTCTCTCCCCGCCCCCTCCCCAGGGCTGGATTTGCATCCACTTCTCTCGAGCACTGCAGTTTGGGTCCGATTCTGCTCATTTCCTGTTAAGCAGTAACCAGGGCTCCACAAACTCAGGCTCCCAGAGGATGGCCTCGTCTTCCTTTTCCAGTCAGCTCCTAGAAAAACCTGCTGACTGGGCCCGAGAGGGGGGTCACGCGGAGACTCCCAACCACAGCAGGAAAACAGACGTGCGATTTCCTCTGAAGGACCTGACTCAGCATCAGCCGTGGCCGCCCTGGGAAGAGCTGCTGCCTGGATGCTCAGATTTCCACACCTGGGCATTAAACCCCTCCAGCGGTACCACGCCTGCCCCGGCTGTCACGGCCCAGTGACGTGAGCTGCCCCCCACCCCGCCCTCCAGGAGGGGGTGGGCCGTGAGGAGGACAGTGGGTCGCTGTCCCAGGAACTCAGTAAAGGTCAGCTGGATGGAGTTTGCCCCGCATCGTAGGTCATGAGAGCGCAAAAGTGGGGCGGCCGTGTGGGTGCAACTAGAGAAGTCAGGGCTGGGGTCTGCTGAGGGGAGCGTCCCCCACCGATCTGGGGTGCAGTTCCAGCTCCAACCTGGCATTCAGGACCTTCCGGAGCCCCCGCCCCGGTCCCGGCTTTCAATCCCACCCTCCCCCTCGCAGCCAGCACGCTCCAGTCCAACAGGTCTGCTCGGGCTCGTACCTTCCCTCCTCCTTCCCCACCCCAGCCCGGGTCTCCCTGTCCACTTCCTGTTTGCCCTCAGAGCCCTGCATGTATCTTCCTGTATCCTTGCCATCTCCTGGGTTCCCCCCCCCAAAATATTTCTCCACCCTCCCTGGTGGTCTCCTGCCCACGTGCCACACACCCAGCACATCCTCACACCCAGTGCGCTTTTCTTCTCATTGGGTGTGAGCTCCTGAGGGAGCAGGCTGCCTGGCGGCTGGTGACAGGCCCAGGTCCCCACGGGTTGTGGCTTGCTGGCCAAGTCGTCAGAAATGGTGGACTCCTTCTCAGAGCAGGAATGGGGCTGTCCGGTGCCAGTGACGGTGCCCATGCGAAGCCAGGTGGCTGGCAGGGCCGTGGAGGCCTCGGTCAGGAACAGGTCCGACTGGTTTAAAGAATAAGAAATCAAAGCTCAGAGGTTGTTCCCGTTGGCTTAGGATCTGTCTTGAGGGCTCCAGGCCGAGGGACCGGTGCATGACTGGCCCAGAGGGGCCCGACCTGTGTCACGGGCAGTCTCTGTCATTTCAACCCCACAGCCAGGCCTGAACTTAACTGGAGGTGCCCAGCCTGCTGGGAAAAGGAGTTCCCTGGCTCCACTTTCCCCAGGCCCCACCACTCTGGCCTCAGAAGCCTGCTCTCTGCCCCTGGACTTCTGACCTCTTAGACATGACCGGCGTTAGCCCGGGTCCTGTGTGCAGCCCCTCCCTGGCTTCCACACCTGGCCGCCCTTCTGCCTCTTCTCCTGTGTCCTGAGTCAGCTGGCCAGCTCTCTCACCCCCTCCTCCGCTTTGCCCCGTTGGTTCCCCCTGTGGACTTGCCACCCTGCCTCTGGGCCTTCTCCCTCCAGGACCTGAGGGACCTCCCTGGCACCCACCACCGCTCGTGCACATGTCCTCCAGATCTTCGTCCCCAGTCATGGCTCTCCCAACCACCCTCTAGATGGTGGTCCCTGCCCGTCTGGCTGGTACTGGAAATGCAACAAGCTCGTAGGCCCAGTGCACCTGAGGCCAGCCTCCTCACCTGCGGGCCCTAACCTTCCCTGTCCTCGCCCTGAGGCCCAGGGAGCCCCGCCACCTTCCCCGAGGTGCTGTGTCCATCACACCAGCTCCTGGGCCTGCAGTAAATACCTGGAACCAACCACCTAGCCTGTGGCTTGAATCAATTAGTTAACTTGACTTTCAAATAGACTCACTTTTTAAATTTATTTTAAAAGGGATCTTGATGTTGTTTCTTCCTCTAAATCATAGTAACTCGATCACCAGAAACAAAGCAATGTAATTGATTCCTCCTGGATTCCTTACCTCGGAGGCTGGGGTCTGGTCCCTCTTATTAAAAAGTTGCTGAAACAGTAAGTGCCTACCAGGACTTCCCTGGCGGTCCAGTGGTTAGGACTCTGCACTTTCACTGCAGGGGGGCATGGGTTCGATCCCTGCTCGGGGAACTAAGATCCCACATGCCATGTGGCACGGCCAAAAAATAAAAATAAAAAGCCAAAAAAATATTAAAAAGAAAAAAAGTGCCCACCAGAAAGTTTTTCCTTGCCAGAACGAGGGGTACTGAAAGAGCGTCGCGGTGGGAATAACCTTCTCACTTGTCCCTGTGTTACCTCTTCTCTTGGCACCCCTTTCCCTGCCCCTCATCGTCTTCCCGTGGAGCCAGGAAATCCTGCAGACTTGAATTAAGGCTCAGAAGAGAGAGCTCTGGGGTGAGGGTGCATTTCCCAAGTGTCTGGGGAGAGGCCCGACAGTAAGTGGCACCGTTCAGTCTGTGTGTTTAGTCCCCCGACACCACCTTGGCCGATAATTCAGATGTCTTTGGCCAGCACACCTCAATCCAGTCCCACTTTGTCTAAAGCGGAGCAGCTGACTGATGGTTTTTCCTCTGTCATTTTGGGTCTCGGCCCCAGGAGTGAGCGGAGACTTAGGACGCCCCTCGGGAAGGAAACTGGGAACTTTCTCACTCCCAAGGCCCCCTCCTCGTCTCCTGCTAGCTGCCTCCCCAGGATGAGGCCCCTCGGCTGCCTCTGGGCGGGCACGCAGGCAGGCATGCAGGCAGGCACGCAGGCGGGCACGCAGGCAGGCACGCAGGCAGGCACGCAGGCAGGCACGCAGGTGCCCATCAGCTTGATGGCCTCAGGTCGTCAGAGCCGTGATTGTCTGAAGTCAGGCGGGCAGCCCTGGCCCTGCAGGGTCAGCCTTTGTCCAGAAGAGGGCAGCGGGGGCACGGGGACAAGGGCGGGATTTCTCCGTCCCCTAACCCTAACCTCCTGGCCTAGGGTTGTCCTTTATCTCCTCTCCCTGGAGTGTTTCCTCCAAGGTTGAGAATCCTTGCTGTCCCGCCAAGTCAGCATTTCACCCTTGAGGAGTCTTGGAGCTGCTGCAGCTCCCCACTGATTGCCCCGATACAGTTGTGTGTGCTGCCCTCAGAGTTGGCTCTGAGGTTCGTCTTTTGCCCCCAGCCTTGATACGTTTACTTCACGGCTGAGAAGCCTTAGGTGTTTCTCCCGGGCTCTCTGGGAAGTTCCGCATCACCATTCCTTTCCCACCAGTGGACTCAAGGGTAGCTGAGTGCTCTCTCCGCTTTGCTTCAGAGCACCCCATGCCCTTGGCCTCGGCCCAGGGTGGGCAGGAGGCACCAGTCGGCCAAGTCCCTCTGCCGCCTCCAGACTGCCAGGTTTGGGAGGCTTCTGTGGGAAGTTGTGCAGACGGGGGCTCACTGGGGACCCGGGAGTCCGGGTGTGCTGGTTCCGGGGAGTGGGGAGGAGGACCTTTTGCCCGGTCTCAGTCCAGGCATCCGCTCAGCTCTCAGCAGAGCCTGGAGGAGAGTCCACCGCCGTCCAGGGGAGTTTGCACTCAGCTAGTTCCCCGCACCAGGCAGTGCCAGTGCGTCGTAAAGGGCACGTCCCTTTTCAGGCACTTGAGTTTGTGTTAAAATGTCTCAGCTGTAGAGAGAGAGGTGAAGAATGGCCAGCCGATAGCCAGGCGCCCACAGGCGCTTGAGTAAACACGAGCGGCACAGTTAGAGTCGAGGGCCCCTCCCTGATACATCACTGCGCACGAATCTACCGCTAAAAAGTCTGCAGCTTTGTTTTGCAAGTTTACACCTCCTGAAAACGGTGTCACATGGCAGCTTTTTTGGCCTGCTCTTTTCTCTCAGCACTGCTGGGGCGCTTCGTCCACACTGAGCGTGTGGCTCGAGTTTTTTGCTTCCACAGCTCCCTGCTGTCCTTTGTGTGCCGACAGCGACTTGTCCTCCCTCCGCTGGCAGTGGGCATTTAGGACGTTGCCGCGTTTTTGCTCTCGGCGTCGCAGTGAGCAGTCACATGGATGTCCCCGCAGGCAAGGTCCAAGTGCTTCTCTAGACTCCTGCCCATTTAATATGACCACGTAAGGTTTTCAGCAGGACCAGCCTGGAGAACACCACCACCTCTTCTGTTCGCATGACCCGAAGTCTTGATCAAAGCTGCTGGGGGTCCTGCGTCGGGGCCGTTGTCAGGGGTGACCTATCTGCTAGGCTCCATGGTACCGCCTGAGCCAGGAAGCTGGGTGCGTGGGGCAGCGGCTCCCCAGGCACAGGGTCGGCTTGGTGGGGGCACAAGCCAGGGGGAGACCCAGGGAGGACCACCTGATGAAATTGGGCCCACCTGGTCATCCAGGGCGATCGCTTCCACCTCCCGGTCGGTGCCTCCGTTTAAAGAAACCTTATTTAATATGCATTACTGATTCATTAGCATTGGATGCGCAGCCAGCAGCACCTGAACTCACCATCGGTCCATCCTCATTGTTGGCGGGTTTGTGTTCGCGGTTTCACCTTACTTGCCGAAATGTGTTTGTAACTGCCCCCAATCAGTGCTTGGGGCACTTCCGCAGGTATTCGTGAACATGCCCAGAGTGACAAAAATCTTTGAGTCTCCCAACACGCTCATTCCCACTGAGGCAGAACAAGACTGTAAACCAACATCCTTTCCACGGCTTGTTTAGTGACGTGTGTTTGTACCTATGTGCTTCTTGCGGGTGTTTTCGCTCTTGGTCCCAAGCGTGGAACTGAAGTGCCGGCTAGTGTCCCAGGCACAGGAAGGCTGTGACGTGCTCACAGAGCACGTGTGAGATGAGCTCCACTCAGGCGAGATCAGGTGCTGCTGGCCGTGCGTCCAGTGCTAATGAATCAGCAGTGTATATTAAATCAGTTTTCTTTCTTTTTTTAAAAAAAAATATTTATTTATTTATTTATTTGGCTGCACCGGGTCTTAGTTGCGGCACGCAGGATCTTTAGTTGCGGCATGTGGGCTCTTAGTTGTGTCATGCATGTGGGATCTAGTTCCCTGACCAGAGATCGAACCCAGGCCCCCTGCATTGGGAGCTTGGAGTCTTAACCACTGTGCCACCAGGGAAGTCCCTAAATAAGGTTTCTTTAAACAGAAACACACGTAACATGAAGTTACAGGTGATGAGTTGTGACCAGAGGCTCACAGGAGCCTAACCCCTGCGTGTCCCCAGAGCAGTGGCTCAGTATTTACTAGTTTGGCGTCTGGGCGACTTTATAGCACAGAACCACCGTGAGTAACGAGAGCTGACTATTCCCGTGGCAGGCAGAACACCACCCCCCTACCCTCCACCAAGGTGTCCCCGCCATTATCCGGAACCTGTGAATGTGTGACCTCACTTGGCAGAAGGGACTTTGCTGGTGGGATTAAGGGCATGGACCCGGAGGTGGAACCAATGACCAGGTGGGCCCAATTTCATCATAACGGCCCTTAAAAGTGGAACCTTTCCCTGCCTGGTCGGAGGGAGACAGGACCGTGGAGGAGAGAACCAGAAGGCAGGCGGCACGATAGGCCCACCTCGCTGGCTGTGAAGACAGAGGACGGGGCCACAAGCCAAGAAGCGCGGCAGCCTCTAGGAGCCGAAAAGGCGGGAAAGCTCTAGAGCTCCCAGAAAGGGACGCAGCCCTGCCAACACCTTGGTCCTCGCTGGGGAGAGCCATGTCGGACTTCTGACCTCCTTCAGATTTTTGTGCGGCTTAGGAAACGTGTTTTGAGTCACTGAGTTTGTGGTAATTTGTTACAGCAGCCGTAGGAAACTCTTACAGGTCCCCGCTGTCTTAAAGCTTTGTCTGGATAAAGGTTTTCAGCTCAACATTGAAGAGTATGTGTGTGTGCGCACGTGCATGTACACACGAGCACGTGTGTTTCATCCTCCCTTAGCTCTCACCTCCAACTTAACGGCTGAGGTCAAAGAGGAAATAGGAGCGACTCGCTTTGCCAAGCTGATGGACGGGTGCTGTGCGAAGAGCGGGCCTCCCACCGAGCCATCTTCGTTTCAGTGCTGCATGGAAGTCGTCCCCTGGTTCGTGGAATCCCACCTTGGTGACTTACCAGCTAGTGGACTGATAGGGAATCCTCCATCGTCAACTTGAAAACCGGCTCTGTGTTCAGGTTTTACACAAAGAACGCTGTGGCCCGTCTAAACCTCCGGGAAATGCCACAGTGGGATTTCGACCTGCATCACTTCCCATCCACTGTAGAAAGAGGTCAGCAGTTCTCGAGCCTGATGGCGTGCCTTTCTTCCCGTCACGGACACTAGAGGCTCGTGCCAGGCAGCCTTCACTAACCACTCCCACACCTTCAAAGGGGACGCTTCAGAATCACATCCTGGGAGTTGGTTTCCAAGCCGGCCCTTAGCGCCTCTGTCCTCTGCATTGGTGCAGACCCTGCGTCCTCCGTCTCTGCCTTTCCTCACGTCATGTCCTTTTCTCCTTCTTGCCCCCAAGTTCAACCCATCCTTCAAAGCTAAGTCCAGGGACATCTTGTAACTCCTACCTGGTTCCCTCCCCACAAGGAGGAAGGGGCTCCTTATCTTAGGTCCTTAAGGTAGTGCCGTTTTTGTGTGAGCTTGTAGTATCCATCTCTTTTTCCCTCTACTATACCTGGCACATATAAATATCTGTTGAATGAATAAGGGCAACCTTCTCAAGTGGGGAGTTGGCCTGCTGACTTTGACCCCAGACATTCAGCCCCATCCTGCTCTGATGGAGCAGGTAAGCTCAGGGCAGGAGAGTGTCCCAGACACGCACAGTGGCTTAGCGATTGAAATAGGGCAGATACGGTGACACAGGGTCCTATGACACACGCCCTGTACGGAGAAACCAGGGATGACTCACAAGGAGGTGACCTGGACCCTGGCTTTGAATGTGGACACGGGAAGGAGAAGGGAGAGGAGGATGCAGATTGTCCCCAGCAGGCAGCAGAGCGAAGCCCCCAGTGCTGGGGGCTCTGGGTCACTGGCCTGCCCTACTGTGTTCTTGTTCCTCGTCCAGGAGTCCAGACACCGCCTGTCTGTGGGCTCCGTCCTTCCAGGGGAGCAGAGGCTGGCCTGGGTGCAGGGGGGAGGCCCTGGCTACTAGACCATCGTCATCAGGTGGAGAGAGATTTGAATATGCTTACGGCTCCTAACTCAGCAAGTGGCAGCACCAGACACACGTCACACGGTGACAGCGGAGAAGCAAGGACGAGGGCAGGGCTGCTTTACTCCTGCAAAAATCAACATAAAAAGGCACTGCTGAGGGACTTCCCTGGCGGTCCAGTGGTTGAGAATCTGTCTTCCACTGCAGGGGACGCGGGTTCCATCCTTGGCCAGGGAACTAAGATCCCACAGGCCGCAGGGCAACTAAACCTGCGTGCCACAACTAGAGAAGCCCGCGTGCCACAACTAGAGAAAAGCCCCGCAATGAAGAGCCTGTGCACACAACGGAGGCCCAGCGCAGTCAAAATATTAAAAAAAAAAAAAAAAAGATTAAAGAAAAGAGGCATTGCTGAGAAGTGCCTTGAGTCCGCATCACCCAGCCATCTAGGCAAATGCGGCAAGACCACCGATTTAGGGGGCAGGGTCTCCTGCGCCCAGAGCGTAAGTGTAGCATCTTGGGGGTGCATACTGGCACCATCCTGAAGGACGGGCAGACTGTTGATACACCAAGGTAGAGAGGGTGGGACATCCCAGGGGCACAAGCGTGTTAGCCAGGATCAGGGCAGAAAGCCACTCGGGGTACTGAGGGTCGGCCAGCAGGCCACATCGGTTGGCTGGGCAGAAGCAGGAGGAGGGGTGTGCCCCAGAGGCTGGCAGTAGCCTGGGCCAGGGCTTGGCAGGGGTTTACTGCCCATCTTCCTTCAAATCCTGTTGCTCTGCTTCCAAGCAGAGCTTCAGAATCGTGTATCACGGCCATCCGTCAGCAAGTACACTTAGTGCCGTGAGCCCTCTGGAGTCTGGGCTATGATCTCTAGGAGCTTTTGGTGCAAAGGAAGAGGTAGCACATCGGCCTGCTAGCGACACGGTTTACACAGTTTTTACACGTGTCCCTCTGTGTGCGGAACCACAGATCTCTCACAGAGGACCTTCGCTCCACAGACACTGGCGTTCTCATGCCCCCGTCATCCAAGCTACTCGGCACATCCTGCCTCTGAACCTGGCCTGCACGGGGACCCCACCCCGAGCTCCCTGCACGCTGCCCTCCTGGCCTCATTCTTTCCTTGGGACACGCATCATGCGGGGACTGGCAGGCTCGTCTTTGTAGAGCAGTTTGTGGTGCTTGAAGCACGTTCACACCCGGGTCATCACGGGTCGTCATCAGCACCCCGTTTTACATTGAGGAAACTGAGGCTCAGAGGGGTCCACATTCTTGTTAAGTGACAGTGCAGTGACAGAGCCGGATCCAGTCCCCGTGCTGTGGTCCACACACCCCCCCCCCCACTGCTCCCCGGCGTCCCCAGCCCTGCCTCGGGACCTCTTGGGCACACCCTTGTTTTGGCCTGTTACTGACACACCTGACTCGAGGTGTTCTCCCCTGGGCTCCTAAGGGCGAGGTCTGTGTTATCTCAGCAAATACTGATTGCCCATCACCTACTGGGCGTCAGGCCCCCTGCTGCTCTCCTAGCCCCATCACAGCAGCTGGCAGCCAACGGGAAGTCAGTGTTTGGGGACAGGGTGCGTTTGGGTGGGGAGGCGAGGCTCTCCCGGGTGCTGTTGCTGGAATGAAGGTGAGCTGTGGCGGAGGAGATGGCCCCTGAGAACTGCTCTCCTCTGTCTGTGATCCAGGGCGGGGTCCCTGGGAACCCCTCAGTCGGGTGCTCACCCACCACTGGGGCAGTTACAGGCAGTAACGTCAGGGAGCGTGTGCGCCAGGCCTGATGTGCGTCCTGAGAAGGAGAAGGCCCACCCCCTCTGCCACTGCAGGGTGGATGGCAGCCGGGGACAGGAGCGGCAGCTCTGGTGCCCACCTGGCCCCAGCAGGCCCCTGTTGATCTCCTCATCTGTGTGCTGAGATTCCTTCCAGCTCCGCATTGCCAGGACTGACTCTGCAGGTTAGAAGGGCAGGTGCCCCTGGACAAACAGGGTGGGGGACAGCAGGAGGAGCGGCCGTGCAGGGTGACAGGGCGCCGGCATCTAATACGTGGCCGAGTGTCGCAGTGCCCGTCACTAACCCTCAGAGGGGCTGGTCCGCTGTGCTGAGAGCTGCTGATGGCGTCACCTCCCCTGGCTTGCCGTGTGCTGTCCTGGGATCATGACCCGCCCGGGTACTTCTGGTAGCCACGCCTGAAGAAACTGGTCTCGGTGGCCCTGAGTCACCAGGTGTCGCCGCCCTGGGGTGACAGGCGAGCTGTGGAGCCAGGTGAGGGTATGTTCCTCAGCGCCCACTCAGAGCTTCTTCCTGGAGCTCTCTCGGAGGAGCGCCCAGGCCGAGCTCTGCCCTCCCCGAGAGGTCGCCCTCGATGATCCTCGGAGAACCTAGGTGTGCGGCCCCCACGGCTCCAGCCCAGCCCATCTGGGGGCCATTTCCCTCTGGCCTTCAGAGCCTGTTTGCCTGTCAGCCTTCCTTTCCCGTGTCCTGTCCTCCCAAGCTGCAGGCACGTGCCCGTCACAGGGGATTCCTCCTCTGGGTGCGGGGTCCTCTGGATGCAGGCCAGCCTGGGCCCAGCTTGCTCAGAGTTTTTTCCTTTGCAAACTTTCCCTTTACTCTCTGGTGAGGGGGTCAGCTGTGGGCAGACCTTGGGTGGAGAGTGGGGAATTAGACTGGCAGCCGCCAGGCAGAGTGCCGCCTAACTAGAACTTCCCATAAGCAACGCAAAGGAAAGTTGGGGGTTCAGGGGTAGGGGGTGCTGTCATCCGGCCAGCTCCCGGGTCCGCAGCCCTCCCAGTGCTTAGCCACCGCGGAATGGCGCCATGAGATCAGACCCCTGTGAGGTCGTTCCTTCCTCCCGTGGGGCGCTAAGTATCAACTAAGCACTTCCTAGTCTCAGACACCGTTCCGAGTGCAGGTACAGCAGTGTGGGGTTGCTCACTTGGAGTTCACAGTGCAGTGGGAGGAGGGCTGTAAACAAACAAGGGAGGCTTGAGAGAAGGATGAGTGACGGGTGGGTCAGGGACAGCCCCACTGGGGAGGGGGGAACCAGATGGACAGGACCCAGCCATGGGAAAGTCTGGGGCAGAAGGGACAGCAGGGCAGAGGCTCTGACGTGGGGTGAGGTGGGTGCCTTTGTGGAACAGAGCCTGGTCCAAGGTGAGGTCCAGAGGGGGCGGGGGGTTCTGGCCTCGAGAGAGGAGGTGCCAGTAGTGTGCTGGGAGAGGTGGCCAGTGGCCAGGTCACTCCCACCTGGGTAAGGAGGCGGGCGATGGAGAATCAGGAGGGCTTCCTCGAAGAGGTGGCTTCACATTAGTTAAGTGTCTCAGAATGGAAGTGGTCGTAGAGATGGGGGGACAGCATCTGTGTTCCAGGAGGCTGGGGCTCTGGGCTTTGAGATCGTTCTGTCACCTTAGCTTGTCGCTGTTGGGGTACTCGTGGCCCTCCGTGAAACTCGTGACCTGGTGCCTACAGCCTCTTACGTAGTAGTCTGCGGTGATGGTGTTGGATGCAGGGTCTGTTCCGGTGCTTTCCGGAGGCCGAGCAGCTGTGCGCCTCACAGGGTTTCCATGCCCCATTTCCTGTCTCTTCCTGAAGGGCTGCTCTTGCGTCAGCTCTGCCATTGACAAAAGGTGAGTTTGCAAAACACCTCATTTACTCGCCTGTGGGGACAGAAGTGTGCTGTGCTGCCCTGAGCGGGGATCTGCGGGCGGTAGCTCCCCAACAGCGCACCCCGGCACAGCACGCAGTCAGCGGTGCGGAGCGGGCGCGGCAGGACTCGGGAATTTATTACCTCATTTGTTTGTGGGTTGGCTGTTTCTTTTTATGAGTTTTCATCTGAAATTGATTTTCCCGGTTGTGTGACATGCAGCCCTCCTGCCTCGTCCCCGAGATGAGAAATTAAAATGCATGAGGCCGGTTTATACCCAGGCTTTTCAGCTCTGGCAAGAGTTCCAGATGAGGTCTGTTCCTAAGAGATGAGCCTCAAGCAATTGCTGGCCTCTCGGTTGTTGGGTAAAAACCCTTGGGCGCCGGCTGGGATCAGGCCCACCTTAGAGCCCCTGTTCAGCGGGCCTTGTTCCCTCCCTGTGTCCCAGAGGAGGCAAAGTCCTGAGCCCACACCCCAGTCTGCCACCCAGCTTCCTCAGCCAGGCCCTGTGGCTTTGGCCCTCGCCTCCCCCGATAACATTTGGGGCAGGGCCCGTCTGATTCTCCCCCACGTGAGCTGCATCATGTCCCGCGCAGGGGTCTGTGTGTGACTGGTGTCCTCCTCCCCGAGCAGCTCCCGGTCTGGGGTGCCGCTGGTGTTCGTAGAAAGCTCTGTGCTATTCCAGGGGCTGTGGCCTCATGCCACCCTGGAGTGGTGGGTATCGTGTGAGAGACTGGAGTTCCAGAAGGCTCAGGGCAGAGCCGGCCCTCCAACGCACGCCTTCCGCCTCCAGGCTCGTGCACTCAGTGCGGTGTAGGGTGTCATCCTGGGTGGTCGTCTGCCACTGTCACTGTCCAGGAACAGCTGTGGTCCTCCTGACCGCCTGCTCCCAGGGGCTGCGATGTGGCCTCACACTTGCTGGGACGCTTCCCCAGCCAAGCGGGAGGGGCGGATCCTGAGCGCTGGCCCTCGTCTCCCCAGCACCCTGACTGCCCTGGCCAGTCTTTGAAAATGAGGAGGCAAACCAGGGAGATGCAGGGCAGCCTCCAGAGCAAGGTGGTTTAAGACTTTGGGGACCCAGTTACCCCTCCTGTCTGGCTTGGTCTCACACACACACTACACTACACTACACTACACTGCACTACACTACACTACACTACACTACACTACACTACACTACACTACACTACACTGCCTGGCCCTGGGAAAGGCGGGTCACCTCCTGGGGTGTTAGTTGCTCCATTTATAAGGTGGAGATAACTGCCCAGGGGCTGCAGCTGGGCCAGATGGGTGCTGGAGGTCCCCGATGGCTTTATCTCTTCCTTTTGGGGCTCTGTGCCTTCCTCAAGTTTGACAGAAGGGCTGGCAAGGCCGCGGGTCCAAGGAACAATGCAGTCTCTGCTACGTTTCATAGAAACATTAAAAGATGCACGTTCTGTGGCCCCTTCTCCCCTCCAGCAGTCCTGCCTCCCCCCACAAGCCAGAAGTGCTTGCTTTCCACACCTGTCCCAGCACCCAGCAGGGCCCACTTCCTCCCCAAGACTCTACCAGATGACTGGGGGAACTGGTTAACCATGAATGGAAGCAGGGAACACTTCTTGTTAAGTGCTTCTGCTTTCTTGTGGAGGAACTCAGTGTCTTAATGGGAATCCCAGGACCAACCATCATTAGAGTCAAGCCCTGGCTAACGCTCTGGGCTGGGGGGTTGGTCCCCAGAGGAAGTGCCCGCCCCTCCACAGTGCACCGGGAAGGCACTCGGGCCTGTGGCTTCTGGCCAGACAGGCTGCGAGGGGGAACACTGGCCAGCCTGGGCCCCTGTGGCCGACACTCAGCTGAGCTCCACGTGGAGGTCGGGCCAGGCAGGGAGTGAGTTCCTTGTCACCCCATCTCCAAGGACTGCTGGGTCACCTCGGGGTGAGGGAGGCATTTTCCTCAAACGGAGGGCTGAGGCAACAGGAAAGGCACCGCACAGCCACCCGTGTCTGCCCAGCCCCTCACTCCTCCTCCAGCTTCGGGTACTTCTGAGCTGCCACTCCTCTGCGAGGCCAGGAGAGGACCCCTCAAAAGGAAGGGGCCTGGGTGCTTGGTCAGATGCACTGGGCTCGGTGATGGCACAAAGCAAGACACACGGGGTCCCTGCGCTCGGAGACAAGCACGGGCGCGTGGGAGACTAACGGGGGGTCAGACCAGGCCTCGGCCTCCAGCCCCTGCAGGAGGAGGGGAGCAGTCCCGGGATCGCAGGAGCCTGGAGAGGGCGCAGACCCTGACACACAGAGGGTTCTGGACCCAGCCTTCGGGGGCTGCCGTGGGCAGGAGGCCCAGCAAGGCCGAGGAGGGGAGAGCAGCCAGGAGGGGTCCTGGGGAGAAGTGAGGAGAGTCTGAGCCAGGGCAGGGCAGGCCTGGTTTACACACAGGGGCCCTCGTGACGGATCTGGGGTTCTTAAAGCCAGTATGAGGCCCCATCGGGAAAGCAGTGTCACAGCAGCGGGAGGTCTGGTGACTTGGTCGTCAGCCTGGGGCTGGAGGGGCAGCTCTCTGGGTGTCTACCCTGGGTGAGCCTCTGGCTGCTGGTACTGGGACCCGCGAAGCCTGCAGAAGCAGAGGTCGGGGCTTTGAGACGAGGCTGAGGCTACACCCCGATCCATCTCGGGAGCTCCGTCCCCCAGCTCGTCACTGCCTTGACAGTCACTGAGCGACTGTCCCCATGTGCCATTGCTGCCTTCCCTAGTCCATTCTTTCCGACGACTGGTTCCTGCTTTTGCTCCCACTGCCCGTGCCGTGTCCAGACCAGACTCTCGGATTAAGCCAGACGTGACTTTGAGGGGATTTTTCTCACGTAACGGTTTCCCCCCTCATCTTAGCAGCATGTGCCACGCAGGGGAGCAGCCACTGGGACTCACGTGGCGTTCAGCTTGCTGCCCACCGAGCCAGCCCTGGGAAGGTTTGGGCAGGGAGGTGGGAGGGGCACCACGGAGCGGGGGCAGAGAACCAGGGGGGTTCAGACTGCGAGAGGCTAGGTCAGACCAGGCCCCCCGGCCAGGCTCCTCTCCACAGAGACAGCCAAACGCTTCCCCCGCCACCACCTGGGGGACCCTGCAGCTGGCTTGTCCCTGCAGCCTCGGGGACCTGAGGGGTTCTGCTTCTGAGCCAGTATCTCAGCCGCCGGCCCCAGGCCAGAGGTGCCGTCCCTCCTGCTGAGAGAACACCTTGGGCTTCAAAGCCACTGTCTTTGTGCTGCCAGAACTAGGTTCCAGATACACCGCGACACACTGCTGTGTGGAGGGGCGTCTGTGGGTCGGCCCTTGGGGCCAGACCTGGTGGTCGTGGTGCCCGACGGGGGGTTTCCACGGGAGAAGCAACTGCAGAAGCCTTTTCCTGCTTGATCGTTTCCACTGCTCCCGTTCACAGAGCTGCTTTTTTAAAACCGCGTAGCTTTGATCCCTAGGAGGAGAGGAAGTGTGTGCCCGGAGGCATGAAGGGTACCAGCAAACCGGGGAAATTTCAGAATTCCCGGTATGCTGAAGGAAGTTCTGACTTGTCAGGACACTTCCCTCTGTGGAGCTTGACAAAGGGGGTGGTGACTTATTCTCCATCAGCTCACAGATATTTACTAAAGACCCGTGACAGATAGGCTCTCCTGCTGCCAGAGCCCTCAGGCTTCCTGCTGGCCCGCCTCCTTGGGCTGAGGAGTTGGGTATGAATAGTGTTTCTGTGGCCTCTGCTTCAGTGGCACCTCTCCCTCACCCCTTAGGGCGGTGGCCCGGCCCCACGCCTCGTGGCCTTTACTCTCAGAGCCACGTGGGATCCAAGCTGCCTGGAGTCCAAGTGCTGCCCCCGTCGGCAAGCATTTCGTACTCAAAAGGGCCCAGGCTCTGGAAATCATCCCGACACAGGGGCCACTGGAGGTTTCTGGGCAGGGACGGACAGGAGGCTTCAGCGTGGCAGAGCACCGTGCACGTTACCTCCCCAGAAGCACCCTCGGCTCGCCTTTCCAGAAAGGGCGTCAGTTAGCCAAAGAGTGCACCCTCTGGTGTGTCTGCCAGCAGCTCTGAGTCAGGGGCCCAGGGCCCAAGCAGCGAAAGGAGACTCGAGAAGGCCAGCGGCTTCGTGTGTCGGCCGGGTAGCAGGCCAGCCTGGGCTCTGCCCGTGTCGTGGGCTCTCCAAGTCATGAGACAGAAGACCATAAAGGAAACTAGAAGGGGCTGCTCTGAGGTGTTTGGCAAGCGGCTCCCAAGTGTTGGGAGGCCAGCAGGAAGGGGAGTCGCAATTGGAAGGGATGTAGAGGCGAACGGGTCTATCCCTGTGTCGCTCCCTCCCGTCCCTGTGCCGTCCTCCCCGTTCAGGAATTTCTTAGCCCTGCCCGGGAGTCATTGCAGTTGCCTCCCGGGACCTCCCACGTCTGGGCATTCTGCACACAGGCACTCCGCCTCCTCCCCACAGCCTTGGAGGCCCCGTGCCCTTCCGGCAGGTCCTGCATTGCGGGGAGCGGTGAGGGACGGACCGACCAGTCCGACAGCTCTGGGCGCAGCTCCCAGCTTCTCCACTTTCAGCTCACAGCCTTGCTTTTCCACCTCTCACCCCGGGGTTTCCTCATCTGTAGAATGGGTGTGCAGGTCCCTGCATTGTCATCGCAGAGGGGTGACAATCAATGGCAGGATGTATGGAAAGCGCCCACACAGTGCCTGGCACTTGGAGGACAAGGAGTGGCAGCCCCTGTGCCCCCGAACCTGGGTCTCACCCAGAACACCATACGCCTGCCTGGCCAGGCTCTGCCTGCTGGAACCCTGCCCTTTGAGGTCCAGCTCGGACAGCACTGGCCCCTGCAGCTCACCCAGCCAGGAGCATGTTTGGCGTGTTTAAACCTCCCTTGCAGCTCTTATCACTGTGTCTCTGTTCTGCCTGATGTTCTTATCTCCCTCGCCAGAGGGGCGCTCCTCAAAGCCAGCACAGCCTCTGCCCTGGCGGCAGGGTAGCGGGCCTGCCCACCCCCCTTCCGACAGTGCTCGCTAACTGGAGCCGGAAGTGCTCACACCTGACAGCCTTGGGTCACAGCGCCTCAGCCACAGGGCATTCACTGGCCCAGACCCGAGGATGGCCGGAACGGGACCGCACAGCAGGGCGGCTGGGCCTGGACCCCAAGGCTCTTTCACCCCCATCGCCTTTTTTTTTCTCTTTTTAATTTTATTTATTTATTTTTATAAATTTATATATTTTATTTGTTTATTTTTGGCTGCATTGGGTCTTCGTTGCTGCATGTGAGCTTTGTCTAGTTGCAGCGAGTGGGGGCTACTCTTCGTTGCGGTGCGCGGGCTTCTCATTGCGGTGGCTCCTCTTGTTGTGGAGCAGAGGCTCTAGGCACGCGGACTTCAGTAGTTGTGGCACGCGGGCTCAGTAGTTGTGGCTCCCGGATTCTAGAGCGCAGGCTCAGTCATTGTGGAGCACGGGCTTAGTTGCTCCGCAGCATGTGAGATCTTGTCGGACCAGGGCTCGAACCCGTGTCCCCTGTGTTGGCAGGCGGATTCTTAACCCCTGCGCCACCAGGGAAGTCCTTCCATGCCTTTTAGTCCAACTCTCCAGCCAGTGCCCGAGAGCGGCTGCCCCCAACGCGCGCCCCCTCCGCCTGGCCCTGGGCTCCTCACCACTGAGGAGGGAGGGAGAAGCGGGGGCTGCTCTGTAGCGCGGGGTGGGGGCAGGGAGAAGTTAGCCAGGCGGAGGGCAGGAGGGGAGTTGGGGGGGGTCGGGAGAGGATGGGGACCTCTGCTGTTGACCTGGAGCGCGGCAAGCGGCCCCACAGAGCATATCGGCTGGACGAGGCGCGAGGGTGCTGAGCAGGCCGTGCAGAGCATCCCTCCTGCATTGTGAGGCCCTGAGCAGCCCTGCTTTTCTCTCTCCCGGCTCCTCTGTGCCAGCGTCCTCCTGCTGCTCTTTTTACTTAAACTCTTAATTCATCAAAGCGGATCGTCTGCCCCGGTCACCGAGCCTGCAGATTGGCTGTTTATTTTCCATGTCATATTGATCAGGTTTCCCAGCTGAGATGATTCAATTACAAGGTCTCCCGCTGGTGCATCCCACTCGGCAGGATTTGAGCTTCTGCTGCCCCCGAGGGGCCACTGCAGCGTGCCTGCCTGGTCTGGGGCAGCCGTCCGTCCCCACGTCCCTCCCTGGGGGAAAGAAGGTTCTCCTGCCTTCCTGTTCTCTGTTGGACTCCTGGAGCGGCTGCCCTGCCGGCTCTTGGCGCACAATGTCTTGTGTTTTCGGATTGTTCCACTGCGCGTTCTTTGTTTCTCTCACGCGTGTCAGATTCCTCGCTCCTCTCCAAACATGGCCAAAGTCTAGAAGGCCGAAGAATGCCAGTCCTTGAGAGAACAGCCCCTTCTCCGAGTGGTCTTTATTATGAGTGCCCACAGGCGGCTTGCATTGGGTGGAGGTCGTGTAGGTGCTCAGGGATGAAGCCCCATCTCCGTTCCAAGTTCGCTCACTTCCCATGTGCCTGGGGCAGGTGTCCTCAGACCATGCGGCTCCACTGCTCCTCTGTGTGAGAGCCTGAAGTGGGTGCCCTCTGCCTGTTGTGGTCACTTGGGGGTCGTGTCGTCGTAAATCTGACCATTCAGGGTCCAGGTGGGAGCTGGGCTGGGGCTGTTGCTGACGGAGCAGCCCGAATGGGTCGGCACACGGGGAGGCGAACAGGTTGGGGGTCCTTCCACTCTCTGGCTGGTAGTAACCACCTCTGCAGTCTAAGCTGCAGTTTGAACTTAGGGGGACCCGGAGCTGGAGCCCTGGAGGTACCTGCAGGCTGAATCGCGGGCAGGGCATGCTCCTCTCAGAGGTTGGAAGTAATACAAGGGCAGTGACATAGGTCAGACCAAACAAACGGTGGGGGGTTGGCTCGTGCAGTTTCCCGGAGAGGTACCGCCAGAGGGGCAGGCCGCAGAGGGAGCCTCCTGCGGGGCGGAGGTGTGCACCCCCTGGTGGGTCGTGCACAGGCCAGCAGTACCTCGATAGAGCCGCCATCACGGGGGACGCACAGACACAGGAAGGCGCGCGCTCGGAGGGTCGCAGAGCAGCACTCACTCAGCAGTCCCACCTGGTGGCTGGTCTCAGAACCACCGTGGACCTTTTTACCAGACAGCTGCCCGGCCTCCTCAGAAAAGACCCCGTTCTGGGCCTTCATGGGACTCACGGCCCCTGAGCGCCCTGCCAGGGCGGAAGTGAAGCCAGGCGTGCAGGTGGGGAGCCAGGCTGGGGTCTGAGAGGCCCGTGTGACGGGCAACAGCGAGCTCATCTCCGAAAGCCGCTGCCAGCTCTGGCCGAGCGCAGCCTCTCCACAGCGACCCCTCAGCCCCGGCTGTCACCTGGTGGGGGGCGCTGGGGCCGTGGCTTGGCCTGGGCCCCACGTTCCCCCAGGGAGGCACCCACGTGGGTTTCACGGTGGCAGCCAGTGTGGGCCCACTGCTGGTGACTCAGGCTCCCACCCAGCTGGGCGGGCCCAGGAGGCCATGATTTCCGTACCGCCGCGGTCACGGCCCTGCCGGAGAGTGGGCAGCGCTCACCCACCCCCTCTGCTGCCTCCCCCACCCCAGGGGGTGCCTTGGCGGCGGGGCCAGCCCCTCTGCACTGCGGGCTGGAGTGGGGGGGTGGGGCGGCGTCAGTAGCTGCAGAGAGAAGAGTGGGCTTCAGCCCTCAGGGCCCCTGCCAGGGCTGCACCTCAGTTTCCTCTCCCGCAGCCGGGGAACACCATCACTTGTGGGGAGTGCTGGATGCAGACGCTACACGTGAAGGTGATAATTCCATGGCGGTGCTGCTCTTGCCGGGCCCAAAAAGGTGTGTGCGGGGTCCCCAAGCAGGACCGAGCGGCAGGGTCCTGGCCTCCCACACAGACGGGGCACTCCCCGCCCTCCGGCCTCCTCCTGGGGGCTCCCCAGGCCCCTCCTCTGGAGCACCGCCTCCCTTTGCTGATGCTCTTGCTGTGGTTGGCATGTGGCTTGCTTTTTCCCACTTTTCCCTTTTGGCCTTTTGTCATCCTTTCGTCCACTTGTGCCGGTTCTGGACTGTGGGCCTTGGAGAGAAGGGACCTGGGGCCAGTCAGCCTGAGGGACTGGAGCTTGGAGCTCCCAGGTGGGGTTAGGGCGAGGAGACTGGTAGGGACGCAGATGTTCCCAGCACAGCCCCCCGGTGCCAGAGCAAGGAGGCCCCGCATGGGAGCTGTCAGAGGGCTCCCAGGGGAGATGGGGAGGTGACACTCCTGGAGGGCCTGGAAGAGGCTGTGGGGTCTGCCCATGCCCTCTCCCCTCAGAGGAAGGACGTAGTCCCCGCCAGCAGGGGCTGCTCCCTGGGGGCGCCCGTGTCCCCTGTACTGAGCAGGCCCTCGGCCCGGAAAGTGTGGTTTTTGAGCCCCAGCACTTCAGCTACCCTTTCAGTTCACCAGAAGTGTCTTGTCTCACATCAGACACGTAACTCATTTCCCTCTGGCAACCACTGAATTTGAGAACGTCCTGTTTTACCATAATCAAAAGAAGTGAAACTGCCCCATGAAATAAAGTGGAACACCCCAGAAACACCTAGGAGAGACCAGGGTCTTTCCTTATAAAGTCAAAAACGGGAGGGCAGCCCCTGCCTGCCCTTGGAGGTCCCCCAGAGACTGGTGCATGGTGGAGGGGCCCTGAGCCAGCCCTGCTTCCTTTCTGTGCCCCGTCCCCTCCTGGGCTCCTGGGGTGCAGCTGCCGTGAGAACACTGACTTGCAGGGGTATGCAGCTCCCCGCAGACTCCCCTTGACCCCAGGCGGGGAGGGGCAGGGATGAAGGCCTATAGGCTAGGCCTGCCCTACAGTCCTGTGGTCCCCCTGGAGAACCAAGATGCGTGGGGAAAGTAACAGCAGTCATCGGTGTGGGCAGCATGGTGTCGCAGGAGTACCCCTGAGCACACACTTGCACACAGCAGCCCACGGGAGCCTGGCCACAGCTCGGTGAGTGCACACCTGTCACCCCATTTTAGAGGTGAAAACTGAGGCCCAGTGAAGCTGACAGCCCAAGACCACACAGGTTAGGGTTAGGGTGCCTTCAGGAGCCCCGGGAGCGGTCCTGACAAGTGGGCAAAGACTGCTGCTGGCCACCAGGAAATTGTGTGTTTGTGTGTGTTCACACCCGCGCACACAAGAAGTGACTTCTGGGCACCACAGTTGGCCCGTGTGGGGCAGGTCTTCTCTCCCGCTCGGCGCTTGTCCCATGGCAGTCTTCATGTTCATTTGGCCTCAGGACCTGCTCGCCTCTCAGAGGTGCCCCTGGGGTGTGCAGACCCTTGGTCCCCGAGAGTCCTTCGCGGAGAGGCAGGAGTTCAGTGGGAAAGGGAGGCCGCAGTTCCCTGAGCGAAGGGGCTTCCGTGAGCCTCGGCGTCTCGCTGAACCACAGCACCCCCGTCCGGGCGTGGGCCCCGCAGCCCTGTGAGGGGGGCCTGGACAGTCTGCACAACCCCGTGGGGGTGGGGGACCCTCTCAGGGGCTGCGGAGCCGCCAGCGCAGCCTGACCAGGTGGGCACAGCCAGGGAAGGCTTCCGGCAGGAGGAGCCCCCGGCCCTGGGTTTGCAGGAGCGTGTGGGTTTGGAGCGGGAGCTCGTTCGGCTCCCCGTTTTGCCATTGGCTGCCACATTCAGCATCCCTGGGAAGCCATCGTGGACGCCTGAGCCCTTGCCCTCCTCCCCTGAGGCTCACACTCTCTTCCCTACTTTCATTCCCCAGCTGGTCAGTGAGAAGGTCGGAGGGGCTGAAGGGACCAAGCTGGACGATGACTTCAAAGAGATGGAGAAGGTAACGGGAGAGGGGTGCCTGTCTGACGCTGACAGTGTTACTAGCCCCCACAGGGCCCGGCCCTGGCATCTGGGGGGAGGCGAGGCTTACCGGGAAGGGTCTAGGCAGGTCGCAGGCCTCCCCCCAGCCCAGGGCAGGCAGCGGCGGGGGCACAGCAGAGCCAACAGCAAGGAGGCAGGGAGGCGAGGCGGCCCCCAGAAGCAGCGGGCAGCTCTTGCGTGGGCTCTGAGGCGGTTGGGGAACTGGGACCGGGGCAAGGGCTGTCCAGGTGCTCCTGGTTTGGCCTCAGGCGCCCTGATGGTTTCGAAACCCCACACGTGGACTCTCTTTACAGAAGGTGGACGTTACCAGCAAGGCTGTGACAGAAGTGTTGGCCAGAACCATCGAGTATCTGCAGCCCAACCCAGGTAGGGCACCCGCCAGCTGCGAGGGGTCTGCCCCCAGCTCCTCGGGTCTCTCGTCAGTCCAGAACCTTCTGGTTACCGGAACATGAAGAAGCTGTGCGTGGGCCCACAGAACTGAAATGCCCAGGGGTAGGCGGGTTCAGGCATGGCTGGATCCAGGCAGCCAAAGGATGTCCTCAGGGTCATGCGTTTCCTTTCTGCTTTATCTGTCAGCTCTCGCTTCTCCTGGCAACCCTAGCCTTAAACTATCCTTAAAGCTAATGGTCCCAACAGAAAAGAGCATCTTTTCCCCCCAATCAACTCTTTGGACCAATTTGAATCAGGTGCCAGGCCCCAGCCACAAGCCTGCCTTTGGAGCATGAGGTGGGGTCTCCGAGGCTGAGAGGGAGGCAGGGACTTTTCCTGGAGGAAAATCCAAATGTTGGTTCCTGTAGTGAAAGGCAGAGGATGCAGGACAGACAGCAAAAGCAGCCGTGTCCACCTGAGGCCTACGCTGGGGACAGACGAGCTGGCAGAGGTGCAGGCACGCCCCTCACCTCCCACCCCCGGTAGAGGTCTGCATTGGGGGCGCCTGTACCTGTCCACACCTCTACCTGCCTACCCCGCTTCTCTGGGGGTCTCGAGGAGCCGGCCCCCTCTCCTGCCCACTGCTGGTACTCCTGCGCGAGGACCAGAGTAGAGGGGGGACTTCTCACGTTCGGGAGGTTCTTCTCACGCTCTGGTTCCTCGGGCTGAGGGAGCACTTCAGAAATAAACAAGCACCCAGGCAGAGGGGGGCAGCTGGCAGTCTGGTGGCTCCTTGAGAGACCACACCCACCCGGCCCCACCCTCTTCTAGCCTCGCGGGCCAAGCTGACGATGCTCAACACGGTGTCCAAGATCCGAGGGCAGGTGAAGAACCCTGGCTACCCGCAGTCGGAGGGCCTGCTGGGCGAGTGCATGATCCGCCATGGGAAGGAGCTGGGCGGCGAGTCCAACTTCGGTGAGGCCGTGGGGAGGCTGGAGGCGGGGGCGGGCCTGAGAGCTTGGGGCCAGAGTCTCTGTGCCGCCAGCAGGCTGGCACTTCCCCCGTAGCTCGAGGATCTTCTTCTCCAGGGCTGGCTGGTCCCCTGGACGAGGGCTGCCTATAGCATCAACAGCCATGCGAAAGCCACCCTCCCGGCCCATGGTGGACCTGGGTGCCTTCCAAGAGGTGGGAGGGCAGCTCGTGAACACCTGTCACCACCGGCCCCCGTGGCTCCGGGTCAGACTTAAGGGTCCCTTGTTTCGTTCTCTGTTCTGGCGTCCAGGTCCTCGGCCGTGGGGTGTGTCTCGGCCGCGCAGGCCAAGGCCTCCTGTGACGGCTTCCTCCGCCACCCCATCCTCTCCCCAGGCGACGCCCTGCTGGATGCCGGGGAGTCCATGAAGCGCCTGGCTGAGGTGAAGGACTCCCTGGACATAGAGGTGAAGCAGAACTTCATCGATCCCCTCCAGAACCTGTGCGACAAGGACCTGAAGGAGATCCAGGTACGCGGGGCCGCTCCAGGCCCACCCTCGCTCCTACCCGCCCCCCCCCCCCCCCCCGCCGCCATACAGTCCAGCTCGGGCCACGTTTCCCAGCGGGAAGGGCTGCAGGGCATCAGGTGGCCCTCCCCGAGGTCCCAGGCACGCGGTGTGACCCTCATCCCGGCCCCCAGCACCACCTGAAGAAGCTGGAGGGCCGCCGCCTGGACTTTGATTACAAGAAGAAGCGGCAGGGCAAGATCCCCGATGAGGAGCTGCGCCAGGCCATGGAGAAGTTTGAGGAGTCCAAGGAGGTGGCCGAGACCAGCATGCACAACCTCCTGGAGACCGACGTACGTGTGTGGGCCCTGAGCCCCTCGCCGCATGCACCCACCACACCGGCCTGCCGGGCACCGCCCTGGGGGAGCCCCTGAGACAGGAGCCCAGCGGCGGTGCCCACTTCCCAGGGCCAGTGGGCAGGCTCTGTGCCTGTTCAGGGTGTGAAGGGAAGGAAGGGGGAACAGGAGGCCCAGAGGAAGCCACTGGCCCACTGAGGCTCTGGGGTCTTCTCAGGCCCTTCACCCTCCTCTGGCTGCAGCTCAAGGGTCAGGCGGGGGCTGGGCCCACGTCTGGAACAATCTGGGAAGGCTCCCTGCAGGAGGCAGCCAGAGATGGGGGCCAGAAGGAGGGCAGCTCTTCAGCCCTGGCTGGTCCCTTGCAGATCGAGCAGGTGAGCCAGCTCTCCGCCCTGGTGGATGCCCAACTGGACTACCACCGGCAGGCCGTGCAGATCCTGGACGAGCTAGCTGATAAGCTCAAGCGAAGGTGGGCCTGGCCCCCCCCGGCCTTCCCCGCGGGAGCCCTGGCCCACCCTGTTGGCTGGGAGGCCCAGTGGCTGGGTGCTGTGGCTGCCGGGGCCAGCCCTGGGGGACCCGTGGGACACCCCCGCCCCCGGACAACCCAGCCCCGCTGTGACATGTTCCTTCCAGAGCAGTGGGGTTACTTCCTTTTCAGAAAGAATCCCCAGGCTTCATGAGTCAGGGCGGGGGTCCCAGGAGGGAGCAGGACCTCATCACGCTCATCCTGGTCCCCAGAGGAGAGGCTTGGGATGTCCTGTGGGGAGAGGGTTTGCCCAGCCCTGCCCCTGGGGAGCCCCTTCCTCTCCTTCCCTGTCTCCGAGGGCCATCTTGCAGTCAGGCAGTGTCCAGGGCCTAAGAAGGGAAGCCCCGGTGGGCGGTGGTTCCCTGGTGAGGGGTGGGTGTCTGTTGGGCACCAGCTCCCCAGCCGCCACTGCCGAGGAGGCGTCTGGGTGCAGTAGGACCAGGCCTGTAGGCAGCCTTGGAGATATGCCTGGGGGCCCCCTTTTCGCCGCCTCCCACGTGCATCCCGAGTCCCGGGGCAGCAGCATAAATAGCTGGGGGTGGAGGCGTTGTTCCCTGACCTCGACACGCGAGGTCTCAAGAGGTGGCCCTGCAGCTGCTCACAGGCGTCCTTCCACATGCAGGATGCGGGAAGCCTCTTCGCGCCCCAAGCGGGAGTATAAGCCCAAGCCCCGGGAGCCCTTGGACCTCGGAGAGCCTGAGCAGTCCAACGGGGGCTTCCCCTGTGCCACGGCCCCCAAGATCACAGGTAATGGAGGAGAGGGCACCACTCTGCCCCAGGCCCCTTCGGGGGAGCCCCCAGGCTGCCACCCATCCAACCGCAGGGCCAGTTCTCTGCACGAGGAGCCCCAAGGATGGGCACCAGGCCCCACGCCAGCATTCTCAGCCCACCTCTGTGCTTTGTCTGCAAGCAGCTTCGTCATCTTTTCGATCTTCCGACAAGCCCACCCGGACCCCCAGCAGCAGGAGCATGCGTGAGTGTCCCCAAGGGGCCCAGGCCCTGCCCCGTGCCCCTGCCTCGGTTTACGATGCCGCCTTCTAATCTGTGCCCCAAGGGTCCATCTCCACCCCTTCTCTGGTAGAAGTAGAGCTGGGCTTCCCTCTGTTCCAAGTGGTACCCTGAGAGCTGTGTGCTTCTGGTCACTGTCACCCTGATGCCACTGGGTGTCCCCAGCTCCTCCCAGGAGCGTTTTGGTGACCACTCACAGAGCCCTTTTCCCTCCCCTTGTCACTTGGCTCCTTCTGATAGCAGTGGGGGCCGCAGAGGAGGGAGCGGCTCTCCCTGGGGGAAAGCAAGGAGCAGTGAGTGGGCAGGACAAGGGGGTGGGAGTGGAGGGGAGAGGAGGCGACATCCCCCTGTGCACCCACAGGGGCAGGTGACAGCCTGGACCTTCCCCCACCCCCAGCGCCCCTGGACCAGCCGAGCTGCAAGGCCCTGTACGACTTTGAGCCTGAGAACGACGGGGAGCTGGGCTTCCACGAGGGCGACATCATCACGCTGACCAACCAGATCGACGAGAACTGGTACGAGGGCATGCTCCACGGCCAGTCCGGCTTCTTCCCCCTCAGCTACGTGGAGGTGCTGGTGCCGCTGCCCCAGTGACCGCGTCTCAGTGATGTGTCGGCCCGCCGCCCCTCCATCCAGATCTCTGCATTCCATGGGCCCCGCAGCCGGGCAGCGCTCACAGCCTGCGGGGTGGCCCGCTCTGGGCCTGACCCGGCCCCAGGGCAGCGGGGCCCCTGTTTACACTAGCGCTCACCCCCGGTGGTGGGGGCTCCCTTCCCCACTCCACGTGGCCGTCTTGGGGGCTGGGCAGTGTTCCTCCTTCCTGCTGCTCACAACTCTGCCCCCCCAGCTCCGCCCACCCCACCCCAGGAGGCTCACACTAAGGTGCTCTTAGAAACACTAACTCCTCCTGCCCTTCTGGGGACCGGTAACTCCAGGTGGGCCCCCCTTCTCTCTCTCCTCTCTCTCCTCTCTCTCTCTCTCTCTCCCCCTCCTCTCTCACTCTCACACACACACGTACACGTACACACACACACACACGTGCGCACGCATACGCATCCTCTCCCACCTCCATCCAGCTCTGTCCGGAGACCTGCCCTTAACAGGATAGGACTGAACATTGGTGTGATGGGGTGGTCTGGGCGAGACCCCTGGCTGAGACTCGCCACCCTGCTTTTAAATCCTCCCCCCCTGGAAACTACCAGCCCCCTCCAGAGCTCCCTAGGCCCCTGAGTGCCTACAGATGCCACCTTCCTGGAAGGGTTTCACCCCTTTCTTCTGGCTGGGGACTTGGGGAAAGACGAGCCTGGGGTTCTCAGGGGCCAGCGCCCCTAAAGACAGGCCATCTCCCCCCTGCAGGGCACTAAGCCCCAAACACCCGTGCCCACCACCGCATCCCAAGCCAAGCACATGGAGCATCTCTCTGGCACAAGCTGCCAGCGCGCACGTGTGTGTACGCACACATGCACACACACACGACCACAGGAGCCCAGCCTCCACTATGTGGAAGGTCAAGCACAAAGGCTTTGTTAAGTGAATGTTCCCAGACCCCTGGCTGCTGGGACCCCTTGGGGAGTCACGGGCACCACGCTGGTGAGCCGGCCACCATACCCTCTTTGGACAGTGGCCCAGGCCATCTCCTTCAGACCAAGGTAGGCAGCTGCCCAGACCAGCAGGGCCCCAGCCCTGCACCCACTTCCCCTCTTGCCTAATCCAAAACTTGGCTAAACAGGGGACCCCGGGCCTGGTTCACATTCCCCTCCTCTGGTGACCCGGTAAAGCCCCCAAGGACACCAGGCCCTCCCTGCTGCTCCGAGAGGCCCCCCGGTCACCAGTACCTGGAGGAGACACAGACATCCCAGCCTAGGGCAGATCAAAATGTAATCCTGATTTTTTTTAAAAAGTATTAAATGTCTCTTTCTACAGCCTCTTGCCTGGTTGTGGTGCAGGGCGGGCCCTCCCGAAGGGGTCAGCAGTCAGGGTGGGGCCCACATGAGCACCAGCCCACAGCGAGCCCGGGAGGGACAGCTGTCATCTGCCCAGTCGCCAGCACGGCCCCTCCCCATAGCCACTGCTGCAGGAACAGCAACCCCTCCTGCATCCGTGAGACACATGCCTAGGCTGTTTCTCCTTTATTATCTGAGCCCCTGCCGTCACACACCTCAGTCACACAGCAACAAAGCAGCACAAAGGCCCTGGGCCGATTCCCCTCACCCAGAGCCTCGGGGAGCCACATCTGACCAAAGGCCTCCCCGGTCCTTGGAGGCTGGTGCTCTCAGCTCCCCTGCTTGAGGACGCTGTAAACCTGCTCCAGCACATGGCACAGGCCCTGGTCCTTGGGCGTCCTGCTGGCCAGGGAGATCTGAAACAAGGAGGCCTGGTGCCTCAGGGCTGCAGCCTGCCAGGGGGCCCTCCTAACCCAAGCACGCAGCCATGTCCCTAAAGCCACACCTCAAGGCCTGGGGATGTCGTCCTCTGGGGGTGAGGTTCCTCCACACCCTCCAAATCCTGCCCTTACATGCGCCCCCATCGTGTGCCGAGGCCACCCCACCCCACGCACCTAGCACCGGGCTGGGAGGTGACCAGTGGCAGCTTTAAGCCCTGGTCACTGTTAAGTCTGAACAAAACAAGCAAACGTGTGAAGCTATTTCTCTGCAAAGCGGAGTGGGTAGTGTCTTCTGAGAACGACTCTCAGGCAGGAAATATGCGGCGCCCCTGCCGACACGTCCCGTTAACCAACCGTAGGGCCAGCGGGCTAGACAAACCCACTCCCAGCACCAGCCACTCTGCTCGGTTCGGCTTTGCTTCTGCTTAAGATTCAGAACCCCTCCTGCACCTCCGTGGACGGCCCCGGGAGAAGCAGGGCCCAGAGCAGCGTCTCCAGCTGGGATGTCCCAGGGGTCATGAGGTCTACGGGGCTTTTGCATTTTCATCTGCGTTTCGATGGTGATGTCCACCAGCGTCACCACCCCCATGTGATAAAACACAACTTTTCTCTGGCAGCATTCATTTCTGACTGAAGTATTTTTGTCCAGGCCCAGGTAAGAACTCACTTCTCTTCAGGCTGCCCACGGATATATTCTGGAGGGAGAGGGGGTGGGGGGGGTCCCCGGGGCTCCCAGAGATCTTTATAAAAGAAGGGGTTTTGCACGGGACTCGGCATGAGTCTCACCTTGAGCTTGTCGAGGTAGGTGTGCTCCTGGTTCCAAGGCTCCTGGAACCTGACGAGGTCAGGGGCGCCCTTGTAGAATTCCACCAGCAGCATCTAAGGAACGGGGGACAGGTGAGCCCCAGCGACCGCGCTTCCTGGGCCAGGCACTCGCGATACAGCAGCGAGTGGGACAGACACTGCTGCCACCCCTCGGGGGGCCTCTAGTCTAATGCAGCGCGGCATGTGGACGTTACCCAGGTCCTGGAGAAATTAAGGAGCTTGGCAGGAAGGCCCCCTGGAGGGGGAGACAACTTCCGTAGAAGCAGCAGGCACACTGAATGTGATTCTTTATACCCGCCCCGGCCCTGACACGGCTCCATGGTTTAGCCTCAGCCAGAGCAGTAACATCAGTGAAGTCACAGGTGTGACGAACTAGCTCCATTTGTTTAAATGCCTGCTTGCTATTCGTCCGAGTAACACCCGAGGTTCTCACGTGTCCCCACTTGGAGAATCACTGGCAGGTGCGGAGGCCCAAGGCGGGAGCATCCCTAGCATGTTCCAGAACAGCCAGGAGGGCGAGGGGGGAGAGGTAGGAGGGGCCGAGGCAAGGATCTGGGACTTGATCCTAAGAGCCCGTGATTTTCAGGAGCGGAAGAGGAGCCTGACTCGGCCCTGATGTGGCTCGTTCAGCCAGCGCTTCCCAAGTCCTACAGTGTCACGTCCATCCAGCTGGGCGCCCTCGGCTCCCACCCGCTCCTCCCAGGGCGCCCACCCCACCCCCACCCACCTCACGCGGCAGTGAACTCACCATCTCATGAAGGACGTCATTAGTCAGGAAGCCATCCTGGACGTAGGCCATTTCCACGTCCATGGGGATGCCATAGTCACTGGGCCTTTGCTGGCAGAGATACACGCCAGTCACCCCTAGCTACCCCCAACCCGGCCCCCGTCCAAGATGGCAGAGCACAGCAGGAAGTGCCCAGGGCTGGGAGTCAGAGAATTGATACTGCAGGCCTGGCTCCGCACTCGGATCAGATCCAGAGCCGCGCGAGACCTTAAAGGAACCCAGCAATGCGACTAGGGAGGCAGGGTGGCACCCTCCCCACCACACACAGAGGAGCGGCCATGGCTCCGGAATTCCTTTCTGAAGCTGATTTCTGACCCCGAGATGGACTTGGGGAATGAAACCAGACAGGGCTCAGGAAGGAGGCGACCTTGGTGGCAAAAGCGGCACGCTACAGGTAGAGCACCCACCTTTTCAACACCCCTCACGCCCACTGCCTCAGGGCAATGATTATGCTCCCATTTCACAGATGAGAGAAGCAGGCCCCAGCTCCCCCAGATGAGCCCGGAACCAGAGTACTGGCTTCCTACCGCTAACAAGGCCTCCTGACCCCTCCCACACCCACACCCACACCGGGCCCCGCCCACGCCTCCCAGCAGCCCCGCCTACCTCAGGGGGCGGCATCACCCAGAAGGGCGAGATCTTGGACTCCGGGCCCGGGTTACCAGAGTAGTAAGGGGCTGGGGGAGGAGAGAGAGAGAAGGGGCTGGGCCTGGAGGCTCGGTGGCCCGCTGGGGCCCCACGCCCGCCCCCTCCCGGGGCTCACAGCAGAGCAGGGCGAGGCAGGGCTGGAAGCCGTTGCTGGAGCCCTGCAGCCGCAGCTGGTACTCCATCTGCGCGTCGATGTCCTGCAGCGACGGCAGCGCCGGGCTGTACGGGTGGCTATGGTACCAGCCCACCAGGGACAGGCCCCGCAGGAGCAGGCTCTGGTAAATCTGGGGACAGAGACGCGCGGGGCCGGGGGTTCTAGCAGCCCTAGTGCGCTCACGTGCCTGGCACCCATCCAGCCCCACGCGGCCAGCATTTAATGAGCGCCTGCTGTGTACCAGGCCTGAGGACACAGCAGTGACGGAGACACACCCTGCTCCGCCCTCAGTGAGTCCAGTGGGGGGGACAGTCAACAAATAACGTTAAAAAGTTGCTGCTATAGTCCCTGGCGGTCCAGTGGTTAGGACTCCACGCTTTCACTGCCCAGGGCCTGGTGTTCAATCCCTGGTTGGGGAACTAAGATCCCGCAAGCCGAGTGGTGTGGCCAAAAAAAAAAAAAAAAAAAGATGCTCCTCACATAAATCTAAGTTAAAAGGTTATTTTGCTCACTGCTGTATCCCCAGCTCAAGGAACAATTCCCGGCACATAGTAGGCGCTCAGTCAATAGTTAAATAAAGAGATAGGGTAAAGAGAAAGGAAGAAATGGGTGGAGAAACGTGCGCGCTCCGAATCCACACCCATTCTGTGCCCTGTGACAAGGTTGAGTGTGGAGCACAGGCGCGTACTAAGCACCCTATGAAAACATTAAGGACGGCAGCTAATACTTATCGGGCCTTTACCAGGTGCCAGACAGGCTCAGAGGGGAACGGGCCGGTGGCGGCGTCTGTACAGAAGGAAGTATGACGGTGGGGGTCACAGGTGAGGGGACCGGAGGTCACACACACCCATTTGCACCCTTGCTGAGCGGCAACACGGTGCTAGGCGCCAAGAGGCGGTAGCCAGGACAGCTGTGTCCGCGCCAGCCCTCCCCAGAACGCCGAGTCGCCCTGCGCCCCCTCACCTCCTCTTCCATGGTGGCCGCGGTATCCGCGTCCCCCAGGCGGCTCCGACAGGGGAAGGCTCTCAGCACCGTCAGCGCTGCGCGGAGGCGGGAGAAGGCGTGGACATCGACCCCAGCCCCAAACACCCCCCTGCCCACAGGCCCCAAATACCCACTCTGTCTGTTGATGTCCCAGCGGCCGCCCAGGTACCCCACGACCTGGCTGCGGGTCAGGTGGCTGTGGAAGTCCTGAGGAGGGGAGGGACATTGGAAGACCCGCTCAGACTGCGCCCCGCCGCCCAAGGCCGTCCTGGGGGCCAGGGCCCTTGCGTTGTGACGGGGTCAGCCCACCCACCTCCTGCTTCATTCAGACATTGAGTGCCTACTGTTTACCGGTAGTGAACAGAGCAGACAAGGTCTCTGCTCTCATGGAGCCGACCTTCCAGGGATCCTCTGGCCGGGGTGGGGGTGGGGGTGGGGATGGACACCCCCTGCCCAGGCCTGAGAGCCCCTGACCCCTAAGGGGCAAGGTAGGAGCTGGGCACACACCAGCAGGAACAGCACGTTGCTAGAGATGGCCACGTTGAACGGCTGGAACTTGTTGATAGCTGCGAAGGATGTTACTTCCACCAGGGTGTGTGGGTTTCTGAAGGAGCCAGGAGGGTTCCACAGCCTCAGGAACCCCCAGGCGCTTCCCTCACCCCCACGCTGGCTTCCCAGCCGCCCACAGCCAGCTCGGACCTGAGGCCTTGTCTCCACCCTACCCCTGCCTTTGCTCCCCACACGCCGGCAAGAGCTCACACCGATGGGGGTGAGGGTCCCGGCAGGCACGGGGTGTATCTGACCTGGCAGAGTCTCGACTACCCAGCATGCAGTAGCGCACAGGCACCCGGATCTTGTTTTCCACCCTTTTCCCTGGGGGCGTGGCCTCTGCGGGGTTGGGGGGTAAGGGGAAAAAAAAAAAAAAAGGCAGCGTCAGTTCCTTCCCCAGCCAGGAACTGGAAAATGAAGACCAGGCAGCCCAAGAAAGAAAAAAAAAAAAAAAAAAAAAACACTCCAGGGGCAGCCTTAAAAATCAGGCAAGTGGACTGGGAAATCAGGCGGCAGGTTAACAAATCAGACAGAAGAGATTTAAAAAATCAGATGGGGGCTTCCCTGGTGGCGCAGTGGTTGAGAGTCTGCCTACCAGTGCAGGGGACACGGGTTCGAGCCCTGGTCTGGGAGGATCCCACATGCCGCAGAGCAACTGGGCCCGTGGGCCACAATTACTGAGCCTGCGCATCTGGAGCCTGTGCTTCCGCAGCAAGAGAGGCCGTGATAGTGAGGGGCCCGCGCACCGCGATGAAGAGTGGCCCCCGCTTGCCACAACTAGAGAAAGCCCTCGCACAGAAACGAAGACCCAACACAGCCATAAGTAAGTAAATAAATAAATTTTAAAAAGAAAAAAATAAATCAGATGAAGGGCTCAGGAAATCCCGTGAGGACCAGGCAGCCAGGCAAAGAAATCAGGCGGCAGGGCTAGAAATCAGGCAACAGGGCAAAGAAATCCTACTGGCGAGCAAGGAAATCAGGCGGCATGGTGAAGAAATCCGGCAGCAGATAAAGAAATTGGGCAGTGGGACCAAGAAATGTAGTATTAGAGCTTAAAGAAGTCAGGCAGTGAGAGTGAAATTAGGCAGCGGGGGCTGGGAAGTCAGCCAGGCATCTTGGGGGCTCTAAGGAAAAGAAAGGCCAGACTTGCCCCCAGCCTCCTCCCCCACCTGAGTTCTGTCGGCCTCCTGCCCTTCCTCCTCCCCTCCTCCCCCCACCTCTCACCAGGATGGACAGGCTCCGAGGGGCCCTTCACCGGTGGTCTCCGACTCTTGTCCTCCGCTGAGGCTCCTGTCAGAACCTCCTCCTCCTCTTCCTCCATCATCAGCTCCTCCTCCTCTCCTTCGCTGGCCGGGCTCTGGCGGGGTCGGGGTTGGGGGGACAGCGACGGGACTTTCAGCTGGCTGCTCCCTACCCTCCCCGCAAGTTCCACAGAGACCTCTGGCTGGCCTGAGCCTTCGGTTCCTGTCGTTGCCCCAGGTGCCCACTAGAGGGAGGGAGTGAGCAGAAACAATCTAGGCTGTGGACTAGCCTCGCAGGTTCGAATCCCGCCTCTGCCTATTACAAACAGACTTCGGGCTCTAGTCTCCTCATCTGTAAAACGGCACAATGACCTCCAGCCCCACAGGGGTGGCGTAAGTGTGAAATGAGAATGCGTGCAAAGCATTTAGCATATGCCCTGTTGCTCCATTCATCCAGCAAGCAAGCCAGCACTTTGCATGGATTATTTTACCAGATTCTCTCAATAACCTCTCCCCCTGCTCTCTCCTCAAGACCCCTTGCCGAGGTGACCTCTCTGTGTCCAAACCCAACGGTCACATCTCAGTCTCTGTCCCCCGCCCCCCTCTCAGCAGCATCTGCCCGGGTCAGTTCCTCTCCTCCCGGAAACTCCCCAGGGACACCCCCACTCACCTGGCTTCCCTCCCACCTCTCCTGGACCCCCTTATTCTCCCCCATCTCACTCGCTGGCCCAGGGCTGGGTCCTCGGGCCTCTTTCCTTCCCCACCCACATCCCTCCTGGGTGGCCTCAAACCCCATCTACCCCCTGAACAACTGCCCACAGTCCTGACTCCAGCCTGGGGCTCTCCTGAGCTCCTGACTCGGGGTCCAGCTGCTCCTTGACATCTCCTCGCGGGGGGTTCACACTCAACATGGCCACCCTGCCCCTGACCATCCCCCCAAACCTGCTCCTCCCCACATCTCTGATGAGGGCAATCCTGTCCACCCGCTTGCTCAGAACAAAACATCTCCTAACAACAACATCAGATCCATCAGCACATCCCATCAGATCCACTTTCAGAATTAACCAGAACTTGCCCACTTCCTCCCCCCTCAATGGCTGGCCTGGTCCACTCCATCATCAGCCACCTGGATCTGTACAATCACCTGCACCCCGATTCCCCGGCTCCTACTCTCGCGCCCCGGCCCCAGTCTGTCCTCCCTACACCCTACAGCAGCCACCAGAGGGCGGCCGTGAGCACCTGAGTCAGGTCCCGTCCCCTCCTCTGCCCACAGCCCTCCAGGGCTCCCACCTCCCTCAGGGTAAAAGCCCAAGTCCACCCCGCAGCCCATGAGGTCCTGCACGACTTGCCCCTGTCCTCCCCCCGGCCCTGGTCCTCACCTCCTCCCTCTCTACCCCTTGCTCACTCTGCTCCAGACACACTGGAGCCTCACTGCTCCTCAAAAACACCAGCCACAGTCCAGCCTCAGGGCCTTTGCATGTGCTGTTTTCCAGAAGGCCTTATGGCTCCCTCACTCCCCTCCTTCAGTTCACTGATCAAATGTCACCTTCTCAGTGAGGCCTTCCCTGACCACCCTAACCCTCCCACCACTCCCATTCCCTGCCCCTGCTTACTTCCGCCAACATACAGTAAGATGGACTTATTTGTTTCTCTCTCCATGAAGGCAGAGATTTTTTCTCATTTTGGTCTCTGTTTTATCCCCAGCACCTAGAAGAGGGCCTGGCACACAGGTGGCATTTACTAAATACTTGCTGAATGAATAGCCCTATGGCATGGTGTGAAAGTTAGTTTTAAAAGTCAACTTGGCTAGGATATAGTACCCAGTTATTTAATCAAACACTAGTCGAGGTGTTGCTTTGAAGGCATTGGGTAGATGTGGTTCACATCTACAATAAGTTGACTTTCAATAAAGATTACCCTTGCTAATGTCAGTGGGCCTCATCCAATCAGTTGAAAGGCCTTAAGAGCAAAAACTAAGGTTTCCTGGAAAACAAGGAATTCTGCCTCAAGACTGCAGCATCAACTCTTGCCTGAGTTTCCAGCCTGCCAGTGGCCCTAAAGATATCAGATTTGCCAGCCAGGTGTGTGTGTGTAATACACCTGGGTACCATTATCATCTCTATTTTACATATGAAAAAGACTAGGAACCCAGAGAGGGTCCTTGGCCAAGTTCAACCCAGCTGGTGAACATTCAAAGAATATCTATTACTATCATGGCATTCAAGACCCTCCCAGATCTGGTCCCTGCCGATGTCTCCAGCCCCTTCAGCTACCAAGGCATCTGAATGTCCAGCTGCATCAGCTAATAATGGTTCCCTAAGCAGCATGTGTTGCTTCATGCCTACAAGGCTCTGCACATGCCATTCCTTCCTCTGGAAAACTCTTCCATTCACCTTTCTCTGACCAACTCCTGTTCATCCTTCAAGGCCCCAGCTCCAACATCCTCTCTCTGGGTACTCCTTATCCAACAGTGAGTCAGGGAGGCTGAAGGACGCACCTCATCGGCGGCAGCTGCAGGTATATGGAGCTGGTTTCGCCGGAGCCAGGCAGCCTTGTACTTGTCCAGTTTCTGGCCCTTGTACTTGACAGAGGCCCAGCCACAGCCAGACTTCTTGGCCGGGTTCACCAGCTTCTTGCAATGGGTGGCCCAGGCGCTGGGTGAGTTGAACACCTGGCCCGTTTCCTGCCACACAATCCTCCCATCGGGCTGCAGGTCTCCCACGAACTTCTTCCCCTGCAATGACAGTGGGCTGGCTGGGCCCAGGAGCTGGTACCCATCAAGACCCCTCCTCTGAGAAGTCCTCCCTGACCCCATGCTGCTTCCCAGGGTTTGGTAACCACTTCCTGCTTCCTTCCAGGAAGGCTTCCAGCTTAGGTACCATCCCGATCAGCCTGGATTGGAACTGTCCAGTTATATGACTATCCCCCCTCCCTTCACCGGACTGTGAGCCCCAAAGGGCAGGAACAGGGTCTGTCTTGATCCTCTGCTGTGTCCCTAACACCCAACACAGCCTGGCACACAGCAGGTGTTCAATTCACAAGTTGCTCCCACTCACAAAGAGCACAACAACAACAATAATAGTAATAATTGCAAACACTTATAAAGCACTTACTGTGTAGCAGGCATACTGCTGAGCACTTTATTCATTGAATCCTCACGCAACCCCATGGGAGGAAAGAAAATCCCATTCTACAGATGGGAAAACTGGGAAACGGAGAGGTTGAGTGAGGTCACACAGTCAGGAAGGCACTAGTGTCTTCTCTGAGCCTAAGTTTCTCCTTTGTGGAGTGGAGTGTTTCGTGAACAATGCTCTCCCGCCCAGAAGGGCTCGTGCTGGCTCAGGATGCTCCGTACCTCAGTTTCCCCTCCCCACACCGGGGCTCGGCCTGAGGCAAGAAAGCACACTGGACTCCGGTTTCCCCTTTTGCACCAGCTAGGATGGGATGCGGCTAGGGGGCGCTCACCAGATAGTAGATGGACAGCACCCCGGCGCCGGGCTCCAGCAGCGCGTCTTTCAGGAGCACCCGCAGCGTGACCGCGCGCCTGGTGAGCGCGCCCCCCGACCCGCCGCAGCTCCCTGGCCCGGCCCCGCCGCCACCGCCGCCGCCTCCGCCGCCGCTGCGCGCGCCACCCGATGCCCCCGGCCGCTCAGAGTCCTCGGCCTCCGCCTCGTCCTCGTCCTCATCCGGCGCCTCCTCGCCCGCGCCGCCCGCGGGGGACAGCGGCTCCGGAGCTGCGGGCAGCGACAGGCTGCAGCGGGGCCGCGCACCCCGAGCTGGTCCAGCCACCCCGCCCAACGCCTTGCCGGCCCCCCGCCAGGCCCGCCGTACCTGCCATGGCCGCTCAGCCCCACGCCCAGCGCGCCTCTGGTTCTTTCTTCCCTGCACGTGACGCGGCTTCGTCCCGAGGGGGGAGCGCCCCAGCCATTGGCCGCCGCGGGTGGGCGGGTCAGCAGGAGCGAGTGGGGAAAGTCAGGCCTCCGGCCTGCACACGCTGGAGAGGGAGGTGGCGGCTCAGCCCTGCGAGACCATTCGGAAAACTGAGGCCTGAGGCCACCTTCCATGGGAGGGGGGTGGTAGCCGAGAGCTCAGGGTACCACTGGGGAAACTGAGGCCGGGGACTTACGCTTTCGGAGAACCAATGACTCCACCATCGCCTACAGGATTGAGGCCTGGGGCTGGGGGATAAGGGGGGCTCAGCCCACTACGACGAGCGAGGAAATTGAGGTCCGCGGCCACTCCTATTGAGGGACACACAGGCCTCGGCTCTTGGGACCGGGGAGACACTGAGGCCCGGGAGAATGAGCCACACTGCCCTGGGGCTACGGGCTAGAATGGGGAAGCAGCCCCACGCCGCGACTGTAGAGCGCCCACGCCGGGCGGCAGTCTCTAAAGGGTTAACTTCCACCCTCCCCGGCGGCCCTCGACTGATTCCATGATTGGATCACAGCAGAGCCAGCCAACCAATTATAACTGGGTCATTTCATCTTCAGCCAATAGACGGTAGAGGCTGGATTCCTTCCAGCCAATCAGTGTTAAACTGCTCCTCCTCTAGCAGTCAGCAAGAGACTCCGGCCTCACGCATCCAATCAGTTGTAGGGTCTTGTCCTCAGCCAGCCAATCAGCTCGCGGGTCAAACCTGGCTCGCGGCGTCCGCCTCCCACGCAACCCTAGCGCTTCGTGCATGTGGGCGGAGCCCGGCTAGAAGTGCGCCGCGCAGCTGCAGCCCTTTCTTTTGTCGGTGGCCACTGTCCCGGGACCTCTGCTCCGAGGCGCAGGGCCACCTCCCAGCGCTGGGACTCACCAGCCCCTCGCAGGGCTTAAAACCAGGGGTGGGGGCTCCGTCAAGCTGCAGGGCACCTTTGGCTGGGCTCAGCCGCAGATGGGTGTACCCGACCCCGGTCTGGAAGAGGGGACAGTATGTTAGGGGCGGGGGTGTCCAGCCAGGATGATCTGGAATCAGACTGGACCTGGCTCCAAATCCTGCTCCACCACTTCCCAGCTCTGTGACTTTGGCCAAGTGTTTCCACCTCCCTGTTTCCTCCTGGGGATAATAATTCCTACTTCAGAGTTGTTAAAGACCAGGGCTTGACAAAGCGTAAGAGCTAGGGAATGTGAATGATTATTATTACTCATGATGAAATAAAATTTGTATTTTAAGGCAGGACAAGAAAAAGTAAACAAAATTCTCTGTTTGTTTGGACCTCCTTCCTCCCTCTCTCCCTAATCTGCATTACACATTAACCAGCCATCCTCAAACATGGGAAGATGGGAATGCCTACTCAACAGTAAATGTAACTTCTTAAAAGAATAGTGTTCTTTCCCAGCTCTGTAGGGGATCAGGATGATTTGCTCCTCCCTTTTTACGGGCTTACCTGGACTATCTATCCTTGGTGAACTTTATGTAAAATATCAGTATGTCATTTTGATGTATGATCCTTTGTCTCAAGGCGGTCCAGTGGTTAAGACTCCATGCTTCCACTGCAGGGAGGGCGCGTTCGCTCCCGTTGGGGAACTAAAGATCCCGCATGCCCCGTGGTGCAGCGTAAATAAATAAATAAATATATAAAATGTATATGACTGTGCCTTCAGCTTCTAACAGGCAGAACAGCTCTCAGTGCTTTCTGAGAATCTGCTTCCTCTGTTATAATCCTCAGTTTGGCTCAAATAAAATTCCCTTTTTTCTTCTTCTTAACTTGATAGTTAAATTTCATTGACACTCACTTTGTGTCCAGTCCAAACCTCCTTTTGGAGTCATCTCACCACCCACCCAGGGTCTAGCCATCAACTAGGCATCCCCCAGCCCCTTAGACTCAGCAGAGCTCAAACTGGCCCGTTTATTCCCCCATTCCCTTGCCTACTTTCTCTTTGGCTCTCTTACAAAACCCAGGGCTGAATCTCGAGCCTCTCCCATCTGGATCATTTCCTAGGGACTCAGGCCTCCATATTCACCTACACCCTGTCCATCTCTCACCCTGGCTGGCCCCAGAGGGATCTTTATAAAATACAACTATGACCACCTCCCTCCCCATTGCCTTTGATAAATAAAATTAAAACTAACTGCTGTGTGGACTTCCCTGGTGGTGCAGCGGTTAAGAATCTGCCTGCCAGGGCTTCCCTGGTGGCGTAGTGGTTGAGAATCTGCCTGCTAATGCAGGGGACACGGGTTCGAGCCCTGGTCTGGGAAGATCCCACATGCCGCGGAGCGACTGGGCCCGTGAGCCACAACTACTGAGCCTGTGCGTCTGGAGCCTGTGCTCCGCAACAAGAGAGGCCGCGATAGTGAGAGGCCCGCGCACCGCGATGAAGAGTGGCCCCCGCCACAACTGGAGAAAGCCCTCGCACAGAAACGAAGACCCAACACAGCCAAAAATAAAATAAATTAATTAATTAATTAAGAATCCGCCTGCCAGTGCAGGGGACACAGGTCCGAGCCCTGAGCCTAGAAGATCCCACATACCGCGGAGCAACTAGGCCCGTGCGCCACGACTACTGAGCCTGCGCTCTGGAGCCCACGAGGCATAACTACTGAGCCTACGCTCTTAGAGCCCGCGCTCTGAAACAAGAGAAGCCACCTCAATGAGAAGCCCGGGCACAGAAAGGAAGGGTAGCCCCCGCTCGCCGCAACTAGAGAAAGCCCGCGCGCAGCAACAAAGGCCCAACGCAGCCAAAAATAAATAAATAAAATAAATAAATTTATTAAAAAAGAAAAAACTAACTGCTGTGACCTTATTAACCATTAACCATTTACAGCACCCCTATATGGCAGATAGTATAATCAACATTACCAGACAGTTCAGGAGATGAAGAGGTTGCCCAGACTACACAGTTCTTGAGCAGATTCCAAAGGCTATTCTTTGCTATGCGTATAAAGTCCAGGCAGCCCTATAACTACTAAGGAAATTGAATTTGTAATTTTAAAAGTCCCCAAAAAGGAACTAGGTATCTTCAAGATTCTTAAATTGTTTAGCTACACGTTCATTTCTGTAGCAGACCTGACAAGTATTTGAGGTCAAAACCCTATGTGTTTAAAAAAAATGTTTTTTACCATGCTAATAAAAGTATTCATTTGCTTGGGGGGAAAAAAAAGTCCCAAAAAAAGAAATCTCCAGGCCCAGATGGAGAATTCTATGAAGGTTCAAAGAAGAATTAATACCATTTTACATATTCTCTTCCAGAAAGTTGAAGAGGGAACATTTCCCAATTCATTTTTTTTTTAAGATTTTTTTTGATGTGGACTATTTTTAAAGTCTTTATTGAATTTGTTATAATATTGCTTCTGTTTTATGTTTTGGTTTTTTGGCCACGAGGCATATGGGATCTTATCTCCCTGACCAAGGATAGAACCTGCATCCCCTGCATTAGAAGGCAAAGTCTTAACCACTGGACCACCGGGGAAGTCCCCCCAAGTCATTTTATGAAGCTAGCATCTCCCTGACACCAAAACCAGGTAAGGAGAGTACAAAGAAAGAAAACTACAGGATATACCTCATGAATCCAAACACAAAAATCCTTACCAAAATATTAATAAATAGAATTCAGCAATATATAAAAAGAATTATATACATCATGACCAAGTGAAGTTTATTCCACGGGTGCAAGGCTGGTTCAGTATGCCAAATTCAATCAGTGTTTTCCACCATATTTAAGAGACTGTGGTGGGTGGAATAATGGTTCCCTAAAGGTGTCCATGTCTGAATCCCCAGAGCCTGTGAATATTTAGGTTACATGGCAAAGGGGATTTAAGGTTGCAGATGGAATTACAGTTGCTAATCAGCTGACTTTAAAATAAAGAGATGATCCTGGGACTTCCCTGGTGGTCCAGTGGGTAGGGCTCCACGCTCCCAATGCAGGGGGCCCAGGGTTCAATCCCTGGTCGGGGAACTGGATCCCGCATGCATGCCACAACTAAGAAGCCCGCCTGCCACAACAAAAGATCCCATGTGCCACAACTGAGACCTGGCGCAGCCTAAATAAATAAATTAATTAATTTTTTAAAAATTAAAATAAAATAAAGAGATGATCCTGGATTATCTGCTGAGCCCAATGTAATAACAGGGGTCCTTAAAAGTGGAAGAGAGTCAGGAAGAGATAACTATGGAAGAAATTCAGAGTGATATGATGTGAGGTTCCTACCCACAGTTGCTGGCTTTGTGGATGGAGGAAGGAATGAGGAAAGCTTCTAGAAGCTGGAAGAGGCAAGGAAATAGATTCATTTTTTGAGCCTTCAGAAAGGAAAACAGCCCTGCCAACACACCCTGATTTTAGCTTTGTGAGATCCACATAGGACTCCTAACCTACAGAGCTGTAAGGTAATACATTTGTGTTGTTTTAAGCCTTTAAATTTGTGATAATTTATTATATCGACCACAGAAAACTAACACACAAGCTAAAGAAGAAACATCATAAGAATGTATCAATTCATGCAGAAAAAGCATTTGACAGAATTCAACACCCACTCATAATAAAAACTCTCAGCAAACTAGGAACAGAGGGAAACTACCTCAACTTGGTGAAGCACGTCTACAAAACTTCAGTTAACACTGTACGTTATGGTGAAAGACGGAACACTTTTTTTCTTTTTGGCCACGCCACGTGGCATGTGGGATCTTATTTCCCCCACCAGGGATTGAACCCATGCCCTCTGCAGTGGAAGCATGGAGTCTGAACCACTGGACTGCCAAGGAAATCACACTTTTCCCCTTAAGACTGGGAACAAGGCAAAGATGTCCACCCTCACCACTCTTATTCAACAGAGTCCTGGAAGTGCTAGCCAGCACAACAAGACAAGAAAAGGAAATAAAAGGCATACAGATTGGAAAGGTGGAAGAAATGAAACTAACCCTATCTGCAGATGACATGATGGCCTGTGTACAAAATCACAAGAAATCGACCAAAAACGCCCCTTGAACTAAGAAGTGGGTTAGTTCAGCAAGGTTATAGGATAAGAGATCAGCACCCAAAAGTCAATGGCATGTCTGTATGCTAGCAATGAATGTGAAAACTGGAACTAAAAATACAATGGTGTTTATAATTACTAAGAAAGAAAGAAAGAAAGAAAGAGAGAGGGAGGGAGGGAGGGAGGGAGGGAGAGAGAGAGAGGGAGAGAGAGAGAGAGAGAGAGAGAGAAAGAAAGAGAGAAAAAGAGAGAGAAGGAGGGAGGGAGGAAGGAAGGAAGAGAAGGACCATGTCTGTGGGTTGGAAGACTCAACCCAGTACATAAAAGATGTCAAGTCTACCTCAACTGATATACAGGTTTAGTGCTATTCCTGTCAAAATCCCTGCAAGATTTTTGGTAGATACAAACAAGATTGTCCTAACGTCCAGGCAGCCTAACGGGCTTCCTGGACATTGTAGCACTCTCTGGTCTCATCCCCTCACCACTCTGGCACCAGACTCCATTCTCTCCCTTCCAGGCCTTTGCTTAGGCAGGTCCCCCTCCTGATGACCCCGCACTGACAGCTCCCAGCAGCTCTCTCCTCTGTTCCCTTACTCCAGCCAGGCCTCCCTGACCTCTTGTGGGCACCAGAGAGGAGGGGATTTCCCTAGGATCTCGGGACCTGCCCAGGCCCAGCCCCCATCCAGCCCTGGCAGGGGAGGGAGCTCGGGAGCTGACAGAAGAGAGGAAATTCCCCTGGAACCTGTTTCTCTGCTTCCTGGCTCAGCTGGGGCACCCACTGGAGGGAGAGGCCAGGCCAAGGACCTGGGCCCGCCATGGCCTTGGCCCTGACGCCACCCCGGGTTCCCAAGCCCAAGAGCAGCCTGCCCTCACACTACCACGAGAGCTTCCTGGAGAAGAAGGGACCCCGAGACCGGGTAAGACGCTCCCAGCTGGCGCTGCTGGGCAGCCTAGGCAGGTGCAGCACCTCTCTGAGCCTAGACCTCCGCAGCCGGCCAAGGAGAATGCGGTGGGTGCTGGGTGGGGCAGGGCACGGACTGGGGGCTGGGCAAGCTTACGTCCCTCTGTCTGTCTGTCTCTGTCTCTCTCTGTGTCTCTGATTCTGATCTGAGCTCTTTCTCTTTCTCTGTGTCTGTTCCATCTCTCTCTGTCTTGGTCTCTTTGTGTCTCTCTCGGATACAAACAGGATCAGCGAATTTACTCCAGGAAATGGGGAGCCTTCTGATTCCCACACCTCCCCCCACCCCCCCGCCCCGCCGCCCTGAGCTAACTCTGTGAACTTCAGACCCAGGGGTCAAAGTCAGTACAGATTGCAAGGAGGGGCAATGAGAATTAATGGGGGCTACGTCCCACAGGACCAGATACTGGCCAGGGGCCCAATGCGTGTGTGTGTATGTGTCTGTGTGTGTGTGTGTCTGTGTGTGTGTGTTTGTGTGTCCTTCTCAGAATAAAGCCCAGCCTGGTTCCCACTAAGGCCCATCCCGCATACTCATCTCCTACCAGGACGCAAACCAACCAGGCTTTTCTCTGCCTTTGCCCTGGCAGTTTCCTCCTCCTGTCCTTCCGCCTCCATGCATCCAAATCCTCCCCAGCCTAGAAAGCATCCAGAGGCAGGAGATCTCAGGGGTTAAGAAAGAGCGCGAGGGCCTCAGAGGATGAGACCCAAGTTCACATCCCTGCTCCGCGCGGTCCTGACTCCCAAGCCGTGTACAAGTGACTCTGCATCGTTGTGCCTCGGTTTTCTCTATTATAAAATGGAGAGAAAAAAAAAAAAGGACTCCCTTGGTCGTCCGATGGTCAAGACCCCACACTTCCGCTGTAGGGGGTGCAGGTTCTATCCCTGGTCGGGGAAATAGGATCCCACAGGCTACACCGTGAGGCCAAAAGCATAAAATTAAAATTAAAACTAAAAAAATAAAATGGGTTGAAAAGGCCATAGGCATGGTTACAGAAGAGGGATATCTTTTTTTTTTTTTTTTTTTTTTAATTAATTTTGGCTGCGTTGGGTCTTCGCTGCTGCTCGCGGGCTTTCTCTAGTTGCAGCGAGCGGGGCTACTCTTCCTTGTGGTGCTCGGGCTTCTCATTGTGGTGGCTTCTCTTGTTGCGGAGCAGGGGCTCTATGCGCAGCGGGCTTCAGTAGTTGTGGCACGTGGGCTCAGTAGTTGTGGCTTCTGGGCTAAGAGTGCAGGCTCAGTAGTTGTGGCACACGCGCTTAGTTGCTCCATGGCATGTGGGATCTTCCCGGACCAGGGCTCGAACCCGTGTTCCCTGCATTGGCAGGCAGATTCTTAACCACTGCACCACCAGGGAAGTCCCGAGGGATAACTCTTAGCATGCCAAGGATCTGACTCAGCGCTTTGCATGTATTAATTCACCCAATTCTCACAACAGTCTCTGAGGCAGGTACCTTTTTTTTTTTTTTTTTGGCCATGCCAAGAGGCATGTGGGATCTTAGTTCCTGGACCAGGGATCGAATCTGTGCCCGCTGCAGTGGAAGCCCGGAGTCTTAACCACTAGACTGCCAGGGAAGTCCCAGGCAGGCACCATTATTATTGCCATTTTATAGGTGGGGAAACTGAGGCACAGATAGCTTAAATAATGTGCAATGGATGGCACATAGCTGGTGCATGACAAAGTAGGTCTGACCATGTGAGTTTAATCACTGCTGTATTCCCAGTGCCTGGCACATAGTAGGTCTTCAGTAAATGTTAAATGTATGTATGTAGTATGTACCTATGGATGGACAGATGGGTGAATGGGTGGAGGGACACATAGGTGAATGGATGGATACACAGAGCTATACTTTGGAGACACTGCAGGTTTGGTTCCAGACCACCACAGTAAAGCAAATATATATTATTTATTTATGTATGTATTTATTTATTATGTATGTATTTGCGTATTTATGTATGTATGTATTTATTTATTTTGGCTGCTGCCAGGTCTTAGTTGCAGCATGCGGGATCCTCAGCTGTGGCAGGCGGGCTTCTCAGTTGCAGCATGCAAACTGTTAGTTGTGGCATGCAGGATCTAGTTCCCCAACCAGGGATTGAACCCAGGCCCCCTGCAATGGGAGCACCGAGTCCCACCACTAGACCACCAGGGAAGTCCCACAATAAAGCGAATATTGCAATCAAGTGAGTCATATGAATTTTTTGGCTTCCCAGTGCCTATAAAATTTATGTTTACACTCGACTGTACTCTATTAAGTGTGAAATAGCATTCTATCTTAAAAAAAACAATGTACGTACCTTAATTTAAAAATAACACTGTTGGAAAAATGGCGCCGAAAGACTTCTTCAAAGCAGGGTAGCCACAAATCTTCAATTTGTAAAAAAAAACAAAAACAGAATATCTGTGAAGTGCAATAAAATGAGGCATGCTTGTAGACAGGTGGATGGATGGGTGAGTACATAAGTGGATAAAAAGGATGAATGGGGACTTCCCTGGTGGTCCAGTGGCTGGGAGTCTGCCTTCCTGTGCGGGGGACGCTGGTTCGATCCCTGGTCGGGGAACTAGGATCCCACATGCCGCGGGGCAGCTGGGCCCGCGCGCCACAACTAGAGAGAAGCACACACGCCACAACGAAAGATCCCGCATGCCACAACTAGGACCCGATGCAAACAAAAATAAATAAATAAAAGTTTGTGGGGAAAAAAAAAGGATGAATGGATGGATGTGTGGCTGGATGAATGGATGGGTAGGCAGATGGATGAATTGATAGGTGGATTGATGGATGGATGATCACTGTCAATATAAGAGCTATCCTCATTATCATGGACTAATTAAAGTACCTCCTCTTTCAGGAAGTCTTCCCAGATTTCCCAGTTGGAGGGCTTCTCTCCTCCTCTGTGATCTCTTGGTCCAGGATCTATCCCTCCCTGAGGGTGCTAGTTTCTCTTCTTTGGAGGATTTAAGTATCTATGCTTTCTCTATCTTTCTAAAACATCATTATTTTATTTTATTTGGCTGCACCATGCAGCTTGCGGGATCTTAGCCCCCACCCCCACCCTTCACCCCCAGGGATGGAACCTGTGCCCCCTGCAGTGAAAGCACAGAGTCCTAACCACTGGACCGCCAGGGAATTCCCAGAACATCATCTATTTAGAAAAGGAAGCCATGCCCCATTTATTATTTTCCCTGCAACAGAACTGAGCGCAGAGTAGGTGCTCAGGGAATATTTGGTGAAAAAGATTCTAGAATCTTATAATCTGATCTGTATCAGCCCCTTCGGCCTCCAGAGAGCTAGGGCATTTGGAATTCAGAATCCTGAGGGGGAAATCCTGAATCTGCAGACCTTCTAGTGTCCAGAGCCTTGTGAAATTCTGACTGTAGACTGAGCACCTAGCCCAGTGCCTGGCACCTAGGAGATGTTAATATTTACAGGGTGGATAAGGGGACAGGGGGTTATATGTATGTATGGGTGGATGGGAGGGTGGAAGGATGGGAGGGTGGAACAGATGGATGAGTGGGTGGATGGATGGAAAACCATAAAGTGAATTAGCACAAATTACTCCTAAAGCTCCTACCCCTGTAGGTTCCCTTTGGTCCTTTCTCAGAGAGTAACAGATCCCCAGAAGATGGGCCATGGATGAGGAGGGCCTCCCCAAGAAGGCAACACTTGTTCAAAGACCCAAAGCAGGTGATGAAGGAAACTATGTAAAGATCTGGGAGAAGAGTGTTCAGGCAGAGAGAAGAGCCAGTGCAAACGTCCTGAGGTAGACTATGATGGAGGTACCCAGCCTCGCCACCTCACCTCCTTCTCTTTCTCCAACTCTGGTCCACAGGATTACAAGAAGTTCTGGGCAGGCCTCCAGGGCCTGACTCTCTATTTCTACAATAGCTATCGGGACTCCCAGGTAAGGATGGAAATGAAAGCTCAAGAATTGGCCCACCTTGACCCCAGGGACCAAGCAGAGGACGTGGATGGTATGTCTAAGACAGGGGGCCTGAGGGGCCACAGGCCTGGTGCTCAGACCCTGTCTACTGTGCCCCCAGTATATGGAGAAGCTAGACCTAGGCGTGTTTGTGAAGCTCACAGATGAAGCTCCCTGGGGGAGCTCCCATGACCCTGGCACCCACTTTTGCTTGGTCCTGCGGAACCAGGAGATCAAGTTCAAGGTAGGTCTCTTAAGGTGGGGACGGTAGGAGACCCTTCCTTCTTGTCGCACCCACCATTAACACATACTAGCATGGAGTCACACAAAGTTTACCACTGGGTTGGTGACACTGGGCAAGTCACTTAACCTCTCTGGGCCTCAGTTTCCTCAACTGAAAAGTGGGATAATATATGTAAAGTGCCCAGAACAAGATCTGATCCACAAGGACCATCACAGCCATCATCCAATCTTTCAGCTAACATTATTGAGCACTTACTGTGTACCAGACACTCTTCTAGTGTCACGGCAGTGACTAAGACAATTAAAAATCCCTGCGCTTAGAACATTCTCTAACACCATACCCAAAAATAAACTCAAAATAGATTAAAGACCTAAATTTAAGACCGGATACTGTAAAACTCCTAGAGGAAAACATAGGCAGAACACTCTTTAACATAAATCGCAGCAATATCTTTTTGGATCCACCTCCTAGAGTAATGGAAATAAAAACAAAAATAAACAAATGGGACCTAATTAAACTTAAAAGATTTTGCACAGCAAAGGAAGCCATAAACAAAATGAAAAGACAACCTACAGAATAAGAGAAAATATTTGCAAACGATGTGGCTGACAAGGGATTAATCTCCAAAATATACAAACAGCTCATACAGCTCAATATCAAAAAAAAAAAACAACAACCCAATCAAAAAATGGCAGAAGATCTAAACAGACATTCCTCCAAAGAAGACATACAGATGGCCAAGAGGCACATGATAAGATGCTCAACATCGCTAATTATTAGAGAAAAGGAAATCAAAACTACAGTGAGGTACCCACCTCACACCAGAAAGAATGGCCATCAACAAAAAGTCTACAAATAATAAATGCTGGGGAGGGTGTGGAGAAAAGGGAACCCTCCTACACTGTTGGTGGGAATGTAAATTGGTGCAGTCACTATGGAGAACAGTATGGAGGTTCCTTAAACAACTAAAAATAGAGCTACCATATGATCCTGCAATCCCACTCCTGGGCATATATCGGGAGAAAACAATAATCTGAAAAGATATATGTACCCCAATGTTCACTGCAGCACTATTTACAATAGCCAAGACATGGAAGCAGCATAAATGTCCATCGACAGATGAATGTATAAAGAAGACGTGATATATATATATATAAAGCCCCTGTGGCTGGAGCAGAGTGAAAGAGGGGGAGAGAGGGAGGGAATGAGGGTTGTGGGGGGGACAGAGGCAGGTTGTACAGGGCCTGTGGGTGACAAGGAGGACCTGGGCTTCTACCCTGAGGGAGGTAGGAGTCAAGGGAGGGTTTCAAGCATAGGAGATACATGATCTGACTTTTTAAATGTTGATGTAATAACATTAAAGAATAACAGTACCCCACATTACTAAGAACTTATATTCAGACATCATTCTAAATTAACCTGTTCAAGCTCATTTAGTCTTCAAAACAGCCCTTGGACACAGGGACTCTTATTCCTCACTCCCATTTCACAGATGACTAGACCGAGGCTCATCGACACAAAATCTTTTTCTTTCCCTCCCTAGGTAGAGAGCCTGGAGTCTCGGGAGATGTGGAAAGGCTTCATCCTGACGGTGGTGGAAGTAAGAGTGGTCGTCCTCGGCCCCTCTCTCCCCCATTCCCCACTAGGCCTGCTCAGAAATCCTCTTTTTAATTTCCAACCTTCATTCCCCAAACAAACCTCTCGAGTATAGCAAACTGGTCACAAACTGGCGGCCTATGAGCCAGATGTAGCCCATAAACGTCTTTTGTTTTGCCAACAAAGTGCTATAAATTTAAAAGTCAGCTGCTATCACTTAAAAACCAGGAGTGTTAGTAAACATTCCTGATTTCCAGGTTACTCATTTGTTCCCAGTCTGCCCCCTGCAGGCCGCTGAGTTTGAGACCCTACATGCTAGCATTTGCTCTGTCCTCATCACCGAAGTCCTCTCTATGCCCTCTTTGCCCCTGAGGTGTCAGGTGGCTCTGGAGCCCCCATACCTGGGTTCCCATCCTGGCTGTATCCGCACTCTGGCCTTAGTTTGCCCCTCTGTGACATAGTCACAGCCTCCCATTCCCTGACGCCCCAATGTCCCCCTCAGCTCCGTGTCCCGTCCAACCTGACCCTGCTGCCCGGACACCTGTACATGATGGCCGAGGCCCTGGCCAAAGAAGAGGCACGACGTGCGCTCGAGATGCCCTCGTAAGTGCCCGAGGGTCTCCAGGATGGTGGCGGGCTGGACAGCATGAAGCCGGAGAGGGCAATGAGTGGGGTTTCCAGGCGTTGGGTCTTGAGCATAAGACTGCATCCGGGCAGGGGCGGGGATTAGGTCTCACAGCTGGGAGCCCTACTGGGTGTTTGGGGCGGGTCTAGCTGCCTGGGGGCGGGCTTGGATCTCCATGGGCGGGCCTAGGTGACTGGGGGCGGGACAAGTTTTCCAGGAGAGGGTATAGGTGCCTGGGAGGCGGGTATGGGTCTCTGAGTGTTGGCCTGTGTGCCCGCAGGATAGCCTGAGCCTCCGGAGGCAGAGCCTGGGCCTGGGGTCGGGCAAGGCAGGGTCTCCAGGAACCAGGTCATGGACGGGAGGTTTAGGCTGGGTGCCCAGGGGCGGGGTTACGTGGGGAGGGCGTGGCTGTGTCTCTGGGGGCGGGGCCTGTCCTGCTGAGTGACGCGGCCCGCCCTAGGTGCTTCCTGAAAGTGAGCCGGCTGGAGGCTCAGCTGCTCCTGGAGCGCCACCCCGAGTGCGGGAACCTGCTGCTCCGGCCCAGCGGGGACGGCGCGGGCGGAGTGTCGGTCAGCACGCTCCAGACGCTCAACGGGTGCGCATGCGTGGCCCCGGCGCCGGGGTGGGAGGGGCGTCGGGTGCAGGGGTGTGGTCAGACATAGGGGCGGGGCCAGGCAGAATGTTGAGCCGGGGGCGGGGCCTCCCAGGATGGAATCCATACAGGACGGTCCTCCTGGGGGGCAGTGCCAGGACCAGGCGCAGGGTTTTTCTAGGAGGTGGAGTCTTTCGAGGGCCTGGTCCCCTGCAGAGACCCACGCCAGGATGTGGCGTGGTCAGTGTGCAGGGGAGCAAGTCGGGGTTAGGCCCTCCATGGTGGCGGGGCCCGGACGAGGGTCAGGCCATTTTTTGTCCTCACCCAGGCCACTCACTCGCCCCTGCCCTTGCAGGACGCCGGTGGTCCGGCACTACAAAGTGAAGCGCGAGGGCCCCAAGTACGTGATCGACGTGGAGGAGCCGGTGAGAGCTGGGCCCGGGTCCCGGGAATTGCAATGGCTTGGGTCTGCTCCTCTTCCCCGCCAGCCCTGATAACATCCCCTATCTGACCCCAGTTCTCCTGCACCTCGCTCGACGCAGTGGTCAACTATTTCGTGTCGCACTCCAATAAGAAGCTGATGCCCTTCCTGCTGGACGATGACTACGAGAAAGTGATAGGTTGGTACAGCCTCAGGGAACTCGGGGGGCCCAGTCCACGCCTCTCCCGCCCCCTCCCCGACCCGGACACCCTTGGGTCAGCCCCCAGCCGCCGTGCCTCCTCCAGGCTGCCCTCTCTGTTCCAGGCTACGTGGAGGCGGATAAAGAGAATGGCGAGAGTGTGTGGGTGACGGCCTCGGCAACCTCGGCCCCCTCGGCCCCCTCGGCCCCCGGCCCAGGTGATGCCCTGTCCCCGCGGTCGCCACTGGGGCAGAGTGGGGAAAGACCTAGGAACCTCATGGCGTCACCTGTGCCCAATCTTCTACCCAGAGTTGCAGGGACCGAGAAATTACCCAGACCTTGCTCTCTAGGGGCTTCCAGGTTATGGAGGGGGCGGGCATGGCTGGGCACAGACACTCCCAGCCCTGAGGAGTCGAACCTGGGGCTGGGGGCGGGGGGTGGTGGGGAAGGCACGGCACCTAGAGCTGGGAGAAGAGGAGGCAGGGCAGAGTAGAGGGGAGTCTTCCTGGAGGAGGGGGTGTTTGCTGAAGGTCTCAAAGGATTTCAGTAGGTAGAGATGGGAAATCAGGGTGGGAGGTAGTCCCGATTACAAAGCAAGAAGAGACTGGAAAGATCTGTGGAGTGAGCAGTATAGTTCTCCCTGGGCTGGGCAGATGCTTCGGACCCCACGTGCATGATGGGCCCAAGTATACATACATACATACATGCCACACTCATGAACACAAACCTGTATGTGTCCACCTGCATAATCAGAAGGTCCTATGTAGATAGTGGCTCCACACATGCATGAATACGGGTGTCACACAGTTCCAGTCCCATGTAGCACACGTATACATACCTCACGTCACAATCACGCACGTACACACAAATGCAGACATACCCACTCGAGAGCACAAATTCAGACTTTTACACATACATGCGTGCACACACTAATAGAGACAAGCACCCAAGCACATACCTTAGCATCCACGCGATGTCATGCACACACGTGTGTATAAACCCTTTGCATATATTCAACTCCTGCAAATTCACCCAGTGTCCATGTATATGCTACACAGGGACACACACACAGACTCATAAACGGGCACATGCACAGACACACATGCACAGGGACACATGCATGCAACCAGGTATGCACATACATCCTCACCCTGAGGTGTCTCTGCACCACGTGGGCCCTGACAGTGACCACAGTTTCCCACCAGGTCCTGCACCCCCTAGGGGTGGCCCTAAGCAGCTGCCTCCCTCGTCCATCGCGCCCGTGTCCAGCCAGGACAAGCTGCCCCCACTACTGAACCAGGATGAGAACTATGTGATCCCCACTGGAGATGCCCCAGCTGCCAACTACGTGAACCAGGACGGTGGGTGGCGGCCGGGGTGGGTGAGAGTTGGGGATGAGAAGCAGGCTAACAACTGGATGTGACATGCCACACCTCTGTCCACGCAGTGCCTTCCCCTAGTCGACCAGTTGTCCCGAAGCCCAGGAAGTTGGCCATGTTTCAGGCAAAGCCTCCAAAGCCACCCACTGTGCCCAAGTCAGGTAGGGGTCCCTCTTCCCAGCCCCTTCCCCATCCAGCCAAGAGCCAGCCTCAGCCTTCATCTGCCTTCCCCACCAGAGCCCAAAAAAGGCCTCAACAGTGGCCTGGCCAGGAAGCTGGCAGTCAGCTCAGCGCAGGCTTTCTCCTCCCCGACCACAGGTAAGGGGTCAATGCAGGGTGGGCTTCACAAGCGGGGGACCCGTGTAGTCACACATGGGTGACCTCCACGCTTGGTTTAATGCTCTGCTGTGTCCATCTTGAAATTCCTCATGTCCACTGAACACATTTTTCATTTTATGCTGGGCCCCGAAAATTCTGCAGCAGTCCTGGGTGGATATAAGAGAGAACAGCCTGGACTGGGGAATCCCTGGTGCCGCTGAAGCCTCAGGGACCACCCCCCTCCCCACTCCCAGGGTTGGCAGATGTGACAGCAGAGCTGAAAGGGAAACTGCAGAGGAGACTGGCGCTGGAGCACGCAGCCGAGTGCACAGGGGACCAGCAGGCCAATCTCCAAGTGTGGCACATCAGTCAGGCAGATCCCTCCTCCCAGAATTAAAGCTCAAGTGACCCCAGGACCTGCGTGTTTGGCTTGGCTGGGTGGGGCAGTGCGGGGTCCCTCAGATGACTGCCCACAGTGGTCCTCAGCTCAGCAAAACCTGCCTCCTGACCCTCAAGAAAAGCCTTTTTTGGGGGCTGTGCCTCACAGCTCATGGGATCTGAGTTCCCCGACCAGGGATCGAACCCGGGCCTCAGCAGTGACAGCTCCGAGTCCTGACCACTGGACTGCCAGGGAATTCCCAAGAAAAGCCCACTTTACAGCCAAGAAAGCTGAGGTCCAGAGAGGGCCAGACACACCCAGTGCCACCCAGCCCCGAAAATTAAAGCAGCAGCACCGCCTGGCCAGTGTTTGACCTTTATTAGGAGGTGAGGTGGGGAGGAGGGCCCGCCCCCATGCCCGCTCCCCATTGGTGACCCCCATCAGGAGTTAAGGCTCCAAGCAGCAAGTGAGAGGAGGGTGCCCAGCCGAAACTGCCGAGGCCTGGAGGCGTCCCCCCGAAATCAGCCCGGCTGAGGGGCCGTCCCGAGGCCTAGGTGAGGCTGGTATTGGAGCTGCTGGTAGCACTGCCCCGCTTCTGCAGGCAGCGCACAGAGCTGGGGACCTGTAGGCCTGCCGTCACGTGGAAGCTGCCACACCACACCTGGGGGACGGCGTCGGGGGGGACACAGAGAGGCTCCGTAGTGAAGCCAGCCCTCACGCCACCCCCGCTCTTACCCCTGGGCCGCGGAGGAGGCCTCACCGTGAAAGCCGGCAGCAGTGGCTGTGTGAACTTGGCCTTGAAGGTGTGCAGCAGCTGTTTGGTGCGGGCGTTGTAGAAGGACAGGAGGCCTGGGGTGGAGGGCAAGAGGGACAGGGGGACCGGTAAGAGGGGTTTGGGCAGAGAGACGGCGGACAGGGGTGGCCGGAGAGGTCAGCGGGGGCTCGGGGTCACCTTGGTGGAAGTCGCAGTGCACGCCCAGGCAGTCGGGCACGGGGGTGTCCAGCACCTTGGCCTTGTTGGCGTGCTTGGCAGTGAAGCTGACCTGCAGCCAGTTGTTGACGTACAGGCACCAGGACGCGGCTGTCTTGCCCAGCTGCTCGAAGCGGCCCAGGCTGCGGTAGGCCACCCCCAAGCCAAAAGCCTTGCTGTCCGGCTCGTAGCGCACCTCCCAGTAATGCTCCCCGCCGTCAATCAGCGTGTCCCCTGTGGGGCGGAGCGGGCAGGGGGTACTGGGTAGAATCGGGTCCCGGGTGCCCTTTCACAAAGGGGCAACCAGAGCCCAGCTATCCCCTCCAGAGACTGCTCGGTCCTCAGCTGTTCCTTCCAGATACTCCAGGCGTCCCTCGATATTCGTTAAGTGTGGATCTTCTCCAAGCCTCACCTAGATTTCAGCTACTCCCTGAGTCCACATCCTCCCCAGACCCCGGATCCAGATTCTTGCCACCTCAGCTACTCCCCGATCCAGCTACTCCTGAGCTGCAGCTTCTCCGCACAACACTCCTGCCCCACCAGATGGTAGCTTTTCTCCTCACTCATTCCCAGAAACCAGCTACTCCCTAAATTTGTCCCCTCCCCGCCGCCACCTGCCACAAAGTACAGACCACACTGGCTTCCTCATTTACCCCGGCTTCTTTTTCAAGCTTTTTTTCTGGACAGTGGTGATCCCCCTGAACTCCAGGTCCTCCTTGGACTCCAGCTTCTCCTTCACAGGATCCAATCAGTCCTGTGGTGCTAACCGCTCCTCTCATCCTAGCCATTCTCTCCACTTCTCAGACTCAGCGACTCTCTCTGGCTCCTCCACTCACCCTAAGCCACTTCCCCGAGCCCCTGTCTTGCTTCAGCTCCTCCACAAACCTGGCTGCTCCACAGGCAACTGTCCTTTCCAGCTACTCCCTGAGTCTCAGCTACTCCACAGACCCCAGGAAATCCCCTCTCAACCTCCTACCCAGCCACTCCCCAGTCCAAAGCATCCATAAGCTCTGATTCCCCCCAATAATCCCTCAGCCCCAAATCTTCCCATTCCTCCAGTGTCACAATAACACATTATTGGGACCATTCCCACAGAAGCTTTGTTGATAGCTGCTTCAGTTTCCCCAGCCAAAGGAATTCTCTCCCACCACTCCCCATCAGGGCCCTGCCCAGAGTTCTCCTCTCTCCTCCCATCTTCCCTCCTCCCTCCTCCCATCTTCCCTCCTCCTTACCCAGCACCGTGTAGGACTCAGCTGTGAAGCGATCCCGTCCCCCACGACCCGAGGGCATCCTCTTGGGAGATGGAGTACCTCTGTGGGCGACAGGGAAGGGGAAGTCTCAATTCAGAACTCACCTCTCCCATCGGAGGGCTTCCCTGGTCCACCCCAGCCACCAGGAACTTTTCATCATTCCTTGACTGTCTAAGGTTCTTTTCATACACAGGGCCTCTCGTGTCAGAACACACCAGTGCCCTTCCTCATCTGGAAAACTCCTATTCAACCGTCAAAACCCATTTCAAAGTCTCCTCTCCCTTCATTAACTCTTTGGGTCCCCCCAGCTCCACATCCCTCCCTCCACCCCAGCCTTGAGCACACTGGGCTTTGTGTGTCCATGTCCAGCTTGATCTCCTCCACCAGAGACTCAGGGAGGGGAGAGGGCAGGCTACCTGGCTGGGGAGTTGACGGGAGACGCCGTCCGCCCCTTGCCATCTTTCTCGCGAGCTTTGATATCCTGCACCTTCCCGCCCATGGCGTCCCACTCCACGGAGAGATCATCCACCCGCAGGTTCTGGTGGGATGTGGATGCATCCAGGTGGAACATGAACGCTGGGGCCGGGCAGACGTGGGAGTCACAGAGATGGGGAAACCCGGAGGCACAGAGAGAGACAGACAGTGACCAAGACAGACCATGACAGGGACAGAGAACAGAAAAACACAAAGAAACAGAGACTAAGACAGAGAGAGAGCAAAAGAGACCAACGGACAAAGGTTCAGAGACAGACAGATACAGAGACAACAGGCAGAAAGACACCAAGAGACAAGATGGGGAAGAGTGGAGAGGGCAGAACATATAGCCAGAGGAGTGAAGACCAAGGGCTTGTTGCCTAAAGGTATCCCAGGTCTGAAGCCATTTTCAAACCACTGTGCTGCCCTGTGCTTCCACTGGGGATTAATCCCAGGAAAGGGGCTGGGCTACAGTATGACAGAGTTAAGCAAGATTGCAAAAGGACTTCCTATCAGGACATTCAAAGGTGTCACTGTGGGAGGCTAACAAATCTGTCTTCAGTACTGATATCCCATTCCCAATTCTATAGCGCGCTTAGCCATTTTTTGGAAGAGAGAGAGAGAGAGAGAGAGAGAGAGAGAGAGAGAGAGTGTGTGTGTGTGTGTGTGTGTGTGTGTCTAAAAACCAACCATCCAGGTATAATGGGATCAACTGCAAATGCAAAGAACAATACCAAGTTTATACCAGACACTCAGGCTAAGGAAGCTACTGTGGACCGAGCACTGAGCTTCCTGGCAACCATGGCAAAAAGGGTCATAGAATCCTGCTTAGAAGATTCTCCTCAGACACCAGTCCCTGGGGCCCTGGGAGTAAGGGGTTATGGTGTCTCAGCCAGGGCAGGGGTGGGAGCCAGTCACCTGGTGTCTCCAGGGTCACTGGCTCAGAGAACTCGCCTGAAACTGCCTTATTACAGGCCTTCACACGGAAATTCATGTATTTCATGTCAAACTTGAGACCTACGAGACAACAGAGGAATCAACATTGTGTACACTTTGAGCAATAGATTAGAGGCCCCTGTGTCCCACAGTAATCCCACCACCCTTCATTCTAAGGAGTATCTTATAAATGACATCCCTGAGAAACCATCCTTGCCCTCATTCACCTGTAGGGTATCACTTGGCTCTGCCCACAACCCAGACTGGCCAATCAGGATGCTTTATGGCTCAGTCACACCAATTGGTCCAGGGATAGGCACATGACCCAAACTAGCCAATCAGAATCTGCCCAGGGACTCTGGTATTATAACGAGCAGATTCTGTCTGTCGTCTGGGCTGGCCAGCTAGGAGGAAGCTCCTTTTGAGAAAATTTGCCAGCACGTCGGCAAGCCTCCTTGAGAATGCAGCCCCTAGAGCCAACGAGTGTCGGGAACAGAGATGAGCGAGTCATTTGCTGGAACCCCTGGATCTAGCCATGCCTGGTTCCTTAAAGACTTTCCATACTACTAGGATATATCCTACCCTCCATTTCTATCATTTTAAAAAAATATTATTAATTTCTTCTAATCTTACAAAATAAAAGCAACCATCAAGCTGTCTTCTCCCTCAAGCAAAACCTCTTTGGAGAGCTGTCCACACCCCCCCTCTCGGCTGCCTCACTCCCTCTCCTTCCTTTGGCCTGGTTAATCCTCATCTTTCAGGATCTCCTGGCTGACCACTCCTTCCTTCATGGAACATTCTCTTTCCTTGGCAGCCATGGCATTGCCCTCTCCTGGCTGCCCCCTCTGATTGCTCCCCCTTGGTCTTCTTTGCAGGCTCCTCCATACCCTCAAATGTATGGGTGCCTCAGTCTGGAACCCCTGCTCACCTCACTCTGCTGACTGTCCCCTTCTCACCCTTCAGACACCATCTCTCCACCCACAGCACTCACAGCCCAACCTTTAGCTCAGACCACACGTCCAGCTGCCTCCTGGGCATTCCTCACAGGGTGCCCATTCTCTGGGCATCCCAAACAACACTTAGTACCCCCTGCTCTGAAATCTCCCATAGATCCCCTTGCCCTCAGGGTAAAGCCCCCATTCCTCCTCTCCCCTCTCCCTACAGTTGTTCCCTCTGCAAACTTAACTAGTTCCAGGCACAAAGCCTCAGTGTTCTGGCCTCTGAGCCCTTGATCAGGCTGTTCTTCTGCCTGGAAGTCTGTTCTCCCCGCCCCCGCTTCTCTTTTGGGCCTCAGCCTGGCTGTTAACCTCCTCCAGGTGCCCACCCAGATTGCCTCACCCTTCCTTGAAGCCCCTTTTCTGAGAGTAAGGTGGTTTGCTCAGCAGGGCCATCTACTGCCCCAGAGCTAAGACTACCACCCAGGAGGCTTGGTTTCAGAATCACGAACCCATCTGACTTTTGACAGTGCGTGCCTCAGTTTCCTACTCTGCAACCCAACAATCATATCCCCAACACTGAGCAGGGTTCACATGAGGATGAGATGGGTCAAGGAATGTAAGTTATAAACACTTAACCAAAACCTTCCTGTCTTCCAAACAATCAACGAGACAGTAGGTGGACTGCAAATAACCACATAGGTTATTTACATAGGTGAGCGAATTCATCATTATCTTGAATATCGCAGGTCTTTTGAGGGATTCAAGTTCCTGCCCTGAGGAATTCCTTCACTATGGATTTCGGAAAAGGCCAGAGAGGTAAAGAGGATGCATCCAGAAGCCTGTGATAGAGAAGATCCACACCTTGATGGTGGTGGTGATTACACAAATTTACACGTGGGATAAAATTGCATATGGGATTACACAGGCACACACGAATGAGTGCGTGTAAAACTGGTGAAAAGTGAATCAACACTGCAGAATGTACCCGTGTCAGCTTTCTGGTTCTGGTATTGAATTCTAGTTATGTAAGCTGCCACTACTAGAGAAAGCTGGGTATAGCCACACAAGGGACTATCATTCAGCCTTAACAAAGGAAGGACATTCTGACACAGGGTACCACGTGGATGAACCTTGAGGACATGATGCTCAGTGACATAAGCCAGACATACTGTGTGATTCCACCTATATTAGGTACTTAGAGTAGTAACAGTCATGAGGACTGGAAGTAGAATGGTGGGTGCCAGGGGCTACGGGGAGGGGAATGGGAGTTAGTGTCTAATGGGGACAGGGGGGACTTCCCTGGTGGTCCAGTGGTTAGGACTCTGAGCTTTCACTGCCGAGGGTGTGGGTTCGATCCCTGGTCGGGGAACTAGGATCCTGCAAGCCGTGTGGTGTGGCCAAAAAGTTAAAACAAACAAACAAACAAACAAAGCTAATGGGGACAGAGTTTCAGTCTTGCAAGATGAAAAGTTCTGGAGATGGATGGTGGGGAGGATGGTAGCACAACATCATGAACGCAATGAATAGCTGATCTGTACACTTAAGAATGGTTAAGATGGTGAATTTTATGTTACGTGTATTTTACCACAATAAAAAAAGACTGGGGGAAAAAAATGGGATGTGTTTATTTTGATTCCCGTGCAAAGGATAAGCCAAGAGTTTCTCAGGCCCTCTTGCAGGTTGCTGGCTTTTCTTTCCTGCAATTAGCATGCTCCTTATTAACCATGCATGCTGATTACAGATAAGGAGCAAGCTGATTACAGCCCAAGAGCCCTGGTGATAGTTATCTTGTCAGCAAGACTCTCCCCGCCCCTGAGGGTTTCCCTTGGCTCAGGACGGCTTCTTAACTCATTAGGGACCCCTAATTTTATCTTCCTTCAGACCCTCCCCTACCAGCTGGATGGATTCCCCCAGGCTTTCTGCTGTCTTATAACTGCCAAGGAAATCCCCCAATCCTGGGAGGGTAGCCCCCCAAACACCAGTCCACAAGAGGAGGGATTTTCACCCACTTTGCTCCCCCACTACTGCCAGGATGGTGCTTGGTACCCTGCAGGCATTCAGTCAAAATGAATGAATGAATGAATGAACGAATGCTGGATCATAGAGATAAGACAGGGATGGAGGAGGCCCTCTCTCCCCATACCTCACTCAGTTCCTTCATCTGTAAAATGGTCATAATAAGCATGCCCATTACACGTGGGTAAAATGCGTAGCGCATAGTAAGCCCTCAACACTCGGTACAGTGGCTGTCACCAGTATCGTCATCCATTATTGTTATTTCTGCTACTCCCCATCAGTCCAGCCCGGCTGCTCTCACACCCCACGCGCCTTGAGGATCGTCCATGAGCCCCAGGCTGACTGATGGGGAAGGGTGAGCTGCCCTTACCGGTCAGGGTGTATTCTGTCTGCTGGATGCCCTCGATGACCATCCAGGGCTGGTCCTCCTTGAGGCGGGGCGGGCCCTCAAAGTTGGTCCGCCGATACTCCAGCACGTAGTGGTCAATCTTGTTGTCCTCGTCCGGCATGTGCCACACCAAGGTTACACAGTTGTCGGCCACCAGGGACTCGGCCAGGTCGATCACAGGGGCGCTAGGCACTGCCCAGGACAGAGCAGAGATGGGTGTCAGGGTGCTGCGCCTGCAGGGGCGGGCCTTGCTGTAACCCCGCCCACATAATAGACCTTCTTGGGTGCGGGGCGTCCTCCAGATCCCAGGATTAGGGGCGGGGCCCCTCTGGGTTGTGGGGCCTGGGGGTGAAACCTCCTCAAAGAGGGGAGGGTAGGGAAGAGCTTTCTCAGGGTTTAACCAACAAATGGCTGGGCCTTCTCTGGATTCCACCATTTAGAGGTAGAACATTTCCAGAACACTACCAATTGGGGGTGTGGCCTCCATGGGACTCCACCCCTGGTGGGTGGGGCTTCTTCAGGGCTCTGCCACAGGGTGGGGCTTCCTCATGGCTCCACCCACTGGGGGTGGGAATTCTCAAGGCTCCACCCCAGGGCGGGGCCTTCTGGGGTTTCCACAAAAGGCTGTCAGCCCTACTCTAGGCCTTGTCTCAGGGCCCCCCAGACTCCCGGGCCATTTCCCTGCAATCTTGGCCCTCCAGCAAGTTCCCCTCTCACCAGGCAGGAACGTGAGTGCCTGTAGCATCCTCCGCTCCTGTGCAAAGTCCACCATGAGATGACTCATGTTGTCGCTGACCTTGGCTTTCAATGACAGCCGGAAGGCGGGGGCCATTGTCACACTGCAGGGAAGGAGGTGGACGCCTAGGCCTGGTCCTCCGAGGTTTGTGTAGGGGACCCCCTCCCCCTTGTTCCTGTCCAGTGCTCTGGGCCAAGGGACCCTCACCTGGGCATTCCCACCTTCACAACAGGGGTGGGGCAATGGGGTGGGAGCCAGGTCCCAGCATCTTACCCATCTTTGATTTGCTTGGCAGCCTAGAAAAAAGGACAGAATAAAATCCAAAGAAGTGTGTTGACTGAGTCAGAAAGCCAGTAAACAGATAGGAAGACTGAGGCCCAGCCAGGCATCTATGTGGCAAAGTGCCCCAACACTGGGGCAGAAAACCTTGGCTGTGCCCCGAAGGGATAGGGGGCGAAGACAGGCTCCCACCCCCACCTCCCGCCCAGTACCCAGTACATACAGTTGGCTGATTTAGCAAATAAAAATTTTATAGGATGCCCAGTTAAGTCTGCGTTTCAGATAAACAGGAAATGATTTTCTAGTGTAAGTAGGTCCCATCCAATATTTCAGACACACTTATACTAAATGTCGCACGTGACATACGACTAAAAAATTATTCGTTGTTAAATCTGAATTTCAGATAAAGAATGGACAGGTATTTTTGTGTAAACATGTCCCATGCAACACTTGGGAAATATTTATACTAAACATTTGCATGAGATATACTAAAAAATTTATTTGTTCTTAAATTTGAATTTCAGATCAACCACGAAGAATTGTTTTTTTTAGCGTATGTCCCACGTGATCTTTGGGATGTACTTAGACTAAATATTGCATGGGCCATACTTATACTAAAAAATTACTCGTAGTTGATCTGAAAGGCAAATGTATCTGGGGGTCCTGTATTTTATCTGGCAGCCCTACCAATCTGGCTTCCGAGGCACCCACCTGAGGAAAGTCCTCGCGGTCTGTGGCCTGCAGGGTCTGGTTAGCCGTCTCCAGAAGCTCCTCAGAGCTCTCCAGAGCTCGCGTGCAGGCAGCCAGCTGGTTCTGCAGGTGCCACGGCACCGAGAGGAGAGACACCTTACTCCACTGCCTCAAGCCCTCCCGGGGCTCCCCACCACCTTCGGGATCCAGGGTACCATGCCCTTCTCCAACTGCAGGTGGGAGAGGGAGGCTGGCCCTCTGCGGGCAGGGCATCAGAACCACCTGGGGATCCCTTCTTTAGAAACGCACATGCCCAGGCCACACCTAAGCCCAAGGCTCCACATCCCCCAGGGATGGGAATCTGGGGTGTTAGGAGGTTGCCCAGGAGGTTCTGGTGCAGCTCCAGCGACCTCAGCTTGGAATCTGGGACCCCAGGAGAGTCACAGGGGGTGTTTGGCAAGGGGTGATGCCCTCAGATCTGGGGCACCAGTGGGAAGGGCTGAGAAATTGGAAGCGCTGGGTGAGGACCGGTGGGGAGGAATAGCCAGATGTACGGGTGGGGCTGCAGCAGTGGAGAGGAGGGGTGGATGGGAGAGGGGATTAAGAAGGAGAGCAGGTGGGTGGGGCATTAATAGGTCATGGCCAGGGAGGAGGCTGGGAAGAGCCCAGGAAAAAGAGGAGGTGTGGCCGACACCACTAGAGGGTCTGGCTCTGGACACCGGGGACACTTGGGGACATCTCTGGGAAGGGGCACGGGAGGAGGAGCAGGTTTGGAGGAAGACGCTAAGGCCAGCTGGGCTGGGTGTGGGAGGGGTGAGATGGGGGATGGCGTCTGGGCGGGGGTCCGGGAGAGCCCCCCCCCCCCGGCCCGCCCACCACACACACACCTGCAGCTCGTAGGTGCGGCTGGCACGGTCCTGCTTTATCTTCATGAGCATGCCCTCCTTCAGCTCCTCCAGGAGGGAGAAGAGCGACTGGAACTCGGCTTCCAGGTCCTCCTGCACCTTGGCCGAGTTCGCCTTGGAGAGACATTGTGGGGTCAGAGCGGCCAGGATTGTCAAAGCCGGTGGTCAGATGGGGAAACAGGCCTGGCCGTGGCAGCCAGGCCCACGAGTCCCATGGACACCAGCAGGTTAGCTCGTATGGCTGCCCTTCCCTCCCTCCTGGGGGGTGACTTCCTCACCTCCACGTTCAACAGCATCTGCTTGACGGAGTAAATGAAACTCTGAATCTCTTCGTTTTTCACAGCCAGTGTCGTGATGATCTTCCGCAGAGCCTCCTGCCCCCAGGGAAGTGTGCGCACAGGTAAGCCCCTCAGCCTGGCCGGGCTCCCCGACTTGAGGAATGCTCCCCACTCTGTCCTCCAGGCATCCAGGGAGGGGATGCGGGGGCCACTGTGCCAATGAGCTTGGGCATCCACCAAGAGCAGGCCCTGGGCGGAGCTCTGGCCCTACATCCCTCAGGGAGCGGGCAGGCATTAGGCACCCTGCGTGTGCCCATTTCACAGGGGAGGAAACTGAGGCTCTGAGAGAGCTTCTCAGGAAGGGACAGACCCTGGGCCCCAGTTAGGTCTGCCTGAGCACAAAGCCTTCAACCAGGTACCTATATCCTGAGGGCAGGGCATGATCCAGGGTGAGGGGCTAGCTTGGGGAAAGAAGCCCCAGAGGAAAAGGAGGCCTGCAGAACATGGGCTCATCTGGGGAAGGGGATCCGCTGGGAAAAGGGATTAGCAAGGAGAAAGGAGGTACCAGAGGAAGGGTTAGAGAGGCCAGGTAAGTGGAGAAAGGCAAGGAGGCCTGGAGGAGGGGATGCGGGAGGGAAGGAGGCCGCGTGGGAGGATGTTGCTGGGGCCTGTATCCCTAACCCAGGCCTCCGACGGGTGCTTTTCCTGGGGGCGCGGGATTGGTGGGGTCACCAGTGCTGAGCTGGCGGGGCGTCCTCCGAGGCGGGGCGGGGCGGGGGCCGGGACACCTGGTCCGCAATCCGGGTGGAAGGCGTGGGGGATGGAGTCAAGGCTGGGTCCGGGGTACTGGGAGGGCGTGGGGGACATGGAGGGGATGTGCCTGAACCCAGGCCAAGATGATGTGGGGTTGTGGCGAGGGTAGGGGGGCTGAGTCTAGAATGGGGGCTAGATCCGGGCGCGGTTGCGGTGGGGGTGGGGCTTCGTCCGCAGAGCAGCTGGGGCGGGGGGGCGGGGAGGGAGCTGCGGCATCACCTGGTCCCCTCCTCTTGTCTACCCCCGCCGCGGGCCCCGCCCCGCCCCGCCCCGCCCCGCCCCGGTCTTACCCTCTGGTCCTCCATGGCCGCAGCCTAGGTTGTCCCCGGCCAGGCCCGCGGGTCTCACTCGCTCTTCTAGTCCCCAAGCTGCCTTTGCCGCTGCCGGTAGCCAATGGCCCGCCGAGCCCTCGCCGCCGCCGCCGCGCCCCCAGTCAGCGCTCCATCACTGGCCGCAGGACGCAGGCGCTTCCCTCGCGGCAGGCTGGGAAATGTAGTCCTTCTTGCGCTAGGGTCGCCGAGAGCCGAGACCCCCAGAGCCTGGGTCGTACCAGGCGACATTGCTAATGATGTCTGGGCTGGAGAGAGCCCGGAACTGGGAGGCAGGATGCCTGGGTTCGACTGCCGTGTGGCCTTGAGCCTACCCCTAGTCCTCCTAGTGCCTCAGTCTCCCCACTCTCTCACCCACACAACTTCTCAGCTGCCACTCAAACTGGAATTCCACTGCAATCCACCTCCACCTGGCCCAGAGATCTGCCCCCCGCAACTACTCACGCCTTACATTTACTGAAAAGCCAAAGTCTTTTGCCCAAGCAGATGTTCAGCTTCCAATGATGCCTTTCCCTCCCTAAATCACAATTGAACTCCTATGCATCCCACAAAGCCCCAGGCTCTCACATCTCCTCCAGAAGCCTCTCTGCCTGCCCAGAATCCATAGGGCTAGGAGGAGGCTGGGAGGCACTTCCTGGGGAAGTGTGGGCAGAGCGCCACCACAGGGGCCTCCCTGTGGTTGACAGGAACAATTCTGCCAAGAACACTGACCCTCTTCTTTCTGGTTGAAAAAAAGGAGGTCACACTGTGGTTAGGTGTGAGACATTGAGGCCTAGGAGTCTGCCTCCTCCTCCGGGGTGGGTACTGCCGGCTGTGGGGTGATGGGTGCAGGGCTGGGAGAAAGTCCAGAGTCTGTGAACCCCCTCGACTGGGCCCCCAAACTTCTCCCCAGGCTGTGGGGACAGGGGAGCCACCCTACCTGCCGTGGGACTCAAAGCCATTAGCAGAAATCCCTTCCTCTGAATCCCAAAGGAAGACATCTTGGGGGCAAAATAACTGAGGCTGGGATTCTGCCATTCTGTCCCCTGCTCAGGCCTCTGCCACCTGCTCCCCTCCCCTCCCCTTGCCTCACCTGCCCTTCAATGTGTCCCCCCCAGCCTAGGTGTGTTTATATAGTCTTTTAGAGGGATTTTCACTCACATGATCTCCATCACATACGCAGACTGCTTTACAGATTAAAAAAAGAAAAACTTCTGGGAAACTGAGGCAGGAGGTGACAGGAAGGGGAGCCCCAAGCAGCAGTGGCCACCGGACGTCTGCTGGCTGCCCGGGTGTCACATGTACCTCTGTGGGGGGGTGGAGTGTCACATATGTCTCTGTGGCAGGAAGTCTGTCACGTAGGAGGGGGAGAGGGGGTGGCAGGATGCCAGCTGGGAGAGGGGAGCCTGATGGGCCAGGAATGGGTTCCCTGGGCACGGTGCTGGTCCTCCTGGCACAGTTCTGGGGTGAGTACTTGGGCCTCCCTCCCCTCTACCCCCATCCTGTTGTGACCCATCACCCCAGCTTCCTGCCCCTCCTATCCAGAGCCCCTCGAAACCTCAGTCTCTCTGCTCTGCTAAATAGGCCCCGTCTCCCTCCCTGATACTCAGAACTTTACAAGGGTTGGAGGGTTCTAGCAAGGATCCGCAGAGGGGCACGCAGGATAAAATTCACACCGTGACCTGGGTACGAGCCTTGCGTGACCTGGCTCCGCTGGTCTCTCTCCTCTCCTCTCTCCTCTGCATTCCCTCTCTCCCCCGTGGCCAGCCTGCTGACTCTTCTCTCCTTTTTTCTTTTTTTTATCCCAACGTATCAAGCTTGATCCCACCTCCGGGCCTTTGCACCTGCTGTTCCCTCTGCCTGGAATACCCTTCCCTGGACCTCCTCTCTCTAGCGTCAGCTACAACTGCACCCCAAAGACCAGGAACTTGAAGGGGTGTCTAACAGACACCCCAGACTTCTCATGGCCCAAAGCAAACTCTTTCTTTCCCCTCCAGCCCTGCTTCTCCCTCGGTGTCCCCCATCTTGGCCCAAAGCCTCCACCATTCACAAAGTCCCTCAGGCTAAAACCTTGGAAATCTGCCACTGTCCCTCTTTCCCTCTCTCTCAATTCAGTTCTTCTTGTAGTTCTTCTGGGGGCAGCTTTCAAAATCTATTCAGACTCTGACCACTTCTTTCCAGGGTCCGGCCCCCATCACTGGTCTCCTGGACCCTCGTTTCCTGGCCTCATCTGATCTCCCTGTGGCATAGTCTGTTCTCAGCATGGCAGTCAGGGTGATCTTTTTAAAACTTAAATTGGACCACATTTCCTCCCTGCTCCCCTGGTTTCCCATCACACTTAGGTTAAAAACTAAACTGCTCCCCTTTCCCCACCCCCACCTCGGTACCTCCACCGCACCCCACTCCCATGGCCTGCAGGCCTTGAAAAAGCCATCCCCTGCTGACTTCTTGGATCCCACTTCCTCTCACTGGCTAGCTCGTCTCCAGCCTCAGGACCTTCGCACGGCCCGTTCCCTCTGTCTGGAGTGCTCTTCCTGCATATCTTCCTTCCTTCCCACGGCTGACTACTTCTTACCATTCAGATCCCTGTTCAAATGTCACCTCCTCCGAGAGGCCTTCCCTGACCATCCTCTATAAGTAGATCCTCTCACTTCATCCTTATCCCCTGTTGCCACTCCCCATTCCTCTCCTCCATCAGGATTCTCATTTCACGACTTCCAGTGTCTCCCTCTCCCCACAGACCCTCAGCTCCACAAGGGTAGGGACTTCTGTCTTAGTTACCTCTGTGTCTGTGTCCACAGTGGCCAGGACAGGGTCTGGCTCACACGAGGCAATATTTGTGTGGCTGAGAGCAGGACACGTCATACAGTCCACCTTGAAATCTCGCAAGTGCCAAGAGGCTTATCCCCATTTCACAGATGAGGCCATTGAGCCTCAGCAAGAACCTTGCAAAGATCACACAGACAGCAAGCTTTCAGACTCTTACTGCCTCATCCCTGTGGGCTGCCTAATGCAGTAAGTCACACACACTCACACACACTGAGAAAGGCCTCACTCACCTCTTCTGTCCCCCAGCCCTGCGAGGAGCCACAGGCCTGAGTGTGCAGCAGGCACCCAAGTTGCTGCAGGTGAGGCAGGACAGCCAGGTGACCTTGGCTTGCCAGGTGGTGCAGGCCCAGGCCTGGGAGCGGCTCCACATCGAATGGACCAAGGATGGTGACATCTTGTGCCAGACACACATCATCAACAGCAGTCTCACCGTGGGTGTCTGCGGGTCTTGGGGCCGGCTCTCCTGGCAGCCGCCTGGCAATCTCACCCTGCAGCTGGACCACGTGAGCCTCAACGACAGTGGGCTCTACGTGTGCTGGGCGACCGTGGAGATCCCTGATTTGGAGGAGGCCCAGGGCAGTGGGACGCAGCTCCTGGTGGAGACAGGTATGAGAGCGTGTGCGGGCAAGCCGGGGACTTGGAACTTCTAGAAATCTTAAAACTCTAGAATCTCAAACTCCTAGAAACATAAATTCTCCAAATCAGATTCCTAGGAACAGAAAGTCTGCAGATGCAAGAAGTCTGTAGACCAGACAGCCTCTGTTGCAACGACTCCACTCTGCCGTTGCAGCGTGAAAGTCACCAGGGGCATACCTACAGGAATGGGCGGGCCTGGATGCCAATAAAACTTTATTGAAAAAAACAGGCAGTGGGCCGTATTTGCTGAGCCCTGTTCCAAGATATCACAATAACCCTTGAATATATATAATTCTGGATTCTGATTCAAAACAATCCCATAAAACACGCTATTCAAGTACATCCTACAAACAGAGAAATGCACACACTGTAAGTGGCCAGCTCAATGGATGTCTTAGTCTGTTTGGCGACTGCTATAACAAAACACTACAGACTGGGTGGCTTATAAACCACAGATTTATTTCTCAGAATTCTGGAGGCTGGAAATCCAAGATCAAAGCACCAGCAAGGTTGTGTTCTGGTGAGAACCCTCTTCATGTTTCATAGCTTGCACCTTCTAGCTATGTCCTCACGTGGCAGAAGGAGCCGGGGGGCTCTCTGGGGTCCTTTTTTTTGGGGGGGCATGCCGCACGGCATGTGGGATTTTAGTTCCCCAACCAGGGATCGAACCTGCGCCCCCTGCACTGGAAGCGTGGAGTCTTAACCACTGGACCTTCAGGGAAGTCCCCTGGGGTCCCTTTTATAAGAGCACTGATTCCATTCATGAAGGCTCTACCCTCATGATCTAATCACCTCCCAAAGGCCCCGACCTCCAGTTACCATCATATTGGGGGTTAGGATTCAACATATGAATTTTGGAGGGATGTAGACAAACCACAGCAATGGATTCTCACAACCTGAACACAATAGGGTACCCACCACCATGCTCAACACACATACCTGCTTCCTCATAGATGCCATCCTCACGCCCACCCCACCATCCTGACCTCTAACAGCATAAATCTATTTTAACTGGTTTCACATTTTACTTAAATGGACTCACAGAGTATATTCTGTCTCTGACATCTTTCACTCAACATGATGTCTGGAAGATTCCTCCATGTTGGTGCGTGGAGCAGTGGCTCATCCTTGCTGCAGAGCGGCCTCCATCGCCACCAATCATTCCAATTTCCTACTGATGACCATTTGGGCAGCTTCTGGGTTTTGGCTATTATGAATAAGGCTGCTGTGAACAATCTAGAACTTGTCTTTTGGTCAACATATGGACACATTTCTATGGTACCGAGGACAATTCCAGAATCTCAAACCACAAGATAGAATCTTGCAGTTCTAGAATCCTAGGGACATAAATTCTAAGCTCTGAGAATTACAGCATAGGTTCTTCATGGGACTGTCACTCCTAAGGAGGCAAAAATTTGTTCTTGGGAGCAAAGAAAATCTTACTCTTTTTATGTACAAAGCATCGATATGCAGACAGCCCATAAACAGAGTTACAGAATGTCTGTGGTATTAACATTTCATCGGGGAACAAATTAAGGTTCTTAGAAAGTCTACTTAGGGGAGTGATAATGAAAAAAGTTGAGAAACACTGAAATAAAGGAATGGAAGATTCTAGAATCTTAGAGTTGTAGTCTTAAATACTTTATTTACTTATTTTTAATATTAATTAATTAATTAATTAATTAATTTATTTATTTATTTTTGGCTGTGTTGGGTCTTTGTTGCTTGCACAGGCTTTCTCTAGTTGCCCCGAGCGGGGGCTACTCTTCTTTGCGGTGCATGGCCTTCTCATTGTGGTGGCTTCTCTTGTTGTGGAGCAGGGGCTCTAGGCGTGCGGGCTTCAGTAGTTGTGGTGCATGGGCTCACTAGTTGTGGCTCACAGGCTCTAGAGTGCAGGCTCAGTAGTTGTGGCACACAGGCTTAGTTGCTCTGCGGCATGTGGGATCTTCCCGGACCAGGGCTCGAACCTGTGTCCCCTGCACTGGCAGGTGAATTCTTAACCACTGCACCACCAGGGAAACCCGTCTTAAATACTTTAAAAAGAGAGACTCTTAGAATTTTTTTTCTAAATATTTATTTATATTTTGGCCGCGTTAAGTCCCCGTTGTAGCACTCAGGCTCTCTAGTTGTGGCCCATGGGCTTAGTTGCTCTGCAGCCCGTGGGGTCCTAGCTCCCTGACCAGGGATCGAACTGGAGTCTCCTGCATTGCAGGATGGATTCTTAACCACTGGACCACCAGGGGAGTCCCAGAGAGACTCTTAGAATTTTGCAATCACAAAGTGTGTAGGAGCAGAAAATTCTAGAATTCCAGAATCCAGAATTGAAAACCATTGACTCTCGGGAATTCCCTGGGGATCCAGGGGTTAGGATTCCGCATTTCCACTGCAGGGGGCACGGGTTTGATCCCTGGTGGGTCGGGGAACTAAGATCCCACAAGCCGTGTGGCGCGGCCAAACAAATAAACGAAAAAGAAAGCCATGGACTCTCAAGGCTGGAAGCCACTTTCCCGATCAGCTAAGCCAGCTGCCTCGCTTTACAGAGGATAAAGCTGAGGCCCAGCAAGGGCCAAGACACATCCAACCACACACACAAGCCGGGGATGCAGCCAGCTTTCTCCAGAGCCCACCTCGTGCATTTCCCCCACTCTGCATGACACCCCATTATAGGCCAAACCATAGGGGCCAGAGACCCAGGTTGACCCGATGGGGTCCTGCTCTCTCTCGGCGGTTCCCGAGGGCCTTGGGCACATGCCTGGCCTGTATCAGGCAGAATGAAGCACCACCCGGGCTCCCAGGCCCAAGAGACGCCCATTTTTCTCCAGCTGGCAGGACCCACCCACTGCCTGCCTCCAGGGCGGTGTGTTATGGCTGTCCTGCCTGCCCCCCACCCCTCCAGTGATGAGGGGGCCAATTACCAATTAGCAGAGGCAGGGTAGCAGAGGCACCAGGCTGTGAGTTGTTGGCAGCTGTGAGGGAGCAAGAGTGAGCGGGCACAGGTCCAGCTCCCCACAGCTGGCTTCCCCATCCCTGAACAGCTGCTTGGAACCCTGGGACCACTGCCAACTTTAGAACCTGCAAGATGAAGGGGTTGGGGGCTCTGGGTCTCGTCTTAGTCACAGGAGAAGGCGCCTTTGGCTGGGGTTCATGTCAGTTATACAGACCTGAAAGCACATCCCCATTCTGCCATTCACTTGCTGTGTGTGACCCTGGGCAAGTGACTTGACCCTTCTGTGCCTGTTTCCTTAGTCATCAAAATTCAGCTAATAGTGCTTTCCTCATCAGATTAGGTGAATTTAAAGTGATTATATCTAAAGAGTTTATTGCAGGGTCTGGAACATAGTAAGTCCTCAGTAAACGTAAGTGGTTATTATTGTGTCTATGATGCTGATTATTCAGCAAGACTCAAAAATTCAGGCCCGTGTAAGTTTTTGTTTGTTTGTTTTGGTTTGGTTTTTTTCCTTTCCTTTCTTTCTGAAACAGGGAAGGGAGAGGGAAGCTGAGGGGAGAAACGCCTTTGTTCAAAGCAGGGCCCAGCTGTTTCCTGGGTGTGTGGCTCCAGGCAAGTGACTCAGGCTCTCTGAGGCTCAGTTTTCTTGGGATTGACACAGTGTAGACGCTCAAAAAACAGGAGCCATGCGGACGATAGATCCCATGATCAGGATGATGGAGCTCGTGGTGGTGTTGGTGAAGTTCCTGGTGAAGATGGTGGATCTCAAAAGGAGGAGGATGGAGCTCGTGTTCAGGGTGATGGGACTAAGGGTGGGGATGATAAGGCTTGTGATGGGAACGGTGGAGCCTATGATGGCAGCAATGGGGCTCATGACGAGGGTGGTGCAGCTCATGGTGGGGATGATGGAGCTCATGATAGGAATGATTAGTATCCTTTTTTCAAAAGAGGAAACAGGTTCAGAGCAAATCCCTGCCTGAACTCACACAGCATGGCAGGGGCAAGAACCCTGAGGTCCCACACGGGGTAGAGGGGCTCTTACCCTGAAGGGGTGCAGGAAGCTGGACTCGAACGTGAGCTCCCCTGAGACGTAGGTTTCTTCTCGGCAGATGGCTGGCTACTGAACCGGAGCTTCTCAGGTGAGCTCCGCCCACGTGTCCCTCATCCAGCCCCGCCCCTCCCCGCCCCCCGTGCCCCGCCCCCAGTCAGACCGCCCACAAACCACCACCGCCTTCCCAGGGCTCGCCTTCGCACTGCTGGTGACTGGGGCCGTGGCCGCTTTCGCTCTGGGCGCCTGGATCTGGGGCCGCCGCCGCTGCCGGAACCGAGACGCAGGTAAGGAACCGCGCAGGTAGCCGCTCGGAGGGCGGACGCTTCCCACGAGCACCGCCATCCACTGGCGACCCCGCCCCCTCGTGGCGGAGGCGGGAACTGCAGCTGCTTGACAAGGATGGAACGCAGACCCTTCTGACTTTGATACCTGCCCCTTTTGGAAGGAGCGAGGGTGAGGCTGGGAGGCAGTGGAGGGGAATAGATGGGGAAGGCTGGCCCCTACACCCATGTTTTTCAGAGGCATAAACAAAGCCTCCAGAAAGTGGGCTGGAGAGGGCCAGGCTCTCTTAAGTGATTCTCCCCTCTTGGTGTCATACCCCCCTCCTTCCAATGCAGGGAATCCACTCTACAGCAATGCCCTATACCAGCCCCGGAGGGCTCCAAGGAAGAGTGAGGCATGGCCTGTGTAGGGGAAGGTGCTGGACATCCCCAGCAAGAATCAGAAGGGCCAAAGCTTCTATTCGATCTCTTTCCCCCGGCCCCCCACCCCCAAGCGGCCTCTGGCTCCCAAATCTTCCTCCAGCCCCAGGCCCAGTCACCCCATCTCTGCAGCTGGAGTCCCTCCTGGCCCAGGCTCCTCTGGGCAGCCAAGGCCAAGAGGATTCCTTGAAGTGGGAAGACGAATCAGAACCCCCAGAGACCCAGAGAGGACCCCCCAGCAGCTACGTAAAGATGTGACTTATTCCAAGAGGATCACCAAGTCCAGCAGTTCATCCTGAGACATGCCCCCTCCTCATTTCTATGAGGCTGGACCTCTCCCTTGCCCACAGAACACCCAATAAAGGCTCATGAAGAAAGCAAAGCCAGAATTTGTGGCAATTTGGGAGTGCTAAAGAGATCTGAGGAGTCATCAGGGGGGTCTCAGAGGACCACTGTGGTGAGGGGGCTCTTTGACGACTGGCAAGCCTTCCGCCTCTTATCCTTGGAGAGACATGTCCAATTAGCAGAGAAGTGATGCCCCTGGCTTCAAAACAGTGCCCGGAGCTGGACGCACCCCCCTCCCCAGCTGGTATCTCCCCCCCCCAGGCAGGCTTGGAGTTGGGTGCGGGGGGAGATCGGGGCTTCCTGGCATTTATCAGCCCCCCGGGGTCTCCTGCCCGACTGTCACCTTGAAGTGACATCAGCTGGGCCTGGCTCCCCTCCCCCACTTCTGCTGTTTCCATGGGGACAGATGTCCTTTCTGCAGCATCAGCCCTTGCCCGCCCGCCCGCCCGCCCGCCCGCCCACCCGCCCGCCCGCGATAGGGAGGAGGGGCAGCGTGGGGGCAGGGTTGGCCTGAGAGCCTCGCCCCCTCGGTTTCTCCATCTTTTTAATCTGCTGGTCTCCATCCACTGTCTCTGGGTTTTTATCTGCCTCCATGCCTCTCTCTCCCTGCCTGTCTCCAGCTCTCTGAATTCTGGTCCCTCCCTGTGAGCCATTCAGGCTCCAACCCCAGCTGCATCCCCAAAACAAGGAGCTGGGGATGCTCTTCCCCCTCCAAGGGTCTGCCTCCACTCTCCCTTCTGAGGGGCTGAGATCCCTACCTCCCAGAAAGGACACTTGAAGCACACAATAACTTATTTATTTTCCAGGCCAGAGGAGGGCTTCGGGACAAGATTCTGATCCGTAGAACCCAGAAGGAGGCTGAGCAGGGCGGCTCTGATGAAGACCCAGAGCCTGGAGGGGCAGGGGGGTCTCTCCATCCAGCCTCCTCCAGGACTGGAAAGACCTCCACCATTTGCAACCACTGATCTGGGTCCTCACAGCCCAGGGCGGGGGGCTGAGGCTCAGTCAGGGGGTCTGTGAGACCACGGGGTACAGCAGGGCCAGATGCTCAGCGCCCTGCACGGGCAGTGGGCGGGAGCTATAATGGAGCACCAGCTCCGGCACGCTGGGGAAGGGGCCGCTGTGCTGACCCAGCACGAACTGGTTCTCTCGGATCCGAGCAAACTTCAGATGCAGGAAGCCCTGGCTGCTCCTGGAGACAGGGGTCAGAGGGGGTACCCTACCCAGCACTCCAGACCCGCCCACACTCTCCAACCCTAAAGCCACCCCCTCATGGCCCCCAGGAGCCCGACGTTGGCATCCCCTAATATTTCTGATTAACAGCCACTTGGCGTCAAGCTCTTGGCTAGTTCCACACTGCGGGGATGCCTTCCGAGCTTGTCCCCTATCAAGACAGGCTGGAGCTCCTACCAGGTGGAGGTCCCTCCCCAGGAACACAGAAGGCACTTTCTCTCCAAACCTCTTGACACCTTGTGCTACCCGTCCTGTCCTGGGCTCCTCACTAGTTACCCTCAGTCTAGGGTCCCTGGTTCCCCATCTCACTCAAGCCCTAGATCTACTGTATGGCTTCCTCTCCATCTTCTTGCATACCTCCAGTGACAGGGAGTTCATTCTCAGTCGGAACCAAGCCGGTGGCCTCTCTGGAAGCCCCACCCTCTGGCCTAGAAGCCCCGCCCACGGGTCCCATAAGTCCCACCCCCTGGCCTGAAAGCTCTGTCCATCAGCCCTGGAAGTCCCGCCCACTGGCTGCTGGAGACACACCCCTCTGCTCCGGAAAGCATGCAGTCCTGTGACCCTCTGTCCCTCCAGGGGGCTGCGGTGTCACCTGAGGGATAGGGAGCAGTCTTGGGGGCTGGTCTCGCTGAGCCGCACGAGGTAGCTGCCTTCCTTGCAGAGCGACAGGAGGTTCTCGGCGTCTGCCCGGCTCAGTGGGCCGTGAAACCACCTAGGGGGTGGGGACAGAGGTCTCCTGAAGGGCAATCCCGCTTTCCAACACTTCCTGGGGCTGGATGCAGGCACAGCTCTTTCAAGGACTTGTGACGTTCAGGCAAACAAGTGAGACAAATTCCTTTGGGTTTCTCAAGAGGAGCCTGGTTTTCAGGCAGACAAGGTTCTCCCTGGGAGGGAACTGAACCCAGGTCAACCTGGAGCTGCTTCTTCCAATTCAGCACATACCCCGACCTTGATTTTTACAGCCTCCCTCAGCTGGGTCTCCAAGTGTCCTCAACCCCTCCCTAATCCCCCAACTCGAATCACTTGCATATCACTTTTATGAGATTCACCACATCCTGTATCCCCAACCCACCTGTACCATTTGTTACATAATATTTTCCTTTAATGTGCTCAAAGAGAAGTTAGCAGTGGGAGCAAAGTGTCAAAGACAGATGAGCACCAAACAGTTGTTTGTATTGAAAGAAAATACCCTGTGCTTGTGTTAATTAGGCAGTTCTGTACTGCCCACCTAAGAGGTTTGGGAATGACTGTGATAAACACACCCTGGTACTCACAGGGCTGGGCTTTGGGGGCTCGGGGAGTTCCCTGAGAAGCTCTTAGACTGGAGAGACACAGAGAGCACCCAGACTCTCCCAGCTTGTGAGCTTTACCTCAGCCTAAAGTTGGGACCCCTTCAAAATCCTGCTCCTCCCACTTTCACCACAAGATCTCCTGGGGGTGAGAAAGATGTCTGTCTCTTTGCTCTCAGGCTTATAAACCCCACTCAAGGGAAGGGAGGAAATCCCCTTTTATTCTGTGTGAGGCTGGCACTGTCTTGGAGGTGTTGAGCCCAAGGTTTAGAGAGGTTAAGTGACTTGCCCAAGGCCACACAGCCAAAAGATAGAGAAGGGATTTGAACCCAGAATCTGACGCCGGAGGGAATGGAGACGCCATTTGATTCTGCTTTGCACCGAGCTGGGTGTCTGGCCCACAGCAGGCGCTGTAACCCAGCGAAGATTAGTTGAAGAACTGAATGAAGTGAATAAGTGAAAGTTCCTCCAGCCCCCCTGGCCCAAGGAATCTGTGGCTGGTGTGGGGCAGGGAGGGATTCAACTCCATCTTCAACTTCCCCACTCACGGCTGTTTTTCCAGAGGCAGGGCCGGGTCCACGCGCTCTGCAGGCTGGGGGCTCCTGGGCGGGAGTCTCCGGAGTTCCTTGGCTGAGCCTGAGGTTCTTTCCCACTCCGGACCGTCAAACTGCACTGGAGAAGGTTTAAAGAGAAAATGGTTAAGTCCCGCCTACCTCAAGAGGGTGGGGTGGGGGCAAGCCAGTGGAATTTCAGTAGGAAGGCGGTGCCAGCTTAGGGCAACCTATCAGAACCCAGAAGAGGAGGGGTTGGGCTTAAGGCTGGGGCGGGATTGGTACTCGAGCAACAAATTAGCCTTCAGAAGAAAGGGGTGTGGTCATTCTTGAATCTGGTGGCATGGAAGGGTGGGCAGTTCCCTGAGTGATAAATCAGAGAACAGGGGGTGTGGCTAGAGGGGTGGGTGGGAAGTTCTGCCTGATTTTGGCCAACTCATAGAGCTAGAAAACCACCCCCAATATACAGACAGGTAGACTGAGACACTGAACTCCAATTTCCCTCACAGTCATACAACTTCTGGGGCAGATTTGGGTACACACAACTCTTCCTGGTCCAAGTTATTTTTTTCTTTTTTTTTTCTTTTTGGCCACACCATGCAGCATGTGGGATCTTAGTTCCCCGACCAGGGATCAAACCCGTGCCCCCTGCAATGGAAGAACGAAGTCTTAAACACTGGACCACTAGGGAAGTCCAGGTTATTTTATTTCTTAAAGCTGACCTTATTATTCCCTCTTTATAGAAGAGGAAACTGAGGTTCAGAGACTTATCCAAGCTTACCCAACTCAGTTATGAATTGACTCCAGGAAATGCTACCTTCTTCCACAACGGCTCCTGTGTAATTGAGCACTTTAGAATTCAATTTACAAGTACCCTATTCGATAGGTACTAGAATGATCCCCATTTTACAGGTAAGGGAACTGAGACTCAGGGAGATAAAGGGATTTGCCCAAGTGACCCAAACCCAGATCTAGTCTGACCTCAAAGCCTATTCTTGCACTATACTGAGCAGAATGAGTAGGTTCCATTGCACTCTGAAAGGGGTTTCAGGGAATTCCCTGGCAGTCCAGTGGTTAGGACTGTGCACTTTCACTGCCGAGGGCCTGGGTTCAATCCCTGGTCGGGGAACTAAAATCCCGCAAGCCACGCGGTGCGGAATAAATGAATGAATGAATGAATGAATGAATGAATGAATAAATAAATAAATAAATAAATGGGGTTTCAGTTTGCAAGGAAGTTACAGATTCTCCTGGGAAGATTATGACTATCAGTCATTCACACTTTAGTGAGAATTAACAAACTACCAAAGTGACAGGTGGTGGGGATTTACTCTGTAAGTTGAAACAGGGGATGTGACCAGAGCAGGAAATAGAGGGACGCAGGCATTCAGAGGTCAGGGTCAGAGAAGCACCTGCAAACGCCTTGGAGATGTGGTCTTTCTTCCACTCCCAGGGCTGGTCATACTCATCCGCTGGCCGTTCATCCTCCTGGGGCGGCCGGCTCTGCCGAGGTTTCCACCCTGAAGGAGGCCCATCTCCCAGATCTTGGTCCTGCTCCTCATAGGGAGTGTCATACAACTGCACCCTCCTGTATGGCAGTTCTGGGAGGCCGAGGACACTGGTCAGCTCCCACTCCCACCTGGGACCCTGTCACCTTCCCCCAAGCTCTGCCCACTCACCGCTCATGACTCGCTGGGCATCGTAGGGCTCCATGTAGCCATCGTCCGGGGGTGACGGGTGAGGCTGGGCATCAAAGGGGTCCGAGTACTCGGTGTCGACTTCCAACTGGAGACAGAAAGGAAGCGGAGGGAGTCAAGGGCTCAGGGGGACCAAGCCTAGCTCTGAATACCCCTGCTGGGCGATACTACACCTCTTGCCTGCTGTCTCTGGGCCATCTGATACATCCCCTCCAAGCAAGTAGTTTTCTCTTCCACTCTCGAGCGTTTGCAGATAGAGCTTCCCTTGCTCTCTTCCTCTGTGCTGTTCTGATTCTCCCCGACACAGACCCCTACCTCCCTCCTTCAATCATTTTAATGATTAGGTGCCAGTACTGTTCTAAAGGCTTCACATATATTTATTTGTACCAACACTCAGTAAGTATCTTATCCCCATTTTACAGATGAGGAAACCAAGGCATAGAGAGGGCAAGTGACTTGCTCAGGGTCACACAGCTGATAAGTAAGAAGCAGTGTTTGATCCTAGGTTGTCTGCTTCCCCAAGTCCCTGCTTCCTCCTACCTTTCTCTGTGCCATTAACCACTACCTGACACAGCCTACCGTAACCCTCTTTGAAGCCTTCTCTCTCTCTCCACTGAGGGTTTGGGGGTGGACCCCCGATCCTCTAAGAAAAGTACTGAAAACAAACAAAAAAAAAGCATGGGCATTGGAGGCAGGTTTGGGTTCAAGTTCTAACAAGCTAGAGCCATGTGACCTTGGGCCAGTCGCTTCTCTTCTGTGAGTCTCAGTTTCCACTTCTGTAAAATAGGAGTAATAAGAGAGGAAGGGTGGAGAGGAGTGGTGAGGATGTTTAAGTGCCCGCAGGAAACTGACTCACTCAGATGTGTTTAAGGAAGATCCCTTCAGCTGCTAAGAGGAAGGGAAGCTGTGTGGAGGGATCCAGAAGGGGGGAATCAGGAAGCGGGAGGACAGGGGCACAAAGCCAGTCAGAGAGGGAGGAGAACCAGCGCTGTGCAGTGAAAAGGGGCAGATATCAAACTCCACCAAGCGGATGGAGGATTGGGGAGTGTCCGGCTGGTGCCCTGGTCTTTCCCTGAGGTAACACATAAAACACGCTCCCCAAAGTCCTGGGGGAACCTAGCCTGGCCGCCCCACCCAGTCTCCTGGGGTCACCCAACCTCTGGGCCTTAGCCACGCACCTCTTCCCGGGGGCTGCCCAGCAAGACCTTGGCTCTGGCCATGTCGACTGCCTCCACCTTGATGAGCCGGTGCTTTGGGGAGTCGTGCTTGGTGTCTCCAGGGCCCTTGGAGTCCCCGGGCCCCGCGGAGTCGGTCTCTAGGCGGCCATCTGCATCCTCATAGGGGTCCTCAAAGTCCAAATCTTTCTGCTCCCGGTAGGCCCGCAGGATGTCGCTGTCCGTGTAGTCGGGGGTGGGCGGCTGCGGAGGGGGCCTCCGACCGCCAAAGCTCAGGTAGTCTCGTAGCCACTTGGCCATTTGAGCGCGTGTCACCCCAAACCTGGCCACTGTCAGAAGAGGACCCACATGCCCTCTTCCGGGCCCCCTTCCTCGGCAGAGTCCCCAGGGAGGAGCAGGGGGAGAAGGAAGGGAGAAAGGGAGGAAGGAGGAGGAGAAAGATCAGGTGTGACCCTTGGCTGGGCTCAGAGGAGGGTGAAAAGGGGAGAAAAAGGAGGAGACGGAGGAGGGAGGAAGGGGGAGGAGGAGCAAAAGCGCACCTTAGCCCGGCTCTGGAAGGACGGCGGGGGAAGCGGGCGCCCCGTAGGGCCCTGAACGCCGAGCGCGGGGTCGTCCAGCCAGAGCGAGGGGCATCCGCGGAGTTTCCGCGGGCAGCGCGCTCTCCTTGCACGACTCGGCCACCCGTTGCCTCCGGGAAGCTCCGGGATCCCCTCCTGGGGGCCGGGGGTAGGGGGGGAAGCGCCGCCTGCGGACGCCCCCAAGCCCTGGCTCAGCCCGGACACCTGGGTTCTCAGCGCAGCGGGCAGGCTCCCCGGGGACTCGGGCGCCGCGCGCAAAGTTGGGCCGCTGGGACGGTGACCCCGGTGCGGCGCATCCTTTGTTGCGCTCCTCGCCGCTCCGGGGGGAGCCCCAATCCCGCGGCCCCCAGCCCGGCCGCCTCGATCCGGCCCCAGTCGCGGGCACAAAGGAAAATAAAATCTCCAATCCCCCTTCACGCTTTCGGAGAGACTTTAGCCGCAGCCGCCGGCGCGCGCCCGGGAGGTGGGACTCTGGGGAGGGGGCTCTCAGACGGACGCCCCAGCCCCTACCAGCCCCGGGCCGGGTCCCGGGCAGCGACGTCAAGGCTTCCCCGCCCCCTCCCCTCCCCCTGCGCTCCCCTCGGAGGTGACTGAGACCTTCAGCTGTTCTGGGGAGGGAGGGGAGCATCTGCCCGGGGAGGGCGGGGGGATGCGGGGCGGGAGTCGCGGGGGCCGAGGCCGCGGCGGCTGGACAGTGACCCGGAGGACCGAGGCTGGCAGGAGCGAGCAAGGAGCACGGGACGTGGAAACCCACAGGGGCTGACCTTGCTCCGGAGAGCGAGAGGTGTTGAGACGGGGAAGGGGGAGAGGGAGGGGAGGTGGAAATTGGCCGGGAAATGGAGGGCTGGACTTGACCGCGAGCAGGGGTGAAATTGACCAGCAGAGGGGGTGAGCGTGACCACTATTGAGGGTTGAAATTGAACCAGGATCTGGCGGCGAAACTGGCCAGGAGATTGGGGGTGTGGAAATTGTTCCAGAGGTCACCGGCTAAAATGGATATTGATGCAGCCGAAGGAAGGGGGGTTTGCAACGGAAGGGACGGGGTTCTGGCTTCCCCTCCCCCAAGAGGGCTCTTCTCTGTCCCCTCTCCCCAGGGGACTAATTGCAGGATGGGGGAAGGGGTTTGGGGCAGCTGGCCAGGGGAAAGGAGATGGTATCTGTGCCTGGAGTGTGCCTTCGGCATCTGTCCCTTTGTGGTTTCTGGGGGTGGAGGCCGGGAGGGGGACAGAAATGAGAGGTGTCTCGCCTGGCCTGGCTGCCTGTTGGCAGCTGCAGCTGTCAGGGGGCGAGGACACTAACGGATTTGGGGGGAGTAAGAGAGGCAAAGGGAGCTGCTGGCCAGTTCCAAAGCAAACACATTTTCTTTCTTTCCCCATAAGGGGGCTTGCTCAGTGACCCCTAATAGAAAGAGTAAGAGAGGGGTAGTCAGGAAGGATGGAACCTCAGATTCCCTTCTCCAAGCCCCCTAGGGTGGGCGTGTGGCTTGGAGGGGAGGCAGGACCAGACACAAGTCAGAGCCGACACTGCTGTGAGCTCTCCCCGACTCCGCACCCCCCCCCCAAAGAATAGTGGGGCCTGGGCAATGTCTATGCAGGCCACGCTTTGCTTTCCTGATTTGAAAAATGGGGTTTCTAATACGAAAAACTCAGAGAGCTGGAGGAAGGATCGCCAGGAGGAAGTGACATTTTTTTCCTGATGGGGAAACTGAGGCACAGAGAGGGGAGACACACCTGGCAGCTCATTTCTGCCTGGATGCTGTGATATGGCCTGGCTTGGGGTGGTATTCGACCCCCATCAAGTCTCTTCGTGGAATCAGAGGTTCTCCATCTCCCCTCCACTGTTAGCCCCATTTTCCAGATGGGGAAACTGAGGTCCAGAGCCGATGAAGCAAGGCCCCTCACGGCAGCAGGGGCGTCCGTATGTCCTCCCCTCCTCTTTCCTGCTTTGGCTGAGTTGGCCTCCACACGAACCTGTTGAACTCGGTCCTCCCTCCTGAAGAGCACTCACACAGACCCCCACCCCACCCCACCCTCTCTGATCAGCGACAAGGCAGCGTCCCTGGGGACTGCCCAGGGAGCACGGAAGGTAATTGTCCTGTTTTCTGTCAGCCGCAAGGCAATACCTGGCTCGGAGATGAGCTGTTGACAGATCTCATCAAATCCGAGTCCTCTCCCTGTCAGATAAATACGTGACATCGAAGGTATAAATATTTGAAAGGGGCCTTCTAATTCCGGTGTGTGTCAGGAATAGCAATTAGAGGCCCCGGAGGCAGAATCAAACGGCGTTTGACTTTCCTGCGCTTTTGAGCTGGCTTCTCCTGGGGCTGCCCCCACTCCTACCGCAGGGGCAGGGAGGGGGCTTGAGGAGGGGCGGGAGATGGTGGACGAGGGTTAGAGCGAGGCTGGAGGTCCGGCGGCCCTGCAGTGGTATGACCTTGAATAGCCACGTAACCTCTTGGGTTTTGCCTTTCTGATTGGGGGAGGAGGGAGCAAGAGAGCAAAGCCAGGAGGCGGGCACTGCATGGACAAAGGCAAGGAGATGAGTGGTCTGGGGGTCCTGGGCTGAGGGGACCTCTCTTCCCCCAGCATTTAGGGTCTGAAAGACGGTTTATCAGGGTCTCCTCCATCGAGGTCTCCCCCCGGGTAGCACTGGGTTTCTGGAATCCCAGCCCACCTGACCTTGAGTAAGTGACCTGGCCTGTTTTCCCGTCTATGAAATGGAACAACAGCTAACCTCTGTTGAGCGCTTACTGCCTGGCACTGTTTTGGGTGCCTTAAAAAAAATTTTTTTTTTAAATAAATGTATTTATTTTTGGCTGCATTGTGTCTTCGTTGCTGCTCACGGGGCTTTCTCTAGTTGCAGCGAGAGGGGGCTACTCTTCGTTGAGGTGCGTGGACTTCTCATTGCGGTGGCTTCTCTTGTTGCGCAGCACAGGCTCTAGGCATATGGGCTTCAGTAGTTGCGGCACTCAGGCTCAGTAGTTGTGGCTCACAGGCTCTAGAACGCAGGCTCAGTACTTGTGACGCACGGGCATAGTTACTCCACGGCATGTGGGATCTTCCCGGACCAGGGCTCAAACCCGTGTTCCCTGCATTGGCAGGCGGATCCTTAACCACTGCACCACCAGGGAAGCCCCTGAATAGTACTTTCTTGTATGGCATACAGTAAATGCTCAATATATGCTTAGGGTGGATGGGACCTCAGGAAGAAGCCAGAGGAGGTCCCTGGCTGGGGGCTGTGCCTGCTCTCGTCTCACGGATCCCCATGTGTGCAGGGGGGATGGGAGCCAAGGCACCAGGACAGGAGGGGACCAAGTGGGGATGACCCATGGTGGGGCCTATAACCTCCTGATCTGATGGAGGAGACATGGCCCTGATTTAGGAGCTCCTAGTCTGATAGGAGAGACGACCTCTGCTCTCAGAAGCTCCTGGACACAGCCCTGCCTTCAGCTCACAGTCTGATGGGAGAGACACGGTCCTGCCCTCAGAAGCCCCCAGTCTGACGGAGGAGATGTGTGCAAGCGTTAATAGGCTCCCAGTCTGAAGGGAGAGGCACGGCTCTGACCTTAGGAGCTTCCAGTCTGATGGAGGAGGCATAAGACTGACCTTCGAAGTACCCAGTCTGACACAGGAAATATGTGCTTGCCTTCAAGGGCTCCCAGTCTAACACTGGCCTTCCAGGGCCCCAACCTGATGGGGGAAGCACAGACCATTCCCTGGAAGCTCCCAGTCTATAGCGCGTGGTGATCGAAGGTGTAGCCTTGGCGCCTCGCAGTTTCAAAGCCAGGTCCAGCCCCTCACCCACTCTGAGCCCTTGGCCAAGGAGACTCCTGCCATCTGTAAAATGGGGCGGTGGGTAAGGGAGCATGTGCCCGAGGGCATGGGTGGCAGAGCCCTGGCATGGAGGGAGCTTGGGGCAGTGCTTGGCCCTCAGTGAGAGCTTGGGAAGCAGGAGCGGCCCCTTGTCTCCTTTGTGAAGCCCAGGCTCAGGAGGGAGGGGGCTCCGGCATAGGGGAGACCACCCCCCCAGTCCCTCTGATGTGCTCCGGCAGCCAGGCAGCCCCCAGGGGAGTTGATGGAGGAGATTCCGGATGAGGCCTGACAGCTCCCAAGGACCAGATGACAGACGTGGAACTCGTGGGGAACAGGGACTGTCGGCAGCGAGCGGGGAAGGGCAGGCTCCAGAGAGCAAAAAGGGGGTGTGGATCTCGGGGTGGCGGGCTCAGGGCAGGGAGCGAGGGGGCGTGCAGGCTGAGGCCCTGAGGGTCCAGCACACACAACAGACCTCCTGCCCAAAGTGTTGCTGCGCTGTCCTTCTGCCTGCTCGGTCCCTGGGAACCCCTGCAAGAAAATTGGGGGCCAGGAGCCAAACTGTTCCCAGGACACGGGTGGGAGAACAAAGCGCAAAAGCCTGCAGGGAAATAAGAATTAAAGAAACAATTCCAGTGCAGTGTGGAGGAAAGGGAGGGTGGCAGAGAGTGGGCAGAAGCGTGGGGCTCCCTCGGCCTCAATTTCCTCATCCGTGAATGGGGAGATACCCACTCAGGCTACATACATTAACTGAGCACCTACTAAGTGCCTGGCTGGTCTTAGGTGCTGGGGACACACTCATCAACACACGCACCCTCGCAAAGCTCACTGTGCGGGGGGGTCTGCAGGTAAACCCTCAGGTGGCCCCCATGACCCCAACCTCCTGGTTGTCACACCCATGTGAGCCCCTCCCCTGGAACGTGCGAGGGATTTGTGGCTTGCTTCTAACTGCGGAACACGGCAACAGTGATGGGCCGTCACTTCTAGCAGATTCTCAGGAAGCCAGTCCGTGCAGGCAAGGACTGAGTGTGGCCTCTGGCTAAGGGTCCGTGAGTAAGTGAATTCTGCCAACAACTACGTGGGTGAGCTTGAAGCGGATCCTACCCCAGTCGGGCCTTCCAGTGAGACCCCAGCCGCAGCCAACATCTCAATTGCAGCTGTAACGGACCCTGAAGCCGAGAACCCAGTGAAACCACATCCAGATTCCTGTTGTTTTAAGCTGCTAGATTTGGGGATCACTTGTTACACAGTACTAGGTAACTAATACAGGGAGCCACAAGCAGTATGCACACCTCCTAAGGTACTCCCATCAGAACTACCCTACCCTGCTTAATTGCAACATTAGCGCCACCTCTAGTATCATTTTACATCTTATTATGATATATGAGTAAATATTTGGCTTTGCAGGTCACAGAATCGCTGTTTTAGTCACCTCTGCCACTGGAGAGCAAAGGCAGCCGTGGGTGATATGCACACAAATGGGTGTGTAGGGTGTGCCAATAAAACTTACCTACAAAAACAGGCCACAGGCCAAATGTGGCCTGTGGATCACAGTTTGGTAATCCATGTTTTAGAATGGAGTCAGGTTAACAATAATGTTAAGTAAATAATAGCAACGGATGGTGCACGTACATGGCAAAAATTGTGATGGATTAAGAGCAATGGCAGTTCAGGAAACAGTCTGAAAGAATGAATCGAAATGAAGCAGAGCGCCCCCAGCCCCCCAATTTCTTTTCACAACTACTTAAGCTGGGTGACTTCTTTACATTTTTTTTTTTAAATAAATTTATTTATTTTTGGCTGTGTTGGGTCTTCGTTTCTGTGCGAGGGCTTTCTCTAGTTGTGGCAAGCGGGGGCCAATCTTCATCGCGGTGCGCAGGCCTCTCACTGTTGCGGCCTCTCTTGTTGTGGAGCACAGGCTCCAGACGCACAGGCTCAGTAGTTGTGGCTCACGGGCCCAGTTGCTCCGCGGCATGTGGGATCTTCCCAGACCAGGGCTCGAACCCGTGTCCCCTGCATTGGCAGGCAGATTCTCAACCACTGCGCCACCAGGGAAGCCCCAATTTCTTTTCACAACTACTTAAGCTGGGTGACTTCTTTACTTTTTTTGTTTTTATTTTTATTTTTAGGCTGTGCCGAGCAGCTTTCGGGATCTTAGTCCCCCCACCAGGGATTGAACACAGGCCCTCGGCAGTGAAAGCGCCGAGTCCTAACCACTGGACCACTGGGGAATTCCTTGGATGACATTTTAACCCAGAGTCTCTGAATGGCCCACGTCCAGGGCACTGTCTGCAGGATGCTGAGTTGGGGGAAAAACGGGCAGTGGTGCGCTGGTACGGGCTTCACAACTGGCTCTGGCGTGGGGAACTGGTTTGCAGCATCTGCCGATTTCCATGGTGTAAACACTCCGTGGTGGCCAATTTTAAGCCATAAATATGATGCTGCTGGGTGCAAAACTGGGAAGAGATGCACGAGGCATCAGTTCTCACTAGCTGCCAGTGTGGGCTGGCTTCAGTCCCCACCGTCAGGGCTTTTTTTTTTTTGGCCACGCCGAGAGGCACGTGGGATCTTAGTTTCCCGACCAAGGATCGAACCCGCACCCCTTGCGGCGGAAGCGCGGAGTCTTAACCACCAGACCGCCAGGGGAGTCCCTGTCAGGGCTTTGGAATCAGACCCACCCAGGTCCTGTCTTCACAGCCATGGGGCTGTAATATAAGACCCCCAAGCCCTCATCAGAAGCCCTGGCTGGACCCCGGTTCACCTCGTTGTGCCGTCCCTAAGCAAGGAAATCACCGTAGGAAAGCGAATCCTCAAAGTGGGGGGGTTTCATCCCCTAAACTCTGACAGTGAAAAACACAAAGCCTCATTATCAAATGTCAGATGACAGTCTGTGTGTGTGTGTCTGTGTGTGAGAGGAGGGCTAACATCTGTGACCCCAGGAGGGGCGGGAGACCAGAGATGGGGGCTGATCAGGTTGTGAAGCAGTCTGGCGGGGGCACAGGACCTTCAAGTAGAAAATACTGCAGCAGGAGGGGATCACACGAGCTGGAATCTGGCAACCTTGAAAGAACATGAGCTTTGGAATCAGACTTGCTGGTTACATGACCGTATCAGCTTTCCACTGCTGCTTCACAAATTATCCCCAAACTGAGTGTATGAAACAATGAACATTATCTCGAAGTTTCTGAGAGTCAAGAGTCCAGGACTGGCTAGGTTGCGTGCTTCTGCAGCCCCCTCCTCAGATGCTGGCAGAGAGAAGGCACCCCCAGGCCAGATCAGCAGGTTCCTTTCATGGGTTCCAGATGGTTCTGTGGCGGGAAGGGATGGAGCCAACCACTGGTGGGTGGGCTCACCCATGTGCCCAAAGCATCTCAGGATGTCAGCCGCGACGACCTCGAAGGCCTGCCAGAAGCTGCTCCGGGGATGTCGCCATGTGAGCTGGGGACGCCGAACTCCGAGGGGGGAAGGTGGGGGGACGGGAGAGAAACTGAGTCCCTCAGCTGAAGCCCTTGCTGACCCCGCCGGTCTTGGAGGTCATTTGTGCTTGTCCGGTGGTGACTCTGGTTGGTCCCAGGGCCTCCTGCCCTGACCATGGGCTGGAGCTGGCTGTGGGATCTTGACCTGGGGAAGGGCCTGGGGGCAGGGCTCAGTTGCTGCCGCTGCTGTCCTCGCTGTCGGAATACACACCCAGCTGGCTCAGGGAGGAGGTGCCAGGCGTCTGGAGCGCGGGGCCAGCCACCTGCCCGTTCTTCACTGCATCTGAGGGAGAGGCGAGAGCTAGCCCACCGTGCCTCCTCATCCCGGCAGCCCACCTCGGGACAGTTCCAGGTGGGCTGGGCCTGGGTGAGGCTGGGAGAGCGGGATCGGCCATTCCTGCTTGTTTGCAGCCTTTGTGGAAAGTGCCTGGCAGACCCATCACGGTTTAAACCCGCACACCCCTTGACCCAGCAGCTCCGCTTCTGAAAGCTGATCTAGGTGGGCACAGGTGCCCGTGCCAGGGGTGCAACACAGAAAACGGAAACACTCCAAGTCCCAAGTGACAAAGAGGGGCAGACCCTGGCTCCACCACCCACCCTGGCCGTGTGGCTTTGGGCAAACAGCTTCACCTCTCTGGGCCTCGGTCTCCTCATCCGATAAATGGGGTAATAACTGTTCTGATAACAATGGCTCGTGTATCCACAAGACTCGCTGGGTGCCAGGATCTACTGCAGGCGCCTGACATGCAGCAGCTCATGGAATCAGCCCCCAAACCCTACGAGGCCCTACGAGGTTGGTCCTGTTGTCATGAGCATCTTCCAGGACAGGAAGCCGAGGACCGGGGTTGAGGGCCCTCGACCAAGGCCACAGAACGAGCACGCGGAGGCGGAGGGAGCTGCACCCAGGCTGCCTGCCCTGGAAGCCTGCTCTTTCCACCTCGTCGGGCCGACCTCACCCTAATTCTCCATCTCCCGAGGGTCCGAGGAGCCACACACACAGAGCACCGGCGACACAACAACCGAGGTGCGGACGTCCAGGAACCAACCTGGAGGCTGGGGCCGGTGTCTATGTACAACGGAAGACTGGGATATGGGCGGCCGTGGGATCGGACAATTTGTCCTACACGCCTCTATCTGACTTGGGTTTTAAAAGCGAGCACTTGCTCCTTTTGTAATTACAAGAAAAAAGGGAACTGCAGCCCTTCTCCCCTTACCCCTGGTTGGGGGCACACCTCACCCCGCACCGGAACAGCACCGGGGGTGCCGTCGCCACCTGGTGGCCGCCCTTGGCACTGCATGAAGCTAAGGGACTGCAGGAACCTACCTGGGGCGGGCAGGACTCCTCCTCGCTGGATGCTGCGGCCCAGGTCTGTTTTCTTCACCACAACCAGGCCAGACAGCTGGGGAGTGCTGCCAAAGGTGCCCACACTGCGCTCCCAGCGCTCCGTCTTCCTCTTGGCTTTTGGGGCCTGCAGTTTGTGGCGGGGGTAGCAGGGGGCAGGCATGACTGGGTGGTCTGTCCCAGATCCTGCTCCTTCTCTGGCAGCCCAGTTCCTAGTCCCCAGCTGAGCCAGGATCTTTACCATTCCCACTCCCCCTGCTGTGCTGACCAACTCTCTTTCTCCTGCTCGAAACTCCTCTGTGGGCCCCCACACCCTGCGCTTACACTTCCTAAATCACACCGTGACGGCTCACCTCCATGCCATTCCCTCCACCTGGAATGCCCCCTTTGCTTCTAGTTCACTTGGTGAACTCCTACTCATCCTTCAATACCCATCTCAAGTATCTGCTCCCCTGGGAAGCCTTTCCTCACATTTCAAGCTCAAGTGCATGCTGCATGTCTGTGCCCACAGTGGCCTCCACAGCCTTATTAACTGCCTCTGCAACCAAGCTGCGGGGTCCTGCCTTGTTCACTGCTGGGTCTGTAGTAGGTGCTCAATCAACATGTTTGAGGGAATGACAGAAGATGGGGGCACCCACTTTGGGGACCAGTTAGCGGGAGGCAGAGAGGGGCTCAGCCCCACCTCCAGCTCTTCAGTCACACCAGAAGGGACCCCTTTTATCTGTTTGATGTTTAAATAGAGGAACTGGAAACCACTAGATGCAGGAGGTCCTGTCGGAGCTGGGAGCTGAGGGTGCAGGGGGAGCATGACGGCAGGGGGCTGCCCGCACAGAGCTCACCATCTGGGGAGAAAGAGGGTGGATGAGCAAGTAGATGCTCAGGACACCATCGTCTTTTTCTTTTTTTGGCTGCACGGCATGAGGGATCTTAGTTCCCCAACCAGGGATCAAACCTGTGCCCCCTGCATTGGGAATAGGAAGTCTTAACCACTGGACCGCCAGGGAAGTCCCCAGACACCACTGTCTTGATCAGTGATGTGAAAGAAAGAAGTCAGGGTGGTGTGACAGCATGGGGGGACAGCTACTGCTGATCAGGGGCCAGCGGTGCCGAGGTCAGAATGCAGTGCTGAGGTCAGCAAGCAGAGATGGGAGGCAGGACTGAGCCTGGCCCTTCCGAGGGGGCTGGCACAGTTGGGGCGGGGAGTGGGGGCAGGAGGAGGACACAGCGGCCTCACTGCATCCCCCGTGTGTGGTAACCGAGACAGAAGCTGTCCACTGGGGGCACAGCGAGAGACCGGCAGTCCTAGCCGAAGCTTGCTTATCTGGCACCACTGAACTGACTGGCGGAGCTAGCTGCTATCCTTCACCTTTCGTCAAATGCCATTACAGGTCCCCATTAAACTAAATCCAGGGAACAGAGGGGTGAAAGAGAGATGTTTCCGTAAAAGTTATGGTGAAGTTTGTGTAAAGCAAAATACAAGAAGAAGTCCACCATCAAATTAGCTACGAGCAAGGTAACTGTAAGAGACTGGCAGGTGGGCTTCCCTGGTGGCGCAGTGGTTAAGAATCCGCCTGCCAATGCAGGAGACATGGGTTCGAGCCCTGGTCCAGGAAGATCCCACATGCCGCAGAGCAGCTAAGCCTGTGCGCCACAACTACTGAGCCTGTGCTCTAGAGCCCACGAGCCACAACTACTGAGCCCGTGTGCTGCAACTACTGAGCCTGCGAACCACAACTACTGAGTCTGCGTGCTGCAACTACTGAAGCCCACACGCCTAGAGCCCGTGCTCTGCAACAAGAGAAGCCACCGCAATGAGAAGCCCGGGCACCACGACGAAGAGTAGCCCCCGCTCGCTGCAACTAGAGAAAGTCAGCGCAGCAGCAGCGAAGACCCAACGCAGCCAAAACTAACTAACTAACTAAATAAATTTATTAAAAAAAAAAAAAAAAAGACGGGGGGAAATCACACAAGGCCAGAGTACTTTGAAAGTACCTTCAATCTCTTGTTCCACTTGAAAGGAAAAAAGAAGAGGAAACTTTAGACCATGAATTCTGAGGCTGGTTTATGCAAGAGAGACAGCGTGAGAACTCTGATCAGGGGATACAGCCTCAAGGAAAACACCTTGGTTCTATGTCAAAAGGTTAATGGGTGAGAGTGAGAGTACACGACCCCCAAACCCGCTCTCTTCAGACACTTACAGAATTCTCAGCTGGAACATGGCTGCCTCAGTGAAAGACTACATTTCCCAGCCCCCTTTGCAGCAGGATGTGGTCAGGTGGTTCAGTTCTGACCAATGGGGTGTGAGAAGAATGTACTCAATCAAGGGTATAGTTACCCTCAATGTCCTCCTCCCCTGTCCCCACCTCTTTCCACTGGCTGGGATGCAGATGTGGCACTGAGCTGCCTTGCAATGAAGGCATCATCCTTGGGACGGCAGGACAATGAGGACCCGGACACCAGGGCCCACCTTCTCTGTTCTGCACAGCCCCGCACAACTGTTATTTGAGAGAAAAGTAACTTCCATGCAGTTGAAATGGCTGTCACTTGGGTCCTGTCCAGTGGCTGGACTTGTATTTAACTAATACAGACCAGGAACATGTTTTGAATTAAAATAATAAGTTTCTGGGGGTGTCTGTGCTATTTATGATTTCCCACTTTAACCCCCTCCTTCGATTAACAAACCAGAGTGGCCTTGACCACCTTGGATAAGACACCTGTGGCGGAAAACGCTAGCTCCCTCCCCAAATCCTCTTCTTTCTTTCTGCCAGCAAGGGCAGCTAGAGGAGGCAGCTCCCAGCCTGCCCTGCAGCGGGATGCGGCCATGTGACTATGCCCGCCCACTGGGACTCGAGGGGAATGGAGGCGGGCTGCCTCTGAACCTGGGCCTCCAGGTGCTGGCTGGTGGTCCTCCACACATGCTCCGCCTTCCTGCAGCTGGAACCCCAGGGTGCTCTGAGCCAGCGGTGACCGCGGAGTTGGCATCCGTGTTCCAGGACAGGGCAGAACTAGGAGACGGGAGGAGCCTGGATCCCTGAATGACTGCATGGAGCAGGGCTGCCTGGGAGTCCAGCCCAGGGCTGTGAAGTGACTGAGAAATAAATGTCTGCCTGATGTCTCTAAGTGTGGGGAGTCTCCTTGTTTCTGCAGCTGAAGCACGGGTGGAAAACTACAGTCCCGGAGGCCTGCCACCTGTTTTTGTAAATAAAGTTTTATTGGCACCCGACCACGCCCACTTATTCATGTACTATCTACGGCTGTTTAGTGCTATGATGGTGGAGTTGACCACTTAGGACCCAGACTGGCCTTTCAAGACAAAGTTAAGCCAACCCCTGGCTTACTCTGTCCCTGCTTCACCTGAGAGCATGTGGAGATGCGGGCGGGCCCCACTCACCTCGTCCAGGATGGCGGTGGGGTTGGGCAGGAGGGCCTGCTGGGGCTGGGTGGGAGCAGCATCCTCCTCTGAATCGGAGTCTTCCAGGAGTCTTCGTTTCCTAGATTCTTCCACTAAGGCCCTGCGGGAAGGAACGTGGGACTTGGGAACGTGCTCTGTTGTGGGACAATGGCTGGGACACCACTCCCCCCCACTGTGGTGCACCGCCTGGCTGCCCTGTCCTGATCTCACTGAGTGGGGGATGGGGATGCACAAATAACTTGAAAAAAAATTCTTTGTCCAGGGGCTTCCCTGGTGGCGCAGTGGTTGGGAGTCCGCCTGCCAATGCAGGGGACGCGGGTTCGAGCCCTGGTCCAGGAAGATCCCACATGCTACGGAGCAACTAAGCCCGTGCACCACAACTACTGAGCCTGCGCTCCAGAGCTCGTGAGACACAACTGCTGAGCCTGTGTGCTGCAACTACTGAAGCCCGCGCACCTGGAGCCCGTGCTCCGGAACAAGAGAAGCCACTGCAATGAAGAGTAGCCCCTGCTTGCCACAACTAGAGAAAGCCCGCGTGCAGCAACGAAGACCCGACCCAACACAGCCAAAAATAAATAAAATAAATTAAAAAAAAAAAAAAAAGTTCCTTGTCCACTGAGCCCAGTGGGGTGGTTAAGTGCCTGGAGGCCAGAAGCAGTCTGGGTTTGAACCCCAGCTGGGGGGCCTCAGTCAGGGCTGTGCTGGGAGCTCCTTGAACCTCAGTTCTCTTGACCACCATAACGACAGAGCCAAACTCAGAACAGTGCCTGGCACCCAGAAGGGGCTCGATAAATGCACACTCCTCTCGCTGTTATTTATGGTATCACTGACCTGCCAACCCAATAGCAGCTACTATGTGCCTGACCCTGTTCCAGGCCATGGATGCAGAGGTCAAACCAAGTCCCTGTTCAGACTTCAGATGAGGGGAGATAGATAATAAATCAGGAAAGGGGCAAATCAGCAAGAAGTTTCCAGAGAGTGGGAGGTGCCGGGCAGAAGCATGAACACAGCAGGCCTGAGGCCAGATCCTCAGAAAGGTTGGCTCACCAGGCCAGCCCTTGGGGGGCATCTGGATCTGGACTTGGGGGCTCCTGCCACCCTCACTGATGGGGGGCTCCCTGTCCCAACACTGTCTGTGCAGACATGGGGTCCACACGGGCACCTGTTCTCCTCCTGGGTCTGGGGTCTTGGCCGTGCTGGGCCGAGGTGCCTGCGTGACCGGCCCCCAGTGAGAACCCCAGGCTGGGTCTCGTGAGCCTCCCCGGGGGCCGCCCCTCCCTCTGCTGTCACGTCTCGTTTGGGGGGATTAAGCCTGTCCTGTGGGACTCCACCGGGAGAGACTCTGAAAGTCTGCACCCGGTCCTCCAACTCTGCCCCACCTGCCTTTTCCTTCTGCTGATTTTTCTCTGTAACTTTTCACTGTATTTAACTCATCAAACCTGGGGGTGATCCTGGGGGCCCCGACACAGACGCCACGAGACACAAAGTGAGATGGGGCGGGGGATGCGGGGAAGGCCTCCCTGAGACGGTGACGCGCGAGGGAGCTGTGGAAAGATCCGGAAGGGGGGATTCCAGGCAGAGGGAAGGGCCCTGTGAAGGTTGAGGGGGCTGGGCGCCCCGGGACCCCCAGCCCCGCCCGCCCCGACTCACGCCGCCTCCCGCTCATCCTCCTCCTGCTCCTGTTCCTGCCGCTCCTCCTCCGACAGGCGGTGCTGCCGCAGCATCGCCTCGAAGTCCACGTGGGCCTGCCGCTGGTTCAGGTCCTTGAGCTCCTGCAGGTTCTCCAGAACCTCCATCTCCAGCTTGGAGTCCTTGGTTCTGTTCTCCAGCACCTGGCAGGTGCGCAGACGCAGGGCCGAGTGAGCTGGGATTCCACCCCTCCACGCGGCCTGCCTGGCCTCTGGGGTCACCACGGGCAAGGGGAGACCCCCCCACCCTGGAGCCTCGATCCACAGCACCTGGTCCCACAGCTGTACCCATTTCACGGCTCGAACACTGAGGCTCGGGGAGGGGAAGTGATTGCCCAAGACCATGCGGCTGGTCAACGGTGGAGCCAGGTGGCCTGGACTTCCAGCCTGGCTCCGTCACTAAGCAAAAGTAATAAAGATTTAAAAAAAAGACGATCTGAGCAACTGGTGTGTGCCAGGCTCCAGGCTAAGATGTTTCCAGACATAATCTCGTTTAATGTTTGCAATAACCCCCACTTTACAGACAAAGACACTGAGGCTCAGAGAGGTGAGGTCGGCCCCGCCAGGGCTCAGAGAGGTGAGGTCGGCCCCGCCAGGTCTCAGAGAGGTGGCTTTGGAGCCAGGCGCGGCTGGGAATGAATCCTGCCTTGGCTGCTTCCTGGCTATGTGACCCTGTTGAACTAACCCTCTGGAAATGGCAGTTGTGGTTAGTTTGAAAATACGTCCACAAATTCTTTCACGCTCCTCCCTTCCAGAGGTGGAGCCTAACTGCCCTCCCTGTGAGGGTGGACTGGTGCAGTAACTCGCTTCTGATGAACACAACAGGACCAATGACGGTGTGTCCCTCCAAGACACGTCATAAAAGGCCCGGGGCTCCTCCTTGTTCTCTCTGGGACTCTCGCTGGGGGAGGGGGAGAAGCCCCCATGTTGTGAGGAGGCTCAAGCAGCGCTGTGGAGAGGCCCACGTGGACAGGACATGAAGCCTCCAGGGAGCGGCCACGCGAGGGGGCCACCCTGGAAGTGGCTCCTCCGGCCCCAGTTGAGCCATCAGATGAGGCAGCCCCGGCAGACAGCTTGACTGTGACCTTGGGAGGGACCCATAGAACCATCTAGCGAAGCTGCTCCTGGATTCCTGACCCTCAGAAACTGTGGGATAATAAATGCTGGAAGTTGCAAAGTTTTGAGTTGACTTGTTACACAGGGACAGCTAACCAGTACCAGGGTAATAACCCCGTGCCGGCCAGTGTAGCAGTAACTAGAGCAGCACATGGACAGCACTGAGGGAGCTCCAGGAATACAGCAAACTGCCTCTAAGGCCTATTTCCCTCCCTGCTGCTCCGCACGGCTGCTCAAAACATCGGATCAGATCTGACATGGCTTGATCAGAAAACACAGCTGGCAGAGGCGTGAGGGTCCAGGAAGAGATGGGAATTATGGGGGTGGGAGGAGACAGAGGAGAACATGGACTATCTACTATTTATGAGAAAGACGAAAAAAATGTCCAGTTAGAGATGAAAATAACGTCTTTAAGGGATAACAAAAGGTGTATCAACATTTATGAATTACTATGTGCCAAGCTGTGTTCTAAGAATTTTATGTGTATGACTCATTTAAACCCTCACCACAAGTGTACGAGGGGGGCACAATTCTCATCTCATTTTACAAGATGAGGACGCTGAGACACAGAGAGGCCGAGTGCCTTGGCCAAGGTCACACAGCCAGGATATGGTCAAAGAGAACATTTCCTTCTCTATTTCTAGTCTTAATCCAAACTAGCCTAATGAGAACCTCCTTAGAAAACTGCGGGGCCGCTGGCTGCAGGAAGCGCCTGGCGTTCTGAAGTCCACTGCCTGACTCCCTGTGTTAGTTTTCTCTTGCTGTGCAACAATTGCCACCAGCCCAGTGGCTTAAAACAACATGAATTCATTGCCTCCTGGTTTCTGTGGGTTGGGGAGTCTGGGCCGACACAGCTGGGTTCCCTGGCAGTCCTTGCTAGGCTGAGATCAAGGGCCCAGGGCCCTCTTCTGAGCTCACTCAGGCTGCTGAGAATTCAGTTCCTTGTGGTTGTGGGACTGAGGGTCCCTGCCTTCTTACTGGCTGTTGACTAGGGGCTGTTCTCAGCTCCTAGGGGCTGCCTGCTGTTCCCTGCCACGTGGCCACTTCCACAGTGTCAGTCCTTCATGTCTCTGACTTCCTCTGTCTCTGACTCTAGACCCGTATTAAGGGGACCATCCGGATAATCTCCCTCTTAGAAGGGCGACTGTGCCATAGTTTAACCTAACATAACTTAGTCACAGGAATAGGATCCTTGTATGCACAGTCTTGGGACTAGGTGACGTGTGTGACCAGGAGTCAGGGCTCTGGGGACATCTTAGAGCTCTGCTGACCACACTCTCCACCCCATCACCCTGCCTGGAGGCCTGAGGCAGGAAGGGGCACCGATTCCGCCAGCACTCAAGCACAGGCACACGTGCGTGTGCACACACACACACACACACACACACACACACACGTGCGCGCACTCACCTTCATGGGGTTGTTCAGCTCCTCGTCCTCCCGTTCCTTCTGCACCCTCTTCTCCTCCTCCTCCAGGAGCTTCTCCGCCTGGAAGTTCCGTGTGGCTCCATGCTCCATGGTGTAGTCTGTGTTTTCGGGGTCCGTCTGGGAGGGAGGATGGGCACACATCAGCTCCTACATCTCTGAGCGTCAAAAGCTTCTGCTGAACAGCAGTCAGCAGCCTGGGACACCTTCTCTCCGTGTTTCACTCCTCTTATATACCATTCTTTCTTTTTCTTGCCTACGGCTTTGGCGAGTACCGTTCTTTCTTTCTAGTGCTCCTGTCCCCTTTTGCAGAATCGCACAACTCCCTAGCATAGACCTGCAGACCCTTCTCCACCTGCCACTCCCCTCCCTGCTGCCCTTCACCTTCCACATGTTTGCAAATAAAAGTCTCTGGCCTCTGCCACATATCCTTTCTGGTGTGTGTGTGTCTGTGTGTGTGCGTGTGTGTGCACACACTTGACTTTTCTTCCCTTAAATATGAATTACCATATCAAGTATGTATAGAGCTATGCTCCTATTTGCGTTTATAAAAACGGAGAAGCAAAAATATAACATGGTATCCTGGATGAGACCCTGGGAACAGAAAGGTGACATTAGTGGAAAGATTGAAATCATGTCATGCCTGGAATTTGGCTAACAGTAATGATCCAGTGTTGGTTTCTTATTGTGCGGATGCAGTGTGGAAATGGAAGAGACGTTAACAGGAGGGGAAAGCTGGTGAGATGGCAGATGGGAACTCTCTGTGCTATCTTTGCAACTTCTTCTGTAAAGTCTAAAAGTATTCCAAAATGAGAGTTTACTATTTAAAAAAGAAAGAGCAAGGAAGAGAGTGATCCTGTGTGTATGTGTATGCAGAGCACAGTTTTTGAAAGCCATACAAGAAACTGTTATAAATGTCTCTATGCATGGGGGCTGGCTGGGCAGAGGGGAGCAGTAAACCAATTTTCCAGTGTTAATCCTGCAGTACTGTGGGAATTCTGTTTTTACCATATGCTCACATACACACACATATATATATATACATACATATATGCAATCCTAGTTATTTGAAATTCTTCACTATAAAGGCTGATTTATAACATTTTGCCGTAGTTTCTCTAGTCTTTAAAAAAATTCGTATGTGTTCATTAATATCTAAATATATACATATTTCATAATTCAGGTAAAAAAACCATTTTCTGGAGACAACCCATAGTTCATCAGCTGGCAAATGGATAAAGAAAATGTGGCCCATCCATACAGTGGAATATTATTCAGCTCTGAAAAGGAGTAAAGCACTGATACATGCTACAACATTGATGGACTTTGAAAACATGATGCTCAGTGAGAGATGCCAGACACAAAAGGCTACAGAGTGATTCCACTGATAATGAAGTGTCCGTAACAGGCAATCCACAGACACAGAAAGTGGATTCATGGTTGACAGGGGCTGGGGAGAGGGATGGGGAGTGACTGCTGATAGGGCTGGGGCTTAATTTTGGGGTGAAGAGAACGTCCTGGAATTAGAGAAGACAGCTTGGTACGTTAGGAATATAAGCCACTGAATTATACAATTTAAAAGGGATAATTCCATGGCATATAAATCATATCTCAGAAAACTGTTGTTAAAAAAGTAATTAAAATATATCATTTTTTAATGTACTTTTTATTTTAACCAAATCTTGTTTTTTAACCAAAGGAAAAAAGTCCCTAGCAAAAAAAATGCTCAAACAGTACAAAAGTATGTGAAGAGAAAACTATAAGTTCTCTTCATCCTTTCCTCAAATCTTTAATACCACTTTCTCCTCATCCTTTCCCCAAATCTTTAATACCACCCTTAGAGTAACAAAGTGAAAACGTGACTGCTACTGGCTGTGCAATATTCCACTGTACAGTAGTTTGTCCCTTCAATCCCCTGTCACAATACATCTAGGTTGCTTCTGGTTTTTTGCCTTTATAAACAACACTGCTGTGAACTTCTCCCCAAACCTTTGCTGTTTCCTGCGGAGAAGGTGAAATGGGATTTCCCTGGAGGGAGAGGACAGGAGCACTGACCCCCAGGGGAGGAAGGACCAGCCTGGCTGGCCGCCTACCTTGAAGGTGATCTCTGCCAGGCAGCGCGTGCACTTGATGTAGAAGCGGAAGATGGGCAGGCCCAGGTAGGACTCGTTCTGCACTGTCTCTTTGCGGGCGTTGAACTTCTTGCCCTTGTAGATATATTCTCCACATGTCTTACACCTGCGAGGCAGGACAGGGACTCAAGCCATCTCAGTACCCTGGTTCTTACTGGTAGGACGCTTTAGCATTCTGGCAGATGGCTGCTTGCATACCTCCAGGGACGGGAAGCTCCCTCCCCCGCCCCCCCAAGAAGACTGCCCCACTGTGTGTACTGATTCCCTTAGACGGCATACTCTTCTCACTAATATCTGCCTGGGTCTCGGCTGAAGTGTTGCCTTCTTGGGAAGCACCCAGACTACGCAGACTAGGTGAGACTCGCCTATCACCCGTTCCCGGAAGCAAGCCTGGAGTTCATGGGGCATCCTGACCTCCAAAGGGCAGATTCCGCCAGGAGGGATGCCACAAGGGGCAAGGCAGAGCTCCCGCACCCTGCCCTCCCGCGGCCCCTCCCGCTCAGATCCTGTGCTCGCTGGCCTCCTGGCTGTTCCTACAAACACCCCAGCTCGGTCCCACCTCCGGGCCTTCGCCCTTGCAATTCCCATAGCCCGTGACACCTTCCACCCCTCAGATCCCGGTTCTGCTGGCATTTCTTCCAACGTTTGCCTGACCACCCAGCGAAGCCCCCTCCCTCCCCGGCCACCGTCCAGTTCCTCTCTCTCTCTTGTGACCATCTATGTGTTCTACATGTGCCTTTCGTGAATATGCCTGAGCCCTTGTGTATTATCTCTACTCCCCACCAGACGGCTCCAGGGGGTCAAGTCCTTTTTATTTATTTATTTATTTATTTATTTAATTTTTTAAATTTTTGTCTGCATCGGGTCTTCGTTGCTGCGCGCGGGCTTTCTCTAGCTGCGGCGAGTGGGGCCTACTCTTCATTGCGGTGCTCAGGCTTCTCATTGCGGTGGCTTCTCTTGTTGCAGAGCACGGGCTCTAGGTGCGCAGGCTTCAGTAGTTGTGGCACACGGGCTCAGTAGTTGTGGCGCACGGGCTTAGTTGCTCTGTGGCATGTGGGATCTTCCCGGACCAGGGCTCGAACCCGTGTCCCCTGCATTGGTAGGTGGATTCTTAACCACTGCACCACCAGGGAAGTCCCGGGGGCTGGGGGAGGGGGACAAGTCTTGATGCCCACAGTGTCCCTGGCACCCAGCCAAGGCCCTGGTGCACAGCAGGTGCCCAGTAAGTGACTGCTGAGGGAAAACGAATGAAGAAAGAGGAGAGAGAGAAGAATACATAAACACGGGCTGAATTTCACTAACAAAGGTGGCTTCGATTACCACTTCGTTTCAGATGTGCTAAGATGTGAAAAATTGTGGTGAGGTACAGTAATTCCGAGGCGGTATGAAGGACGAGGCCTGGGGACTGTGATGGGGAGGGAAGGATGGAGGGGGTTGGGAGGGGGATCCGGAGGGCCTCTCTGAGGGGGTGAGATCTAAGCCAAGTCTTGAAGGGTGAAAAAGAGCCAGCCAGGGCTTCCCTGGTGGCGCAGTGGTTAAGAATCTGTCTGCCAATGCAGGGGACACCGGTTCGAGCCCTGGTCTGGGAAGATCCCACATGCCACAGAGCAACTAAGCCCGTGCATCACAACTACTGAGCCTGCGCTCTAGAGCCCGTGAGCCACAACTACTGAAACCCGCACACCTAGAGCCCGTGCTCTGCAACAAGAGAAGCCACCACAATGAGAAGCCCATGCACCACAACGAAGACCCAACTCAGCCAAAAAAGAAAAAAAAAAAGAGCCAGCCATGTGAGAGCAGAAAGAAAAGTGTCCCAGGCAGAGGCAACAGCTTGTGCAAAGGCCCTGGGGCAGGAACGGACAGGACTGCTGGAGGAAGTGAATGTACGTACAGGACCCTGTCTTGTGTGCACACTCTTATTACCAGTGACTGAGATCTCGACACAGGTACCAGCTAGGACCTCTGAGACATCAGGGATATTAGTCCTGAACGGCAGGAGGGTGAGGTCTGGCACGGTCACTCGCTCACTGGGTCCACGTCTGAGCCAGGACCGACGACCTGGTCTGAGCACTGGGGACGGGACGCTCTCTGTGGGTGCCGGGCACTGGGTCTGTCCACCACAACCAGTGCAGGGGCCCCGTGGTGTCACTCACCTCATGTTGAAGGGGGCCATCAGCCGCACCACGTACTGCCGGTCTTTGGGCAGCTTGAGCTTGGGGATCTTTGAAGGGTCGAAGTCGGGTGGGTAGTATTTCTGTGGGGAGGAAGGAAGGGTCAGGGGAGCTGCTTTCAGACGCAGAGGCAGGCCGGGGGCACAGGGAAGGGGCTCTGGGGAGCTGTGTCTGGGTCCCCAAGACCACTCCCACGTCTGAGGATTTGGTGAGAGGACTCCTAGGACTCGCATACACTTGTCCTCATGGTTACTATTCATTACAACAAAGGGATACAGAGAAAAACGAGCCAAGGGAAAAGGCGTGTGGGGAGGGGCCCAGGGAGACCGGACACAAGCTTCCAGAGACTTCTCCTGATGGAGTCAATTCTCCCAGTGATATATTGTGACAACGTGTGTGAAATGTCCCCCAGGGAAGCTCAGGAAGACCCAGCACCCAGGGTTTTCATTGGGGGCTGGTGTGTAGGCACCTCTGCCCGGCACGTATGACGATTCCAGACTCTAGACTCCTGGAGGGGAGCAGGTGCTCAGCATAAACCATACTGTTTGTACAAACAATTTAAACCCAGGGAGCCATTCTTTTCAGAGAACATTGGGAACCATCCCAAAATTCAGGTTTCCGGATACCAGGCAAAGTCTAGCATTGCAAGCCAGCCTTTCTAAGGCAGCAGCCTCAAGCCTGTTGCATTAACTCTTTCTGCACAGAAGCCTGAGATGGGAGATGTGGGGAAGGAGAGTTTGGATTATGAAAGAGAACTACATACGATAATCAGAAAATAAAGCACTTTGCGTTTTGAGCACTTACTAGGCTCCACATAGTACACAGAGAGCTTTATGTCTCCTGCCTCACGGAATTCTAGCAAAGACTCTATGAGACAGAGAATGGTGTACCCATTTCACAGAGGAGGAAACTGAGTTCTGGTGGTTTCAGCTACTCAGGGTCACACAGTGTGAGCAGCAGAGCCAGGATTCAGACCCAGGGACACAGCTCTGGGGAAACTGTGGTACAGTGATTAGGAGCATCAGTTACAGAGCTGGCGGGGAGGGGTGTCTGGGTCTGATTCCTCTACTCTCTGGCTATTACATAACCTCTCTGGGCCTCAGCTTCTTCATCTGAAGAAGGGATAACCTGTCCCCCTGAGAAGACTTGATGAACAAGGCACTTAGAGCTGTGCCTGGCACACAGAAGTATCTACCAGCAAGTTATGGAAATAGCTGGGCTGCCACCTGGATCCTCGGGATGGAAGGACTTTCACGGACTCGAAGTCCGGCACACTGCACTGGGGCTGGCTGGGGCTGAATTTCTAATATAGGTGTTTAAAAGATTAGAGCACTGAGTCACTGTAACGGACATCATCCTGGGCTCCAAGCCACCAGTCTGGAGGTCTCCTCTCTACTCCGTCCAGACATCTTAGGCTTACATACTCCCACGCTGGGGAGCTCACCCCCATCCTGGGAGCACACACCCTGCTGAAGGGCGGGGAACAGGGACTCAGAATTCCGGAGCGCTCTTCTCCAGAAGCTGAATCCTGCCTTCCAGAGACCAGCTCCACACCCCAAGAGTCCCAGTTTTCCCCAACAGAACTGAGAGAAGCTGAGGCAATTGGAAGGGTCCCTGCCAGCGGAGCAGAAGAGCTTAGCAAAGCCTAATCCCTCCAAGGAACACGATTGGCTAGAACCCCAAGCGGGGAGAGACTTAACAGAGCCACGCCTCCTGGAGATGAGGATGTAAAGTGGGAATACCAATATCCTAAGGAAGCTCCGCCCCCGAGCGAAGTGATTGGATAATTCCCTTCAGAAAATCCAATCAGAAGTGACTGGGTAAATAGCCTAAGCCCCGCCCCCACAGGTGACTGGGTACACCCCAGCCTCGAGGGAAAGGCTTAGTGAAGGCCCACCCTCCGCAGGAGGTGATTAGGAGAAGTCTAGAGAGCCCCGCCCTGCAGAAGGCCGTTGGGGAAGAAAGCAAAGGCCCTAATAGGAGAGTATAAGTAGCCCTCCGCGGCCCGAGCTCCGAGATGTCCCGCCCCAGGTCGAAAACCCTAGTTGCCCAACACTTACGTTTAAAACTTTTCGCTCCGACATCTTTACCTCCTACTCTTCTCACGACCACGGGAGTACTGAATAGGCTGTTTGTCGAACTTCCCCGACCATCTATCCCTTGTATTTCCGCTTCCGTCACTTCCTTCAACCGCTGTTATTGGCTGCCGCGTACACAGCTTGCCTTTTCATTGGTTCAGATCCCCGCCTGTCAACATTCGAGTCCGTCTGTATTCCCTCCCCAGTTGCAACTTCGGTAAGGGCGCAACAAAAGGTTCCGGGATCGGTGTGGATTTGAAGTTCCGAGGAGGAGGCGCTGCGCCCTCTAGAGGTGAGCAGCGACTGGTTAAAATTTCGTCGTCACGCGACATGGCTGCTGGTCGCTACATTCCCTGTGGTTTGTTCTTTTATTAAGCAAATGTAGAACTCAGCGTTGAGCGCTTACCTTGTGTGTTCGGCTCCGGGAACCTACACATCGTTCCCGTGTCCCTAGCGCTCACCTGAGGACTGGGGCAGTTCTTACGATCCACACAGCTCCACAAAGAAGCACCCTGGACGCCCCCCACCCCAAGTTTATCTTGAGTCACAGGCAGAGACTCAAAGACCAGGCTCCAAACCTACCTCCCCCTACAAACACTCGCTCCCAGATGTCCCCCCCATTGTTTGCCTCTGCGTTGTCCCTCTAAAGAGGTCGTTCCTTCCCTAGCCTCCTCTCTTCCTTTTACAAATGTTTGTTCTGTGTCAAAGATGTGCTCAGTCACTGGGGACACATCAGAGAAAAAGACGTAAGATTTCTGCCCTCATGGAGATCACAGTCTGTCTGGTGGGACTGACGGGACAATAAACACACACAAAAACCCTTTCGGGTCCTGGTAAATGATCTGAAGACAATACAACAGGGAGACATATGGCAAGTGATGAGAAGGGGCTACTTTAGATGTATGAGTGTCCTATGACTGTTGTAACAAATTACCACAAGCTCAATATTTTTAAACAACATATTTATTAGAGTTTTGGAGGTCAGAAATCTAAAATGGGTGGCAGGTTCCTTCCGGAGGCTTCAGGAGAGAATCCACTTCCTTGTCTTTTCCAGCTTCTAGAGGCTGCCAGAGTTCCATGGCTCATGGTCCTGGATCACTCTGACCTCTGCTACCACTGTCACATCACCTTCTCTGTCTCCCTCTGACCCTCCTGCTTCCCTTTTATAAGGTCACTTGTGATTACCTTGGGGCCACCTGGATAATACAATATAACTCTACTTCATTTTCATTAACTTTAAAAAATATATTTATTTATTTATTTGGTTACACCAGGTCTTAGTTGTGGCAGGCGGGCTCCTTAGTTGCAGCAGGTGGGCTCCTTAGTTGCAGCTTGCTGGCTCCTTAGTTGTGGCATGCGAACTCTTAGTTGCAGCAGGCATGTGGGATCTAATTCCCTGACCAGGGATATGAACCTGGGCCCCCTGCATTGGGAGCATGGAGTCTTAACCACTGCACCACCAGGGAAGTTCCCATTTTCATTAACTTAATGAAAGGTCCTCAATCTTTAAGGATCCTCAAGATTGTTAAATTAATCACATCTGCAAAGTCCCTTGTGCTGTGTAAGGTATCACATTCACAGGTTCTGGGGATTAGCACATGGATATCTTTGGAGGGGGTCTTTATTCTGCTTGCCCTAGATGAGGTGGTCAAGGAAGGCTTCTTGGAGGAGGTGACCTTGGAATTGAGACCTGAGTGAAAGGTACAGAGAAGCTCCTGGATTGAGAAAATCCTTCAGAGCCTGGCTGTGTTGCCCCCTCCTCAGAGAGAGCTTCCCAGACAAACTCATGTCCCATTGGTGTCCACCCACAGTGGGGCTCACATCTGGGCAACTTTTTTTTTTTTTTTTTAAACTTTGGGTTTATTTATTTATTTATTTATTTTTATTTATTTATGGCTGTGTTGGGTCTTTGCCTCTGTGCGAGGGCTTTCTCCAGTTGCGGCAAGTGGGGGCCACCCCTCATCGCGGTGCGCGGGCCCCTCATCATCGCGGCCTCTCTTGTTGCGGAGCACAGGCTCCAGACGCGCAGACTCAGCAATTGTGGCTCACGGGCCCAGCCGCTCCGCGGCATGCGGGATCCTCCCAGACCAGGGCTCGAACTCGTGTCCCCTGCATTGGCAGGCAGACTCTCAACCACTGCGCCACCAGGGAAGCCCTGGGCAACTTTTGAGGTGAACCAAACTGAACTGAACTGAATGGATTCATCATTCCATCCCAGGCGGAACACCCACCACCCCTGCCCTGACTCCCCCAGCCCCGTCTCTTCCTCTGGTCTGGCCCTGACCCCGTGTGTGGCAGTGGGGATTCACTGTGTGTGTGTGTCCTGGTCTGTCCTCTCCTCCCAGGGTCTCATGTGGATCTGTTAAAAGAAGGAAGAGTCCTGATTCTAGTGGCAATGATCCTTTACTAATTAAACAATTAAAAAATTCTCATATTGACAGTTCACAAAACATTGCACTGTGTCAAAGGAGGCAGGGAGTACATCCCCATTTCACAGACTGAGAAACTGAGGCTCAGAGAGGCAAAGTCACTTGTCCAAGGTTGCCCAGCAACTCGGCAGCAGTGAACCCAGGCCAGTCAGGTCCCATCCACCCTTAGTTGGATGTCAAGGGCACAGCCCCTCTTCGGGGGTGCAGGGAACCCCTACTACTTGCCCAGGGTCATGGAGGCAACGGCGGGGAGACTCCAGGCGCTTGATTCCCCATAGTCAGTGAGGTCCAGAGCAGCCACCTGGATGCAGTACTTGGCTTGGGGCCTCACAGCCTTGAGGGTGAAGGATGTGCCTTCAATTGGTCCCACCTGAAAGCAGAAGGAGGTCTGGGTCAGTGGAAACAAGGAAGCTATGTGATCAAGCCTTCCGTCCCCATGTTCAGGCTGCTGCTCCAAGACTCAGGCACCAATGTCAATCCTCAACGGCATGCCCTCTGCGGCCCCCTGTACATCTTCGGACATCTTAAACATCTTGCTGAGCAGGGAGAACCTGCCCCTCCCTGGCCAGCCAATTCTTGGTCGACCAGGAGCATGCCTTTCATATAAAAACCAATCCACCCCGAGTCCACACCCCCATCCATCCCCTCCCTCTACTGGTCACACACCAGCCCATATCCCCACCCTGCCCTAAATCACCCCAGGGCCAGATGCCAAGCAACTAGAGACCACCCTGCAGCCCAGAGCCCACTGGAATTATTCAAACTCGCTTACCCTAAGCTGTTCACCCGCCCCGCCTAGACTTCCCCGAGGAAACCCCAATCCACCTCTGGCCTGGGCTCTCCCCTGGCTCCCACTTCAGCCTCCTGATGTCCCAAAGTTGCCCACATGGTCCTGCGTGGCGTGATGTGTCCTCTTTTCTGGGGAAATGTAATAAATTCTTCTTTCCTTGGCCTTGACCTCTCCATGTCCTCACTCAGGCACCTCCACAGATTAAAATCCCTGGGCACCAATGAGACACCCTCTCAGCTCTGCCTTTCCGGTTCTCCGCCCTGCCCCCTCTGTCCCCGCCACTCCACACTCTCCCTCCAGCATCGGGGTCCCCCTCATCCTTGGCATGTCCCATGTCAGCCACCACCGGCAGCTTCCCAAGGTCAGGTGTGACTGTGTCCCTCCTTCCTCTGCACAAGCTGTCCCATATGGCAGCCGGATGTGACGCTTTACGTTTTAAATTTAGATTAATCTTTGCACAATCTTGCGAATACACCAAAGTTACTGGCTTGTGCACTTTAAAACAGAGAGCTTCGTGGCATGTAAATTCTGTCTCAATTTTAAAATTGCAAGCGTTTACAAAATTAAATTAATGAATACTACATCGACTTTAAAAGCCAATTCCTCGGCTCCTTACCAGGTTGCAACCGCCTGGCAGCCTCACGCGGCCCGAGGCTACCGTCTTGGACGGTGTGGATGTGGAACATTTCTACTGTTGCGGAAGGTTCTAAGGGACAGGATTGCAAAAGCCTAAACCCTGCAAAGACTCAGCTCCTCAGCCCAGCGTCCAAGGCTGCCCAGGACACAACTGCCCTGCCCATATGCTCACTGACTGATACCCTGCCTTTATTTTTTAAGAATGTAAAACAATATATTGGTGCTCTCAACTCAGGTGAAATTCACATGACGTAAAATTAACCATTCCAAGGTGGATAATCTAGTGGCATTTAGTACATTCACAGTGTTGGGCAACCATCACCACTATCTAGTTCCAGAAGATTCCATCCCCCCAAAAAGAAGACCCATCCCCATTAGCAGTCACCCCCTCTCCCTCCCCCAGCCCCTGACAACCACTAATCCAGTCTCTGTCTCTGTGGATTTGCCTGTTCTGGACGTCTCCCATCAATAGAATCACACACAGTGTGTCCTCCTGTGTGTGGCTTCTCTCACTGAGCATCGTGTTCTCAGGGTCCATCCACGTTGTAGCGAGTGTCAGTGCTTCTCTCCTTTTCATGGCTGAGTGATGTTCCCGTGTGTGGAGGGACCACATTGTGTTTATCCATCACCCATTGATGGGCACTTGTGTTATTTCCACCTTTTGACCATTGTGAGTGGTGCTGCTGTGAACATTCGTGTACAAGTAATTGTTCGAGGCCCTGTTTTCAATTCTTTTGGGTAGATGCCCAGGAATGGAACTGCTGGGCTGCGTTCATGTCGCACACCAGCGCCCCAAGCTGTGACCCACACCCCACTGTACCTTTGCACACGCTCTTCCCTCTACCCGGAACCGCCCTCCCCGTCACCTCATCCTCCTCACCTGGCGGAAGCGGGCAGCTCCGTGACGCTTGTAGCGGATCCGGTACTTGAGTGAGAAGATCTCTGGGAAGGGCCAGGACCGGGGGGGTTCCCATTGCACCCAGAGCCGCTGCCCAGGGAGGGGGCTCAGGCGCACACCTTCTGGAGGGTCCGGTTTGACTGATGGACAAGCAGGAGGCAGGGTCAGTGGAGGGCACATTCATTCATTCATTCAACCAACCAACCAATAAATATTAATTGAGGGTCTGCTGAGTGTCCAGGGATGTTCTGGATACTGGGGACAGAGTAGTCCTGTCACCTTGGAGCTCAAGTCCCCGGGGCAGAAGATAAGACACAAGAGGCAGATCCGAAGGTCATAAACAGGAGGGAAGAAAGCTCAGGAGTGCAAGGAGGGTAGTGGGTTGCAATGTTTTTGGAGACATAACTCACATACCAGAGAATTCACCCTTTGAAAGTGTACAGTTCAGTGGTTTTAGTATATTCACAGTGTCATGCAACCATCACCACCATTTAATCCGGAACATTCCATCTCCCCAAAAGAAGCCCCATCCCCGTGAGCAGTCAGCCCCCCATTCCTCCCTCCCCCGCCCCTGACAACCACAAACCCACTCTCTGTGTCTGTGGATTTGCCTGTTCTGGACGTTTCCCATCAATGGAATCACACACTGTGTGTCCTTCTGTGTCTGGCTTCTCTCACTGAGCATCGTGTTCTCAAGGTCCATCCAGGTTGTAGTGAGTGTCAGTGCTTCTCTCCTTTTTATGGTTGAATAATATTCCATTGTGGGGATGGACACGTTTTGTGTATCCATTAATCAGTTAATGAGCATTTGTGTCGTTTCTAATTTCTGCCTATTATGGATAATGCTGCTATGAACATTCATGCACAAGTTTTTCTGCAAACGTGCTTTCCATTTTCTCTTAGGTATATACCTAGAATTGGAAGAGCTAAACATGTTACCTAGAACATGGTAACATGTTTAGCTCTTTGAGGGACTGCCAGTCTGTTTTCTAATAACCACCAGCAATGTATGATGGTTTGCAATTTAAAAAAAAATGCTTAGGGAGGACTCACTGAGGAGATGACATCTGAGTTGAGAGCTAAAGGAGGTGAGGGAGTGAACAGTGTGGAGACCTGGGGGAAGAGCCTTTCGGGCAGGGGGAACATCACATGTAAAGGTCCTGGGGCAGGACTGTGCCTGGTGTGTTGGAAGAACAGTGAGGAGGCCCATGTGGCTGGAGCATAGTGAGCGAGGGGGAGAGAGGGAGGAGGGGAGGGCAGGGAGGGGGCAGGAACAGATGGTGGGAGCCCTGGAGGGCTGTAGGCAAGGCAACAATGGGACCTGACTCAGGTGCTCACAGGCGCCCTCTGGTGGCTGCTGTGGGGAGGACAGACTGTGGGCAAGAGGGCAGGAGCCCAGGGCAGGCGCCCAGGGCAGGACCTGACTCAAATGCTCACAGGCGCCCTCTGGTGGCTGCTGCGGGGAGGACAGACTGTGGCGAAGAGGGCAGGAGCCCAAGATGGGACTTGACTTGAGTGCTCACAGGCGCCCTCTGGTGGCTGCTGTGAGGAGGACAGATGGGGGTGAGGGCAGGAATAGGGGACCAGGATGGAGGGGCTGCCACTGGTCCAGGTGGGCGGTGATGGAGGTTGGACCAAGTAGGGGCTCAGGAGAGGGGAGAAGTGGGCGGATTCTTGCTGAATTGTGAAGGTGGAGCCCACAGGATCCGTGAGGGATGGACAGGATCTCATCCTGACAGGTGGGAGGTGGGCGTGTTGTGGGGGAGGAGCAGGAGCAAGGGGGACCCTCCACACCCCCACCACTGCCCCTACTCACTGACGTGCTCTGGGACAAACGGCACGAAGCTGCTGCTGACGCCCCGGGGGTGGACAGCCGTGATGTTGAGCACATAGGGCACCATGGAGAACATCTGGATGTCAGGGATGATACAGCTGGTGGCCTCTGGTGTCTGCTGGAGGCAGGGCCAGCTCTCCCCATGGGCTGCCACGCCAAGCCTGGACACCGAGTGCGCTGTGAGGGTCCCAGCACTTCCTGCTGGCCCCCTGTGCCCTGGACCCCGAGTAGGGACAGCAGGTGAGGAGTCCTGCTCTTGGCTGTGTGATCCTAGGGACCCCTCACTCCAACATCACAGAGCCCGGGGGACCCAGGGTCGGGGGTAAAACCCACAGGGAGATGCTAGGGTCCGAATTCTAACACTTTCTGGGGGGACTTCCCTGGCGGTCCAGTGGTTAATAATCCGCCTTCCAATGCAGGGGACGCGGGTTCGATCCCTGGTCGGGGAACTAAGATCCCACATGCCGCGGGGCAACTAAGCCCACGCGCCACAACTCCTGAGCCCGCGTGCTCTGGAGCCCATGTGCCACAACTAGAGAGAAGCCCATGCACCACAGCGAAGAAGAACCCGCATGCCACAGCAAAGACCCAGCACAGCCAAGTAATAATAATAGTAGTTTTTAAAATAAATAAATAAAGCTTTCTGGAACGTCAACATGCCAGCCTTAGAATTCCAACATTCCCAGGACTACGATTCACGGATTCTGGAATCTGAAATAATAAGATTCCAATTCTCTCGAGTTCTGACACCCCAAGATTTCAGACTCTAGAGCCTGGAGCTCAGCACCGTCCACAGAAACTTCCACAGCATCCAAAACGTTCTGCTTCTGCCCTGTGGATATGAAGCGCGGCTAGTGCAGCTGAGTGGGACTTTTTGATTTATTTCATCTAAGCTGAATGAAAAGTTTCCACCTATCAGAAAGCGTGGGAAAGTTCCTCAGAACAACTCAGGTGTGTGAATCTACTTTTCCAAACACAAATGTTATGAAATCTAATCAGAGATCAAGAATATCTGACTGGGGGACTTCCCTGGTGGCGCAGTGGTTAAGAATCCATCTGCCAATGCAGGGGACACGTGTTCGAGCCCTGGTCCGGGAAGATCCCACATGCCGCGGAGCAACTAAGCCCGTGTGCCACAACTACTGAGCCTGAGTGCCACAACTACTGAAGACCGTGCGCCTAGAGCCCATGCTCCACAAGAGAAGGCACTGCAATGGGTAGCCTGTGCACTGCAATGAAGAGTAGCCCCCGCTCACCACAACCAGAGAAAGCCTGCGGGAAGCAACAGGAAGACCCAAAGCAGCCATACATAAATAAATAAATTTATTTTTTAAAAAAAGAATTTCTGATTGAATGTTTAGCATCTGAATTGAAGTGTGACACATGTGTAAAGCACACATGGAATTCCATAACTTAGTATAACAAGACCGAATGCAAAATTTCTCATTAATTTTTAAAGTATTGATTACATGTTGAAATAATACTTTAGATAATCCTATTAAATGCTATGAAATCAATTTCTAGTATAAGTTTAAATATATGAATCGTATATAAGCATGTTAAAGTACATTGCATTCGATCATATTAAATGATAAACATTTGGAATACTTAGATACTATTTAAATAAAACATTAAAGCCAATGTCACCCATTTCTTTTTCTTTTTTAAATGTGGCTTCTAGAAAATTTTACCCTCCACATGTGGCTCGCAGTACATATTTTAGGGAGTATATTTCTAAGGGTTGGTGGTGCTCTAGAATTCTGAGGCGTTCAGGCTCTCACTAAGTCCCCAGCTTCCCTGATCCTAGGGGGTCAGCCCAGATGTAGAATCCCCAGGAAACCCTCCAGGCTCTCTGACCTGTACGTGGCAATGAAGGACGTGGGTCTGGAGGAGTTTGGAGCGAGCGGCAGGGTCCAGGAGCAATCCACTGCGATCGGGTACCTAGAGGCCTGGCACCGCACCCTGGGCTGGGTGGGAGCTGCTGGGGGGCCCGGAGAGAGAGGGAGAGCGTGAGCTTCTGATTCACCCGGGACTGTCAAAGCCTTACCATGGCTTGGCCCCCACCTCACTTCCAGCCAGTGCTGGGCACACATTAGGAGCCTAATAAAGGTTTGTGGAATGAATGAGTACATGAATGAAAGGCACCTACATCATCTCTCACTCTCACTACAACCCACCAAGGCAGGAACTATTAGCCCATTTTCCAGATGGGGAAACTGAGGTTGAAGGAGCCACAGAGGGGACCTAGGGTTGGCGGGGATTTCTGGTGGGAGGGAGATGCTTTACCGGACCCCCTCTTTGTGACGGTTTTGTTTTGAATCACATGAAATGAATGGATAAAATTAAAATTTCTTTCTCTCCCACCCTCCCTTCCTCCAGGCTGTGGCTGCCACTTCCCGGTCCCTTTGGGGTAGCTCTTGCCCTCTCTGTGCCTCAGTCTCCCCCAGCCATGCAATGGGATGGTAACCCCCTCCCATCAGTGGTCATACAGAAGGTGTGTGAGCTCCCACCCCACCCAGAATGTTCCACGGCAGACAAAGTCCAGTCCTCAGACAGTGTCCCTCTGCCCTGGCTCCCCCTACCCCCCCGGGTCCCCACATACCTTCTCTCCCGCAGCAAAGTGAGCAACCCACCCAGGAGGTGAGGGTGAGGACCAGGACAAGTCTTGGGGCCATGGCTCAGGCGGGATCTGCTTTCAGGGGCTGGGGCAGGGAGCACCCTCGGGCAGGCAAGGGACTCAGGTCCCACCCAGGGGAAAACCCAGCCCCCAGTCAAGGCCCCCTACTTCCCCTTCCCCTTCTGACTCACTGCCTGGTTCATGGGGCTCCGGAGGAGGAGCCCCCAGTCCCTTCACCGGCCACCCCCAGTCTCGGGTGCAGAAGGCCCCAAAGGTGGGGGCAGAAGGAGGAGGCCACGAAAGGGAGAAGTGGTGACCCCGTGGCCTTTCCCAGAAGAGCCTTCCTTCCGGCTGCAGCGAGGAGGGGGCACCCCGGGGAGGGCGATGATGACAGGGAGAAAGACAGAGAGAGGCCAGGGCGGGGAGGAACAGAGAGCAGCTGGCACCGACAGAAGATGCCGATCATTCATCAACCACAGAGACGGGGACCCCCCCCCCCACCAGCCACATTCCACGCTCCAGGCCACAGAGAGGCAGAAACTCAGGCTCTGGGAAGGCAGCCCCGAACCGTGGACATTCTCCAAGGGCCTGGGACGCCCGGGGACAGGCAGAGCCTCTGCTGGACGCTGAGGAAACCTGGGGAACAGGCTGGACACGGAGCTGCCTTCCTGCCCGAGCTGGAAAGAGCCAAGAACCCCCAGGGGATTTCAGGGGGTTGGCCCAGGGGCAAGGAGGCTGTGGGAGGGTGTGGGACACTCCCACCAGGGCCGGGTTTAGGGTGAGGACAGTGAGGTAAGTCGTGCAGCCTCAGATTCTGTCTTCATTTGACATTTGCATATTTTGTTCATCGTGAACTTTTGGGAACCCATTCTGACTTTTAGAAATATCGCAGTAACTGGGGAATTCCCTGGCAGTCCAGTGCTTACGACTTCGCGCATCCAAGGCAGGAGGCGCGGTTCATCCCCTGGTCTGGGAACTAAGATGCTGCGTGGCGTGGCCAAAAAAAAAAAAAAGAAAGAAAAAAGATTCTGCAGTAACATAGTAACATAGTGTACATCTCGGGGACTGAGTCCTGCCTTGCTCTCCTCACCCTAATCCCCAATCCCTGCTCTGGGCCGCCCCTTCCCCGCTTTGCAGTGGGAGCCCAGCAATCAGGCCACACGAGGCTTTCATCCTCTGCTCCGTGAGCTTTTATTCCTGGGGTGGGGTCTGATGATAAGACCAGACGTGAGGGAGGGGACTCACAGATTCTCCGGCGCAGGGAAGGGTACACGGTCAGGGCCGGGGTCTAGACTGACCAGCGCATGCAGGGACCAGTGGGGCCGTGGAGGCAGTGAGGGATCGTTGGGAAGGAGCCCAGGCTGGTCTCCAAGTGCAGATGGTCAGTGCGTGAGTCTGGAAGCCCCGACTCGGGGCCTGGAAGGCGGAGGGCAGTGCTCTGATCTCAGCGGCCCTGGGCCTGGAGTCTTTGCATCTGCAGGATCTGACTCAGAATCCGCTGTACATCTTCATCCATCTGACCCTGGGGCAGGAGGTGGAGAGAAGCGGAGAGAGCCTGGGCGTCCCCCACCCCCCCCCCCCCCCAGCTTCTCCATTCCCCTCCCCGACCCCCTGCCCCGGAGGCCATGAACCTCTTCCCTTGACCAGCGTCCCATTGTACAGATGGGGACACTGAGGCCCAGAGAGCAGCAGTGGCGCACCCAAAGCCAGGGTGACTCACCTGAATGGCATAGAGGAGGTGGCTCCTGTACAAGGCCACCACTGCACTGTGGTACCTGGCAGCTTCCTGTGGGTGTGGGGAGGGCGCTCAGAAAAGCAGAACCCCCTCCACGATATGCCAGAAAGCCCCCTTTGCACCCCGAGCCCCTAATTAGATGGCAGGCACCGGCGTGACAGTGCTGCTTGCTAAAATACTGAATTGCTTTCCTCCCACGCCTGGCCCATGTGCCCAACCTCCTGCCTGCCTGTCACCCTCCTGGGACCCCTGTGCCCGGCGGGTGGGCGAGGCTCTCACCTCCAGCTGCTCCCGTAGAGCCTTCACCTGGCCGCGAAGGGCCTCCACCTCCGAGGAGCCTGGGGCTCCCGGCTGGTCCTTCAGTGCCTCCTTAAGACTGAAGACTTCCTTGGAGAGCTCTGTGATCTGAAGTGGGATCGGGGGAGGGTCAGCTAGCACCCTGAGGCCGGGGCTGGGGGCGGGCGACCTTTCCAGGCAAAGGACAGGCCTTGGAGGGAAAGTCGCATCCTAGAGGTTAGCAAACTCTGCCCTGCAGGCTGAGTCCGGCCCATCGGCTAAGAATGGTTTCCACATGTTAAATGGTTGAGGGGGAAGAAGTCAGAAGAAGAATGACATTTCACGACATGTGCAAATTAAACCAAATTCACATTTCCATGGCCAAACGTAAAATTTTATTGGCGCACGGCCAAGCCCATTCATTGTCACGGCGTCTACAGCTCCTGCATCAGCGGCAGAGCTGAGTGCCGTGGCCAACCAAGTAAGGCCAAAAACATTGACCGTCTGGCCCTTTACAGAAAAAGCCTGTGGATCTTGGAGTCCCGGAAAGTGAAAGCGGAGACAGACAGAACAGGAGGGCTGAAAGCAGCCTGGCCTGGTGGGGCCGGGTCAGACAGGCCAGGGTTTGGGTCCTTCTCTACCCTTTCCCTGCTGGAGATCTTGGGAAGATGACTTAACCCCTCTGAATCTCAGTTTCCTCATCTTTAAAGAGAATCACACTTCTCACCTTGGTAGGCTGTTGTGATTAAGTTTAAACTGTGTCAGCAAACAGCAGGCACTCAATAAATGCTGGGCTTTATTGTTATTTCTATAGATCAGAGGTTCTCAACCAGGGGTGATCCTGCCTCCCGGGGATGCCAGGCAATATCTGGGGACATCTGTGTTTGTCGCCACTGGGGGTGCTCCTGATATCGAGTGGGTAGGGGCCACGAATGCTGCTCCACACCCCACAGTGCCCGGGATGGTCCCCCCCGCAAAGAATAACCTAGCCCCAAATGTCACTAGTGCTGAGGGGGAGGAACCCTGCTACAAATAAACCATAATCCCTACCACAATTTTATCTTCATTTTACAGAGGTGGAAACTGGGGCTCAGAGAGGTCAAGTGACTTGCCCAGGGTCACACAGCAGGTTGGGGATGGGTGACTCTGTGTGCTAAAGCACCTGGGGCTCTGGGGGTCACATCCACTGTCTCGTGAGGTGCTGTGTGACTTCGAGACACTCAGTTTGCCTCCTGGAGCCTCTGTTTGCTCATCTGGAAAATGGGCTGATTTCCCAAGACACTTTCAGTTGGGACATTCTTAGATTCCCTCCAACCTCTGTCGAGTGGGGGGCCCCCTGACTGAGCACAAGAAAAGGGGACCCACCTTCTTGTCCTTCTCCTTGGCCCTCTCCAGGGCCTCCTGGGCACGGCTCTGGGCCTGGCGTGCCCGCTCGGCCTCGGTACGTAGACCCCGCAGCTGCTGCTCTGCGGTGGCCAGCTGGGCCTCGGCCGCGTGCCGTTCACTCTTCATGAATAGCGCCTCCCGCTGCACCTGCGGCCCAAACCCATGTGTGACCCTGAGGACGTCTGGACCCCAAAGATGCCTGGACCCCAAAGATTCTGACCCTTCTATTTTGGTCTGAGGCTATTCAAGCCCATTTGACCTCAAGGAATTTGATTCAGGGAAGTTCTGGATTTCTTTGGGCATGATGAACATTCTGACTCTGCCAAGCTGTGTGTCCTTAGACAAGTGACATAAGCTCTCTGTGTCTCAGTTTGCTCATACATAAAACGAGGATAATAAGAGCCTCCACGTCACAGGGTGATTGTGGGGATAAAATGAGAAAATACATGGAACACACTTAGAGTGGTGCTTGGCACACAGTAAGTGCTATCTTCAAGTTTGTGATGTTGTTGTTTTTGTTAGTATTATTATTACATAATGAACGTTATTATCATTATTATTACAATATAACCAGTGTTCTTTTCTCTGCCAGTGGTGTGAAGGTTTGTAGATTTCTTACAAAATGAAGGAAAAACAGAAGAGTCTGGATGAAAAGCAAACAAATGCCCCAAAATTGATGACTGCATTTTCACAAAAAATATCAAGATCAGAGCAGTGTTAGATTTGCAAAAACTGATCCTGGGGGGATCATTGGCCTTTATAGAAATAATAGGTCAGGGAAAATGGATAATAATTAGATGTTCACTTAGTACAGACTGGCTACACCTTAACAATTAAAAAAAACAAACAAACTAAGTCTGAATCAAATCAGACTTGCAAAATTTACCCACAAAAGAAGTGATCATGAAGGAAGGTAAAATTTAGAAAATAGGGCTTCCCTGGTGGTCCAGTGGTTAAGACTCCATGCTTCCACTGCAGGGGGCACAGGTTAGATCCCTGCAAGCAGTGCAGCCAAAAAAAAAAAAAAAAAAAAAAAAACTAGAAGAGCATGTTCTTGGAACAATAATCCCGGCTGCAATTATTAATCACTTATACCATCACTGTCCTAAGTAAAATTAAACCATTTAATTTTCATGTGAGGACTAAGAACCATTATTAGCTCCATTATACAGGTGAGTAAACAGAGGCATGGAGAGAAAAATGCTTCCCTGATGACAATTAACAAACGTGGCTTTTTATTCACATATTTGTTAAAACAGCTGCTAGGTTTTTTTGCGGGATGTGTGTGTGTGTGTGTGTGTATTTAAGAAAAGAGATGGGGTCAAAAGATCCACCTTCAGGACTTCCCTGGTTGTCCAGTGGTTTAGAATCCTCCTTCCTCCACTGCAAGGGGTGTGGGTTCGATCCCTGGTCAGGGAACTAAGATCCCACATGCTGCGGGGCAACTAAGCCCGCATGCTCTAGAGCCCGCGTGCCACTAGAGAGCCCGTGCGCCGCAACTACTGAGCCCGTGCACCGCAACAAAGATCCCACATGCCGGGGACTTCCCCAGTGGCACAGTGGTTAAGAATCCACCTGCCAATGCAGGGGACAAAGGTTCGAGCCCTGGTCTGGGAAGATCCCACATGCCGCGGAGCAGCTAAGCCTGTGCACCACAACTACTGAGCCTGCGCTCTAGAGCCCACGAGCCACAGCTACTGAGCCCACGTGCCTAGAGCCTGTGCTCCGCAACAAGGCACCGCAATGAGAAGCCTACGCACCACAACGAAGAGTAGCCCCCGCTCGCCGCAACTAGAGAAAGCCCGCCCGCAGCAACAAAGACCCAACACAGCCAAAAATAAATAAATAAATAAATAATAAAAAGGAAGATGGCAAAAAGGGCTAACCATTAGAAAAAATGATGGGACCAAAATGGCCAAAAGGTTTTTAAAAAGAAAATACCAGTTGAAACACCCAGGAGGTCAGAATGGCTGCAGGGTCAAAGGTCCACCTGGATATATCGCAGCGTCAAGTCTCTGCAGGATTGAAACCGATGGGGTCGAAACATCACATGGCTGTGGAGTCAGAACAGACCACCAACTGGCTACGGGCTGTGCCCGATGAGGATACCGCCACGCTCACCTGGAAGACCTCAGCGCTGGTCTTCTCGTGGCGTCGCCCCAGCTCCTCCAGCTGCCCCTGCAGCCGGGCCACGTCGGCCTGCAGGGCACCCACGACGCGCTCGTGCTCCAGGCGGGCCACGCTGCCCACACGCTCGCGCTCCAGCTCTGCCCGCAGACGGGCAGCCTCCTTGCCCGTGGCCACCACCTCCTGCTCCAGGCTGGCCGCCCGGCCCCGCAACTCCAGGGCCTCCTCCTGCAGCCGGTGATGCTCCGAGGCCGGCACCGCTGCCTGGCGGAGCCCCTCGGACGCCTCACGCAATTCCGCCAGGCCCCGCCGAGCCTCCTCGCAGGCCGCGGCCAGCTCGGCGGCCCGGGCCTCAGCCGCGTCCCGCGCCTGGCCCAGCTTCACGGCCGCGTCCCGCTGCTGCTCCCCAGCGGCTGTGGCCGTGGCCAGCTGCTCCCGTAGGGCCTGCAGCTCCCGGCTCAGCTCCAGCCGCAACTCCTCCCGCTGGGCCAGCTCTGCCCGCAGGCCCCGAGCCTCCTCCTCGGCCAACAGCCGGCCGGCCTGGGCCTCGTCCAGCCGGGCCGAGGCCGCTTCCAGCTCCCGGAGGCGGCGGTCCCGGTCTCGGAGGTCCTCCCGGGCCTGCTCCAGGGCGGCCCGCAGCTGGCCTGTGTCACCGCTGCCGGCCCCGCCAGCCCCACCGCCCTCGGCCTCCGCGGGCTCAGCCTTGCCGTGGGCCGCCTCCAGCCCGGCAGCACTGGGGTGCAGGGCGGGGCCTGGGGTGACCCTCGGGGTCGTGGCCTCCACTCCCGTGGCCTCCGTTTTCATGGTCCCTGTGCCTGTGAGCTCTTCTGGCACAGCACCTGTTCCACTGGCCTTCCATTCTGGTTCCTCTGTTTTCATATTTGTGGACTCTGCTCCCGTGGCCTTTGTTTCTGGGTTTCCTCCTTCTTCTAGAGTTTTCGTTTCTGTGACCTCAGCCCCTGTGGCCTTTGTCTCCAAGCGCTCGGCTCCCACACCCTCCGTTTCCGTGGCCTCAGCGTCCGTGGGTCTTGTTTCCGTGGCCTCAGCCACCACGGATGCTGCTTCCAAAGCTCTGGCTTCCATGGTTTCTACTCCTGCAGCCTCCTCATCTGTGCTCTCGGCTCCATTAACTCTGGTTTCCGGAGCTGCAGTGACGTTAAGCTCTGTTTGCACCGGTCCGTTTCTGGTGGTCTTGGCTCCCAGGCCTTTGCCCTCCCTGGGGGCTGCCTCCTCTTCTCCCGGGGCCTCCTGCGCTTCCTGTTGCTCCAGCGCCTGCAGGGCCTTGGCATGCTGCCTGCGGAGCTGGTCAAACTCAGCCCGGAGAGAGTCGTACAGCGCCAGAGGGATGACCTCGGCCAGACTGCCAGCCTCCATCTCGTCCTTCTCGAAGTGCTCCAGGATCTGGCGGGGGCGGGGGAGCCGGGCAAGAGCTGAAGTGGCCATGGGGGGCACAGGGGAGCCATGCCACTTTCCCTGTCCACAGACTCAGCCACGTGCCCGCCCAACCCCCCGGGGAACAGCCCCTCAGGTCCTCAGGTCTCTCCCCACCCAACCCTCCCGGGCCTCGGTTTCCCCACCTGGACCTTCTCCATCAGCTCCTGGTTCTGTCTGGTGAGCATGGTCACCTGCTCCTGCAGCGAGGCCAAGAGCTCCTGGGCCGATGGGCTTAGGTGCTTGGAGAGCAGCGCCTCAGCCCCTGGCAGGGGACACAGAGTCAGGCCCCAGGGTCCTGGCCACGAGGAGTGGGAGCTGGGGGTCTGGAGCCATGGGTCAGGGCCCCTGGGGCAGGCAGGCTTTGGGGACTGGAATAACTCATGGGGCGGGCCAAGCTCCCTCCCAGATGCAACCTCTCTCTGTGCCTGTGGGTCAAGGCTCCAACTCCTGGGGCCCCAGACGCGACGGGTGGGGGAGGGCAGGTGGGAGCTCACCTGGGAAGTCGGGCAGCTCACCCTCCTCGTCCTGCAGGGTGGCCACGTCATAGCTCGTGTTCTCCCTCTCATTCTGGTGGGGGGGCGACCAGGGTCCGGCTCGGGGTCCTGCCCTCCCTCCAGTCCCCGTGTCTCCCCCAAGTTTGTGACCATAACCCCAACAACTAGGGGTGTACGTGCCACCTGGGCACAGGGGACCAAGAGAGGGATGGGAGTGAGTCCTTGAAAGGGTGTGTCTGCAATTCTGTGCGGGGCCACGGCTGTCTGCCTGTGTGCGAGTACCTGCAACAGTGGTTCAGGGTCTGTGGGTCTGCGGTGAGCGTGTGTGCGCGCGTGTGTGTGCGCGTGTGGGCGTGCACAGTGGCCCCGGTCTCTCCTGTGTGAATCCCCGTGACTGTGTGTGATTTTGCACTTGTATTTTAGTCTGTGGTGTGTGACCGTTCTGTGTTTGTGTATGTGTGCATGTGCGTGAATATGGTTGTGTACATGTATCTATGTTTGTGTAATTATGTATTTTGAGAAATACTTGTGTGTGTACATGTATTTGTGGGTGTGTGGCCTAGGTGTGTGATTGAATGAGAAATATCTGCTGTGTGCCCAAGTATTTGCTGTGCATGTGTGATTATACACCCACAGATGTGTTTGTTGTGTGTTTGCCTGTTGTATGTGTAAGACCACATATATACAAGCGTGGTTGTTCATCTCTGCATGTACGTGAGTATGTGTGATTCTGTGTTTTTAAAAGTGTCTATTATGTGTACCTGTGTTTGTACGTTTGTCTGTTCTGTGTTTGTATTAGTGTGATTATCATGCAGCTGCAGCAGAAGAGAGGCCCTTCCCCCTGGTGGCCCCGCCCCTGGTGGCCCCGCCCCTAGAAGCCCCACCCCTGCCCTGCTCTCCGCTGGGCCCACCTCCAGCAGGGACAGCCTGCTCTGCAAACTTTCCACCTCCCGTCCTAGACTCTCCTTCTCCTCCTGCTTCTCTGCCAGCAGCTGCTGTAGCTCTTGCACCTGCAGGGAGGGGGTGGGGGCTCAGTGGGCCTCTGGGGGAAAACACTGGGCAGCTGGCAGTCCAGCTTCCCCCCACCTTCCACCCTACCTGTCTCTCCAGGCTGTGGAGGGAGCTGGCCTCCGCCTCTGGCAGCTGACGGAAGAAAGGGGCCTGGGCTTGGATCTGGGTTGGGGGGCCTCCCTGGCCCACCTCCTGCTCAGTGGCCCTCCATCCCAACCACAGATGTCCTCTGGCCTATTTTGTGCCAGACCCCCTTTAGGGCCATTAATTCATTTATTTATTCATTCACTCACTCACTCAAATATTCATCCATCCAATAAATAATTATCAAGCATCTACTGTGAGCCAGGTACTGTCAACCATGCCTGCCCTCATGGGCTTACAGTCGAATGGGTGAATATGAATAAAATATATGGTACATCTAATAGCAGTAAGTGCTTTAAATAAAAATAAAGGGAACTGTGACGTGAGTGGGGGTGTAACAATTTTAAATAATTTGGGTAGGGGAGGTGTCTTTGAGCAAAGACCTGAAGGACGGGAGGGAGGGAGTCATAGGGACATCTGGGAGAAGGTGTTTCTGGCAGAGGCCACAGCACGTGCAAAGGCCCGGGGGCAGCACCCTGCCTGGCGTGTTGGAGGAACACCGAGGAGGCCCGTGTGTCTGGAGAGGGAGGAGAGGTAGGGTACCCCCAAAATGGTACCTGCCGCAGGCTTAGCCCGAGGCCCGTGTCTCTGAGGCCCCTCACCTCCTGCTTCCTCCGTTCCTGGTGCTGCTCCAGGCCCCGGATCTTCTGCAGCAGGCGGCCCCTCTCCTGTCGCAGCCGCACGATCTCCTCATAGGCGTCTTGGTCATCCTGTCCCCCGACCCCGGGAACCCACCACCTTTACATGAGGCCCAAGGACTGTACCCTCCCATACCTGAGCCAGAGCTTTCTCCCCATCCTGCCTGGAGGCCCTCCACGCCTCCCCCCAAGGCCAGGGCATCCCTCACCGGCATCGGGATATTGGCAGGGGGCTGAGGTGCCTTCCGCTTCTTGGGGGCCCCTTGCTTTTCATGGCTGGACACAGAGTTCTGGGGGCAGGGGGAGAGGGGGTACATGGGGGACATGCCAGCCTCCCACCCAAATAAACCAACACAGCCAACCCACTCTCTGTCACCAGCCCCAACTCTGCCCTCACTTCCTGCGTGATCTCGAGTGAGTCCCTGCCTCTCGCTGGTCCTCACTTATCCCAGCTTAAAAGGGGGCAAGACCACATCTCCTGAGAGTTCTAAATCTTATGTTTTACCCTCTGCCCCTCTCCATGCCCTGGTACTTTCCCCAGCTAGACCCAACTGTTTACAATTCTTTCCCTATGGAGCTGAGACGCTGTAGCGCCGGAAGAGAGAAAGAGGCCAGACCTGACTCCTTCACTGACTGCACCCGCCCTCATCCGTCTCAGTTCCCTCTGCCATCCCACCCTAGCCCCAGGATTTGGCCCCGTCCCCTCACTGTTCTCACTGAGTCTTGGGAGTTATGCTGTGGGTGCTGCTGCCACTTGGTGGCAGTATACCCTGAAGGTAGCATTCTTCCCAAACAGGTCCTTCCAGGTATTAACCCTGAGTCAAGGGTCCATCTCTTCCTTCTCTTCCCAGGGAGCTTGGGGCAAGGGGGAAGGTAGTGTGTGCGCAGGGAGAGGGACTTGTTCGCTGCTTAGGGAGCCATACCTGAGACGATGCCTCGCCTGAATCATCCTCTGGGAGGGCAGGGGAGAGAGGGAAGCAGGGTCAGGCACTGCTCTAGGGATTCCATTCCTAGCCCTAGGAAGGGCATTAGTGAGCCCAGGGGACTTGAGGGGGCTCCCAATTCCCCCCCAGAATCAGGACTTTTAAGGTAGGAATCAACCATTTTGACAGAATACTAATAGGAGGGGCCTTGAAACTCTCAAAAAGAGAGAACAGTGGCATCTCCAGGATGTGGCAAGTGGAAGGGCCAATTCTTAGGAAAGGTAAAGATCCAAGAATACGGATGACCCAGGAAAACAGAGTTGACCCCTAGGCTATTTCTAAAAGCTCTGGGGTTCCTCAAAACTGTCCTGAGTAGTGTGACGGGAGCAATGAAACCTCCTATAATACAAATAGGGGTACCTTGAAACTATCCACGGTAGGGAGGGAGAGAAAGGGGTGACAAGAAATTACCTAGAAGATGGAGGAGGGTGCTCAAAACTGTTCAGAGGTGGGGTTTGCATACCGCTGGGTGGTGAGGGGCGCTGGGCGGCCTCCTGCAGGAGGCGTAGGATGAGTTTGTCCCCGGCCAGGGCGCCGTAGTGAGCAGCGTCCTGGCCCAGCGCATCAGTGATGCCCGGCTGGGCCCCACCCTGCAGCAGCACCTCCACTGTTTCGGGGCTGGCTCCCTCACAGGCCAGCATCAGGGCCGTCCTAGCAGAAGAGGAGGCTACTGAGGGGGTGAGGACATTTTCAAACCACCACACCCTCCTCAACGCCCAGGCTGGGGAGGGGGGGGGGGAGGACAACTAGATCCCACACCCAGAGAGGTTAAGAGACTTGCCTAAGTCACACAGCACACAATGGACTGGCTGAGAGGGGGAGATGCTCACCTGCCCTGAAGGTCCTGGTCATTTGCAGCAGCCCCTTGCTGCAGGAGAAGGCGGCACAGATCTGTGTGACACATCTGAGCTGCTATGATGAGGGGTGTTGTACCCAGCTGGGGGAAGGGGGTTGGGAGAGGGATGAGACAGGCATGAGAGAATGACTCTGGGAGGTGGGGAAGCCTATGACGGCCCCCAGGCTTCCCTCCAAATCTTCATACTTTTCAGAGGGTGCCTGGGATGCTGCCACTTGGTGGCAGCATACCTCAGATGCAGTATCTTTCCCCACAAGATCCCACAGACTCACCCGATCTCGGGGATTCAGACGTGCCTTGAAGGAGCAGAGCATTTCTGAGCAGGAGATGCAGCCGCCAGCCGCTGGAAAATAGAGAGAAGGGTGGGTAGGAAGGGCATGGCTTTGACATTTTCTGGGGGCCTTCTGCCTGAGTGTGATTCTTATCCTTTATTTCATGAGAAACTCCCACCTCCCCCAGAAGATCAGTGACAAAGATATGACTCCTATTTTACAGACGAAGAAACTGAGGCCCAGCCAGGCCCATGGTCACCCAGGGGGGTCAGAGAAAGAGCCAGGATGAGGACCCAGGTCTTCTAATTCCCAGTCCCAAGCTCTTTCCACATTCCACTGTGGGTCCCTCTTAGGGTGGAACGTTTCACTGATTTTCATGTATTTAACCCCTTTTGGTTCAACCAGCATTTATTGTGTACCGACTATATACCAAACCCTCATACACAGAGTGTTAATATTTACTAGAGAGATCCAACCTCTGCTGAGGTTGGGCAGGCTTCTTGGGGTTTGATCTGAGCTTGAGTTTTGATGGTGAAAGGGGGAGGGTAGAGGTCACTGCATGGGCATGGACCCTGAGGCAGGGAGGAGCTTGGAAGGACTTGGTCATCAAGGAAGTAGGACAAGGTGTGTTATGTCCAGAACCTCAAAGAGGGAAGGAAGGGCTTTGTGCAAGGAAGTGTTGCTTGAAAACCATTAAACTCTTGGACTTCCCTGGCGGTCCAGTGGTTAAGACTCCGCAATTCCACTGCAGGGGACGCGGGTTCGATCCCTGGTGAGGGAACTAAGATCCCACGTGCTGTGCGGCATGGCCAAAAAGATAAAATAAGAAAAAAAGCTAAAAAAAAATCATCAAACTCTATATGATTACCTGCTGTGTGCCCAAGGACTTATGGGGTTTTGTTTGCTGTGGTAATTCCATTGCTTAGAACCCAGCCTGACCCACAGTAGGTACTCAATAAATATTTATTGAAAGAAAAAAACCATGGAGCTTCCATAACGTGATCAAAGGCTTTGCCACCACTAGGTGGCAGCGTACTCCAACTGCAGGGAATGTTTCAACAGTGAATAAAACTCCAAAGCAAATGTATTTCACGCTCCCAAGAGGATAGACGTTTCTTGAGTCATCAAGTGAAAGACATTCCCGAATGTCATGGGCACGGTGGACAGACATTGGGCTGGGCCCTGGCTCAGGTGGGTGGGTCCCTTCCCTCCCTCGGGAAAGGAATTTGGATTTGATGACTATGAAGGCTGCCTGGACCTTTGGCCTTCCTGAGATTCCCTAGGACTTCCTTGAAGCAAATTATACTCTGGTCACCCTCTGATCGTCCTCACCCAGGCCCAGCATACAGTAGGCTGTGCTTCGGGGTCAGACGGCCTGGATCCTCCCCACTTCCTTGCTGATAAGCCTCAATTCCCTTGTCTGTCCCAAGGTCATCGTCCATGGCTCAAAGGGTCACTGAGGATAATGCAGAGCCCAGTGCCTGGCACACAGTAGCGGCTCCGTGAGGAAGGAGGTGGAATGTCCTAGGCAGGTCCCCAGAGCCCTAGGTAGAATAATTCCCAAGCCTAGCACCCTCCGGGCCATGGTGGCCAGGGCAAGGCCAGGCTGCACCCACCTGCGTGATGCAGGGCCGTCCACCCACTACTGTCCACAGTATCCACCACGCAGGATGCCTGGGGGGGAGGGGCGTGTCATTGGAGGTGGAGCCATCCCTGTTTAGGAGCCATCCCTGTTGCCTAATTTCTCTAGGAACTGCCCCTCCTTGGGCTCTGCTGTATTTCAGGCTCCTTGCCTCCCCCCTTCTCCCCTCCCACCCACCTGCTCTGTGGAACCCACTTCTCACAGGCCCCCAAATGACTCTCTTGGCTTTTATGAAAATTGGTGAGAAAGAGGGATTAGCTGGGAGCTCAGGGGCAGCCGGGGGTTTGGGGAGAAGCTGGGCTCAGGAAATAGCTGGTATTGGGAGTATAACTTGGGTGTGGGAAGTAGCTGGACACTCAGGGAGTATCTGCTTGTCCAAGGAGTAGCTGGGACTCAGGAGTAAAAGGGGCCAAGGAATACGAAGGATTCAGGGGGTAACTGGGGGTTCAGTGAATTCCTGGAACTCAGGACTAGTCAGGGCAAGGGAGTATCTGGGGTTGGGAAGTATCTGAGGCAGGAAAGGACATGACCTGCAGTAGTTGCTTCAAGCACTGAGGGTGCCCATACTTGGCGGCCAGGTGGAGGGCACTGTAACCTGAAAGGGAGAGAGAATGTACTAGAGCTTCAGATACTCAGGGAACTTCCAGTTGCCCCCCCAAACCTGTGTCAACTACTTGTGATGACTCTAACAAGTCCCCAAACCCAAGTACTTCTCAAAACCGTGCTACTCCCTGGGGCCAGAGACTCTCCAAGCCTCAGCTAGTAGGTGTCCCAGACAATCTCATCCCAGCTACACTCCACATCCATCCACTCCTCAAGCACTACTGTCCCCAGCTACTCCCCAGGTCGCCAGCTACTCCCCAGGTGCTCAGCTACTCCCCAGGTCGCCAGCTACTCCCCAGGTCCCCAGCTACTCCCCAGGTCGCCAGCTACTCCCCAGGTCCTCAGCTACTCTCCCGGTCCCCAGCTACTCCCCAAGTCACCAGCTACTCCCCAGGTCCTCAGCTACTCCCCAGGTCCCCAGCTACTCCCCAGGTCTCCAGCTACTCTATAAGCTCAACTACACCAAAGTGCCAGCTATGCCGCTTTCTTTGATACTCTACAAATCCCCAGTACCCATACATCCTGGCTCCTCTACTTGTTGCCCTGAAGCTTCAGATGTGGCTATGCCCCATGCCTAGCTATTCCCTGAGTCCCAACTACTCCCTCTGGCCATGCCTTCTATCGCAGTTATCCCTCAGGGCCCTAGTTAGGTCACACACCTAGATTCTCCTTTTGTCTCAGCTACTCCCAGAGCTCCAGCTAACTCTAAAGCCCAGCTACTCCATGCATCTCAAATACTCCCCTCCAAAAAACTGTACTTGTTATTCTCACGCCCCCAGATGTTCCTCAAGCTCAGATGCTCCTCAAGCTCAGATGCTCCTCTGTTTCCATTACTTCCTCTGACTCAACCACTACCTGAGTCCCAGCTCTCCCCAATCCACAAGTTGACTCACTCTGTTTGCTGCCGGCCATGGTCTCCATCCTTGGGTACCACAGCCTGACTCGCCCCTGTGCCTCCCTGGGGGCACTGAAGAGAACCCCCCCTTTTTCACCAGGACACGGAGGCCATGAAGCAGGGCCTGGCTGGACCCTCAGGCTGGGCACCTGGTCTGAGTTCCTCTTCCCTCCCCCAGGGCCCGGCGGGTAGTACCTGCCCCATCCGTGCTCATAACGTTGGCGCCGTGTGTCAGCATCACCTCTAGACAGCTGGCTGCACCCCTCATGGCCGCCAGGTGGAATCTGGAGGCCAGAGGTCAGGGGTCAGCTGCAGGGTGGCCACCCCTCAGCCATCACACCCCCAGGACGTGGGCACTCACGCGGACTTGCCCTCGGGGTCCAGCTTCGTGGGCACCAGCCCCTTGCGGGCAATGAGGGAGGCCACCCGTGCGGCATCATTGTTCTCCACGGCCTGCAGCAGCCGCTCGTCACTTTTGCCCCAGTCCTGGCTCTGCGGGGCACACCCAGGGGAACATGGGACTGGCGGCCACTGCCCCTCCCCGCTCCCCCAGCAGGTGCTCCGGTCTCTCACCGCCCGGCCTGGGCACTTGCCTGGCGCCTGCCTCTGGCTGCCGGCTTCGGGATGGGGCAGGGGCCGCAGGGTGGGCAGGAGCCAAGGTCAGTGGGGCTGAGCCGCAGCTGCCGGGGGGAGTGGTCCTGGGTGGGGGCCTGAGACAGCATCCCTCAAGCCTGGGTCCCCAGCATCTGCCCCCAGGTCCATCGCCCAAGCTGTCATACACCACTTCCACCATCGTACCATTAAACCATCCCCAGATCAGCCCCCAGCATCTTTCCAAAAAGTTGTCCCCCAAACCTAGGTCCCCAGCTCATCCCTTAGTGAAAGCCACCTTTCCAATATCACCTCACCATATCCCTTTCTGAACTACCCTCTGAAGTCTTCCCATAGGAACCCCTAAAAAGGTTGCTTCAATGTCTCTCAGCACCATCCTCTGCCATCTATCCTTTGACTGCCTCTGACATGCCACAATTGTCTCTCAAATGTCCCAAGATCTGAAATGCATTCCAAAATGTCTTCCCCAAATTCCTGACATGTTCTCCAAAATCATCCCCCCAATGACCCCATCATCTGTCCCCAAATTGTCCTCCCCTAAAATCTTTCAGATGTCCTCCAAAATTGTCCTCCAAATGTCAATATCTTTTCCCAAAAAATATCACCCAAAACAGCATCCAAATTGTCCCCACAAATGATCCCATGCAAAACTGTTCCCCAAAACTGTCCCTCTAAATTCTCCTGTGTCCCCATCTGTCCTCAAAACTGTCCCCCCAAATGTCCCATCCATCCCCCCCAGTCTCTGTCCCGCCCCCTCCCTCCTCCCTGATCATCCTTCGCGGGTCTCGGGGTGGAGGGTCTAGGCTCTGCGCGGTCAGGGGGCGAGGAGGGGCGGGACGGGGAGGGGAGGAAGGGCCCGCGCCCGCCCCGCTCCCGCGCCCCTTCCCCCGGCCCTACCGCAAAGGAGGCGGCGGCGCAAAGGCACAGCTGCTTCATGGTGTCCAGGGCGCCGGGCGGCCGGGCGTCCGGGCTCCGGGAAGTGACCAGAGGGAAGGGCCCGCGATGCCGGGGCTCGGCCGCCCGGCCCGCGCAGTCCCGCCAAGCCCCGCGCCAACCCTCGCCCGCGCGCCCCGCCTGCTGCCCCCCTCCCGGCCCCTCCCCTACGGGTGGGGGGGAGTGCCAGGGAAGGGGGCTGGGCTCTGGGGGAGGGGCACCGCGGTGGCCCGACCTGACCTTCTTGCCACCGGGAGGCTGAGGCAAAGAGGGCCAGGCTCCCAGGATCTGCATGGACCCGCCTGCGTTCGTCTCCGCCTCTCTGGGGAGGGGGGGGGGAAGAGGGGGAGTGTGGGATAGGGGGGTGGTCTCAGGTGACTCCCGGTCTGGTTCCACTGCCGCTGGGCTATCCAGGCTCTCCCTCACTCATTCATTCACTCACTCATTCATTCATTCATCATCCACCAGTGGGGCTCTGCAGTCTGACAAACCTGAATTTGAATCCAGGGCATCCCCCCCCCCGCCACGCCCCCTGCCCTCCACAAACCCGCATTTACCATCTATAAGATCGGCCCAGATACTTACCTGCTTTGGACTTCACTTTCCTCATCCGGGAAATGGGTTTCATATTAAACAGTACCTACTGCAGAGGGTTACTGAGAGGACTAAACGAGATGCTATATATGGGGCCTGGAACATAGTGCGCCATAAACACGGATTCAAAGAAAGATGCGGTTGGGCTGTGTGCATATCTAATACTGAATCCTAGGGACGCAGGACATAGTAGGTGCTCAGTTAAACCACTGAAAGACAGAGAGGACACAGCCTTTGGCTCTAACTCCAAGGGGCTGGGAGGGTCTGTGTTCTGCTGGTTTTCTCAGACTGGGAGCCCCTTGAGAGCAGGGTCCCACTGAGGCCTCCCTGCCAGAGGCCAGGGTGGGGTGGGCACCCCAGGGTGGGGTGGGCAGTTGGTGAATGTTTGCTCAGTTAATGTGTGACTCACAAGGCCAAGCCCTCTGAGCCATGTGTATTTCATTCATTCAGTCCACTCGTGCTACAGGGTACCTGGCACTGCACTGGGCATTGGGACTCAGTGGTGATGAAGACAGATGTCCCTGCTATCACTGAGGTCCCTGGGGAGACAGACACACCCATGGATTTATGAACCAAGGTGATCAGGGCTATTAAGAGGGAAGCCCAGGTGAGCTGGGAGCTCAGAGAGGACTCTTGATATCATCTGGGGAGTCAGGGAGGGCTTCCTGGAAGAAAGGACATCTGAGCTGAAACTTGAAGAATTGGCAGGAGTTGGGGAGTGGCAGGAACAAGATCATGTTTGGGAGAAATCATGAAATAAACTGCTCTCCTGGACCAGTGTGGTAGCCTCTGCCCTGGTCCAGGACCTGGGGCATGGGGTGGGGTGGGGTGAGGGTGTGCATACTTAAGGGTGGGGCAGAGGAGGAGAGGTGCTAGCATAGGAGCTGTAGGAGGGGGTCCTGGGAAGGAGGGGGAAACCGGGAGTGTGGGGTGTCAGGAGAGCCACAAACGGTTCCAAAAGTCAGGATAGTCCACTGTGTTGTGGATGCAAATTCAAGAAGGGACCAGGAGAAGGGACAAGATTGGGATTACAGGAGAGAGAAGGGATGTGTGAGGAGACAGGCCTTCAGGAGCCCAAATTTAAGAGCAATGACTGCTGACAGGCACTGGGGCTTTGAACCCAGCTTGGCCATTGTATAGTTGCTGTGTGACCCGGGGCCAGCCATTCTCCCTCTCTGGGCCTCAATTCTTTAACAGTGGGATAGATAATGGAACGAACACTACAGAGCCGGGTTCCTCCACCCAGAGGCACTGCTGACACTTCAGCCTGGTCATTCCCTGGGGTGGGGCCATCCTGGACTCTGTGGGGTGACGAGCGGCACCCCTGGTCCAGAAGCACACCCCCCACCATGTGACAACCGTAAATGTCCCAGGGATCACCCAGTGTACCTGGGGGCAGGATCACTGCTGTTGTCCGTGATTATTCTTAGACACCTTTAGGCAGATGGAGGGAGAGGTGGGGGCAGGTAAATGGAGAGTCTGCTGATAAGCAATTGGGGAGTTGGAAGGAGGGTGTTAAGGGCTCCTCTCTCCTCTTACACCGAGGGGGGGTGGTGTGACCCTCTCAGGCTTGTCCAGAGAGGAGACTGAAATGGATCTCCCAGCTCAGGCCTCGGATTTCCAACTGCCCTCGGCCTGTCCTTCTGGATGCTAGACAAGCTCAGAAGCCCCCCGCAGTGGGCCAAGGGCGTCGCTGTCCCGGTGGGGGCTTAGGCCAAGTCTTAGCGTCATCTCACTCCTCTCTCACCCCACACCCAATCCAGCAGCCAACCCCACCAGCTGTAAACTACGTCCAGGGACCCCTTCTCACCCGTGGTCCAGCCCCATCACAATTCTATCTGGAGGTCACCTCCTCCCAGGCCTCCCTGCTTCTGTTCCCCTCCCTGGTCCACCAGCTTCCTAAAGCCCACATCAGAGCATTTCTCTCTTCTGCTCAGAAGCCTCCAGCGACTTTGCATCAAATGCTAACTGCTCACAGAGCCCAGGAGGTTCTATGGCAAGGAGTCCAACTGCCAACTGAGGTCCCCAGGGCTGGGGCGGGGGGTGGCAAATCCCAGCCCACCCCACACCCACCTGGTTTGCTCCAGCTCAAGAGCTAAGAATGGTTTTTACACTTGTAAGTGGTCAGGGCAAAAAAAAAAATCAAAAGAAGAGTAATACTTCCTGACACATGAAAATTATATGAAATTCACATTTCAGTGTCCATAAAACAAGTGTTATTGGGATGGGGCTATGCCCATTCATTTTCAAATGGCCTATGGGAATTCCCCGGTGGTCCAATGGTTAGGACTCCATGCTTTCACTGCCGAGGGCCGGGGTTCAATCCCTGCTCAGGGAACTAAGATCCCACAAGCTGTGTGGCGTGGCAAAAAAAAAAAAAATTTACTTTCTGGCCCTTTTACAGGAAAAATGTGCCTAGCTTTGCTCTATACAATCCTCCTTGTCAACTCTCTGAACTCATCTCCCTCTACCTTTCCCCTGGTCCGTGACATCCTGCCGCAGTAGTCTCCTTTCTGGTCCTCAGACAGCTCTGCCCACCTCCGGGCCTTTGCCCTTGCTGTGTCCTCCACCCGGAATGCCCTCCTTCCTCCACCGCCCACAACGCTGATTCCTTTACTGTCTTTTGCACTGGAAGACACCTCTTCAGAGAGCCCTTCTCTGATCACCCCTTGTCACTCTGACCCCTTAGTGGGGGGTTATCTTTCCTTCATCGTTCTTATCACTACCTGACATCATCCTGTGTACCTTTCCGAAAATATTGTTTCCTCTTGATTTCTTCACAGAATGTCACCTCTGCACAGGCAGGAATTTTTGTCCCCCTTAGTCACTGTGGCTGGATCCCCAGCAGGTACCGGGTATAGATTTTGAAGGACCCGGTGCAAAATGAAAATGCAGGGCCCCTTGTTGAAAAATTATGAAGAATTTCAAGATGGGGAGAAATGAGTATGAAAACAAACATGGGGCCCTTCTGAGTGGCAGGGTGTGTGTGTGTGTGTCTGTGAAGCAGGCCCTGATCTCCAGCCCACAGTAGGTGCTGAATAAATGTTTGTTGAATGAATTAAAGAAATAGTGACTCATTTAAAATAAGGTCACATATCTAATATATATCTATATGTACATTTGTTCATTTCAAGAGTACTTTTCAGGGCATCCTAATAATAAACTACAAGCTACAAAATTCAGTCAATCCCCTAGTGCCTGTGTTGATCTAATAGCAATAAACTACTTCGTTCAAACCGAAAAAAAGAAAAAGAAAAAGAAAAAGAAACCGTGACTCTGGGAATAAAAGTGAGGGAGAGACAGACAGACAGACAGATTTTCCAAAAAGTGTTGAGGCACCGGGAGTCTATGAATCTCTAAAATTTTCTACAAATCCGCAATCTTCTTCCTTGTAGGATTTTTCTAAAACCTGAAATAAGGGCAGGAGGTTGATGGGAATCCAAAAACTAGGCTCCCGGCTCCAGTTAACTCCCATCTTTTTTTTTTTTTTTTTTTTTTGCGGCATCGCGTGGCATGTGGGATCTTAGTTCCCCGAACAAGGGACCAAACCCGTGCTCCCTGCATTGGAAGCACGGAGTCTTAACCACTGGACCGCCAGGGAAGTCCCTCCCATCTTATGGATGGAAAAACTGAGGCCCAGAGAGGGTGCGAGAAGGCTCACAGCAAGTAGGGCGCTCTGCTGGGACCTGGCAGAGCAGGCTGTATCATGAGAGAAGCAGAAAGGAGCGGGGAGGGCGTGCCGGGCAGGTTGTGTGCTGAGAATGGGAAACGGAAGGTCCGGAGAGATGGAGACGGAGGTGGAGGCGCACCACTGCAGTCGCGGGTGTTTGCTTTCTTCCCTCGGGGCAGCCGAACAAAAGCTGAACCTGACTCCTGCATTTGGCAGAGAAACTGGAGCCTGGCAGGTAGAGGGACTGACGGGGGTGGGGGGCGGTTTTGGCGGGGGAATGGAGGACCAGCTTCTCCTCTCTTTCCTCCCCCAGGCCTCCCATCTGCCGCGCCCGCTCCAGCCCAGGCGGGCTCTGCTCTCTGCCCCCGCCCTCCCTGACATACCCAGAGACCCTCACACCCAGGCTGAGGTTTTAACATCCCTCTATTCCCGCCCTCCTCATCTTGACTCTGTGCCAGGCACCTATCAAAACACACCCAGGTCCCAAATTAGGTGTTTTTTTGTTTTTGTTTCTTTTAGAGGCACAAACGTTTTGAAGGATTGGATTTCAACAGGACTCTGCTTTTGAAATTCAACAATCGTATGGTTTGGTTTACCACTGGCTACAACTTCTCGGGAATTTTTAGCAGGAAATGCGAACACTAACTAGGAATCGATTTCAAACGGGATGAAAACTTTAGGATCGTTCTGCAGTGAATGAAGCTAACACCATGCCACGTTTTGTAGGGATTAACAAACAATTTATTCCTTGCTCTGGTGCCCTCTCTCTCTCTCTCTCTCTTTCTCTCTCCCTCCCCCTCTCCCTCTCCTTCCCTCTCACTTCAATCAATGCACTTTCCCCCCCAACCAAGGCCCAATAACACAGCCCTAGTAACACAGGTGATCCTAGTAACACAGCCTGCGGAGAAGGCAGGCATCTCACTTCCTAGCTGTGTGACGTTGGGCAAGTTCCTTAACCTCTCTGGGCATCGTTTACTCATTTATAAAGTGGAGATAAAAGCTCCTACCCTACATGATTGTTATGAGGGTTAAAGGAGCTGACATCTGCAAAGCACATGGAAATCTCCTTGTAGTGTTTGAAAACAAATAAATAAAAACAAAAATGGGATGAAATAAAAATGAGTTCAACGACATTAAATGTAAATTTTAAACGTTAAAATAAACAAAATGAAAGGAATGTTAAAATTGATAAATAATAAAAATACATTTAAAAATCATTTTGAGGGGGGAATTCCCTGGCGGTGCAGTGGTTAGGACTCTGAGCTTCCACTGCAGGGGGCATGGGTTCGATCCCTGGTCAGGGAACTAAGACCCCACAAGCCGCACAGCACAGCCAAAATAAATAAATAAATAAATAAAATAAAAATAAAATAAAATAAAAATCAGTTGGGAAAACTTTGGAAGGCCAGAGAATGGCGGAGATATATGCAAAGTCACCGAGCTAGTCAGGGACAGAGGAAGGATTCGAACCTAGAGCCACCTGACTGTAAAACCAGGCTTGGGACTTCCCTGGCGGTCCTGTGGTTAAGACTCTGCTCTTCCACAGCAGCGGCCACGGGTTCGATCCCTGGCTGGGGCACTAAGATCCTGCATGCCGTGCAGCACGGCCAAAAATTTTTTTTAAATTAAAAAATAAAACCAGGCTTGTTCCTCTGCCCCGTTTTTGACATTCAAGGACTCCTCAGGCTGGGCCCTCTCGGGTCTCAGCTCCCCCTCACAATCTCTGCTCCAGCCAAAAGAACCTCTTCATCATCCCATTATGTCCCTGTATCAACCAGGCTCTGCCCAGCCTCCAGACCTTTGCTCACACTGGTCCCCATCTCCCTCCCTGTGTGCCTTCACTTGTCTAAATCTTCCCTGTCCTTCCAGGCTCTGCTCCAGCACCACCTCCTCCAGGTAGCCTCCCTGATTGCCTTGGGCCTTCCGGATGGGAAGGCCCTGTCATGGGAGAAAGACCAAGGGCTCTAAAGTCAGACACGCGTGGGTTTGAATCTCCCCGTTGCCACTTTACTCTGTGACCAGGAGAGGTGAGTTAACCTCTCTGGACCCTGGTTTCTTTGTGCTGTAATTGGGAAGTTTAGCCTGACAGAGGCCAGTGCTCAGGAAGGCTGGCTGCCAGAGTCTACATCTGAATGCTCACTTAGCTTCTGTGACTCTGTGCCCTGGACCAGCCTGCACACTGGCAGGGACTAGCGGGGCCGGGAGGGAGTGGGTAATGAATGAGGAAGGAGCACAGTCTCTGGAAGTTCACAGCCCAAAATATAGCTGCAAGAGAAGCCAGCAAGACCCTACCTCAGGGCCTTTGCACTGGCTGTTCCCTCTGCCTGGAATGCAATTCCTGCAAATACACACATGATTTCCTCCTCCTTTCCCTTCTGATCTTTGCTCTAATATCAGCTTCTTGGTGAGGCCTTTCCGGACAACCTGCTTTAAAACTGCAACCATCTCCCCTGCCCCAGATGCTTTAAATTCCCTTTCTTTGCTTTCTTTGTCTCCCTGGTACAAAATATGCCTTTCACTTATTTATCTTGTTCAGCATCCATCTCCCCAACACAGCTGTCAGCTCCACAAGGGCAGGGATTTCGGTCTGCCCTGTTGACTGCTGTGTCCTCTGTGCCTAGAACAGCACCCAATACAAATATTTGCTGAATAAATACTCAAAAGCAAGAAATCAGGGTCCCCGAGAAAGTGAGGCCCCAGAAAAGCAAGTGGTCACTGTAGCTGAGAATAGAGATCTTCCGGAAGAAATGTTCTTGGAGCCAAATTGTGAGGGATGGGGAGGATCCGATGCATAGTAGTACAGGGAAGAGAATTGCAGGTGGAGGGAACAGCCTGGACAAAGGCATGGTGGCTGAAAAGCTTGAACAGGAAGTAATGTGGAGATCAGGGCAGCAGGGGGCAGTAGAGAGGAAAGGGAGGGGAGGTGGCCAGAGGCTAAAAGGGTAAACTTGAACCTGTGGATGGTGGGGAACCATAGAAGAGTTTTGAACAGGGAGGGGCTTGGTCATACGGAAGCTGCCAAAAGAATCTGATGACAGACGGAGGACAGCAGTCCAAGGGCCCAGTGGATCTTCAGCCAGGTCCTGGGGGACAGGAGCCTGAAGTTGGGGGACATCGGGCATCTCAGTGGCCTCAGACTCACCTCTGTCTTCTTAAATCGTGCCCGGAGGGTCTTCATGGCCAGTGTCAGGTGTTTCTCCTCTCCCCAGGCCACCTACAGAAGGCCAGGGGGTAAGAGACATCAATCCTGGTGGGCAGGAGAGCCGTCCACCTCCCACTCCTCAAAAGTACCACTTCCTCCTCCCCCCCTGGCCATCCCAGCCCCTAGAGCAGGACATGGACCTATCCCATCTTCTAACTTCTGTGTGTCCTTCAGCAGGTCACTTGCCCTCTCTGTGTTTTACATCCCTCTTCCATAAAATGCAGGAAATAATCCCCTCCTAACCAACTTGTGGCCAGTTTCCTGTGAGGTCCCTAGCATAGAGCCTGGCAAACAGTAGGTGCTCAATAAATGTATCCCACCAGTATTCCCTGTTGCCCAAGTAGATCAGGCTTTTTCTGGTTTCAAGCTTTTATCTGTGCAGTTACTTCTACCTAGGATGCCTTTTTTTTTTTTCCTTCTCTGGTGAACTCCTATTCATCCTTCACAGCCCAGTTCCAAAATCCCATGGTGTTCTGATCAGCTTTGCCTCTTACTAGTAGGCAGAACTCTAACTCCTCAAATTGGGTTCCCCCAGCTCTTCCTCTGCCCCACCCCTGGCTCCAGAGGCTGGAAGTGTCTGGACTGGTTCTGTTTTCTTGAATAGTTAGGGGCTCCTGGGGGGCCAGGCCCAGAGCCGAGGTGTCTTAGCACAGAGACATGTTTCTTGGAAACATTTTCAGAGAGAAAATTCTTGCAGCTAAGTCCCCTTACACCAGCCTGGCTCCTGTGTGAGTGAGAGCATGGAGGCAAGTCACCCAAGGTGGGCAGAGGTCTGGGGTGATGGCTGCATGCATGTGTGTGCACGTGTGAGCACAAGGTATGTGTGTGCATGCATGTCTGTCCAGCTTAGCCTGTTTTGAGTTTCGTGCATGTGCAGGTATAGAGGTCAGGCAGGGATCTCAAGGGGGCATTTTGCCAGGTGTCTGGCTAGGAATTCCTTCCTATGTCTGAGTGGGATTTCTGTTAAGACATATCCTTCACCTGTCCTTTCACCTGCTCACCTGCCCATGAATTCTCCAAATCATCTTTCCGCCCATCCACTCACCTGTGCATCCATCCTCCAACCCAAGCACTTCTACATCCACCCACTGTCCACCATCCGCCCAACTTATGTTCTCATGGTCCTCCACGTACCCTTCAACAGTGCTCTATCCACCATCCACCCACCATCCACCTGCCCATCCACCCACCATCCACTCATCCATCCAATCACCCACTGGCCACCACCTACCCACTCATCCACCCAACTCATCTTCTCATGGTTCTCCACGCACCCTTCAACCATCCTTCATCCATCACCCACCCACCATCCCACCCACCATCCCATCCACCCACCCAACCACTCATCCAACCACCTATCTCCCTCAACTATCCACCCACCCATCCACCTATGCACCCACCCATACAGCCAACATCCACCTACCATCTACCCACCCAACCATCCTTCATCCACCATCCACTGACCCATCTACTTACCACGCATCCATCCAAAACCCACCCACCCATCCATCCACTTGTTCATCCACCCGCCCATCCATCTACTGCCTATCCTTTCATTCACCCCTTCAATTTACCCCGTTCAATCAATGTACCCATTCACTCACCACCCACCCCACCCTTCTTCTTTACTCCTGTCTAACGGACTCAATCACACCCAGAGCAGGGTGTAACTGACACCCAAGAGAGGAGTCCGCAGGTTGCCTGGGCAGGAGGTAATCCACAGGCTGGGGGAGGGGGAAGTACCCTCATCTAGGGAGCTGCTTCCTGGAAGAGGTGATGATATATGAACAGGGCCTGATGGCTGGGCAGGATATTGAGCTGCAGCAGCAGAAAAAGAGGGTACGTACCCTAGACAGCACAAAGGCTGGGAAGTGGGAGGTGCACGCATGAATGAGTGTGTGTGGGGGTGTCAGCGTGCCTCAGCATAGGTGGGACACACACCAGCCTTTCCTTTCTCCCACATGCCAGGGATCAGGGGCAAGGAGCCTGAGGCCCTTAAGGGGAGCCTCCATCCCAGGCCTCCCTTAACTCCGTCCCCTCCTACCTCCTGCAGCTCCAGTGACTCCAGCACCAGGCCACTGTGTCCACTGCCAGCTCTGGTTACCTGCTCCCAGCTGGGCCACCAGCTCGCACCAGCAGCTCCCAGCTCTCAGCTCTGACACCTGATCAGCTCTGAGCGGGCAGCTGCCCCAGGGGGCCGGGGATGAACAGAGGGAGGAGACAGGCTGGCAGCAGGGCTGTCTGTTGGCCAAGGGGCTCTGGTGGGAAGACACCGATGTTCTTCCCGACCATGGCTGGACGGATTTCAGTTTCTGGAATGAGCCACCCTTTTCCTCTCTTCTCAGCCTTTGTACTTGCGGTCCCTATGCCAGGAGCCCTCTTTCTGTACCTCCTGTCACCCCCCAACTGGCTGATTCTCCCCACCACAATCGTACTCACTGTTCAGATCTTTGCTGCCACATCCCCTCCTCCAGGAAGCCTTGCTGGTTGCCCCCAGGCTGGGTCAGGCGCCTCCTCTGAGCTCCTTCATTGCCCAGTGCCCTCATTACAACCCACTCACACTAAGTCACCATTGCCCCGTCACAGGGTGCTGCCTGTGTTCTCCAGCGTCTCCCCAGTAAACAATACATTTCTTAAATGAGTCCTCAAGGCCTCCAGCCCCAGTGAGTGTGAGCAGTTTCCCCAGCCTCTTGGTGAAGTCAGGACCTGTCCTGCTGACTGATAATCATCCACCTGGATAATGTTCAGATAACTTAGAGTGGCGTCCGTGACCCTCCCTAGTGAAGCCCCAAATTGCCACCCCCTGCGGCCCCCGCACACATGCACAGGTACCCTGCATTTGTAAATTTAGAAACTTATGAAATGTGCAGGGGAAAGAACCTTGGACTCGAAGCATAAGTCCTGGGTCCCTTCTCTCAGGCTCTGTCCTGTGAGGGGTGGGGTGCGGGGAAGGGGAGTATCAGTTTACTCATTTGTAAAAAGGGGAAAGAGGGAAACGATCGCTTGCGCCCCTCATTTTAGAGGTGACTAGAGAACTCTCACGTGGTCAGTCCCTTAGTTTCCAGCTCGGGTCACTGGACAGCCCTTTTCCCGCCACTCTCCACATCCCCAGCACAGTAGGAAGCTGGCTGCTCTTTGCCAGCAGTTAATATGGCGACTGAGGCGTCAGCACGAGGCGCATGCGCCTTGGGGAGAAGAGGCCGGGTACGGAGGATGAGAAGGCGGCTCCTCCTTCTTCCTTGTCCCACCCCGTTTCCGGCGGACGCGGCTGCAACAAGGGAAACTTTATTGTTCCCGTTGGGGTCTCGAGGATGTCGGTGAATTATGCGGCGGGGCTGTCGCCGTACGCGGACAAGGGCAAGTGCGGCCTCCCCGAGGTGAGCGCGGCTGGGTGTCCCGACGGCCATCGTCAGGGCCGTGGGCTGGGCGGGGCCGCCTGGCAGCGGGCATTCTGGGAGTATCAGGAGACACTGAAGCTAGACAATGGGAGGGACTTCCCAGTGAGGAGGGGGCGGGAAGTGACGCCCCAGCGCGCCTGGGGACGCGACCACGCCCAGCTCCGGGTCGGTCAGGCTGGGACTGAGGCTAGGACCCACGTCGGGAAGTCCTGAAGTTCTGATGGGGGACCAGGGGCTGTAGTTCCAGGCGGAAGGCACTACCGGGGCAATGGCGCGGAGGTGGGAATAAACAAACTTGGAGAACAGATTAGGCCAGAGAGGTTACCAGAACCAGGCCAGGATGGGCCTCAAGTGCCAAGCTGGGGAGCTGACACCGTCCTGAGGGTGTGATGAGGAAGGGTTTTGAGCTGGGGAGGAACCTGGAGGATGTAAGTCAGAAAGACCCCTCCAGCCACGCCGAGAGGAAGTCCCCACCATACACTGAGACCTTGGCGGGGTCACTTCCTTTTGTGTCTCCTCTCTTCTGTAAACGGGGGAGAAGATTGCCCCCGCCCCACAAAGGCTAGTGCGCCCCTTCCGAGTCAGGCATTAGTGAGCTCCCAGGTGGTGTGAAGCCCCACTCCTCTTCTGCCTGGTTTCCACTTTATTCCACAAACATTTATTAAGCACTTACCATGCACCAGACACTTTCTCCGCCCTGGGGCCACATCAGAAGGTGAGAGGCCTCGAAATATGGCGTGGTTAGTTTGTATGGGCTGGGTAATTTCATAGGCTAGTTAGTGAGTGGGAGAATTATTCCAACTATTTCGGGGAAGGGGTGGGGAGTTCCAGGAATTGGGCCACCGCCCACTTTTCGGCCATTTATGGTTAGCCTTTGAACTGTCCTGACACCTGTGGGTGTTAATACATTTAGCATATGCTGAGGTATTACAATGAGTGTATAATGAGGCTCCAGGTCTACTGGAAGTCGAATCTTCCGCCATCTTGGACCTTTAACCAGTTTTTGTTACGTCCTACGGCTGTGTCACTCTTTTAAAGGTTGTGCCCTGCCCCCTTCCCTCCTGTTTCACTCCCTTCCACTCTCTCCCACCCAACAGGTCTTTGACCCCCCTGAGGAGTTGGAGCGGAAGGTATGGGAGCTGGCACAGCTGGTCTGGCAGTCCTCCAACGTGGTGTTCCACACGGGCGCGGGCATCAGCACAGCCTCAGGCATCCCCGACTTCAGGTCCGTGCGCATGGAGGGAAGTCAAGGCAGGGCTTCCCTGTGAGCTCGCAGATGTGTGGCCATCGGAACCCCTACTGCCGCCTTCCCTCCCGCTGAGTCTGGGGTGATCTGTCAGTCCCCTGGGGTGTTGGGGATGGGAAAGACCCTTCCTTTGGAGCATGTCCCTTTATATCACACCCAGCATTCCATTCCACCGGCCAGAACTTGGTCACCTGACTATACCGAGTTGCAAGTGTTGCTGGGAAATGTAGTCTTTCGTCTAGGCGCACTGTGCAAGGCTAAGTAGTGGGGTTCTTTTATTACCAGAGAAAAAGGGGAGAATTGATATCAAGGACAATTAGCTCCATACTCACTTGCAAATATTTTTCTGTCAGACCTCTGGTGGGACAAGTGGCTTAACCACCTGGACCTCAGTTTCCTCACCTGTAAGTGAGGGTGTGAGGACAGATAATGTCTAACTTTAGGCAGGCTGTGTTAGACAAGAGTCTCATTGCTGAAAAGCAGGGGTCTCTAACTGATGGCCTCCGAGTGGCCCCCGTAGGTGCTGAGTGTGCAACCCTACCCCGTAGGGCAGGCCTATCACAATTGTACTCTCTTTCTAAGGCCTCTCAGGCCCCCGGAGCAGACTCCTAACAGCAGAAGAGCAGATTCCTTGTTCTTGGAGGAATGTTAGAATTTTAAGGTGTGAATCTCACCCCCCTTCCATAACCTGCCATGGCTCCCCATTGCCACACAGGAGAGTTCTAAGCACTTCAGGCTGGAAATCAAAGCTCTTCCCAACCTAGCCCTGGATCAACTCTCCAACCTCAGCCCCTGCAGCCCCCAGACCACTCACAGGCTGTTGCCAGACCCCTGGCCTTTGCTTACCTCTTCTGTCTGAGCTGCCCGGCCCTTTCCTGTCTGTTCAAGAGACAGCTCAGCCTCCTCCAGGAAGCCTTCCCACAGTTCCACAAAGAGCCCTCACCGCTTCTACTGGGCCAGCCCAGCCCCGGGTTCCTCCCTCTGCCCCAGCCCCACAGAGCTGGAGGGTCTGTGTCCACCTATGTCTCTCCCCACAAGATGGAGGACTCCTTGAGGGCAGGGCCTGGGTCCCCTAGAGCCCCAGCATCACCCAGCGCAGGGCCAGGCTCAGTGCAGCAGCAGTAAGTGTTGGTGGAATTGAATAGTTAATTTCTGCCCTTGTGTACCACGTTCTCCCTCCTTCCTCCCCCACCCCCTCCTTTGACTGTGTCACTCTCTCTCTGATTCTCTTTCTCTGCCTCTGTTTCTCTGTCTCCTCTTCTCTGTCCTTTTCTGTCCCCTCTCTTCCTGATCCCTAAGCTCTCTCTGTCTCTCCCGCCTGCCACCTCAGGGGCCCCCATGGCGTCTGGACGATGGAGGAGCAGGGCCTGGCCCCCAAGTTCGACACCACCTTTGAGAACGCGCGGCCCACGAAGACTCACATGGCACTGGTGCAGCTGGAGCGCGTGGGCCTCCTCCGCTTCCTGGTCAGCCAGAACGTGGACGGGCTGCACGTGCGCTCCGGCTTCCCCAGGTGCACCCCGCGTCCAGCCGCGCTCAGCCTTGGGCAGGCTGCCCCTCTCTCCGAGCCTCAGTTTCCTCATCTGGAAGACGGGTGTTGATGGCAGCCCCTCCCTCTCAAGGCCACTGTGGCGATTCAGCCAGGAGAAATGCTTGGTGCTCAGCTGCCACTGTCAGTGTCTGCCAGGCGGGCACGTCTGGAGAATCGAGATCCCCTCTTCCTGGTCCTGGGGGGGATTCCAGCCCTGAGCCCTCTGGATCTCCTCCACTAAGCCTCTTCCTTCTCCTCCCACAGGGACAAGCTGGCAGAGCTTCACGGAAACATGTTTGTAGAAGAATGTGTCAAGTGTAAGACGTGAGTGCCACGGAGGGTAGGGGCGGGGGCCCAAGGCGTGGATGACCCAGGTCGGGCTCTGCAGGAGGGCCTTGTGAGTTGAACCTGATGTTTCCAGAGACGAGGGTGTGACCCTCCCAGGGTGGGACTTGGGGGCGTATCTTCCTCCCAGGAGGTGTATTCATTTCCTGCAGCTGCTGTAACAAACTGCCACAACCTGAGTAACTTAAAACAACAGAAACTGATAGTCTCATGGGTCTGAAAGCTCGAAGTCCACAATCAAGGTGTTGGCAGGGCCGTGCTCCCTCTGAACCCTGTTGCAGAGGATCCTTCCTGCCTCTTCCAGCTCCTCGTGGTTTCCAACCATCCTTGGCTGTAGACTCATCACTCCAGCCTCTGACTCTTTTATCACGTTTCCGTGTCCCTGTGTGTCTGTGTCCCCTTCTCTTTTTTTTTTTTTTTTTTTTTAATATTTATTTGTGGCTTTAGTTGCGGCACGCAGGATCTTCGTTGTGGCATGCGGGATCTTTTTTAGTTGCCACATGCGAGCTCTTAGTTGCAGTTGCAGCGTGTAGGATTTAGTTCCCCAACCAGGGATCGAACCCGGGCCCCCTGCATCGGGAGCACAGAGTCTTACCCCCTGGACCACCAGGGAAGTCCCTGTGTCCCCTCTTCTTATAAGGACACCAGTCATATGGGTGAGGGGCCACCCTACTCAAATGTGACCTCATCTGAACCCACCCAGTACATCTGCAACAACCCTACTTCCAAATAAGGTCTTATTCCAAAATACTTGGGAGGCACCACTCAGCCCGTAACAGGGTGTGACGGGGCATTCTTCTGGCTCTGGGAAGGCTGAGCCTTCCTGGAACAGGAGGGCTCTGGGCGTGTCTCCCTCTGCTGGGCAAGCAGCCTTACGGGTGTGAATAACTCAGGTGTGGTGGGTGCGTGTGGCTCCCCTGCGGGTGGAATCTCTTGAGACCAGAGCACAGGTGGGGCCCCAACTTTAAAAAACAAATTTTTTTTCTCTCTAAATTTATTTCGAAAAACTTCTATCTGGTGGAAAACTCACAAGAACCATACAATGAACTCATACTTCACCTAGACCGGGGATCCCCAACTTTTTCCTGTACAGGGCCAGATGGTAAATACCTTCAGCTTTGTGGGCCAGACTATCTCTGTCGTGACTATCAGCTCTGTAGCGTGAAAGCTGCTATAGACAGCACTTAAAGGAATGGGCATGGCCGTGTGCCAATACAACTTTATTTATGAAAATGGGAAGCAGAGGGCCGGATTTGATCCTCAGGGCTATGGTTTGCTGACCCTGACCTAGATTCATCAATGTTACCATTTCGCCACAATTTGTTTCTCCTCTTCTCTCTGTGTTCAGATTTGCTCTACTGTTCAAGGGGCAGATTTCCTTATCCTTTGCCCCTTAAACCCTTTAGACATCTCCCACGAGCCACGGTATTCTCTTCCACAGCCGCGGTGCAGTTTCTGAAGTCAGGAAATGTAAAAACCACAAACGCGACTATTCGATCCCCAATCTGTGTTCCCAGTGTTCCCTCCCATTGTTGCTGTTTTTCCCCTGGTGCAGGGTCCAACCCAGGGTGGCACTCTGCATGCCAGTGTCCCATCTCTTTAGTCTCCTTTACCTGGAGCAGTTCCCGACCTTTCTCTGTTTTCCGAGCTGTGGACCTTTTGAAGCAGCCAGGCCAGCTGTTTTGTGGCAGGCCCCCTCTGCCCCCCCCGTGGTGGGTTTGCCAGATGTCCCCTCATGCTTAGATTCTGGTCATGTGGCCCCCGCTTTCCTGGGAGAACAGCTGCCTGCAAAAAGCAAGAGCCACCCAGGTGGGGCCGCAGGGTAGGCACCTGGGAGCAGTCAGGGAGCTGACCCCTCCCCCTCCCGACACAGGCAGTACGTCCGGGACGCCGTCGTGGGCAGCATGGGCCTGAAGGCCACCGGCCGGCTCTGCACCGTGGCCAAGTCAAGGGGGCTGCGGGCCTGCAGGTAAGCGGCCCCTCCCCACGCCCTGGTCCCCAGGGGAGGTGGCCAGTGTCCCTGCTGACTCCCCGCTCTCCATACAGGGGGGAGCTGAGAGACACTATCCTGGACTGGGAAGACTCCCTGCCTGACCGGGACCTCACTCTGGCCGATGAGGCCAGCAGGTCTGACCCCCGCCGAGCCCAGGGTGGGGTGGGCAGGGGAGGGGCAGAAACACAGCCAGCTGCAACCCCGGAGACATCAGGAAAGAGGTGGCCCACACCCTCTCTGGGCTTCGCTTCCCCCGTAACAATGGCAGCTCCTGTGTACCGAGCCCTCATACCCCTGGCCCCGGCCAGAGGCCTCACACACCATCCTCACCACAGCCCAGGGTGGGTGCTGCTCGGGGCCCATTTTACAGACGAGGATACCGAGGCTGGAGCAAGCTGACACCTCCGTCCACACTGCCCAGCCAGGAATGACTGAGCCAGGTCTGGAACCCAGGAGTCCAAGTGGGGAAGGTCCCACCCACATCAGCAACTCCACTCCTGCCGACGGGGTGGGGTGGCTCCGGCGGAAGGGAAGCGGCGGGCAGGATTCAGGGCAGCTTGGAAGCTGGGGCAAGCCGGCCCCCAGGCAGAGATGGGCGCTGTGTGAGCCGGCCTCCCAGGGCTGGCGCCGGCGTGTCAGCAGAGCAGTGAAGCCATGGCATTTGAGCAAGGGTGGGGTGGTGTGTGTGTCGGAGACCGCCCGCCCCCAGCCTCGTGGGGCAGGAGGGGGCTGCAGAGACCCTTGCCGAGGGGCTCAGGCTAATCCCGCCTCCTGGCCCCAGGAACGCGGACCTGTCCATCACGCTGGGCACCTCCCTGCAAATCCGGCCCAGCGGGAACCTGCCCCTCGCCACCAAACGCCGCGGAGGCCGGCTGGTCATCGTCAACCTTCAGCCCACCAAGCACGTACGTGCTGGAGCCCACCCGTGACCCCTGACACCCCACGCCCCCCCAAGCCTTCTCCCTCCGCCTGACCGGTCCCCGCCCCCCGCAGGACCGCCACGCAGACCTGCGTATCCACGGCTATGTAGATGAGGTCATGACCCGGCTCATGAAGCATCTGGGCCTGGAGATCCCGGCCTGGGACGGCCCCCGCGTGCTGGAGAGGGCGCTGCCACCCCTGCCCCGCCCACCCACCCCCAAGCTGGAGCCCAAGGAGGAGGCCCCCGCCCAGCTCCACAGCCCAGCGCCCACCAGCCCCAAGCAGGAGCCCACAGCTGAGCCTGGCGCCCAGCACAACGGCTCCGGGCCCGCCAGCCCCAAAAGGGAGCTGCTGGACAGTCCTGCTCCCCGCAGGCCCCCCAAAAGAGTGAAGACCGAGGTGGTTCCCAGCTGACCAGGGGGCCTGGGGAGGGCGGGGCTCTTTGTAGAAACCATGGATTCTTTTTTTTTTCTTACTGGTTTCACTTTGTTACTTGTCTCTGTCCTTGGGGGGAGACCTCAGGGTGCTGAGAGCTGGGCTCCAGGCCCCGGGGCAGACTTGCCCTCCATTGCACCTCCCTTTAGCTTGGGGCCTCTGGAGGGGGCCTGGGAAGGAGCATCCCCCCTGGACCCTGACCTTGGAGCTGACACCCCCCCACCCCGTACCTGCTCCAACCCCAGGCTCCAGCCTCTGACTCAGGATGTTCCTGGGAGGTGTGGCCAGGCCCTCTGTGGTTTCCTCTGACCCCTGGGCCCTCACACTCTCCAGCCCCTGCCTACCCCCAGACAGCCTTCACAGTCCCTCCAGGAGGGAAGGGAGGCAGGGCCATCATTTAGGAGCCAAACTTCATGGCAGGACAGACAATAGAAGCTCACACTGCCTTTGGGGCTGGAGGAAGAAGGGTGGGTCCACCTGGCTTCCTCCAGGCTTCCAGAAAAGCCTTCAATGCAATAAAAGAATTTCTTGCATCTGAGTCTGTGTTTGCCATCCACAACCTTGCCCTGGGTCCTAGTCCCTGGGGGCAGGGCTGTGTGGTCCCCTCACCCCCTGGGATGTGTGCCTGGGCATGCAGTCCAGGCCTGGGGGCGAAGGAGGGCCTTACCAGCTGCTGACATTTGCTGAGTCCTCAGTTTGTAATTCTGACTTGCGGGATTCTTTATTATGTGCCCTCTGCTACTAGGCTGTGAGCCCCTTGAGAGAGGCCGCGTTTTTTGATCGCAGTTGCAACCCCCAGGCACCTGTGCTTGGGGAGGGCCAGGGTGACGCGTTAAAGGAAGAGCACAGGTGCAGCTGGGGTCAGTCCTCCCCAGCTGTGACCTTGGGCAGGTCCCTTCATTCCCGATGCCTCAGTCTCCTCATCCATAAAACGAGCAGGGTGGGGGTCCCGGCCCCGCAGGAAGGCAACTGCCGCAGGCCTTCCGCGAATACCCCGGAAGGGTCGGGGTGGGGGTGGGGGTGGGGGGCGGGCCAGAGCTACCTTGCACTCCTGGTGCGCCCTGCTCTCCGCCCGCCACCGCTCTCCAAGGTGCTGAAGACGCCCTGGCACCTCTCTGGTCACCGCTCCAGCCTGGGGGTCAAGGGACCCCCTGCCTCACTCCTCTATCCTAGGCTGGCCCGGTCCCTCCTTCTGTGGGTTAGGGAGCCCCAGACTCTAATTCAGCCCCCACCCCACTCCACCTCCATGCCAGCCGTGTTCTCTCAAAATACTTTATTAAGGACCATAGCAGTCTTAGAAAAAGGGAATGGCTGTGAGCCATGGCGGCCCCGAAGTTCAGAGCTCAGCCCGTGCTCCAGGGCCAGGGTCCCAGCAGACTTGGCCGCTTCCTCCTCCCTGTGTTCCAGGGGGCAGGAAGGAGTCCCCGAGTGGGGAGTTACCGAGGCCTGGTGTATGCCTGTCTCTCTGGGTCTGTGGATTAGTCTGTGTGTGTCTTCCTGTTTCCTTCTGCACCTGGGTCTGTATGTGTATTTCTCAGGCTTTGTGGCCTTATGGTCTATGTCTGAGAATCAGTTTGTGCATGGGCCTGGGTCCCTGGGTCTGTAGCTGTGAGTCTGTGCGTCTCCATCCTGACACCGTCGCCGGGGTCTCTCTGTCACCCCAGATCCCTGTGCCTGTCTCCACTGCAGCACCCACTGCAGCACCCCTGACTAGAGGGGCCTGGGGACACGTACCCGTGGTGCTCACAGCTCACCCCCTGCCGCCTCCAGCCCCACGCGCCCTGGGCCGAGTGCTTGTTCAGGCTGGGCACAGTCTAGGAGGGTGGTCCGGTCCAGCTCCTTCATGGAGTTGCCCTGGACCAGGGTCCCGTTGTCCAGATCCTCCGTCGAGTTGTCCGGAGCCGGCGGGTCCCGGGATCCCCATTCCTCCTGAGGGCTGCTTGGAGACCCTTCCTGAAGTGTGGCAGCCTTGGGCCCATGTCCTGGGGTTTCGGAGCCTGGCACGGTTTTGGGAGCCACACGGGATGCAGCATCGTTGTGCAAAGTTCTGGAGAAAACTGAGCAAGGGTTGGGGGGTCGTGAGGGATGGCCTGGGGGGCTGGTTCCCTTCTTTCTTTTAGCCCCCAGCCTCAGGAAGCAGTTGCAAGGGGGCCTCCTCCCCCTCCCCCAGTGGCCCAGTATGGGGGCTGGGGAGCCAAGGGGAGTGCGCCCACGGGGCAGCCCAGAGGGGTTTTGAGGGAGGAGCAACCCCCCGGTCCACCTACCTCGTACAGGCACGAAGTCTCCGGGGCTCTCGGCTTTGTTGGAGGCGAAAGGGCTGATGGAGGGGAGGATGATGAGGGCGAAGGAGAAGAGCAGGACCTGGTGGAGATGGGGGCAGGGTCACCCCATCCCTCCCCCTCCCCTGAGCACACTCGTCTCATAGGCAGGGAAACTGAGGCCCAGAAGACTGGAGCGTGCCTGAGCTGGGGCTCAGGGCCGTCCGTGCTCCTACTCACACTCACCTCCCCCACAGGACCCTCTGCCAAGGCTGACAAGCCCCTTGGAGCTGGGGGTCAGGACTCACCGCTATGCAGGTGCCCGTCTGAGCCGACTTGCTGGTGGACTGGACCACGATGGCCTGGAGTTTCTTCAGCTGCTCCAAGAGGGACCTTAGTGGAAACGGGAAGACTTGGTTGATCCCTACATAGCCTTGACCTGCCTCCCTGTGATTCCTGGGGTCCCCCAGCCTGGCTGAAGTCTGAATCCCGTCCATCCCTGAAGACCCCACTGCTCTTAAAAGTCCCAGAAGCTCCCTCAATAAACCTCCACTGAACATCTCACCCACTTCTCTGCCACCCCACCTTCTCCATCCAGGTTGCCATTACTGCTCACCTGGACACCTGTCCCAGCCTCTGGTCCCCCTAAGCTTCTCCTGCTTCCTCTAGAGTTCATGCTCCACACTTTTTCAAATGTGAGTCAACTTCTCCCAACCCTCCCAGAGTTCCCATCTCCCTCGGAGGTAAAAGCCCAAGTCCTCCCCGAGGCCCACAAGGCCTGGCACAGCCAGTCCCGTCCCCTCCCTGCCCTCCCCTCCTCCCTCTCTCCCCCTCGCTCACTCTGCTCCAGACACACAGCCCCTCACTGTTCCTCCTACACACAAGCATTCCTGCCCCAGGGCCTTTGCACAGGCTGTTCTCTCTGTACCAAGGACACTGTTCCCCCGCTCCACCCCCCACAGGTCTTTTTGTAGCTGCTTCTTTCTTATCTGTTGGGTCTCATCTCAAATGTCACTTTATCTGACCTCCCTGCCTAAAATGGCACCCCCTTCACTCCCTAGCCCCTTCCCTCTAGTTTATTTTTCTTCCCAGTGGCTATCACTATTTGAATGATCTTTCATATATTTTTGTTTGTCTGGAGTCTGTTTCTCAGTAGACTGTGAGTCTTTAAGTGGAGGGGCTGGGTCTGTTTTGTTCACTGTTTGGGCCCCAGTGTCCAGAACTATGCCTGGCACAGAGTAGATGCTAAATAAAAATTGCGTAAGTAGGGCCATACAGTTTGATCTAGAAGTATGCCAATGTAGCAAATACTCAGTGGAAGCTATTTGGAAACAATGGCTCAAGAATTTTCTTCAGGTTAAAAACAGGTTAGTAGGGCTTCCCTGGTGGCGCAGTGGTTGAGAATCTGCCTGCTAATGCAGGGGATGCGGGTTCGAGCCCTGGTCTGGGAAGATCCCACATGCCGCGGAGCGACTACGCCCGTGAGCCACAACTACTGAGCCTGCGCATCTGGAGCCTGTGCTCCACAACAAGAGAGGCCGCGATAGTGAGAGGCCCGCGCACCGCGATGAAGAGTGGCCCCCGCTTGCCCCAACTAGAGAAAGCCCTCGCACAGGAACGAAGACCCAACACAGCCAAGAATAAATAAATAAATAAAGTAATAAATGTTCAAGTACAATTGGTGTCTTTAAAAAAAAAAAAAAAAAAAAAAAACAGGTTAGTAGAAAATATACCACCTGGTTGGAAAGTTTAAACATAGCTACATTATAGCACAGAAAAAAAAGAACTAAAATTCCCTTCTAAATACCACCATAAGAATCAATCAATTCCCTGGTGGCTCAGTGGTTAAGAATCCGCCTGCCAATGCAGGGGACACGAGTTCGAGCCCTGGTCCGGGAAGATCCCACATGCCATGGAGCAACTAAGCCCGTGCACCACAACTACTGAGCCTGCACTCTAGAGCCCGCAAGCCAAAACTACTGAGCCCACGTGCCACAACTACTGAAGCCCGTGCGCCTAGAGCCCATGCTCCACAACAAGAGAAGCCACTGCAATGAGAAGCCCGTGCACCGCAACGAAGAGTAGCCTCCGCTCACCGCAAGTAGAGAAAGCCCATGCGCAGCAACGAAGACCCAGCTCAGCCAAAAATAAATAAATAAACAAATAAATAAATAAATTTATTAGGAAAAAAAAAAAAGAATCAATCCCTCACTATTTGCAAACAGACAATTCTATGAAAGAATAAGGCACCAAGCACTGTCCACACAAGAAGAATATGCTGATAGGTTTTAAAAAAATAGATCAAGCTGTTTAAACTTCAAACAGGACATCACAGAAGATGGAAATTTAGCTTGTATTAACTCAATTATGGAGGCAACACCGACCTTGTGACAAGATGAATGTATATATGCAGGGGGATAAAAGATTTAAGGTTTAAAAAACACCCAACAACTTGACAGAGGCATACATTTCTTCCCCAAAGCTGAATGAATGCAACAAAGTCCTCTCTGCCACCAGAGCAGACATCCAACAGTTCAAAATGTGAATCGGGAGGTTGACCACGACGGGGGGAGGAAATACCACCTCCTCCCATCACAACTAAAGTGTTATCACAAGCTATTTCACAAACCCCTGTAATGGCATCATCCATGACACCCTCCAAAAAACTGACTAAGTAAATGCACCCACAGATGGAATCACCTGCAGTTATCCAGCACACCATACTCCTAGCCTTTAGACATTCATATGCCATTTCCTCTACCGGCAGCATCTTCCCTTTAGTGAACTCTTACACATCCTTCAAGGGCCCAAGTCCAAAACTCTTTCTCTCTGCAGCCTTCCCCCTTTCTAGGTGGAGCCCTTACCCCCTGCTCTGCCCTGCCGTCACACAGCCTGTCCGCCCATGTCCACCTCTCCTGCAAGGGACTCTGGGGTCAGCTCCCCCTGTTCCCTGCCCCGGTTTGACCAATACTCACAGGTTCTGCTTCTCAAGATGCAAGACCTTCCTCTGAAGTTCCTGGTTCTGGGCAGTGCAGGCTGACATCCTGCAGGGGCAACATCACAGTGACATTCAGAATATGCCTGTCACCAACAGGTCAAACTAACATCTCTTTGTGAGGCCCCACTGTACAGGCAGGGGACCGAAGCCCAGAGAGGGGAAGTCATTCATCCAAAGTCACCCTGGCAAGTCTGTAGCAAGGCCAGAATTTGAACCCAGTTCTGCCTGGCTCCTAGGTACCATCTTTGCATTGGTGTGGGGGCTTTATTCCGGTCTGAGCCCCCAGGATTGGAAGTGGACCACCAAACTCAGGCAGTGATGCTTTGAGAAGATGCAGTAGCATGGCAACTGAGTCCAAGGAGACCCAAGTTACAATCCTCACCCTCCCTGTGACCTTGAGGCGCTCTGCTGTCTGGCCTCAGTCCCCTCATCTGTAAAGTGGAGATACAGTTACCTAGTTCATAGAGCAGTTGGGGACTGACATGAAGTAAAGTTGATTAGGGGCTTAGCAGAGCACATTTGAGGAACAAGACAACGTGATCATTCCATCTAGGGTTATGGGGTCCACTCCGGGCCGGGAACCCCACCTTTCCCATCTGCATCCATCTGTTAATGCTGTCTTGGCCCAGACCACTCAGATGTAGAATTAAAACACTCAAATCATGGGACTTCCCTGGTGGTCCAGTGGTTAAGACTTCACCTTCCAGTGCAGGGGATGTGGGTTCAATCCCTGGTTGGGAGCTAGGATCCCACATGCCTTGCGGCCAAAAGACAAACAAACAAACAAGAAAACAACCAAAACATAAAATAGAAGCAATATTGTAGTAATTTCAATAAAAACTTAAAAAATGGTCTACATCAAAAAATCTTTAAAAAAACCAAAACACTCAAATCATGGCATGAGGATATGCTAGTCCTCATATCACAACCAGGGAAGAGAATAAATTCTCCCACTAAAAGGCCCTCCTTCTAAATAACTCATGGGATAAAGAAGAATCCACTGTGTAAATTAAGAAAGACCTAGGGACCAAATGGTAAGGACAATGGTGCAAACCAAAATGTGTGAGATGCAGCTAAAGCAGTGCTGAGAGGAAAATGTATAACCTTTTTGCTTTTTCTTTTTCTTTTTGGCCCCTCAGCATGCGGGATCTTAGTTCTCTGACCAGGGATCAAACCTGTGCCCTGCTGCAGTGGAAGCATGGAGTCTTAACCACTGGACTGCCAGGGAAGTCCCCCAAAATGTATAACCTTATTACAGCTCAACCAGCTGAACATAACACATTTAACAATTAGCAAAAGAACAACAGAATAGATCTTCCCCACCAAAAGCAAAACAAAACACAACTAAAGACACAATAAAGCTAAGAGTAGAAATAAAGGAACTAGAATACAAAAAGACAACCCGGTGGGAGGAAAAGCCAGAAATTCATTCTTTGAAAAGAATAATAAAACAGACAAACTTCTGGCAAGATTGACCAAGATAAAAAACAAGAGAAGGCACAAATACACAACATGAGTAATTAAAAAGGGCACAACTATAAATTATTCAGAACTTAAAAAAATAACAGGAGAGAACTATGAACAATTTTATGTCAGTAAATTTGAAATGGACAACTTTCCAGAAGAATATGGCATCTCAGAATTGACTAGAAAAGAAATAGAAAACCCAAATCTGTAACATTTAATTAAATCACTTTTAGTTTAAAAAGTGAGCAAGCTAAGTTTTTATGTTTCTATTAAAGAATAAAGAGGAGCCTGTCCCTCAGTAGCCTAAATGAGTTTGAGAGAGGTGATTGGATGAGATTGGGGTGCACAGTTCTTTTTCTTTTTCTTTTTTTTTAATATTTATGTATTTATTTATTTGGCTGCACCAGCTCTTAGTTGCAGCACGTGGATCTTAGTTGTGGCACGTGGGACCTAGTTCCCTGGCCAGGGATCGAACCTGGGCCCCTGCATTGGGAACGTGGAGTCTTAACCACTGGACTACCAGGGAAGTCCTGGGGTGCAGAGTTCTTTTTTTTTTTTTTTTTTTTAATTTATTTTTGGTTGCATTGTGTCTTTATTGCTGCGCACAGGCTTTCTCGAGTTGTGTCAGGTGGGGGCTACTCTTCGTTGCGGTGCACGGGCTTCTCGTTGTGGTGGCTTCTTTTGTTGTGGAGCACGGGCTCTAGGCGCGCGGGCTTCAGTAGTTGTGGCACGTGGGCTCCGTAGTTGTGGCTCACGAACTCTAGAATGCAGGCTCAGTAGTTGTGGCACACAGGCTTAGTTGCTCCGTGGCATGTGGGATCTTCCCGGACCAGGGCTTGAACCTGTGTCTCCTGCATTGGCAGGCGGATTCTTAACCACTGCGCCAACAGGGAAGTCCCAGGTGCACAGTTCTTAAGCTGAGGAAATTCTGCCTTTCTTCTCCCCCACCGAAGGAAGCCATGACAGCTCTGAGGACCAGTGATGCTCAGCAAGGGAAGTAAATGTCCCATCTTCAGGCAAACAGCCAGGACAAGATGGATGATACCTTCTCCCTTCTTGGCATAGCATCTTCTAGGGGATTAAGGGGCCTCGAACCTGAGCCCTGTACCACCTTACTAGGCATTTTTCCATCCTTGCAATTCACGTGAAAAATCGTCTCTCCCAGAGAAGGAAACAACTCTAATTTTGTCAGATCCTGAAAACTGTGACCTTAGCTCCGTTGCGTCCCTCTCTCAGGCCTCAGTTTCTCCCTTAAGTGTGGTGTCCCAGGACCCCAGCCTTACCGAGTTTCCAGGCCATCAATATATTCCTTCTTCTTTTTCCGGCTTTCTTGGGCTGACTGTTTGTTCCGAATTTTCCGGCGGATTTTTTTCAGCACTCGCTCCTCATACTGCAGAGTGACAAGGGGGGCAGACTGAGGCGGTCTGGAGGGTCTGCTCTCTTGTCCAGACCCCACAACTTCACCCCATTATCCTCCCAAGGGAGCCATCCCAGACTTAGGGACTTGAGGGCAGACCCATGATGACTTGAAGACCAGATTTTCTGCCCCGAAATTCTTGCAGAATCTCTAGTGGGGGTCCTGGGTCCTGAAGGTCTTCCCAGCTCCCAAACCCAGTCTCGTATTGGCAACTGGATTTTGTGCACTGGTGCAATCCCGCCATCTTCTGGCCATCTGTGGGAACAGTGCCTTTCCCGGGGCCAGTTATCAAGACTAAGAGAGGTCTTCCAGTTGGAAAAGCAAACTCAGATACTGATATTGAGTGAATAGGCTGGGTGGGGACTGCGGCCAGCTAGAGAGCCCCTACTGCGTTGGCTCTGAGGATGATTTTTCTGGCTCTGGTGACAGACACGTCCTAACATTCTAGTGGGGGAGACCCAAAGGTGAGACTCATGGGCAAGTAGCTGCAGGAAAGGGGGCGAGCTCCAGAGCCAGGGGTCCCACTGACTCACCTTGGTGAGGGGCAGCTGGGTGGGCAGGGTGATGCCTTCTTTGGCCAGCAGCTTCTTCTCGTCCTCCGTCAGCACCAGCTCCTGGCTGTGCCCGGTCCCAAGGCGCAACAGGTTGGGGGCTGCCAGGTGATGTTGCTGTGGGGAAACCAGGAGAATTGCTTTGAGGGCAGGGAGAGTGACCGCCTCTGGGAAATGAAAGAGGCATCAGGTCTGAGAAACAATCGATCCATCTGCTGTAGAGTCCCCACTGGCACTAGGGCTCCAAAGAACCAGCACACAGCCCTCTGACCCAGCAATTCCACTTCCAGGAATTGCTCTTTAGATACAAGTTTTTCATTTGTTTCACAAGTAGTCATTAGACAGCTATGTATTTAGCACCTACTACATGCCAGGCACTTCTCTGGGCTCTGAACATTCCTTGCAGTGCAGTCTGCAACAGCAAAGGGAAAATCCAACACACAGGGCACAGGTTAAGTGAGCCTACGGGAAATGGGGGTGAGGGGTGTTTCTCCCTGTCTACTTGTTTGTACCTTTGGAACTTGGACTATGTGAATGCATTTGCCTATTCAAAAATTTTTTTAATTAAATTTAAATTATGAAATAGAAACACTGAAAATGAAAGAATCGTGTCATCAGAGAGCCAAGTCTTAGGAATGTCACACCATGGAATGGGAGGCTCAGGAATAAAGGTGGAGATTGGGGCAGCCTGACATTCGTTGGATCAAACTCCACTCCCTAGAATTCCAGGCCATGGATCAGCCCAACCATTTTCTCTCCAGGATCCCAGCCTCAGCATGTTCATCTGCAAAATGGGGATAAGGTCTTCCACTTCTCAACGTTGTTCACACACAGAACAACAGTATTAAACTTGACACATTTACAAAAGCCAGTTAGTATTTCCAGAGCAGTCATTCGCCTTTCCTATCTTTCAAGACCTGCTGAAGTTCTGCCTCCTCCAGGAAGCCTTCCTGGACCTGCAATGCCCCTCCAGCCTCTCTCCCTTACGGGTACACTTCCATGAGCAGTCAGTTGTCCCCTTTTGACCATGAGGTCCCCAGAGGCTGAGCACACAGCTGGTGCTCACCACGCATCTCTCAAGTCAAGAGGGATGTTCTGCTCTTTCTTAGAGGTTGTCAGGACAACTTTGGGCATCAGGCAAACTAGAGTTCAAATCCTGACTCAGCCACTTGCTTGCTGTGTGACTTTGGCTTTGTGGCTTAACCTCTCTGGGCGTTGGCTTTCTCATCTGCGAAATGGAGGTACTAATTGGGTTCTCAGGTCTGGTTTAGCTGTAGTAGAACCCCAGGGCAAGATAGACAGCCCTCGGTCAGTGTGCAATGGGCCAGCCCAGGGATTGAGCCTGCAGCAGCTGTGTGACTTAGGTCAAATTACTGGACCTCTCTGTGCCCATTTCCTCAAACGTAAAATTAAGATAAGAGTCCCAGTTTTCAGAGTTGCTGTGAATTAAAAGATGATACATTAAGAGCATTTAGAAGAGTGCCTGGCCTATAGTAGATGCTTGGTAAGTTTTAGCCTTTTTTTTTTTTTTTTTTTTAATACTACTACTATAGTAGAAAGTATCCCAGCCCAGGAGACAGAGAACTCAGGACTGGGACCCACTGACTTACTCTGGGTGTAAGTCAGAGTAAGTGACTTGGACTTACCTTGGACAACAATCAGCCCTTGTCTGTAACTGTCTTCCAATCTCCAAAATGGGGGTATTGGGGCCCCATGAACCCCAGCGCCCTCCCACCTCTGATGCTCCAGGGGGCGGGTGCGGACTGCTCACCAGGTCCCCGCCACTGCCAGAGAGGAGGAGGTCTTTCACTGTGAGGTTGCAGTGCGGGGGTGAGCTGGCCAGCTCAGCCTGCTCCCCGGCGTAGAGGCCTGGGCTCCACATTTCTGACAGGGCAGATGGGGACAGAGACAGGGAGGGAGTCAGGCAGGGGTCCCCTGGGCTCCCAGCTTCTACTTCCCTCCTCCAGCAAAGCTCCCAGCGTTGACCCCAATGTGCTAGGGATTTGTGGCACAGCTTGGGGCCCCAAGACCTGGTGCCTCAGTCTCCCCTCCACCATAAGATGGGAACCCAGATTCATCAGGACATTGTCAGGGACCCACTGTCAACCCAGGAGGGAGCAGCTGTTATTGCCCAGGATTATAGGCTAGATCTGAAGCTGGCCTGGCCTTATCTCTCCCTCGGGGAAAGGATCAGGTCTGATTTACCTGTGGTTCCCTCCCACCAGGTACCTGGCACACTGTAGGTGAGCTGCTCTGGAGAGCACAGACTTCAGAGTCAAATAGCCCTTTGTTCTAATCCCGACCAGGGGGAGCTGTGTGACCTTGAGTAAGGGACTAAACCTCTCTGAGCCTTAGTTTTGTCAAGTCTCCAAAGGGACTAATAAGCGTTCCCATACCATCGCAATGCTCAAGAGACAAAGGATACCCTGTTGGCGGTGGCTTCTGCATCAGGCCTTTCTCCAGGTCCAGGGGGAGCACCCCAAGGCCTGGGATCCCATGACCTCACACACTTTCACTGAGCGTCTACTATGATTCAGGCACAGAAGGTACAAAAAGGAGGTTGCCAGAATGATGCTTGGGGCAGGAACCAGCCTGCCAGGGGCGCATCCCACCTTTGCGGCTCTGACTCATTTCTTAACCACCTGGAAAACGGGCCCATGACAGCATCCCAACACCCATCTCAAAAGGTGGGTTTGCGTGTACAGTGCCTGGGAGAAGGGGAGGGTAGTTGGCAAAGACACAGGGCTCACCCAGGTCTATGGCCACGGAAGCCTCAAGCCCTTGGGCCACTGGCCCAAGGTTCCTGGTGGGGCAGGCAGGGCCAGGATGGTAGGAGGGGCAGGGCCCCTTGCCAGACTCCGCGCTGTGGCAGCTGGCAGGGGTGGCAGCCACCCCACTGTGTGGAGGGGTGTCCTGGGGGTCGGAGGGCAGATCTTCTGAGATGCCACTGTCACTGGCCGCAGGAGACCAGGTCGGGGAGCTGGGCACTGATTCTGCAGAACGCAGGATGGAGTTGAGGAAATCATCAGAGTTCGGGCCTGGCAGGACCTGTTGGGACGGAGAGGGACGGTGGGAATTAGGAGGCCTATGTTTTGGCTTGGATAGCTGTGTGTCTCTGGGCAAGCCACTGACCCTCTCTGGGCCTCACGTGTCCTTTCTGTAAGACGGAAAGAGGTAACGCTCCTTGCCCCCAGTGTTGTTGGAGCCTGAACACAGTCAGGTAGCACGGGAACAACATCCAACCGTGTCGAGGCACAGGCCCCAAGTTTAAGTCTGGACCCAACTCCGCACTGCTGTGTGTGTGTGACCCAGGACAAGTTACCACCCCTCTCTGGGCCTCGCTTTCCCCACCTATAAGAAGGAGGTGATGTCATCTGTCCCTTAGGGTCGCTGAGAGGTTCCATACAACAACGTGCTTTGCTAAAATCTCACACGTGAGCAGTAAATGCACACAGCTGAGTGGGGTGCTGGCTCTGGCCCTGGGGTAAATGCAGTGGGTTATCACCTGGTCCTCAACGTGGCCCCAGTCCTCGCCCAGCTCTACGTGTCTCAGGATGCCGTCCTGCCGGTCAAACAGGAGATCCAAGAGTTCCAGGCTGTCGATAGGGCACGTGAGGCTGGTGGGGGAAGCCATCTGGGGCAAGGAGGGGACATTCGTGAGGGTCACGCAGCCCTTCTCCTCCCCACCACCCATCTGCACACCACCCTGAGGTCCACCCTGCTCCAGTTCTGTCCCGGCTCCAGCCCCAAGGTCGGGCCTGTTGCGCCTGCTTGCTGGACTTCTGTCTCCAAATCTGTGTTTTGGGGCCAACCCAGAGACTCCCGGGGCCTGACAGCCAATTTCTTTAGGAAGTGGTAGACAGATGCCCCCGTGGGGATGATCAGCCGATGGAGACAGCCCTCTCTTGCACTCCCATGCTGCCCAAATTCCCCCCTTCTGGAAGGCGGGGGAACCAGGAAGAAAGACCAGGAGCAGCCCCGGAATGGAGACACAATTTTGGTCGTTGCATTCTCCCTCTGGGCCCCAGTCTTCTCATCTGTAAAATGGGATGTGAGGTTCCTGCCAACCCTGGGAGCTTGGGGAAGGTTCCTGGCATAAACCCTCCCTCACCTGGAGACCCGTGCAGGGCTCACCTTTCCAACTGCTGAATCCCCATTCATGAGCCAGGCCAGCTCTTTCTCCAGCCACTTCTGCGTCTGCTGCGAGCTGGGGGCTCACCCCACCACCAGGGCTCCCAGGCTCCGCCGGCTCTTCTCTGTGGCTCTGTCACCACCCCTAAAAGATGCTGAAATAGTCCTGGGGAGCTCCTAGCCCACCCCCAGGTGCTGATTGGGGAACAGGCAAGACAGACAGGGTTAAGGGCCAGTGACACGGGGGCAGGCTAGGGGGAGGGGAGGGAAGACCGTTATCTCAGATGTTTCGTGCTTTTCCAGCCGGCAGTGGGCAAAGGCCAAAGTCTGGAGAGCTGGGGAGCCGCGGCTCTCGCATGACCTCTCCCCTACTTTCAGGGACTGTTTCTCATCATAATCCCTGGATGTTGGCTCCAGGAGAGCCCAGGGCCCCTGGCCGGGTCCTGTCCACTCTCAGAACAGAACCAAGAAGAACTGCCCAGGCCTCCGCTAGAGCCCTTCCCTCTGCCAGGAGCCCCCTTCCCTCATTGGAGCTGGCAACCCCCAACCCCCTGCCCACAAGCAAGCTCTCCATGGCCAAACCAGAACAATCGATTCCTTCTAGAATCTTCTATCATTCATTTATTCTCAACAAATATTCATTGAGCCAAACTTATTCCCTCCTCAGGGCCTTTGCACTAGCTGTTCCCTCTGCCTGGAACTCCTATCCTCTCCACCCCGAATCTATCACTGCGTTCACATATTCGGGAATGTTTTCTATCTGTGGATCTCAGCCCAAACAGCTGAGAGGCCGTCTCTGACCCCTCACCAGAGAGGAGCCCTCACCCTGTACCTCTTTATCACATCACTGGTTTCACTGAAATCCTCACTATTTGAAATTTTCTTGTTTACTTGCCTGTATTCTTCCCTCATTCCTCCCCTGCCTCTTCATGTGAGTGACTTCGGGGCTAAGATAGAGGCTCTTTTGTTCTCAGCTGGGTCCCCAGTGTCTAGGAAGTGCCCAGCACACAGGAGGTGATCAGTCAACTCTTATTCATTGGGCACCTCCTGTGTGCCAAGCACTATTTAAGGCCCTGGGGATAAGGCAGCGGATGAGCTAGACCATAAATGCATAAACACACCAGAAAACTGACAAATGGGCAAATGCTACCAAGAAACTAAATGTCACCATGTAAAGGGCAACAGAGGGCTGGCAAAGTCTTCTTTTTAGAAGGTGACATTTAGGGACTTTGCTGGTGGTCCAGCGGTTAAGACTCCACGCTTCCAATGCAGGGGATGCGGGTTCAATTCCTGGTCGGGGAACTAAGATCCCACATGCCATGTGGCATGGCCAAAAAATTTAAAAAATAAAAATAAAAAAAAAAAGAAGGTGACATTTAAGTACAGTCCTGAGTGATGAGAAAGAGCCAGCCACTGGGAGATCTAGTGGAAGGGTGTTTCAGGCCGAGGAACAGCATGTGCAAAGGTCCTGGGGCAGGATGGGGCCTGGCGTGTTGGAGGAACAGCCAGGAGGCCCGTGTGGATGGAGCAGAGTGAGCGAGGGAGAGAGAGGGAGGAGGGGAGGGCAGGGAGGGAATGGGGCAGGTCGTGCAGGGCCTTGCAGTCTGTGGCAAGGAGTTTGGTTTATACCAAATACAGCAGGAAGCTGTTGGAGATTAGTGAATGGATGACGAACCTTCTGTGTGCCGGGCACGATGGTAGGTGCTAGGTTTACACAGTAACTCAGACACTCTCCTTGCTCTCAGGAAGTTCACATCCTGGTGTACATTTCTCCCTGGACCAGCCATTCTTTATTCATGCATCAAAAATTTAAGGACGACCTACTATGTGCTGCGCCAGAGTGGTTCTCTTATCTGACAATAACATCTGTGGTTGTCACAACTGGGGGTCCTCCAAGCGTGGAATGAGCGAGGGTCAGGAATGCTGCTCCACACCCCACCATGCCTGGAACGGCCCCACACAGAGAAAGCCTGGCCTGGATGTCAGCAGTGCCTGGCGGGAGAATCCCTGCATTACGGTAAGTGTCCCCCTCTGGGTGGGGGACATGATCTCACTCTTGACCTCTGCATCTCTTATTTCCTTTTTAACCACTCTGTGTTGGATGTGTGTGTGTGTGTTGGGTTTTTTAAGGGGTTTGTTTTGTTTGGTTTGGCTTTAGTGATCCCAGTCATAATATTTATTCAGCCTTTGCTATGGAGGCTCCTTTCCAGGGCAGTCTCAGCAGGTGTAGAAAGTAGGTGAAGTTTGACTTCTGGGCTTGTCTCTGCCTCCCCCTCACTCCCATTTATGACTCTCAGGAGCCCCGGTGCCCTTGACATAGAACTCTTCCTCCTCTTCTTATCAAAACCTGCCAGAATCATGGATCTGGTATTACTCATTTACACCTTCCTGTAGATTTAGACCCCATAGTCCACTTCCCCAGGATATTTGTACTTTTTTTGTAATTTTATAATCATGGGCTCTGGAAGGCTTTTATATGTCCTAATGAAGAGACGTCTGAAAAGGTAGGATAAAGATAAGCATTTGAGGGACAAGAGGACTTTCTGATGCCCTTGGCATCATATGACCTAATTTACTGGACATGACCACACGCTTCAAAGCGATGCTAAGTGGGAATCTAAAGTAAAAGTCCCACAATAGATTCCACCGATGTGTTTAAGCACGAAACATGGGACTTCCCTGGTGGCGCGGTGGTTAAGAATCCGCCTGCCAATGCAGGGGACATGGGTTCGAGCCCTGGTCCGGGAAGATCCCACATGTCGTGGAGCAACTAAGCCCGTGCACCACAACTACTGAGCCTGCACCACACCTACTAAAGCCCACGCGCCTACAGCCCGTGCTACGCAAGAAGAGAAGCCACCGCAATGAGAAGCCCGCGCACCGCAACGAAGAGCAGTCCCCGCTCGCCGCAACTAGAGAAAGCCCACGCGCAGCAATGAAGACCCAATGCAGCCAAAAATTAATTAGTTAATTAATTAATTATTTAAAAAGTATGAAACATAACACAAGAGGGTGCTGTGTTGATTGAGGAATACTGTGTTAATAAACAGCTTTGCGGAACTTGTCAGAGCCTTTACAACACCCTGTAACACCCTTGGAAGGGACAGAGTTTGTAGCATTTCTTAAACATAATTGCGTAGGTGTGAGTTTTGTTTTTAAGTTGCACTTGATTCATACTGAACCACTTCTGATATATGAAAACGTTTAAAGATACCCACTAGGGGCTTCCCTGGTGGTGCAGTGGTTGAGAATCCGCCTGCCAATGCAGGGGACACAGGTTCGAGCCCTGGTCTGGGAAGATCCCACATGCCGCGGAGCAACTGGGCCCGTGAGCCACAACTACTGAGTCTGCGCGTCTGGAGCCTATGCTCCGCAACAAGAGAGGCTGCGATAGTGAGAGGCCCGCGCGCCGCGATGAAGAGTGGCCCCCGCTCGCCGCAACTAGAGAAAGCCCTGGCACAGAAACGAAGACCCAACACAGCCAAAAATATATAAATAAATTAATTAATTAAAAAAAAAAAGTTAAAAAAAAAAAAAAGATACCCACTAGACTGACTGCAATACAAAAGACAACATCAGGTGTTGGCGGAAAATCTGGGGCAACTGGAACTCTCACCCATTGTTTGTGGGAACCAAAAGGGTCCAACCACTTGGGGAAACTTTGGACAATTGGGAAATCTCTTATAAAGTTAAACATGCATTCACCATATGACTTAGCAATTTTATTCCTGGGTATTTACCTAAGAGAAATGTAAATATATGTTCACAGAAAGATTTGTACGTGAATGTTCACAGCAGCCTGATTCATAATTGTCCTGAACTGTAAACAACTCAAATACCCAGCAATAGGGGAGTGGATAAACAAACTGGTATATCCATACAACACAATAATACTCAGCCATAAAAAGGAATAAATTACTGATACATTCAACAACATGGATGAATCTCAAATGCATTGTGATAAAAGAAGCCAGACATAAAAGAATACTGTAGGATTCCATTTATATGACACCCAGAGAAGAGGCAAAAGTAATTCTTGGTGAAAGAAAGTGGTTGCCTGAAGTAGAATGGGCAATTGATTGGACAGGGGCATGAAGGAACTTTCTAGGGTGGAGAAAATATTCCATATCTTATTTTTAATGGTGGTTACATGATTGTCTAGAATTGTCAAAACTCAGCCAACTGAACACACCTGAGACCTGTGCATCATTATTGTAAATTAATTCTACCTCAATAAAAAGCATACTAAATACATAATGAACAACCACGTACATAATGTGTTTAGGAAAACATTAGAAACAACCAAAATATCTGTCAATAGGGGATTGATTAATAGAGTCTGATGTGTTAACACAATGGAATATTATGTAGCTGTGAAAATGAATGAGGGTTATCTTTATTGAAAATATATGGTTATTTCAGTGTTTCTCAACATTTTTTTATTCTGGCCCTCCCACAAGGAGTCTTTGAAGACATTTTCCTAACTGCTCTCCCATGAAACTGTAAATCCACATGTATTCTATATACATGCTTGTGTACCGTATGTATATCTGTGCTTTATACAGTAAAAGAGTAAGATTTTTTTTCACCCCCTAAGAACTAGTTTTCACAACCCCCTTGAAGATAATATCTTTCCCATTGAAAATGCACTGGTTAAGTAAAAATTAAGGTGCACAACACAAGATACTGTCTGTGTGTGACAAAAGGAAAAATGAATGTGTATATACGTTTCTTATATATTTATAGAATATCTCTGGAATGAGACACAAGAATCTGGTAACGGTGGTAACCTTCAGGGCTGGGAGCTGGGAGGTGGGATAGAGAAGAAGGAGGGCTTTTCCCTGCATAATCATTTATTTGGGAATTTTCAGCCATGTGCCGATGTACATATTCCAAACAAAGAAATACAATTTAACTTTTTTAAAAAGGAAATAAAACAATACAAATAAAATGCAAAGCATGCCTTTTCCATAGTTTCCCAAGTTTTCTAATATAAGCTCACCCTGTATTAGAGTTAGTGTTTAGGAGCTGCCCCCTCTACAAAAGTAAATTGATCCACCTGGGTCCCCAAAGTCCAGCATTCCCACTGCCTTGCCTGTAACATTCCTTAAATAAGGTGATGCCTCCCTTTCATCAGTATTGCTTTATTCTGATGTGAACACTACCATATCAATAATTGCCAGCCAAGTCCTGCCAGGAGGCAGTTTCCCTATACCCATGCTTTTCTCACAGATCCCTCTTCCTTTCCATCTCTAAAATTACCTCAGGGAAAATGTGCTCAAAGCACTTTGAGCTAATTCCAACTAAAGTGTGAATGGCTGATATCAGGCACATATATTCCTTTTCTTGGGAGCATTTACATTTCCTTATGGAGCCTTAAGGCATTATAACTCAAAGATTAGTTCTTAACATTTTTCCCCAGGGCAAAAATCACCCCTCTCAGATGTTACTTAGATATAACTAGACCTAGGTAAAATGTGAATGACTGATTTTAGGTGAATATATTATTTTTCTTGGGAACATTTATATTTCTTCATGGAGCCTGAAGGAACTGTAGCCCAGATCTATATTAGCTCTTATCTTTTTGCCCAGGGCAAATAACTTCCCTCTGTGGGTTTCAGATGTACTCAAGTGGTAAGATGTTCAAAAGCCACTGGGTTCTATGTGAAACACCATGAAATTATGATATTCAGTCTCACACCCTTAAACATACAAGTTTCCTATCTATAAAATCCCAGCATTTAGTTTAGGGCACATAGGAACTGCTTCCTGAATCTTTACTGACTGGAGATTGCATACTGTACCAGATTCTAGCTCAGACAAGTGGTAGTTAAAGGTCAGAAAAGACTGAAAAAAATTCAAATGAGAAAACTCTAAAAATTGAGAAAATGCTAACCATTTCCTCTGCAGCTTGGGGACAGTTCTATAGGAGGTAGTATGATTCTGTGGTTAAGAATAACTCAGGGTTTGGAGACAGATGGATGTGTGTGTGAACTCTACCTTCACTCCTCACAGATATTACGTTAGACCCTGGTAAGTCACTTCACTCCAAAACTCCCCTTTCCACTCTATAGCACTCTAGGGGTGCTGAGCTGTAGGAGTGTAGATTTGGGGCTGTTGGCCATCATTACCCCATGATGGGAGAAGCTATCTGAGAATGAAGCCCACCCAGAATACAGCAGAGCAGACAGAGAGCAATCAATCCCTGACAACATGGTCTGAAGTCCTGGACCCAGCCATACCTGAAATCCACTCCTTGGCTTCAGAAACATGGCAGTGATGTGAGCCAGTGACTTCCCTTTTCGGTTTAAAATTTTTGAGCTGGAGTTTCTGACCCTTGCACTGAACAAACAAACAACAAAACAAACAAACAAAAAAACTATTTACTTTCCTTGATTAATCCTGTCCACAGAGCCCTCTCCCCCTGCCCCAAACTTCACATTTGAATGTAGATTATAGAGATTAGCACTTAACACACTCTCCTTAGGTATTTGTTGATTGGTCCTGCCTGTCTGTATTGTCTTTTCAAAACTAGACTGAGTCCCTTGAAGGTTGAAGGCAGGTCTGTTCATCTCCCTTGACACTACTCAGGGCATGGTGGATACTCAAGAATGTCTGGCCAGTTCTGAATTTGCCAAAATGGTCCTCCCCTATTCACATATCATTGCTTTTCTTCCCCCTTAATTTTTGGCTGTGAAATGCTCATAATTGAATCTCTTACACTCTAATCTGATGGCATGCTATTAGCATTGGTTTGCACCAAGATCCTGTGTAAATTTTTTAAATTAAAAATATATATAATTTTTGGACTTCCCTGGCAGTCCAGTGGTTAAGACTCTGGGCTTCCACTGCCGGGGGCACAGGTTCGACCGCTGGTCGGGGAACTAAGATCCCGCATGCCGCATGGCACGGCCAAAAAAAAAAAAGAGAAAGAATATTCCAGAACTCCAGAAATCCCTTTTCAGGAGTTAACCCTCCCCCCATGGAGGTAACCACTGTTCTGAATTCCGTGGCATTTTTTTTGGCTCTCACTACTTCCTGTGTATTTGTCACCCTCCTCCTTCCCTCAGCTCCCACACTCTTGTGCTTCTGTTTATCTTCCAGTGGGCCTTGCACATGTTTATTACAATCCATCAGCAAGTCTTGACAGCTCTGCCTTCAAAATACGTTCATTCTTTGCCTGCTCCATTTCTGCTGTCCTGGTCCAGCCCCATCCTCACTGGGCTGGACCAGTGCACTCTCCCCCTTCTCCTCCTCCTCCTGGCTTCCATGCTGGCCCCCATAGTCTGCTTTCCTTATTAGGACTCAAAAAGCCCTCTCCCTCATTACCTTTGCAACGTCTTCCACTGCCTTTCCTCTCTCTCCCTCCACACTGGACTCATGTCACCAGGCATGGCCCTCCCTCAGGGCCTCTGCACTTGCTGTCCTATCCCCTTTCCTAGATCTCCCTGTGGCTGGCTCCTTTCACCTTTAAATGGCTACTCAAATTCACCTCCTCCATGAAGCTCTCCATGACCACCTTCTTTAAAACCAGTCTCCATCCCCATCTCGATTTATGTTTCTTCATAGAAACTTACTGTCACCCGACACTATATGTTTTGTTCATTTATCACAGCGTACATTCATTCAACAAACATTTATGGAGTGTCTATTCTGTGCCAGGCAGAGGGACACATCCTGGGGAATGTCAATATTCATTCATTATTTCACTCTACAAAAGTGTCTTTTACTCCTTCCGTACATCAACACTGATCCAGGTGCTTAACAAGTCAGAGAGAGGAAAGGTTGTTGCGGGGGAGTACCATAAAGTCTCTAGCTAGGATTCACCTGCAAAATAGGGACAATCATTAGGACAAGACCTACCGTGTGCAGTATCCCTAGTGCCTGGAACTGTGCCTGGTACGCAGTAGCTGCCCGATCAATACTTGTAGAAGGAACAACTGAACATGTATAAATATAATCATGCAGTTTAGTGCGTGGCTGACAAACTACAGTCTGTGGGCCAATTCTGGCCCCTTGCTTGTTTTTATAAATAAAACTTTGTTGGCACATGGTCACTCCCACTAGTTTACATATTGTTTACAGTTGCTGTCACACAGTTGCATAGTCTTGACAGAGACACTGTGGCCCGCAAAGCTGAAAATATTTACTGTCTGGCCCTTTTCAGAAAACGTTTTGTGTAATCCCCAGGTTCTGTGGATTAGACTTGCTCAGCCCAATAGCAGGATTAAGTTCGCATGTGGTTACTGAGCACTTGAAGTATAAAAAGTGTGACTGAGGAACTGGATTTTAACTTTTATTTAATTTCTATTCATTTGAATTTTAAAAATTGATACTTAATTCAGTTAACAGACAACTTCTGAGTATATATGGAACAAGTTGCGTATGTGAATCTACATTTTTACTGTAAATTTTCTGAACTCTATTAATACAGATCGAGGATTTCTGATGAAAACTGAGCATTCACATTGAGATGGGTTGTACGTGTGAAATACACATTGGATATCCAAGACTTAGCATGAAAAAAAGTGAAATACCGCGTTCATAACTGTGACATTGACTGCACGTTGAAATGATAACAGTTTAGGTTTATGAATTCAATCATTTAGATTGACAAAAATTCATTATTAATACGAAACTTCATTTTGCTTTGTACTTTTCTGATGTAACTGCTAAAAACTTTAAAGTGAGAATGATATTTCCACGGAACCGGCTGGGGTAGAGCAGGGCCTGGGTTCGAATCCTGCCTCTGCCACTTGTAACTGTGGGCAAATAACTGTGCTCCTCTTGCCTCATTTTCTTTATCTGTAAAATGGGGGATAAAGACCCTGCTTCACCGGGTTCTTGGGGGTTCGATCCATTATAACATGTGGAGTGCTCAGAAGGGACGCCCACACAGCCAGGTCTCAAACTCCGGCCATTTTTAGGGTTATTGCTATTATTACTAGTATATGAATCTGTAAGAAACACGCCAGGCTCCGGTTCCGAGGCGCTTGAAGGGCAGACGTCCGCTTGTCATTTTCCGGCCGCCTCAGCCCTTTGGCCTCAGCACAAGTCTGGCCCTAATGACAGTCCCCATTCTGCACAGGAGGACAGAGGGGCTAATAAGGGGTTATGATTCACCATGGCCACTCCATGAGTCAGCCACCATTGAGACAACGCCCAGGTCCCCTGCCCCAGATGGGGACAGGTCCCTCGTCACCATGTCACCTCCACATTCCTTTGACTGCTTGCCGGAGGGTCCTTTCTACTTCTCCCTTTCGGTCAGTTTTGGGGGAAAGAGGTGAGGGGGTCTGGGAGCAGGTGCTCCTCCCCCTCCCTTTCCCCCTCCACCCCCTCTTTCTCCTCCTCCTCCTCCGGGACTCTCCCCTGGGGTACGGCCAGGCCAGGCAGTGAGTAAAACCCTTGTGACATGGGTGTGGCTGACGCAGGCCAGGGGCTGGGGACAGGGGGACTCTGATCCTCCTCTTGGGCAACGCCAACTGATTAGCACCGAATCCGCCAGGCTTCCCAGTCCAAGGGGTTCCTGGCTCTCAGGGGTGAGTGAAGACAGGAAGCTTGAACCAGGGTCTCCCAATACCATGAGAGGCGAGACTTTGTCAGGGGGTGGGAGCCTCCCTCTGCCCTTCCTAAAGCATGAAGGACGTTATGGCCGGGAATTCATTCATTCATTCTTGTGACCATTACTTCTTTTTTTTTTTTTTTAAAGGAATTCCTTTATTTGTATTATTTATTTATTTATTTATTTATTTTTGGCTGTGTCGGGTCTTCGTTTCTGTGCGAGGGCTTTCTCTAGTTGCGGCAAGCAGGGGCACCTCTTCATCGCGGTGCGCGGGCCTCTCACTATCGCGGCCTCTCTTGTTGCGGAGCACAGGCTCCAGACGTGCAGGCTCAGTAGTTGTGGCTCACGGGCCCAGCTGCTCCGCGGCACGTGGGGTCTTCCCAGACCAGGGCTCGAACCCGTGTCCCCTGCATTGGCAGGCGGATTCTCAACCACTGCGCCACCAGGGAAGCCCTTGACCACTACTTCTTGAGTGCCTGCTGTGTGCCAGGCATTGGGGACCCAGCAGAGAACATAACCAATTATTCCCGTGGAGCTGATGTTCTGAGGTGGGGAAGAGGCTAAGTAAAATCACTTGTGCATAAGCAAGGAAATAAATAAATTGAAGAGAAACACAACATTGTAAATCAATTATACTTCAATTAGAAATTTAAAAAATAAATTGGGAGAGACCAGGTATAGAAGAATAAAGCAGGAAAGAGAGATGGGAGGGGTTGGGTCAGGGAGGCCTCAGCAGAAAGATCCTGGGGAGTTGAGGGCAGGGTGGTGCCTTGCTCCAGGATGAGAAGGCTGATGTCAGTCCTGTGATGGTTCTAGAAGTTTCTGTGTGGGGCTGGATGGGATGTGTTTGTGGACAGAGCTGGGAGGTCCCTTGGGTCAGGGATCCGGTTCTCCAAGCTTGGTGTCGGGGGTCTAGCCCTTAGTCAACCATAGGAAGGGGGTCCCCCAGCTTCAGGAGACCAGGTGGCCTCTGGGACAGTACCCCGTGAGGGTCCTGAGTCTAGACCAGCAAACGGGGTCAGCGTCTCTGCCATCTCGCAATCCACACCCCTCTGCCCAGTTCCCCCCCCACCATGTCTCACCACCATCTCATCTCACCTCATCTCGGTGATTGTTTTATGGCTGGTGGGTCCAAGGGTCAGAGCTGACCCTCTCACCAGGAAAAGGAGGCCTCCTACGGCTGTGGATGTGGTCAACTCAGCTTCCTTCCCCCTGTGGGCGAGGAGACCTTGTCTCCCCTGGCTCCACCCCTGGGGCTTCTGGGAGGGAGCCCTTAAGCTGCAGGTGGGGGAAGCATGTCGGGGTCCCCAGAGCCTGAATTCGTCCTGGCCCTCCATCCCTCACCTTCTGAATGTGTTTGCTGTAGCTGCTGAAACAAAGTCCCACAGACTGGGGGGCTGGAACAACAGAAATGTATTCTCTCCCAGTCCCAGAGGCTGGTAGTCCAAGATCAAGGTGTCAGCAGGGCTGGTTCCTTCTGAGGCCTCTCTCCTTGCCTTTTATATTATTTTATTTTATTTTTTAAAGAATTTATTATCTATTTATTTATTTATCGGCTGCGTTGGGTCTTCGTTGCTGCGCACAGGCTTTCTCTAGTTGTGGTGAGCAGGGGCTACTCTTCGTTGCGGTGCACGGGCTTCTCATTGTAGTGGCTTCTCTTGTTGCGGAGCACGGGCTCTAGGCGTGCGGGCTTCAGTAGTTGTGGCTCGCGGGCTCAGTAGTTGTGGCTCGCGGGCTCTAGAGCGCAGGCTCAGTAGTTGTGGCATACGGGCTTAGTTGCTCCACGGCATGCGGGATCTTCCCGGACCAGGGCTCGAACCCGTGTCCCCTGCATTGGCAGGCAGATTCTTAACCACTGCACCACCAGGGAAGTCCCTCTCCTTGCCTTTTAGATGCCATCTTGTCCCTGTATCTCTGTGTCCAAATGTCCCCTTTTTACAAGGATCTCAGTCTTATGGATTAGAGCTCACCCTAGTGACCTCATTTAACTCGATTACCTCTTTGAAAAAGCCCAACTCCAAATACAGTCACATTCTGAGGCCCTGGGGGTTAGGATTCCAACATATGAATTTGGGCCTGGGGGATACAATTCAACCCCTAACACCCCTCAGAGCTGTGATGAAACCGAAGCCTGGTGGTCACCTCCCCAAGTAGCTGCCCTGACCACCCCAGCCAAAGTCACCCCCGCTATCCCAGTCACACCCAGTACAACCCCTTTGATGGGAAGGAATTCTGTTTATCTATCTACGTTATCTGTTTACACCAGGGAGCAGGGACCTGTGTATTTTGATCACTGATATACCTTCAAGCCACGAAATCAATCCCCCACCACCACTGAAGTGGCTCCAAACCCATCTGTGGAGTGAACCCCACAACTCAGTGTGCGCCACGGATCTCAAGAGAAATGCACCTGCTCTCGGCCGAGCTGGGATATCTGTGTCATCTCTAATCAATTCAAAACTTTCCCATTTTGTGCGCAATTGCTTTCTGGACTGGGTGCCAGGAGGTCGAAGTCCTAGCCCCAGCTCAGCAATCGACTTGGCTGTGACATCACAGAGTCACTCCTCCCCTCTGAGACTCTGGTTCCCCATCTGCAAAATGGGACGATGGATCTAAAGGTTATATAAAATGAAGCCCCTGCCAGGTTAAACATTGGGGTTAATGTTTAATCCCAGGGAAAATCTGACCAGGAGTGTAGTTTGATAAGAGTCGTGGGCCACGTTGTGTACGTATATATGGAGAAGCCCACCAGGTAGGGGACAATCCCGCCCACGCATGAGCGAGGTGGAACGGGCTGAGAAAGTGTTAAGAAAGAACCGCTCCCTGATTCTTCTCGCTGGGAGCGTGGTTAATCCCCAAGTGTCCTCCCTGCTGCAGGAAGAACACTGTAGAAATCTCAGATCACCAATAGAATCTCCAGGTTAGAGTATGCTTAAAAGATCACCAAAACCCTCAACAGAATTTAGTAACTTTTTTTTTTTTTTTGGCGGCGCAGTGTAGCATGTGGGATCTTAGTTCCCGGAAGGACCAGGGATTGAACCCGTGCCCCCTGCAGTGGAAGCACTGAGTCTTAACCACTGGACCGCCAAGGAAGTCCCTAGTAACATTTATTTTCATGTTACGTTGCTTTTACAATTACCTTCTAATTGGGGCATCTGATACTGGTCTAATTTACCAGCGCGTTACTAAGTGTCTTTCAAAAATAAATTTATTGAAGAAAAAAAGCCAAATACATAATAATGCTGAAGACGGTAGTAAACTTTCTTCAACAAATGTATCTTAAAAGGAAACATTATAACACCAGGGTTTTGTTTTTTTTTTTAAGTATCAGGTGCCTAAAACAGATGTAAAAGAAAATAAACAATGTTATTATAGTCTAGACAGCTACTGTTGCCTGTGGAAGGTTCTGGATTAGGTGACTCTGTTGAGAACTCAGCAAAAAGGTGTTAAAGACACAACAGCACCCAATTTGAGTGCTTCTTGCTGGAATCAAACAGTTTAAAAAAGGATTGAAAAGGAAGTCATTTCTTACCTTTCATTAGGTTTATTTTATATATGCAATTTGCATGCAAACGTGCATGGAGAATCCCAGCGGGGCCTCTGAAACAAACAAACAAACAAACAAACAAACATGCATGGAGAACTCATTCTGTGCATTGAATTCTCTCAAACCGCCCCCACCACCCCCCGACTCTCTTGGACTTCCCTTCTCCACGAAAAACAATGCCATTTCTCCTAGGCCCAGCTTCTGGGTCTGGGCGCCCAGTCTCATCAAAACCACAGCTAAAATTTATTGATCACTCACTGTGCCAGGCACCGTGCAAAGTACACAAATAAACTTGATCCTCCAAAAACCCCAAATGAGTTGGGAACTTTGTAAATACCCATTTTGCAGATAAGTAAACTGAGGATCGGGGAGGGGATGCTCTCGCCCAAGCAGCTTGTAAGCAGTGACGCTGAAATTCAAGGCAGCGCTGCCCCCGGGGTGAGCCAGAGTCAACCCCAGGTAGCAGTGCTCATGGCAACAACAGGCCGGGGCTTTGTCATGTCATCTAGCACAGAGCGAATGTCATGGTTATGGCTCTCTGGATTCAATTCCAGCTCCTCCTCTTGCAAGCCGCGTGACCCTGGGCAAGTTATTTGGCCTCTCTGTGCCTCTACTCCTCCCAAAATGGGGATAATAGTAAAGATCCAATGAGCTCTTACACGTGAGTGGTGGCATACCACGGCTGGGGCGAGGAGAGCAGCCCACCCCAGGTGCTATCAAAAAAGAGGCCCATTAATTTCCAAAATATACAAACAGCTCGTATAACTCAATAATAAAAAAAACCAAACAACCCAAACAAAAAATGAGTGGAAGACCTAAATCAACATTTCTCCACAGAAGACATTTAGATGTCCAATAGGCACATGAAAAGATGCTCAACATTGCTAATTATTAGAGAAATGCAGGTCAAAACTACTATGAGGCATCACCTCACACTGTTCAGAATGGCCATCATCTAAAAGTCTACAGATAAAAAAATGCTGGTGATGGTGTGGAGAAAAGAGAACCCTCCTACACTGTTGGTGGGTATGTAAACTGGTGCAGCCACTATGGAGAACAGTATGGAGATTCCTTAAGAAACTAAAACTAGAGTTGCCATATGATCCAGCAATCCCACTCCTGGGCATATATCCAGAGAAAACTCTAATTCTAAAATATGCGTGCACCCCAATGTTCACAGCAGCACTATTTACAATAGCCAAGACATGGAAGCAACATAAATGTCCATCACCAGATGAATGGATAAAGAAGATGTGGTATATAGGCAATGGAATACTACTCAGCCATAAAAAAGAATGAAATAATGCCATTCGCAGCAACATGGATGGACCTAGAGAATATCATACTAAGTGAAGTAAGTCAAGCAGAGAAAGACAAATATCATATTATTTCACTTATATGTGGAATCTAAAATATGATACAAATGAACTTATTTACAAAACAGAAAACAAACGTATGGTTACCAAAGGGGTAACCATACGTTTACCAAAGGGGTAAGGAAGTGGGGGAGGGATAAATTAGGAGTTTGGGATTAGCAGATACAAACTACTATATATGAAATAGATAAACAACAAGGTCCTACTGTATAGCACAGGAAACTATATTCAATATCTTTTAATAAACCATAATGGAAAAGAATCTGAAAAGAATCTGAGAAGTGTATCTATCTGATACACTTTGCTGTACACCAGAAACTAACACACATTGTAAATCAGCTACACTTCAATTTATAAAAAAGAAAATCTGAAGTAAAAAAAGGGGAGTCCATTGTCTGCAGAGAATTCAAAAACTGATAATAAACCTGATTTTATTATTATTTTTTTATCAACGTGCATAGACAATTCTGAACAATGTCAGTGTCAAAATAATCTCCCCCTAAGAAATCTTTTATTGGTGTAAACCAGGGAGTGAGCAAAGTTTTTCCATAAAGGGCCAGATAGTAAATATTTTCAGCTCTTTGGGCCAGATGGCAACTACTCAGCTTGTGATCCCAGCAAGAAAGCCACTGCAGACAATTCATCAATGAATATGGCCCAGTGCCAGGAAAGCTCTTTTTATGGACACTGATATTCGAATCCTCTATACTTTGCACATGTGAAATATTATTCTCTTTTTGATTTTTTTTTTAAGATTTTTTTTTTGATGTGGACCATTTTTAAAGTCTTCCTTGAATTTGTTATAATACTGCTTCTGTTTATGCTTTGGTTTTTTGGCCACGAGGCATGTGGGATCTTAGCTCCCCAACCAGGGATCGAACCCACACCCCCTGCATTGGAAGGCGAAGTCTTAACCACTGGATCGCCAGGGAAGTCCCTCTACTTTTGATTTTTTTCCCAACTAGTTAAAAAAAACAAAAACAAAAACCCTCTTTAGCTCCTACAAAAATAAGCTGGATTTGGCTGGCAAGTCATGGTCTGTCCACTCTTGGTCTGAACAATTGCTGTGGTTTAACCACTGGAAGTTTTGAATTAGCACATTTTATTACTTATCCTTTAATAAACATTGTATTGTACACGGAAGTGAATTTGGAGAACTTCATGCAATGCATTTCGCTCCAGACACACACAGACTCAGCTACACACATTCATTTGAAGAGTTAGTTCTTAACGATTCTAATTCTTTTGGGTTCTCTTTGGACACAGTTCATATTTCCAACCCTTGTGGTATTACACGATCTTGTGTTTAAACAGTAGATTTGAAATAAACAGTGATGGGCCAGTGATTTTAAATGCAAAGAAACAGAGTTTGAGCTACTTCACTTTTTTTTTTTTTTCCGTATCTGACCACTTGGACCTTCTATTTCTGTTTAAAAGTTTAGACAGTGCACCAATTGCAAATTATAATATTTTTGTTTGGCAAGCTCAAATTTTAATTCATTTTTACTGGATTTGAGCCGTATCTTTAAAATGGAAATATCAATAATTTCCTCCTTTAAATTATTATTCTTGTTTGATGATTTAAACTTATTAAACTGTAAAGCTATTATTCATTGCTGCAACAGATCAGTAGAGATATGTACCTACATGTAAAGAGAAGTTTTTCTTTTTTTTTTTTTAATTTTATAGCTACTTTTTTAATTTTTATTTATTTATTTATTATTTTTGGCTGTGCTGGGTCTTCGGTTCGTGCGAGGGCTTTCTCCAGTTGCGGCAAGCGGGGGCCACTCTTCGTCGCGGTGCGGGGACCGCTCTTCATCGCGGTGCGCGGGCCTCTCACTATCGCGGCCCCTCCCGTTGCGGGGCACAGGCTCCAGACGCGCAGGCTCAGCAGTTGTGGCTCACGGGCCCAGCCGCTCCGCGGCATGTGGGATCCTCCCAGACCAGGGCTCGAACCCGTGTCCCCTGCATTAGCAGGCAGATTCTCAACCACTGCGCCACCAGGGAAGCCCAAGAGAAGTTTTTCTTTAAAAAAAAATTCATTAATGGAATTAAAATGTATCCATTCATCACCTTTTTCCCTTTATTGGACTGGGATATTTATTTATTTAATTTTTTAACATCTTTATTGGAGTATAATTGCTTTACAATGGTGTGTTAGTTTCTGCTGTATAACACAGTGAAGCAGCTATACATATACATATATCCCCATATCTCCTCCCTCTTGCATCTCCCTCCCACCCTCCCTATCCCACCTTTCTAGGTGGATGCAAAGCACCGAGTTCATCTCCCTGTGCTACGTGGCTGCTTCCCACTAGCTATCTATCTAACGTTTGGTAGTGTATATATTGGACTGGGATATTTATTTTACGTATGTTACTGGTGTGATTATATAGCTGGTGTTCAATGAAAGAAAAATATTTCACTTTATGTTTCTCTTATGGCTATTACAATTATTGGTTGCTTTGCATAATTGTTACTGAAACTTTCTGGCTTATAGAGGAGTGAGTGTTAAAACAAGATTTCCTCCAGCTTTTAAACGTGCTATGTAAGCCACTGCATTTAGGCACTTAATACCAGGTTCCTAGTGTCAGACAAATATTTATTATCATCCATAGTCCATTGACAAACTATACCCCCATAGTCTGTCTTTGTAAAGACTGAGAGCAAAGACCAGCTTTTGCATTTTCAAATAATTTTAAAATGTAGAATAATTATTTCGCTTTAAAAATATAGGAAAAAATTATTTCGCGACACAGGAAAATTACATGAAATGCAAATTTCAGCCTCCAAAAATAAAATTTCGTTGGCGCACAGCACGCCCATTTAGGGACTGTATGGTCTGTGGCTGTTTTGGGACTAGAAGGGCAGAGTTGACTAATTGTGACGGGCTGTGTTTAAACTATTTGCTACGCGGCCCTTTAAAATTTTTTTTGCAGACTGCTGCTCTAATTTTTCAACCCCTCTCCTCCAAACCCCCAACTCTGGAAGTCCATGTTCAGAGACTTAGGCCCCCAGGTCCTCTTCTATAGACAGCTGCCCAGCGTCACCCAGTGGACCCCTCCCCTTCCCACCCAGGCCAGGTCTGAGGCTGGGGCAGACCGGTCAACTTCTCAGTCCCTGGCGCCCTCTAGTGGACCCCGCGAGCAACTGCCTTCTCAACCTCCTTCCCTGGCGGCCCCGCCCACGCTCTCCGCCCCCCCCACCCCCCCCCAGGTCTCCTGGGAAGTGGGGAGGAGTGGGAGGTTATTTTTGTGCCTCCTCCTTGTCCTGATTCCTCCCCCTGCCCCCTGCCAAGGTCTCCAGGACTCCCCCCTCCTGGGGCCATGCTCCTACTCTCCCACCATATTTTACACACTAGGACTCTCAATGAATTAAATCCCATTCAGTCGGTGTCAAAGATGTCGACAAATTTGAATAGCTTCGTTACTTTCCAAAGCCCCTTGGTGTGTATACACACCACCTCTTAATTTGTGCTTTTTATCTGTACGTACGCCTTGCATTTGTGTAGCATGCCATTCTTTGCCCCTCCAAAGTGTTGTTTAAAAATATTTATTTATTTATTGGGCTAAGCCGGGTCTTAGTTGGGGCATGCGGGATCCTGGTTGTGGCGTGTGGGATATTTAGTTTCAGCATGAGGGATCTTTAGCTGCGGCATGAGGGATCTAGTTCCCTGACCAGGGATCGAACCCTCGCCCCCCCTGCATTGGGAGCCAGAGTCTTAACCGCTGGACCACCAGGGGAGTCCCTCTCCCGAAGTATTTTGATCCACATCATTTCATCCAACATCTGCAGGAACTGGCCAGTATTTCACACTGAAGACATAGAAGGACAGAGGAGACAGGTAATATATACACTCAGGCTAAGAGGTGATGTTGGGGCCAAGGCCCGAAAAGACTCAGGTACAGTGGTGAGCTGGAGCTGACTTCCTCTGGCTGGTGAGATTCAATGACATCACACAGGTAGACTGAAATTGGCCAAGGTTGGGGTATTTACACCTCAGAAATCGGCAGATGCTACAAATTAGGGACTTTCTGCGTGGCTCACGAGAGGGAAGGTGTAACCATTGCGTTTTGGGATGTGAGCAGAGCATCACCAGCATGGCAGTCAGCAAGGAAGACAGTCCTCCCGGGAGAGGGCAAACATGCCAGCTGTGCCAGGGACTTTCGGGAAGACAAATCACTCTTTTTCAGAGCCTTCCTTCCTTCATCACTCATTTATTCATTCATTTTCCCCATCAAATATTTATCAAATATTTACCTGATGTAATAAGACGTTACCCGTTCCTTCTCAAATATTAGAATAATGCTTGGACCTTTCTCCCCCAAAAAAGCTGTGATTATTTATAAAGTCCAGTACCACCTCTCCAAGATATCAGATGTGAGTTATTAGATTCAAAATGAACTAGCTTAGGGACTTCCCTGGGGGTCCAGTGGTTAAGACTCCGCATTTCCACTGCAGGGGGTCCGGGTTCGATCCCTCCTCCGGGAACTAAGATCCAACATGCCAGTGGGGCATGGCCAAAAACAAAACAAGGAAACAAACAAAAACTAGCTTAGTCTCTACTGCAAATGCAGCAAGTGCTTCTGCTACGCCTGTCATTTCTAGAAGTCTGACCTTGTTTACAGGGTTAACTGCTGAAGGTTGGCAAATGGCCTGCATATCCAACTGCCTTTTGCCATCTCCATGCGGGCGTCTCACAAGCCTCCCAAATTCAACGTGGCTGACTGAGCACCTGCCATTCCCCCAAACCTGCTCCTCCTGCTGCCCTTCCTGTCTCACTAAACGGAAGCTCCAGCCTTCCAGTGCTCAAGATCAAAACGTTGGGTTGTCCTTGAGTTTCCTCTTTCCCTCACACCCCACATCCATCCATCAGCAGTCTTATCCAGTCTGCCTCACTCTGCTCCAGCCACCCGGGCCTCCTGGCTGTCCCTCCAACACGCCAGGTGCAGTCCTGCCCCAGGACCTTTGCACGGGCTGTGTCGTCTGCCTCAAAACTCTTCTTCCAGATCTCGATGGAGCACACTCCCAACTTTTTCTGCTTTTGCCAAATGTCACCTTCTCAATGAGACCTTCCCTGGCATCCTATTTATTTATTTGGTTGTGCCGGGTCTTAGTTGAGGCTCACAGGCTCCTTAGTCGCGGCATGCATGTGGGACGTAGTTCCCTGACCAGGGATCAAACCCAGGCCCCCTGCATTGGGAGCGTGGATTCTTAACCACTGCACCCCCAGGGAAGTCCCTGACATCCTATTTAAAACTGTGACTTTTGCCCTATTCCCAACTTCTGTGTTTCCTCTTCTCTTGCATTCGCTATTTTTCTTCCGCGGCACTTGCTGAAATGGGACATACTGTTTTTTATTTGTTTGTGGCCTATTTCTCCCTATCAGACTGTGAGCTCCATGAGAGCTTGGTACAGAGTAGGGGTTCAATAAAAATTTGAACGAACTGCTATAGCTGTTGAATGAATGAATGATTTGCCTTAACTTAGTTATGAGGAACATGCCACATCTTATACCTCAAATGCCTCGAATGTAATCAATGTCCTGATGCCCTAGATCAGGAGTTGGCAAACCACAGCCCACGGGCCAAAGCCAGCTCACCACCTGCTGCTGTATTGTCTTCAAGAATGCATTTTACACTCTTTAACGGTTGAGAAAAAGTTTTAAGAATATTTTCTGTTACTGAAAATGATATGAAATGCAAATGTCAGTGTCACCTGGCCACACCCATTTGTCTCTATATTTTTGCGACAGAGACTGGCCCTCAGAACTGAAAATATTTATTATCTGGTCCTTTACAGAAAAAGTTTGCAGAGCCCTGCTCTCGTGTCAAAGGAGGAAATGGTGTTGCCAAAGGGGAAACTGAGACCCAGAGGGGTGAGATGAGTTTTCCAAGGCCCCATGTTTCTGAGGGACTCCTCCTTTGCTGAATTATCTGAACAATGTTTCTGATGCTTTACAGGAAACAGAAGTCAGACTGCTGGGGACTTCCCTGGTGGTCCAGCGGGTAAGACTCCGCGCTCCCAATGCAGGGGTCCCAGGTTTGATCCCTGGTCGGGAACTAGATCCCGCACGTATGCCGCAACTAAGAGTCTGCATGCCGCAACTAAAGGATCCTGCGTTCTGCAACGAAGATCTGGCGTGCTGCAACTAAGATCCGGCGCAGCCTAAATAAATAAACAAATATTAAAAAAGAAAGGAAGGGGCTTCCCTGGTGGTGCAGTGGTTAAGAATCCGCCTGCCAACGCAGGAGACACGGGTTCGAGCCCTGGTCTGGGAGGATCCCCCATGCTGTGGAGCAGCTAAGCCCGTGCGCCACAACTACTGAGCCTGTGCTCTAGGGGCTGCGAGCCACAACTACTGAGCCCGCGTGCCACAACTACTGAAGCCCGCGCGCCTGAAGCCCGTGCTCTGCAACAAGAGAAGCCACTGCTATGAGAAGCCCGCGCACCACAACAAAGTGTAGCCCCCGCTCAGCGCAACTAGAGAAAGCCTGCGTGCAGCAACAAAGACCCAACGCAGCCAAAAATAAAAATAAATAAATTTATAAAAAAAAAAAAAGGAAGGAAGGAAGAAAGAAATCAGACTGATGAAGAAACACCTTCATAAACTGAAGGTCACCTGAGGTACCGACCTTGAGAGAGAAATCTGCACCCAACCATCTGATCTTGCCAAGCCCCGGAGATTTTTAATTGCCCCTGTAAAAAAAGAAAAAATAAAGTCATCGCTCACTCTAGAAACCTTGAGTTTGGGACTTTGATCAGAGTGATTACAACATCCCATCAAAACTCCATTTGACTTCATCCCTTCCGCAGACATTTATGGGCACAGTCAGAAGCTGATGGCAAACTGGAGGCAGAAAAGCAAGTTTCCGGGGGCTGGGGAGCGACGGCTAATGGGAACGGGGTTTCTTTTGGGGGTGATGGAATGTTCTGGAACTAGATAGCGGTGAGGGTTGCACAACACAGTGAATATACTAAAAACCACTGATTCGTACACTGTATTTTATTTTTTTATAATTTTTTTGGCCTCACCACGCAGCATGCAGGATCTTAGTTCCCCAGCCAGGGATCGAACCCGTGTCCCCTGCAGTGGAAGCACGGAGTCTTTACCACTGGACTGCCAGGGAAGTCCCCATACACTTTAAAAGGGTGGATTTTGCATTACATACATGATGCCTCAATTTAAAAAAATAATAATAAATTTTAAAAGACAATGCTTATCTGTTTCTTACTAAATAATAGTGCTATGAAATAAATAAATAAAGGGAAGGCAAAAAGTAAATTTCACCTATTAAACACCCCTGCCCCAAGTCAAACTCCTTTTCCACATTCCTCCTAATTCTTATTCATCTGCATGGACCCTTTTTGCACAGCTGTAAAATAGATATCATCTTGCCCATCCATTGGTCAGGACATGATACAACATCATTAAAAAAGAAAAACAACTCTAGGGGCGGGGATAGGAGGGGCAAGAAATGGGTGAAAGGTGTCAAAAGGTTCAAACTTCCAATTATAAAATGAGTCCTGAGGACATAATGTACAGCATGGTGACTATAGGTAATAGTACCGTGTTGTATATTTGAAGGTTGCAAAGAGAGGAGGTTTTTTTTTTTTTTTTTTTTTTTAAAAGAGTAAGGAAGATTTTACTCAAGACTGTTGCAACAGGAGTATTGTAATAGGGAGAGAGATTAGGCTCAACTCTGATTACAGCAAGGTCAGGTGGGGATTTATAGCCAAGGAGCAGGGTGAAGGGGCCAGTGGATGGGAAATTGCTAAGAGGAGACACCAAGCGTAGGGAGACTTGCTAAACTGACCTAGCAAAATTCTTTTTTTTTTTTTTTGACACTTCTCATAAGGTATCACTTATAGAGGGAATGTAAAAACCGTTACACTGGAACTGAATAACAAAACAGAATACAGTCACACATGCAGAAAACACACTATGGCTGCTTAACGGGAAAGGTGAGGTGGGGTGATACATAAAACAAGGGTTTCAAATTAGCTCAGATACCGTTCCATAAACCCAATATGTAATACACAAGACCTACTCCTTGCTCAGAGAACTGGACTCAACACGCCCTATTCACCGCACAAGAATATATCTGACTAGTAATAATCTTTTTTTTTTTTTTTTTTTATACCTAGGAAACTTTATTTTTAATATACTTGTTAAATTAATAGGTAAAAAAAAGTCAGTGGAGAGTTTTGAGTATTAAAAACTCAACATGGACTTTGTTAATGCAACTTCTGTTGCCAGAGAGGAGGTCTTAAAAGTTCTCATCACAAGAAAAAAAAAGGTGTTTGTTAACTATGTGTGGTGACGGATGTTAACTAGTCTTGTTGTGGTGATCGTTTCTCAATATATACATAAGCCAAATCATTAGGTCATACACCTGAAACTAATATAATGTTACATGTCAATTATATCTCAAGAAAAATAATCAAATAATAAAAGGAGGTAAAAAGGAAGGAAGGAGGGAAGGAAGGGGAAAGAAAGAAAGAAAGAAAGAAAGAAAGAAAGAAAGAAAGAAAGAAAGAAAGAAAGAAAGAAAGAAAGAAAGAAAGGAAGGAAGAAAGAAAGAAAGAAAGAAGGGAAAGAAAAAAGAAAAAAAGAAAGGAAGGGAGAAAGAAAGAAAGAAGAAAGAAAGAAAGAAAGGAAGGAAGGAAAGAAAAGAGAAAGAAAGAAAAGAAAGGAAGAAAGAAGGAAGAAAGAAAGAAGGAAAGAAAGAAAGAAAGAGATGGGAATTCCCTGGCAGTCCAGTGGTTAGGACTCTGCACTTTCACTGCCCAGGTCTGAGGTTCCATCCCTGGCTGGGGAACAAAGATCCCTCAAGCCACGGTGGTGCGGCCACCAAGAAAACGAAATGAAAAACAAACCAAAAAAACAAGCAAAAAACACACAAAAAACCCTCTAGGGATGGCATCACAGAGATGGGCCCTCTGTGCTTTTGTCCACTTATTTGCTACTTCCTGAGTTTTTGCTCAACCCCATATGCCTTTCTCTCTCTGAACAGCTAAGTATCTGGATCGAAGCTGATGCAGGGAATGATCACAGACATTTCTGTTGAAGTAATTAGTGAATATCCATATCCCCTGGGGTAGGTCTTTCTGGCCGGCAGGGAGTAGACACTCAATAAATGTTAGTTGAATGAATGCACACGGTTTTGGTGGAGGACTATCTCAGCTCCCCAATGTGTAAAAGTAGTGGTGTGCTGGTCTGTGTTTAACAACCGGCTCTCTTGGAAGGGAATTTAGATATCTCTGTATATCTAATATATATTATACATGTGTAACATACATGCATTGCAGACATCTCTATATGTTGAATATACATTACACGTGTATAATATACATGCATTGCAGACATCTCTATATGTCAAATATACATTACATGTGTATAATATACATGCATTATATAATATATATATTTATTATTATTATTATTAATTTTATATTTTTTGGCTGCCTTGGGTCTTCGTTGCTGCACGTGGGCTTTCTCTAGTTGCGGCGAGCGGGGGCTACTCTTCGTTATGGTGCATGGGCTTCTCATTGTGGTGGCTTCTCTTGTTGCAGAGCACGGGCTCTAGGCGTGCGGGCTTTAGTAGCTGTGGCATGTGGGCTCAGGAGTTGTGGCTCATGGGCTCTAGAGTGCAGACTCAGTAGTTGTGGTGCACGGGCTTAGGTGCTCCACGGCATGTGGGAGCTTCCCAGACCAGGGCTCAGACCCGTGTCCCCTGCATTGGCAGGTGGATTCCCAACCACTGCACCACCAGGGAAGTCCCTAATATATATTTTTAAATGTTAACGATATAAAGGAGGTGCAGGACACAATTTACAGATAATAATCACATATACAATATCGTATTATAAGTTCTCTATAGCCACTTGAATCTCAGAATAGGTTTTGGTTGATTTTTGCCAAACTCTTGTATCCATAGCCAACCTCTGGTGGCAAATAATGGAACAAGTGTAGTTCTGACATGAACGTTGGCAATATTTTTCATTTATGTTAATAAGTAACATGAAAGTGAAGATGTATGTTGGAATTTCACTTGTTCATCAATAATGTGAATGTTTTCTTTGGTGAATCATATAACGGTTTTTGAATACTGGAAAATATCTTTCCATTTCTGTGTGTGTGTGTGTGCTAGTCACAACCTAACAATGGTAGACACACACATTTTGACATTTAATCTGCATTATTAACTTTTCTCCACCACTTTTTAAAGCCTAAACCAGGAGTTGGCATGCTATGATCTTCTGCCTGTTTATGTAAATAAAGTTTTATTGGCACGTGGCCATGCCCATTTGGTTAGTGTGGTCTGTGGCTGCTCTCTCCGCCGTACAGACATGCAATAGAGATGTAGGGCCCACAAAGCAGAAAATATTGACTGATCCTTTACCAAAATATTTTCTGACTCATTCTGTGCAATCAAAAACACAATAAATCAAGCCCTCATTTGTATCATTTGCCAATTTCCAGGGTGTAAATACTCTCACTAGGGACCATTTCAATCTACCAATGTGATGTCAATGACACAAAGTTAAAAAGATACAGAAAGTACCTCCCCATCATATTTCCACCAAACAGATACAATAACAAAAACAATGAAAACAGGTGAAAATCAAAGCAAATTAAAAAGCATATGTAATAGCAAAATATAATTAGGATGTGATGTTTTGAGTATAAATACTTTTTACCTTTAAAAAAAACTGAGGTGATGGGGACTTCCCTGGTGGCGCAGTGGTTAAGAATCTGCCTGCCAATGCAGGGGACACAGGTTTGAGCCCTGGTCCGGGAAGATCCCACATGCCACGGAGCAACTAAGCCCGTGCACCACAACTACTGAGTCTGCACTCTAGAGCCCATGAGCCACAACTCCTGAGCCCACATGCCACAGCTACTGAAGCCCACGCGCCTAGAGCCCATGCTCCGCAACAAGGGAAGCCACCACAATGAGAAGCCTGCGCACTGCAACGAAGAGTAGCCCCCGCTCACCACAACTATAGAAAGCCCGCACACAGCAACAAAGACCCAATGCAGCCAAAATTAAATAAAATCTAAAAAAAAAAAAAAAAAAATGGTGTCGTAAAAAGTCTTCTGTAACTTTCTGTTTCTAAGACTTTTTACGTTGTTGTTGTCATTTGTGAGTTTACTGCTCCCTAATATTTCTTTGGGGACTATACTGGAACATATTTTTCCATTTTTCCATCAATGGATATTCGTGTTGTTTCCAGATTTTTGCCACAGAGAACATTAGTGTATGTGTCTCCTGGTTATACAAGGGCATATGCCTAGGGGTAGAATTGCTGGGTCGTAGGTAGTCTAGATAGAGCTCAACTGCAGTATGCAAAGGGGTCAGGTCAGCCGTTCTTCAGTTAATCCATTGCCCAGGTGAGAGAGATAAAGTTCAGGGTGCATTCCGAGATAGGCAGAGTGTACACATGTGATATTAATGCTAAATTGTTCCTGAGTGAGATAAACGTCACTTTGGATTGAATCTATCAACAAAGCTATTAGAAATTAATTTCCATGGGGAGGGGGAGATTTCAGAGAGATCCAAGTCTCTGGGACCAGGGAACAGATGTATCAAGAAAGATGTGATTGGAACCAAGGATAAGCAGAGAGATAGGTAACAGGGTGAGGTTACAGAGCAAATGTACTCGTGGTCAAGATAGAGAAGGGGGTGGAGGGCAAGTCTGCTGTAATCGCAACAATAAAGCTCATGTTCTATAACAAGGGCTGAGCATTAGGTGATTAGCAGGAAGTTCGCCTCCCAAGGACAGGAGCACCCATTTCATTAATTCAAGTAGCATATATTCGGAGGGTTCCACTATCCAAGGAGCTGGACTGTTAGAGGAAGAGACAAATCCAACATCTTCCTTGCCTTCAAAATGTTCATAACTAGAAGGGAAGATAGAATAAGAGAGCAGGGAAGGGAATCAGAATGCAGCAAGAGCCATACGCCAGAAACAAGCAGGGTGTATTGGGAATTCCAAGAAATAAGGAACTGAAAGGAACAGGGAGAATCAGATTTAATGTACGCTGAGCCCCCAACTAGGAATTGAGGAGAAAATTCTGCTCATTAGAAAAGATTTGATCCCTTGATCCTCCTCAAGAACTAATTTAACTCAGCCATTAAAAAAAAAAAAAGAATGAAATAATGCCATTTACAGCAACATGGATGGACCTAGAGATTATTATACTAAGTCAGACAAAGACAAATATCATATGTCACATATATGTGAAATCTAAGAATAATGATACAATGACCTCTTTACAAAACAGAAACAGGCTCACAGACATAGAAAACAAACTTATGGTTACCAAAGGGGAAGGGGGGGAGATAAATTAGGAATTTGGGATTGACAGATACACACCACTATACATAAAATAAACAACAAGGACCTATTGTAGAGTACAGGGACCTATATTCAATATTGTTTAATAACCTATAATGGAAAAGAATCTGAAAAAATATATATTATAATATATACATAACTGAATCACTTTGTTGTACACCTGAAACATTGTAAATTGATTATACTTCAATTTAAAAAAAAAGAACTAATTGATTGGTCTACATGAAGGGCAGTCCCCCAAACACACACGATGGAATATCATACATACAGCAAGGAAAAAACCAAATTACTGTTACATGCAATCACATGGATGAATGGCCAAAATATTTTGCTGAGCAAAAGAAGTTAGGCACAAGAGTACATACTGTACAATTCCATTTCCACGAAGCTCTAGAACATGCAAAACTAATCTCTGGGGATAGAAATCAGAATCTAAGGTGCCTGTAGGGGAGTAGGGGGCTGCAGCCAGCTTGTCTTGGCTCATAGGTGCCTATTGTTACCATCCTTTCCAACTTCATGGTAGATGGAAATAAGTCTCGGTGGGAATATATACACCACAGAAAAGGACAAGTACTACAGATTACAAAGCAGCCTCCCTCTCTCTCTCTCTCTCTCTCTCTCTCAATCTCTCGTTTCACAAGCCCATCGTTAAACATTTACCAGCACACCACTGCTGCTTGGGGCAAGGGGGATTAACTGAATAGGACACCGAGAAAACTTTCTGGAGTGATGGAAACGTTCTGCATCTTGTTTCCGGGAATGGTTTCATGGGTGTATACAGTTATAAAAGATTAAGGAACTGAACATTCAAGAACTGTGCGTTTATTACATGTAAGTTACAGCTCAATAAAAAAGACTATACGTATATATTGCCTAAAATAAAATAAAATCATAGAGAAATCATTTTGCAGAACAGAAAGACATTGGAAACGCCCAGATCTGGGAAAGGTCATGGCATTATTTGAGGCTAGATGAGCATTCTTCTGAATTTTGGATGAGCGACTGGGAGCGGTGAGAGGCAAAACAAACACGGCTCAGATTGTAAAAGTGGAGGGGCAGGCAGTGTCTGGGAGCAGTTTTCATCAGGGGAGAGCTATGGTTACATCTTTGCATTTTTAGACCATTGTCACATTTTGCAATTATGTATATTTAGATTATGTAGCTATTTTTTAAAACATTGTATCTCTCAGTGCCCAGCGCGGGTCTAGCACCTAAAAGGCTTGCAAATTAACTGTTAAAAGAATGACTGCAGGGCTGCTGGACAGGAAGTGGACAGGGCTGAGCCAGGGGGACCAGGGGACCTGGGCTGGACCTAGAAGAGGTGGACTGAACCTTCCTCTCTCTGTTTCTTCCCACGTGAGGATGCACCCTACCATGAAATGCACACAGGTGCTCATAGATGTGAGCCAAAAAAAGCAATGTGGTGAGTTTTTCATGAAGCCAACATTTTCCCATTTAAATGGCTGTGCCTTTATTCTGCGCCATATACTGCCTCCTTTTTTTTTTTTTTAGTTTGTGTTAAAAATGACCTTTCTCATAAAATGGTGTAGCCGCTGTAGAAAACAGTATGATCCCTCAAAATTAAACATAGAAACACCATATGATCCAGCAATTCCGCTTCTAAGTAGATATCCAAAAGAATTGCAAGCAGGGATATGAACAGATATTGGTACACCCATATTCAAAGCAGCACTATTCATCACAGCCAAAAGGTGGAAACACCCAAATGTCCATCACTGGGTAAACGGATAAACAAAACATGGTCCAACCATACAGAGGAATATTATTCAGCCTTAAAAAGGAAGGAAATTCTGACACACGCCACAACATGGATGAACCTTGAGGACACTATGTTGAGTGAAATAAGACAGTCACAAAAGGACAAATATTGTATGATTCCACTTTATGGAATCATATGTATGACTGTATGATTACAATCATATGTATGTATTTATTGTATGATTTCCAATTCATAGAGGCAGAAAGTAGTGGTAGCCTGGGGGAGTAGAATGGGGAGTCAGTGGTTCATGGGGACAGAGTTTCAGTCTGGGAGGATCAGAAAGTTCTGGAGATGGAGAGTGGGGATGGTTGCCAAACCGTGTGAGTGTACTTAATGCCACTGAGCTGTGCACTTACAAATGGTAAAATGGTAAATTTTATGTTACATATACTTACAACAACAACAAAAGTTTTTAAATGACCTCTCTTTCGTGAAAGAATGATGGTAATTGATATTATGAGTGGGTGTGTGTGTGTGTGTGTGTGTGTCCATAATTGGCAAAAAGCCTTTGACTCTGAGGTCAATTTAAGTCGCCCACAACTTTTGAGGATTTTACCGGGTGATGTATTCGCAGTCCGGCACCTGCAAGGCTCTAAGGGTCTGACGTCTCCCCACGCGCACCTGGTCACCGAGTCCTCCCTCTCGCCCTGCCTCCTCCGAACCCCCTCCAGGCGCCCCGGGCACATGCGCACACGCTCGGCGGGAGACGAGCGAGTGCGCATGCTCCAGGCGCCGCCTAGCGTCGGTATCCTCCCCTTTTCCCTTCGAGGAGGCGGCCTCAGGCTGATGCGCACGCGTCGGGGTGAGGGGCGGGGCCCGGCTCGGTTCACCGGCGCTGGTTCTCGCGAGAGGCCCGCGATCTCGTAGCTCCCCCTCCCTTCCCTCTGCCTCCCGGGCTCCGGCTGCAGCGTCAGCCTCGGTCCGGCCTCTGTGGCTGCCGCGGCCCCGATCCCTCGGCTTCAGCCCCTGCGTCCCTTGGCGCCTCTCGGCCCCGATCCGCAGCGCCGCCCATCCTCGCCCCCCCGGCGCCGGCCTAGGCCGCGGCCGCAGCCCCGCGCTCGCGTCGGCGCCGCCCGCTCCCGGCCCGCCCCCTATGGGCCCCGGCTAGAGGCGCCGCCGCCGCCGGCCCTCGGATCCCCGATGCTGGCCCGGAGGAAGCCGGTGCTGCCGGCGCTCACCATCAACCCCGCCATCGCCGAGGGCCCGTCCCCCACCAGCGAGGGCGCCTCCGAGTGAGTGGGCCGGGCCAGCGCCGGGGAGAGAACGGGATGAGGGTCCCAGAGTACCGAGGTCGGGGGAGGGGGTCGAGGAGATGAGAGGACGGGGGAGTGGACCCTGGGTGGGAAGGACGGGGGGAGGGGTCCCTGAGTTGCGAGATCGGGGAAGGGGGTCCCTGAAAGGAGGGGAGGGGGCCCTGGGTAGCAAGGTCGGGGAGGGAGCCCTGAGAGAAGAGGAGAGGTGAGTGGCTCAGAGTATCGCTGTCGGCGGGAGGGAGGTCCCTGAATGGTGAAATCGGGCTGGGGGAGGGTTGTTGCTGGGAGAAGATGGGATGGAGGGTCTCAGAATAGTGAATCGGTCCCTGCGGGGAGAAGACCGGAATGTGGCGCCCTAAATAGTGAAGCCAGGATGATGATGGGAGGGTTTCTGAGGGGAGAGGATGGGTCAGGGGTCCGCAATAGTGAAATCGGAGGAAGGAGGAGGAGTCCCTGAGTAGTGATGTGGAGGGAAAGGCGGGGGGGGGGGGGGGTCCTTGCGTTCCAAGAACGGTGGCGCGTGGGGTTCCTGAGAGGAGGGGATGGGGCAAGCGGGGTTCCTGGGAGTGAGCATGGGGTAAGGAGGTCCAGGAAAAGGGGAAGGGGGTACCTGAGAGATTCGAGGGTGGGGAGGGATCCCTGAGGGGTGGGGGGGTCCTCAGGGAATTGAGGGGAAGGGAGCCTGAGAAGACCCTGCTGGTGGGGGGTGGAGCTGAACCTGGGGAGAGTGGTGAGGAGGCCTGGGGGAGGCATAGAGGCTGGGGGGGAGCACGGAGCGAGGGGCATTTGAAGGGGCGGGGGTGGGGAGAACTGGGCACCCAGCAGGATAGAAGTCGGGGGCCTGCTGGGACCCCTGAAAGCAGATGAACAGAGATTCTGGATCGAATGGATTAGCAAAGCCTTGAGGGGCTGGAGAAGTGTGGGTGGGTTTGAGGCAACTGAGGGGGACAGGAGGACTTGAGAGGAAGGAAGGGGACAGAGGAAGAAGTACGGGGCATTGGGGTTACCCGATGGTAGAGTCGCATTGTGTGAGGTCACGCCACTTGGCCCCAGAGCATGTCCCTATGACCTCCCTACTCCCGTTCTTCATGCTGGAGCGGCCAGGCTGGTCTCAGAGGTCCGTGGCCGGGATCCGTGTGCCGTGTGCCTTGCCTGTGGTGTGACCCATGAGAACCAGGTGTGATGGGCGAATGGCATGTTTGGTGCCTCTCGGGGGACTTGGCCTCCTGCAACCAGATGAAGGAGGAGCGCCTTGATGCATATGTGTGTGAGTTCACATCTTTCTCTGTCCCCGAGGGCGCAGCTCAGTGTGGGGACGTGTTCCTGATTCTCAAAAACTCCACTTATTCTTACAAGACAGCTCCTTCATCATATTCTCTTCTCGTTTTTTTTTTTTTTTTTTTAATGTGATTTGTGATTTCCATCCCTTCAAGAATTCCCCCAGTAGAAGAAGCCAGCCGTTGGAATTCCAGGGTTTTTTTTAAATAACCACAGTGGAGTTGCCATGAAATGTAAAATGGCTTAATCAGCTGACTCCAGAATGCATTTTAGATGTCATAGGCCAGGCTGGACACATTCCAGGGTCTGAGGGTCTGGCTGCAAAAGCTGCCTCTTCAGCCCTATGGTGAAGGGGTCGTGGCACATTCATTCCTTCCCTTTGCCTTTCCTTCTCTGTCTGTCAGCGTCCTTCTTGTTCCCCCTTTATCCAGGTCCTGGCTCAGGGGACCACTACCATGAGCACAGGCTTTGCAGGCTGGAAGGACATAGGTGTCGCTCCAGCCTCTGCCACTTCCTTGCCTTGTGACCCTCAGGCAGGTTACTGAACCTCTGAGCCTTGTCCCTCCTGGGTGGGCTGGGTCTACAAGAGAGGTGCCTCCCAGGAGGATTGTGGGAGTTAAAGCTCTTGTACCTGCTCAGGAAGTGGCACCTAGCCCCCTACCTCCCAGCGACCTCTTCGAGGTACCAGCTCAGGTGACATCACCCAGCGGCAGGTCATCTTGCTCCTGTGTGCCCTTTTGCTCACATCTCTTTAAGTTGTAGGCAAGTCATGGTTGAACTTGGGGCTTGGAAGGTTCCTGCCAGAACTCCAGTGTCCCCCTTCATCTCCTGCTTGAATTCCCCCGGGGGGGTCTCCCCTAGGTGGGTGGTAAACCTTGGCTTAAATGCCATGGAAAATGGTGAGTGGGGACCTCTGGAGGTGGCCCATTCTCCTCTAGTGACTTTTCTTAGAGCTGCACTCACCGTTTGGGTAGAGCCCTTGGCCACAGCCAGCGCTTGAAATGTGGCTTGTCCAAATTCAGGGAAGCTGTAAGTGTAATACGTATTCCAGAGTAACTAATTTCACCAGATAAACATTTTCTAACGTGGCTAGAAATTTTTAGAATTGCATACATAGCTCATGTTCTTTTTCTTTTGGGCAGCCTCGGGTTAGTCCTTGTGTGCGTTGAGCATTGAGCTGGCGTCTACCTGCCTGTTATAGTGAGCTGCTTTTTACTCCAGGATTTGGTTCAAAGTCAAGGCACTAGTGAAAACAGCTAACTGTCAACCTTTCCTTTGAAAGTTCGTTGAATCACCCAATAAAGTGCAGTATACATGGTTTTTATATACATTTATTTATTTATTTGTTTACTTATTTTTGGCTGTGTTGGGTCTTCGTTACTGCGCGCAGGCTTTCTCTAGTTGCGGCGAGTGGGGGCTGCTCTTCATTGAGGTGCGCAGGCTTCTCATTGCGGTGGCTTCTCTTGTTGTGGAGCACAGGCTCTAGGTGCACGGGCTTCAGTAGTTGTGGCATGCGGGCTCAGTAGTTGTGGTGCACGGGCTTAGTTGTTCCGCAGCATGTGGGATCTTCCCGGACCAGGGCTCGAATCTGTCTCCTGCATTGGCAGGTGGATTTTTAACCACTGCGCCACCAGGGAAGTCCCACATGGTTGGTTTTTAATAACCGGCTCTAGGAATGCGTGTACGTATAAATGCCTAACGTTTACAGTAACGCTCAAGATATAATAAGAGCGTGCTGCTGGAACGGAATGCCCTGGAATTGTCTGCACTGTTTAAATTATGCCCCTCTCCTTTCCCCTGCCCGTACCTCTGGGTAATTCGTGTAAATTAGAGGCACAGATGCTACGGCTTCTGTCATCTGCCTCTTGGTTCTAGTTCTTTGCTCTGAGTCCACTCAAAATGAGTTTGCTCCTCCATCCCTGTGAAAAACAGGTGTCCTGACCTGGGCCTTCACTCCCCGACCCCCAGGCTTGTCTCTCCGGTTCCCTTGTCTCCTTCCCATGTGGTCCAGAGCTCTTGTGTCAGGAGGAAGGGCTCCCGGGTCTGATACTAGGGCCACTGAGCTAGAGCTGGTCCTCAAGGTCCTGAGGTCTCCTAACCTTTATGAGCGGGGGGCAGGGACGGCATCCCCAGTTCTCAGGGACCTCAGCTGTGTGTCTGCGGGCGGTCTTTCTTTCCCATGAGATCGTAGGCCCTTCAAGCACCAGAATCGGGTCTGAGTCACCTCCCAGCTACAAACCCCAGGCCTGGAATGTGCAGTGGCCACGCGGTGACCTCGGCTCCGGCTGAGTCATCTCTCGGTAGCGCGTGCAGCCTTGGCTAACCCTCGCCCTTGGGGTCTCCGCAGAGCAAACTTGGTGGACCTGCAGAAGAAGCTAGAGGAGCTAGAACTTGATGAGCAGCAGAAGAAGCGGCTGGAAGCCTTCCTCACCCAGAAGGCCAAGGTCGGGGAGCTCAAGGACGATGACTTTGAAAGGATCTCGGAGCTGGGAGCCGGGAACGGTGGGGTGGTCACCAAGGTCCAGCACAGACCCTCGGGCCTCATCATGGCAAGAAAGGTGAGAGGCAGCTGACGGCAGGGCGACGGCTCTGTCCCCGTGCTCTGCGGGCGCGAGCGGTGGCGACAGGTGCCCTGGCAGCGGGAGAGAGGGGCCTCAAGGGCGCCGGCCTCTGCCTTCTGACGGGCTCCCAGGCTCAGAGGCCACCCCTGCCAACGTGGGTTCTAGTTAGAATGTGGTGATGCAGCCTGGCCCCACGCAGCTCTTCCCTTGGAGGCCGCCCCCTGCCTTGCGGGATGTCTGACATTCAGGTCGCCGGGAACGGACTGGCTTGAGGAGGGTAGCAGACGGAAGGGAGGAGAATCGAGTCCCCTTAGAGCCGGCCTTCCCCTGACTTCACAACCAGGAGAAGGCCCTGCCGACCAGGACTGGCTGCTGGTAGCGACGGTCACATCGGTGGGGTGGGGGAGGGCGGTCCCTTGGCAACGGGGTACCCGAGCCACCTGTAGTAGCCAGGGTTCTCCAGAGAAACAGAAGCACTAGGGGTGTGTAGGGGGTGGGGTAGGTAGAGGTACTTTAAGGCATTGGCTCAGGTGATCGTGGTGGCTGGCAGGTCTGAAATCTGTAGGGCGAGCCGGTGGGCGCAGACCCAGGAAAGAGCTGGTGCAGCTTGAGTCCAAAGAGAGTCTGGGGGCTTCCCTGGCGGTCCAGTGGTTAAGACTCCATGCTTCCACTGCAGGGAACGCTGGTTCAATGCCTGGTCAGGGAACTAGGAGCCCGCATGCTGCGCGGCGTGGCCAAAAAATTTAAAAAGAAGAAAAAAGAGAGAGAGAGAGAGGGAGTCTGGAGGCAGAATCCTCTCTTTGTGGGGGCAGGGGGCACGACCTCAGTCTTTTCTCTTAAGGCCTTCAACTGATTAGATAAGGCCCACCCACTTATGGAGGGTCACCTGCTTTCCTCAAAGTCTGATGATTTCCATGTTAGATCACATCTAAAAAAATACCTTCACGGTGACGTCTAGATTGGCGTCTGACCCGACAGCTGGGTACCGTGGCCTAGCCAAGCGGACACACAACATCAACCATCACCTCCCTGTTCAGTGCAAACCCTAGTGCTGAGAAGTCCCTCATCGGGGCTCCTGTGCCACAGTGCAGCCTCCGTGCTACACGTAGGGGAGGGTCCCTGAGAGACATCGGGAGTGGGGAAGAGGAGGAGGTCACCACCTGGGGATGGTGGCTTCTGCACACGTGACTGGGATACGTTGAGTTGACACATGATTCAGCTTACACAGGCATGTTCCTGCAGACATAGAAAGCCCCCTCTTTCTGGAAGCCCATCGTCCCGTAGTTTCCGAATTGCGTTCTTGGAAACCTGACCACCCCGTTCCCCGGGGGTATCTGCGCAGGGCCCGCCTTTCCTGGGAACCATGCACTCGGTTTCCATTGGGGGGGGGGAGGTTAGCGCAGCAGCTATTCCTCCTGCCTCCAGAGCCCCGCCCTCCCTCCTGAAACCTACAGCCACATGCTTTCTATTTCTGTCTGCTTACCACAGGCAGCCTTTTCAAAACCAGAGCAGCCCCCAAAATCCCTGGTCTGCCATCGCCCAAAGCACAGGGAGTGGAAGGGCAGACGTGAAATTCAGACGGTGACGGAAGGTGGGGACTTGGGGACAGAGTGCACGGGTCAGAGTGCTCGTCAGGGTCGGAGGGTTCTCACGCCAGCCAGGACTCTTCCAGGTGGCTGCCGACGTGCCTTGTATAACCATGAAATCCGAGAGTTTGTCTACGGCTTTCTGAAAGCCTGTGAAGTAAGGCTTCCGGGTTTAAAGCTGGGGGGCCCAGGTGTAGTCTCGTCAGTGGTGCTGCCCCCGATGTCTGTGTCCCGGCTGTGATACCGGCCTCAGTCACAGACAGCGTCACTGCCGGGGGAAGCTGGGTGAAGGGCACACGGGACTCTCTCTGCTGTTTTTGCAGGCTTTCCTGTGCTTGCATAATCCTTTCAAATAAAAGGTTTAAAAAAAAAAGGGAGGACTTCCCTGGTGGTCCAGCGGTTAAGACTCCGAGCTTCCACTGCAGGGGTTGTAGGTTCGATCCTTGGTCGGGGAACTGATCCCACATGCTGCACGGTTTGGCCAAAAACATAATAATAATAGAATAAAAATTTTTTTAAGAAAGGGAATTCCCTGGAGGTCCAGTGGTTAGGACTCAGCACTTTCACTGACAAGGGCCCCGGTTCGATCCCTGGTCAGGGAACTAAGATCCCGTATGCCGCGTGGTACGGCCAAAAAAAAAAGTTCTAAAAACTGGGGGGGGTGAACCTCAGACTTTGTTCCCCATCAGTCGTAACCCCTTCCAGTTGCCTGTGGCCTGTGCAGCCGCACCCAGAGTCATGCAATTCAGGGCGTGAATTCACTTCCTGGTGGCCCCAGAGCCCTCGGCCGGTCTGCGGAGGTCAAGGGCTCCCAGAGTGACAGTTCTCCCAGGAGCTCTGTTTGCCTGTATTCAGCAGAGGACACAGGTGGGAAAATTGACGTGTCAAAGTGGTTTTTGAGGAACAGTGGCCTCCGTCCTTGCTCCACTACCCTGGGTGGAATTCCGAATTCCTGGGAAGCCGAGTAGGAATTCCACGCATTCTGGAAGGCCTGCACAGATCCTGCTGTGGGCCGGCGTCCCTCCAGCCCCTGTGATAGGCAGGGGATTATCCTGACCACTACGACACGAGCAGTGACACCAGTTCCCTAAGACCCGCGAGAACCGGTCTCCATTTCCACTGTTACGTCCGTTCGTAAATGTTCTCTGAACTCATGCCTGGTGTCACGATTCCTCCCGCATCCTTGCGGGAGCCCTGGGCACACAACCTCTGCGTCACTGGGACCGACAGAGGAATTCGGTGACCGTGTTGCACCTGTGGGGCTCTCCCAACTTCCCTGTGCTCCGAGCGGAGGGATGTTTTCAGCCTCGTGTGTGTGTGTGTGTGTGTGTGTGTGTGTGTGTGTGTGTGTGTGTGTGTGTGTGTGTGTGTGTGTGTGTGTGTCTCCCCTCGGCATCTGCATGCTTCCAGAATGGAGGTTACAGACCTGCCCAAGGCCACGTCCTAACACTAGCTGCCTTCTTTCTAGTGATGGCCCTGGGTCAAAGCTGGTGCGCACGTTCTCATTTGCATGGACCAACAGCTCTGTTTCACTGAGAAACTGAGGCTTAGCTGGGTCGGTGTCTGAATTGGGCTTGAACCCTCTCGGGTCCTCCCTTTGCAGTTGACCCTGACCCAGAGGAAGCTGTCAAGGCCTCGCCTCCGCAATCCATTTCCCTCTTTACATAGTTTGTGCCCCCTGCCCCCATCCCTAACTTGAATCCCCCATTCTGCAGTAGGAACAGCCTTAGACTCCTAGATGGGGTTTGAACTCCTAGCACCATACTCATTTAATCAGCTGTTGGAGCTCGCACGGCCCAGGTGCTGCCGTGGAAAGAGCATGGGTTTTGTTTGGCATTCCATGAGCCAGGCCCCAACCCTTCCTGACCGCTCACCAGCTGTGTGCCCCTGGGGGCGTCATTTAAGTCTCTGAACCTGAACTTGCTGGTCAGCCCAATGGGGGCAGTTCTCACCACCACTCTCCAACCCCTATGGGTCGTCATCGTCAGGGCGAGTCGCAAGCACCAGTGCTCAGAAACGTGGCCCTCGTCCCACTCCTGCTTTTTCTCCACACCCCCTCAGCGGTGGTTCCTGGGTGATCCACGAGGCTCACTTCACATGGCAGCCGCCCCTGCATGCTCTCTTTACCATATTTTTCTGGAAAGCCTCTGACTTCTTTTGGCCTTATTCACATTAAGGCCCTGACTCCAGGCTTCCAGGACCCCTGGGATTTGTCCAGATCTGCCCAGTTTTGTCCAACTCCCCCACTTCTGCTTCTCTACCCACCCCCCCAGTGATTCATCTGCGGCTCCTTTGAAGTTCTTGGTTGAGAGCAGCTCTGTCCACGATGGCTGCCCCTGGTCAGACACGGTGGCTGAGCCCGTGAAACACGGTCGATGTCAGCCAGGGCTCACCGTACGTGCAGAAACACAAACCAGGTTTCAAGGGCTCCGTGTGAAAAAACTCATTAATATTTTTACGTCGCCCTCACGTCGAAACAGTCAATTTTTGATACATTACACCGAGTTTCAACAAAACACATGAAAAATTCATGTCACCTGTCTCTCTGTACTCTGAACACAGCAGCCAAAGGATTCAAAATTAAATTGGTGGCCCGCGCTGTATTTCTCTTGGGCCTTGATGGTCCTGACGCCGGCATTGCCCACTGTCAGCCTCGCCGTGCCCTCCCGCCTGGCTTGCAGGATGAACCTGCCGCGCTGCACGCGGACGGCAGCACTTGGCTTTCAGACCCTCATCTCGCCCTTTCCAAGCAGGTCTGTGTGCACGTGCTCACGGGGGCGGCCGATGGAGGAGAGAGCACCTGGGGTTCTGGTGTGTTCCGCCGTCCCGCTGGTGGTGGCCAAGGGGCAGGTGCGGTGTCCCAGGGCCCACAGCCAGAGCTCTGCTCTGCAGGCTGGGTCAGGTGGGGAACCTTCACGTGGAGGTGTGAGGCTTTGCCTGGGGGCGGCGTAGGCACCAGGCACTGTTTCGCCGGGAGCTGCCGCACTTCTCAAGGTTTTGAAGGTCGTTGGTGGGTGCCCCACACACGCCCTGTGCCCCCCTGAACTCGGCACACAGCCCGCCAACAGGCAGCTCTCTGTCCTTCCGCCCGGCATGCCCACCCCACCTGGTCCGTCTGGCAGAGTCCCACCTGTGCTTCAAGGCCCGGCCTGAGTGTCGCCTGAGCCCTGCACCCCCCTCTGTGATTCCTCCGTCAGCATCTCCACCACAGCGGGGTTGTTTTGCCTGCGTCTCTTCCCCTCCTGGTGGTGCGTCTCCTCCAAGCGGGACCATCTGTGCTGTCTCTCCCTGTCACCAGCCCCGAGTGTAACTGACTCTACAGAAATGTCTGTTGAATTGATAGTGGTCATTTTCAGGTACCGGGGATCTGGTTCCGCCTCTCTGATGGACAGGTGGAAATCACACCCTTTTCTTGTCTTATCACCATGGCTGTAGCATCTAGGACTCGAAGTAACCAGGACGTGGACCCGCAGCCTGACTCTCCCCCGCTGTACGGGGGATCTTGGCTTATTTGGGGTTTGTAGCTGGGCGTTGCTCTTAGCTGTTTGTCAGCTGTCTTTTCTGCATCTCTCTGGATGATCCTTTCTTTTCTAACCTTTCCAGATATTGCGATGAATTTGGTGACTGTCCTCTCTGCTGACAAACTCAAGGGGAAGGGGAGCTAGGATCCTAGGGTGGCAGTGGAAGGCTATCTGTTCTCTCTAGGCTGGGGGTGGGAAGGGTTCAGAAACCCAAGGGGCGGAGGGGGGCAGAGGTGAAGTAATTGCCGCCTCGGAAGGGCATTACCTGGTCTGCTCCTGGGAAAGGCTGGCTCTTTGTATGATTGATTAACAGAGCTCCCCTGTAACCAAGTGAATAATGTTGCCTCTGATGATAATTTGTTTTTAAACAGCATTATTGAGATGTGTTCACCTACCATACAAACGACCCTTTTAGAGTATTTAATTCACTGATTTTTAGTATATTCACAGAGCTGTGCATCCATCTCCATCAATCAATTTTAGAACATTTCATCACCCCAAAAATATGCCCCATCCCCATTAGCAGTCACTCCCCTGTGCCCCAGCCCCTGACAGCCAGGAATGCACTCTCTGTGGATTTGCCTGTTCTGGACCTTTCCCATCAGTGGAGTCACCCACCGTGTGTCCTTCTGTGTCTGGCTTCTCTCAGTGAGCATGATGTTCTCAAGGTCCATCCACATTGCAGCGAGTGTCAGCGCATCACCCCTTTTCACGGCTGAGTGATGTTCAGGGCGTAGAGAGACATTCGTTGATTCAGGGCATTTGGGTTGCTTCCACCTTTCAGTTGCTGTGAAGCCGGTTGCTGCGAACATTCCCGCTCCAGTCTGTGTGTGGGTGTGTGTTCCCCGTTCTCAGGTACATAGACACCCCCCCTTCCCGGCCCCCCTCAGTGGCCCGGTCCTGACCCCGCCTCCCTCTCCCTTGCAGCTGATCCACCTGGAGATCAAGCCAGCCATCCGGAACCAGATCATCCGTGAGCTGCAGGTGCTGCATGAGTGTAACTCCCCGTACATCGTGGGCTTCTACGGGGCCTTCTACAGCGACGGCGAGATCAGCATCTGCATGGAGCACATGGTGAGCGCGGCGGGGCCCGGGTCACCTCCCCTCCCACCCCGGAGTCCCCGTCCTGTTCCCGGGGGGCCCTCTTGGAGGTGGGCGAGGCGGTGCAGCCGTGTGTGCACGTAGGCTCCTTTGTTTCTTAAGCACCAGACACCCTCCTCCCGACGTTGCTTTTTCCCCGGATCCATGGTAGATGTTGCTCTCTGTCGGCACAGAGCCGGCTCCGTCTTTTTCCCCTCCGCCTAGCGCCCTGGCGTCCACGTGTACCTGTTGGGTAATTTATGAAATGCTCTTGGTGGACACTGAGGTTGTTTCCGGCCCCCACGGCCTTCTGAGTAATGCAGCGTTGAAAGTCCTTGCGCCTAAGCAGGCACGCCTGAGGGCTGAGGCCCGCCGGTGGGCTACGCGACTAAACACTTGATCTCTCCTTCCCAAGTGCCCTCTAACCAGAGTGCGTGGTCTGGGGACCCGGCTCTGCACCCCAGCTCAGACCCATGGGACCAGGCCTCTGCCATGGAGGGCGGCCGCCCATCTCTTTTAAACCATGGTTGATTCTGATGTGCCCCCTCATTAAGGAACTCTGGTCTCGAGGCTCAGAAGTGGGTGGGATCAGGTGTAACGAAAGCAGAAGTGGTCAGAGCCGAAGGCCCCCAGAGGAAATGCCGCCGGCCCTCTGCCGTGCCTCCTTTGTCAGGTAGGGCCCTGCCCGTGCCCGGCTGTCCAGGCCCCGGCCCTCAGGGCCCTTGCAAAACCAGGATGCCGCGTGGCTTTGGGCGGGTGGCTTCGATTACGCCTCGCCTCCAGCGTGCCGTCCCCTCTGATGGTTTTGTAACGGAGGCAGGAAACGAATTTGAGCAAGAGCCCGCGAGGAATGCATGTGGGCCGGAGGGAGGGCTCCCCCAGCCGCCTTGCGCCGACCTGGCTGCCTGATTCCCGCCTGGCACTGCCCCGTGGGAGCCCCTTCCCCACCTGGGAGAGGGCAGTCGTATCTGCCCACCCACCTGGTCGACACTGCAACAGACGAGTATCAGGGCAAGAAAAGGATGTGACATCGCTGTGGTGTGAGGGGAGCCTCTTCTGTGCTGTCTCTCCCCGCCTCCTCCCTCCCTCTCCCCTTCCCCCCTCCTCCCCTGCTCGCCCCCCCATTCAGCTACCCCCATCCCTGCTCCCTGAATACCCTGAGAGTTTGGAGGCCCCCTCTTTGCCTTGTACAAAAGAGGCAGCATGGGACTTCCCTGGCGGTCCAGTAGTTAGACTCTGTGCTCCCACTGCAGGGGCACGGGTTCCATCTCTGGTTGGGGAACTAAGATCCCGCGTGCTACACAGCATGGTCTAAAAAAATAAAATAAAATAAAAAGAAAAGAGGGCAGCATCACAGCCCCACCCCCTCCCCCTCCGTTCTTGGTGGGTGTAAAGCACCAGTTCCAGGTGAGACGCCTGCACCCCGGCAGCGCACAGACGGAACCGCTGGGATGCAGGGGAGATGCTGGATTCTCTCTGTTTGCCGTGTTTGTCCTTCAGAGCTTCACGGTTGGGCTTTTCTTGTTCGCTTTCATAGCGAGCGTATGACGACAGTGGAACGCGTAGATGGCACACAAACGCAAAGACACGGGCCCGGGTGTGGCCCGCGCGCCCCTCTTTCTGCTGACGGGTTACATCCGTGGAGGTGAGCCTTAAGTGGTGGGCGGCTGCTGGGCGGGGAGGGCGTGAGGAGGACAAGACGACAGGAAGCGCTGAGAGGGCCTGTGCCACCCACCCTGGCGTCCTCGTGCCCGATGGTCCCCTGCAGGGTCTCGCACATGGCGGTGAGAGGACGCTTGCAGTCCCCCCACCTCTCACGCGGGACTGGACGAGTCTCACACCTTGTCTGTCAGGCCAAGGGTGTGAGGACGGGGCGAGCTGGTCCGTGAACGCTGATGGAGCGTCAGCCGTGACGTTGTCACCACCGCCACCATTTCCCCAGATTCCCGCATCACCTCCATTTCTCTCCCTGTCGAGGGCGCACATTCGTCTCTACGCAGGGTCGTGCACGAATTGACTCTCGTCTCCCACCGGGTAGATTCCAGCTCCAGCTTGTGAGAAAGGCCCGCTGGCTGTGACGAGCAGCCCTGATTCAGCACAGAAGGAGAAACTCACCTGTGGGCACGGGAAACAGCGGGGCTGGCGGCTCCCCGGTGCCCAGACCTATTCCTATTCCTGGGGAGACTTGGGGCCTGGACCAGCGGACAGCGGGTGTCTCAGGGCCGGAGCGGCCAAGGAACAGCCGACTGACCACTCAGAGGCACCTCTTGGTATTTTCTTGGGTCCTGGTCAAATCTACTGAAGAATGCACTACCTTGTTCTACAATAATGAAAAATCAGACACGTCCGTCAGCAAAGGGGAGGTGAAGAATGACACCAGGCCGCTTTCCAGGGGAGAAGTGAAAGCAGCATATATGCACCGGATGAGAAAATCCCCCGAGAGGAAAGTATGCATAATCAGAGCCCCCAGATAGATAGACAGATAGATATACTTAAAACTCCGTATCAGCTCGGCCCCCCGCGGAGGATGATCCATGCTGACGTCAGTGGGTGGGTGGCAGTGGGGCTGCGTGGAGAAGACCCGCGCTGTGTCCTGAGTCGCCTTGAGACCCCAGTCTGGGACCTGGCCCACCGTAGTCGCTGCGGAGACGTTCTCCCTGAATGTCATCCAGCAAACATACCGCAATCCTACGGAAAGTTAAGAGTATAAGGAGCCGAGTCAGGGAGCAGGGATCACGAACGCTTTTTTTAAAAAATCCTTTTAAAGTTGATGAAACAAAAAATGAGAAAAAAGTGGAATTCCCATCTCGCCCTGCACGCAGAACGGGGCTGGGCCGGGCAGGCTGCCGACCAAGTGCACTGGACCGCCTGGTCCCGTGGGTTCCTCCGCGGCCACACCCGCCGTCGCTGCACGCACAGCCCCCTCGTCCTCAGGCTGGGGCTAGCCTACAGAGTCCCTCATGGGTTCCCAAAGCGTTGGAGGGCCTGGGGCTTTCCACAACTCCCACCACGGCCCTTCTCCCCAAGCACAGCTGGAGCAGAGTGCCAGGGAGGGGGGACCAGGCGTCTCCGAGGCTGCAGGCTTCTCGCCCTCCCTCAAGCGGAATAAGAGGCCTCCTGGGACAGCCAGTGGCCACAGGAGCCCTAGAGCAGCATGGAGAGAAAACAGGCTCTCCACCCAGCTGCGCGTTCAGATGCTGACCACCTCCCACTGCATGCCCCGAGCCTCAGCTCTGGTCTGCCTAGCATCCTGGGGGGACCTCGGTGTGTCCTCAGAGCCCATCTCTGAAGAGGCGCCTTGGGCCGGTCGGCGACGCCCGGGGTTTTAGTCTCCAGGTTTGCTGCCGGGTGACCTTGCGCAAGACACTTGGTTTCTGTCACTTCCTCGTTATCGTGTGGATTTGGGGCCATGCCCTGGTCAGGGGATCAACTAGGGTGTCCTGTGTCACGTCCTTTGCTGGACATCCCAGGTTCAGGGTGGCGAGCAGTGGCTACACCGGCAGGACGGGGGGCCGAGACATCGTTTCCCCTCCCCCATGCCCCTCGGCCATCAGGCCTTCCTGGCGAAGCTGGCTTGGCCTCCCGTCTGTGCTGGGCACTTGCGGGCGGCGCCCCTGTGCGCGCGCTCCCCTTCCCGAGGCCGCGGCTGACTTGCTGGGAGGGGACGCAGGCCCAGAGCTGTGGGTCTGGCTCAGGTATGCTCTCTGGTGCTCCGGCTGCAAGCTGGGCAGCTCAGCCGCAGGCCTCGTGGAGCACTGGCCGCCTGCCGCTGCCGTGGCAACCTCAGGAAGGCTGAGTCACGCCGTCCAGCCACGGGCCTCAGTTCCGGGAAGGATGGACCGCCTGGCGAGCACACTGGCACCCTTTCCGTTTCCTGAGGCCCCAGAGGTGGCCGGGGCCGCGGGAGTCCCTGCTCTGAGCCAGTGGGCTGCCTTTGGCTGTGGTCTGGCCTCTGTTTTCCATGGAGGAAATTGAGCACCAGCTCGCTGGGAACCAGGGAGATGCTTCGTTTTCCTCCCTGCCACTCTGGCGTCCCTCTGGGGAGCCCTGCCTGGCGACGGCTCAGGCAGCTCTGCCTCTCTCCTCCTGTGCTGCCCCTAGGATGGTGGCTCCCTGGACCAGGTGTTGAAAGAAGCCAAGAGAATCCCCGAAGAGATCCTGGGGAAGGTCAGCATCGCGGTAAGTGCGTGCGGGCGCGCCCTCCCGGCCCCGCGTCCTCATGGGTTTCTGCTTACTTCTGCCCCCTTCCACGCGGCCAGGCTCGAGGAGCCTCCGGAAGCCAGTGGTGGGCATCGCCTCCGGGCAAAGAGGCAGAGGTGCCAGTGCCAGCCTCCACCAGCTGTGGGACTGAGCGGGTGGCGTCCCTTTGCCTGTGAAGTGGGGATGATACTTCCCTGCCCCATACAGGCATGGGGGTGGCAGGAGGAGCCGTGGCGTGGTGCCAGGCACTCACTGTCCCACGGTGCTGTCGTCGTCGAGTGTTGCCTGTCTAACTCGGTGAAACAGCCACTGTATCCTTCACGCCGTCGACCTGGGGGCCCTGAGCACAATCCCGGCACCAAAGGGCTCAACAGAGGGCGCCTCTCGGGCGGGGGTGACCCCTGAGGCGGGGCGGTCGGCTGGACGCTTACAGCCCTGCTGACAGGGCCTCGGGCCCTCCTCAGACAAGGGGAGGGCGGTGTCCTCCTCAAGGTGGGGGGCCATGTGAGAGTTGGGGAGGTGGGTGACTGTACCCACCCGAAGAATGTCGTCACTGTAACATGGCCACTTCGGCCTGGGCCTCGGGCCTGTCCAGAGGACAGTCCCCCTCACGGCACCGCCCTGTGGCTTCCCTGCAGGTTCTGCGGGGCCTGGCGTATCTCCGGGAGAAGCACCAGATCATGCACCGAGGTAAGGGGACGGGCACCCCGGGGCCGGGAGGGGCTGGCGGCGACCTGCAGCGTCCACACTGCCGGCTCTGCTCCCAGATGTGAAGCCATCCAACATCCTTGTCAACTCCCGAGGGGAGATCAAGCTGTGCGACTTTGGGGTGAGCGGGCAGCTCATCGACTCCATGGCCAACTCCTTCGTGGGGACGCGGTCCTACATGTCTGTGAGTCCTTCCAGCGTCCTCCACCCCCCCCCACCCCGACCCTCATCAGCTCTTCCCCGTTTTCCAGAAGCTTTTCCAAAAGCCTGCCCTTCCCTGTAGTATAGTTTCTTTTGCGGGCTTTCTTCTCTCCTTCGAATTTCTAGTTTCCATCATCTTCTCATCTGGGTTTTTGTCTCTCTGGAGACTCCGGCCTGGTGTCTGTCCGCTCGGGGAGAGTAGTCAGTTAATTTCTGAGCCAGTCGACTAGCCCTCCGTTATTTTAGGAACTATCTGGGTGATTTTATTTTTTTATTTTCATTTTTATCTCTTTAATTTTTTTTGGCCACACCGCGTGGCATGCGGGATCTTAGTTCCCCGACCAGGGATCGAACCCGCGCCCCCTGCATTGGCAGCGTGGAGTCTTAACCACTGGACCGCCAGGGAAGTCCCCATCTGGGTGATTTTAAGAGCAGATTCTGAGAAGTCCGTGTTGGGATTGTTGGGAGAAGGAGACGTTCCGGCGTCTTTCCTGGGCCGGTCGCTCTCCAGAAGCACTTTGGGTTGCGGGGCTTTAAGGGGCTGCTGTCAGCACGGCTGGAAGCAGGTGGAGGGAGGGGGCGGAATGGCTTTCTTTCTGCTGCTGGGTCCCTAAGCGGGATGGGGCTGCAGGGGGACCACAGGGACACTCTAGGGTGCCAGCGCCCCTCCATCTCCCTCAGGCCGTCTCTGCCCATCTCCCCCCCAGCCGGAGCGGCTGCAAGGCACTCACTACTCGGTGCAGTCAGACATCTGGAGCATGGGCCTGTCCCTGGTAGAGCTGTCCATTGGAAGGTACCCCATCCCCCCGCCGGACGCCAAGGAGCTGGAGGCCATATTTGGCCGGCCCATGGTCGACGGCGCGGAAGGAGAGCCTCACAGCATCTCGCCGCGGCCGAGACCCCCCGGACGCCCCATCAGCGGTATGGCCCGAGGCTGGGACTTCCGGTTTGGACGGGGCATACGGCGCCTGGGGACGGCAGCTGCCTCCCCTCTGGCCCCTCTTAGCGCCACCTGTCCCCCTGGGCCGCGCTCACTGCGGTCAGCAGTCCTCAGATGGTCCTGAGGCTTCTGGGGACAACGCGGCAAGCAACGCCCCGAACTGTCCCGTCTGGGGCAGCTGCACCTGTCGCTGCCAGCTGGCGGGGTCAGGACACTCGCCCCTCAGCCAGGCCGTGGGGTGGCGGGTGGTTTCTCCAGCACTTCATCACGAGAACGTTCAAGTGTACAGAAAAGCCGAGAGGGTTGCCCAGCAGGCAGTCTTCTGCCGCCCACCTGGACTCTGCAGTGGCCGTCCTGCTGTGTTGGGCCAGACCTTTCAGGGAGTCCAAAGTGAAAGGAGCTCGACTCGGGTCTCGGGCGGCTGGTTAGATTCAGCCCCAACACACAGCACGGGTACGGGAGGGCAGCGGGGCTCCCAGGGACCTCCTGGTACCTCAAGCAGCCGCCTGCGAGGTTCAGGCTGATGCTTCCACCACGTTGGGGGCTGGCGAGGGGTCAGGGTCATGGCTCAGGTGGTGTAATTAGGAAGCGGCGCGTAGGGCTCTGTGATTTTTTTTTTTTTTTTTTAAAGTCAAGTGACCGGAAGAGAGTTGAATTGAGTGAGAGCCCAAAGGACCATGCAGTGGACTGCAGTTGGTTGCTTTCTAACAGCTTTATTGAGATAGCATTCACGTACCATATGGTCCACGCGATTCCGGCTTATAACTCACTGGATTTCTATACCTTCACAAGGTTGTCCGACCATCACCTTTATCTCACTTCAGAACATTTCATCACCCCAAAAGGAAACCCTGTCCCCTCCCCAGCCCCTGACAACCACGAACCCACTCCCTGTGTCTGTGGATTTGCCTGTCCTGGACGTTTCCCATCAATGGAATCACACACTGTGTGTCCTTCTGTGTCTGGCTTCTCTCACTGAGCATCGTGTTCTTGAGATCTGTCCATACCGTGGCAAGTATCGGTGCCTCGCTCCTTTTTTATGGTCACATAATATTCCACCGTGTGGTATCTGTTTACCACTGACGGACACTTGGGTCGTCAGATGGTGGTTTTCACAGTATTCTCAAGCCCAGACCGTCCCCTTTCCTGGTGCCGCACCCAGACTGCTGAGGTGTCTTGATTTCCTCCGAGGGGAGAACCCCCCCCGCCCGCATCTGTGTCCTCAGGCCCCGGCCCTGCCCCTCCCTTTCCAGCCCAACTCCCAGACGGTGCCCAGGCCTTCCAGGCGGGGAGGAGCGGGGCGCTGTGCCAGGCCGCTCGGCCTGCCAGCACCTCCCCCAGCCCCGGCCCCGGCCCACGTGCCCATTTCAGGACAGGGGACAGAAGGCAAAAGTCCAGCTGCCAAACGCGGGCCTGGCCAGCTGGGTCTAGGACAGGGGTCAGCCATCCCAGCCAGCCACCATCCTGAGCCCGCAGGTCCGTGCCAGGTCACACTGCTGCCCTTGCCTGCTCGACCCCCCGTGCCCCCTCCCCCAACGCCAGGGGGCAGGGGGTCGGCTTTAGCACAGCCCGGACGCAGCCCCCTGCCAGATGTGTGCCTTCTCAACAAACGTTCCTGTTCGTTCTGGTGTTTTGTTTTTTTAATTTACCAGAGGCTCAGGAGGGGCGTTCCTCTCCCAGGAGGGCAGCTGGGCCCGGGAGCCTGCCCTCTGGGTCGGGCCGGGTGCGGAGGAGGGCACTTGGCTGCGTGCAGCGCGCTCAGGCCCCGCCGCCCGACGGAAGCACGGTGCCCACCTGCCCGTCTCACCCGTCTTTGTTTCTGCCCCGGGCAGGTCATGGGATGGACAGCCGGCCGGCCATGGCAATCTTTGAGCTGCTGGACTACATCGTGAACGAGGTGCGTGCCCGGAGCCCTGCTGGCAGGCAGGTCTCCACAGCGGCGGCATCAAGCCGTTCGCGTTGGAAAGCGTCCCCCAGAAAGAAGAGCGTTCGACGTGTAGACTGTGGGTTGTGTCGGGGAGGGGCCGCAGGGAGCCGTGGAGACCACTGAGTCCAGTAGGATGTGCACACCTCCCCTCCCCAGGGGACTCTTTTTTATCTTTTCACGGGGATGAACCCAGAATTCTCACTCTGAATTCTCACCAGGGCCGAGCGCTGGGGCCCTGTGGGTGAAGTCATAAATCATCCCACTTCCTCAGGGAAAGTTGAGGCATCACCTTCCTCTCTGGGAAGAGGGCACAGGGCGCCCACCCAATCCTTCTCCCCGCCCCGTGAGAGGGCAGCGTGGATACTCCCATTGTACAGATGGGTAAATCCAGGCATAAGGATGGGAGTGGCCTCCTCAGGCCCGCAGCTGGGACGGGACCGAGCAGGACCTGACCCTACAGCCCTCCCCCTCGGCGTGGCCGGGTCACCCTCCTGGCCCTTCTCTGATCAAGTGTGTTTCCAGTGGCCCTTTGGAGTTGGGGTGGCCGAGCTTGGCCCAGGGTTGGGTCTTGAGGTGAGCAGCTCAGAGCAGGGTCAGTGGTGACAGAACAGGGCGGGGTGGTTCCGGTGACACAGCTATCCCTGCACCTGGCAGCGACGCCCAGGCCCAGCAAGCACGTCCTTCCAGGGAGGCCACCGACACCTCCCACCCCTGCACAGGAAGAAGGCCCACCGCCCTCCTGGACGGGGCCTGAGCCTGCGCACGGCTGTCCCCACCCCGGGACCTGTGCGGGGCCAGGCCCCTCGGGCTCCCCCTCTTTTCAGGCAGACCCCCAGCTCTCTCCAAGCACCTCCGGAGGGTAGTGGCCCAGACCGTGTAGCACGTGGTCAAGAGTAACCACCCTCGTCCATAAAATGAGGATGAGCCCTGTTCACCTTCACTCCAGAACCAGTCGTGGTCCCCAAACAAGAAGAGCTTTTGGAGGAAACTCTGGGAAAAGGCCGACCCAGTTGGCAGGGCTGCCCGGGGAAGCTGCTGGAAGGGGGGGGTGGGCGCGCTCTGCCTCCAGGGAGGGTGCGTCCTGAGGGTCCCCGACAAGTGCCGAGCTGTCCTCAGAGGCACAGGCTGGGAAGCGCCTTTTCTCCCTGATTCCAGAAGCATCCTTGAGCTCTCACCCCCACCTGTCTGTCCTGCCCCACAGCCTCCTCCCAAGCTGCCCAACGGCGTCTTCACCCAGGACTTCCAGGAGTTTGTAAATAAATGGTAAGATGCCATGGCTGCCAGCTCGGGTCGGGTGGGTCAGGGGCCAGGCCATCTGCTTCCTGGGGCGACCGGGGCCTCGGGGATGCCGGGCAGTGGCGGCGTCTGGCGGGACCGGAGCTCACCTGAGAACCCAGATCCCCCCACCAACCCCCCACCGAGGCTGCTGAGTCACGGCGTCCAGCTGCCACCCCCAGCTTGTCCCCAAAACCCCGCGTGAGCCAGCATGGCAGGCTCTCTGGAAATAACGCTACTCCCGCCTTGCCTTCTGCCAGCAGGCAGCCCAGTGTCCTAACCCCTCAAGCCCCTAACCCGCGGCTCCTAGGCAGGCCTTCAGAGCTGGTTTCCGGGGGGTGGCCCTCCCACCCTCTGAAGCGTCTGGGTGATGCGGCCTCGGGGGAGCGGGCTGTGGACCCGGAAGGCCGGCCCGTCGAGCGCTCTGCATGTCAGGACGCGACACTGCGGCCCAGGGTTGCGTACCTCGCAGCCAGCCTGTTGACTGCGTCCAGCGCTCCCCGTAAACCTCTCTGTGCCCTGTGAGGTTGCCAGTTTGAAGAACTGCCACTCAGCCCTGAACTGCTTTGAGCAGCTGCCTTTTAGACAGTTCTGCTTTCGTGAAGGGAAGACTTCCACTTTGACCCTTGGACTCCCAGACTTGGGGTTTTTATTAGAAACTTAGCTGCGGTTGCTGCTGGGCCTCTGATGGAGCAGCGTGGGGGGGTTTCCCACCCTCTTCCCCTTTCCCTCCTGTCCTGGTCTCAGATTCTTGCCCTGCCCTCCCGGGGCATCCTGCTCTCACACCCAAGGATGGTGGTGGAGCCCCTCACCCACGGGGGCCAGGCAGGAAAGGGCAGCAGGATGCAGGCCTCTTCCCCCAAGGCCACTGACTGCCCTCCTGTCTTCTCTCTCCCACCCCCTGGAACCCACAGCCTAATTAAGAACCCAGCAGAGCGAGCAGATCTGAAGATGCTCATGGTGAGTGATACCCACAGATTTTGGACTTCCGGAGGTCCCTGGCAGGCCCTCCTCACCCTGAGTGAACACTGAGCTGGCTCCGATGTCTCTCGGCCAAGCTGGAGAACCCCTGTGGGTCTCCCTGGCTTGCTGGAGGGGGCCATGCAGAGCGGCCGTGGTCCTCTTAGCTCCCCGGGGGACAGAAGGGCCCGTGTGCCCGGGGCTAGGGCTGTGTCTCAGAATGGCCAGCCTCCAAGGCGTTGGGAGCACCACTGGGGTGTTTGCCTTCCTCTAAACCCGTACTGTCCAACGTCCTTGAAAACCAAGGTGGTCTCCGGCATTGGCCTTCCCCCGGCAGGGCTGCCTGCCAGCCTCAGGGTGACCGTCACAGTGCCTTCCACCCACGTCCGCTGTGGACGTTAGGCCTTCTTCCTCCATCACCAGGCCTGACCCCCTGAGTCACCCCCGATGCTGAGTCAGCCCCTTGTTTATGCGTCTTGTGTCTCGAAGAGAGAAAACACTGCCAGCTACAGGCGTGAGACGTTGGTTGTCAACCTCAGGTGTCCACACGGGAGAGAAGGAGCCTCTTAGGGTGGTCACGATGCAGTAGTTTGAATAACCGAGCCACGCCCTCCGGTGGGCTCCTGTGCCCCTGCCCCCGCCTGCAGGACCACGCTCCCCCCTCCCCACCATGTCCTCCACCGAGCCTCCCTCCCGCTTTCCACCTCAGGACCTTTGCACAGGATGGCCCTTCTCCTTCTGGGACGTGTCCTGTTGCCCTCTCCCCAGCTGTGGGCCTCTGCTTCGGCACCGCCTCCAGGAAGGCGCCCTGTCTAAGCCCACCCCTCTGTTAGCTGTGGCTACAGCCTGTGTGTCGCGGCTGTAGTCAGTTTGCTGTGGCCCCAAGAGTGAGCCTGGCCTGGAGCGCCTTGTGGGAGGGGGTCTGCGTCCATCTGCTTCTTTCTAGAAGCTCCTTACTGAGTCCAGTGACGTGTGTTCAGGGCACGCACGACATAAGAAGCACGTGTTCACTGTGGAACATGCAGACCCACGGAACAGGGGAGTGAACTTTGACACCTGCCGTCGTCTTCCCCGCCCCCCCCCCACCCCACCCAGCTCCGCGCAGTCCACACGGTGCGGGACGACGTCCAGGTCTCTGCCTGCGTGACACCGCGGGCCGTGTGGGGCTGACTGTCTCCCCGACCACGAGTCCTGTTCCCTTGGTTTGGTGTTTCACCCAAGCCTGCGCCCACCTTTAGGGAGGTGGGGGTGGTCTCGCCTCCCCAGCTGGCATAACAGGCGGATGTCACGTGGGAGGCCTAGACCCCCGCCCTTCCGAACGGGAACCACTGTCAGGGTGACTGTTAAAGTTACTTAAACTGCCGGACGAGGCACGATCCTGCTCTCCAGCCACACGGGCCCTGTTTCTAGGGCTCAGGAGCCTCAAGCGGCCAGTGGCTGCCGCCGGGACAGGACACGTAGGGCACTTGCTATCCTCACAGAGTTCCGTGGTTCCAGATCAGATGTTCTCACCCAGGCGACTCTGCCCCCGTGGATCCCTGGGCCACATCTGGGGACGTCTGTGGTTGTCACACCTGGGGGGACTCCTGGCGTCGAGCGGGTCGGGGCAGGGATTCTGCTTCACACCCCGCAGTGCCCGGGACGCCCCACAGAGGGTGAGCCGACCCCACGTCACCCTGGGCTCCAGGGGGCATAGAGTGGCCTCCCCTGTCGCCTGAGACCCCATCCCAGGCCGCGTGGCCTCGGGTCCGGGCCTCCCTGCTCTGGGTTGGGGACCCGCCCGGCCGGCCAGGGCCGGGCCACTCACATCATTCCTTCCCTTTCAGAACCACGCCTTCATCAAGCGGTCCGAGGTGGAAGAAGTGGATTTTGCCGGCTGGTTGTGTAAAACGCTGCGGCTGAACCAGCCCAGCACGCCCACGCGCACCGCCGTCTGACGGTCCCACCACCGACAGACCCGCTCCCCCCCCCCCGCCCCTCCCGCTGCACCCTCCGCGGGGATGCGCGCGTGGCCCTCGGACCCGGGGAGGCCGACGCCGCTGTGCTGTCTTCTTAGAACCTGCTTCCTTAGGTTTAAAGAAAAAAACCGAAACAAAACAGGGAAAGAAAACGCAAACGTGCCGGTTGTGCTTCTTGTGCCTCGTCCTTGGGGTGTCAGCCTTGGTCCAGCCCGGGGTGGGCGCCTCTGCGAGGGCGGCCCCACCCCCGAGAGACGGGCCTGGCGTCGGGCACTGGCTTTGCTCCTTTCCCAGGGCTGAAGCCTCGGGGGGACCCCCAGCCGTGGGTGACTTTCACCAGAAGAGAAGGGGGCTGCCGCCTTGGGGTGCGTGTGTGCCCCCAGCCTGGCATCTGCCCCTTGGAGGTGGCCCTCCCAGCCCGCAAGAGCCATCGGGCCCAGTGGCTCTCGTGGGGTCCCCTCCCCGCCCCCCCGCCCCGGCGGCTCCAGCCTCGGGCCATGCAGCCTGTCCTCAGCAGTGCGTGACCTGCCCCCTGGGAGGGACCTCCGGGTCCTCTCCTGTGCTTCGGGGAACAGAGACTTCTGACAGCTCGCAGCAGCCTGAGCTGACACTCGCTCCGCAGAAAGGAAGCCTTGGGTTTCCAAGCTGTCCTGTGGTTGAAGCCCCAGCAGATCCTGCAGATAAGGCCCGCTCCCCTATGCCTGCAGGCCGACAGATGTGGGCGGGTGGCTCTGTGTCACCTCCGCTCACCCAGCAAATCAGAAGTGACCACCCAAGGCACGTCACTGTCTCGGGCCTTGAACCGTTCGACCGCAGCGGATCGGAAATGAGATGGTGGGGGTGAGGCTGTCCTTACTCCTGGTGGCCATTGAGGTGTCCAGCCAGGCCCCCTGCAGGGGTCTGCATGAGGTCCGAGGCCCGAGACCCAGCCTTTCCGCCTTCAGGGCCGTACCACCTCCAACGGAGAAGGCCTCCTCTGGGCCATCGGGCAGTAGGAAGTGGTGGAGGGCAGGGCTGCTTCTAAGGCTTCCCCTCCTGCAGGCTCTCTGAAGATGAAGCTGTGAGTCTCCCCACAACCCCAATACTTCCTGAAGGCTTGAAACGAGCCGATATTTATCTGTGATAAATCGCAGAGGAAGGGTTCTCGTAGAGCAGCGGTCCTGGTGCAAGCCACACCGGCCCCGCGTTTCTGGAGAAGGTACAGCTGAAGGTGGGGGACTGTGGCCCTCTGGGAACTGCTGGGTCCTTTTCTTCCTAGGGAGACCCTTCAAGTCTCCTCTGTTTTTTCCCGTGGTCACCAAAGAGAAGACAAGTTGGTAGCTGTTCCAACCAGCTTTCCAGATTTCTGCCACCTCGTAGTTGCCCCCAAAGTCTTTCCTGATTTAGAAAAGAATAAAAAAGATAACTAAAAGTGATGGAGGTGTTGCTCTGTGGGTACCCCAGCTCCCTCCAGAGCTTCAGAGGGGGAAGGGGGCCTAACGGGTGACTGTGACTCAGCGTCTTGGCCCGTGGGCGCCCGGCGCTGGCAGTCACAGCCCCATCGTCGGCCAGTCCTGTACACGTCAGGCTGTGGGCCTGACCAATGTCTGTTACCAGAGCCGACTGCCGCTTGCAAGGAGTGAGACCACATTGACGGGGTTCCTAGGGGTGCGGGTGAATCGGGTCGGTGGGGTAAGGCCTCCAGGGTTGCTGGGGGAGCACAGATCGAAAGCAGGCACCTCCCCCAGCCCATCGGCTCCAGCCGCCCACCGTCTGCTGTGTTGCTTTGCCAGGACCCCGAGGCGCCTCAGGAAAGGACCAGAGAGACACTTGGCGCTTACCCTTCCCACTCCGAGTCAGCCAGGAACACGCCAGAGCCTTGGAGACCGTGATGAAAGTGTCCGACTTTAACAGCCAGGGGTCTCCCTCCCTCCCGCGCCCCCCCCCACCCCCCGTCCGCTTCCTCGCTCCCGCTCCCTGCAAACGTCCCTAGACTTGGGCCCCTCTGCTCCCACACCCCGACACCCCGTCTCTCCCCGGTTCACAGTGGTCCAGGCTTGGCTGCTCCCAGCGATCTGGCCAAAGGTGACCACAGGCAGGCCTGGGGACGCTGCTGCCTGTCCTGTCGAGGTCCTCTCTTGCAAGGGGGCAGGCTCTTCTCCCTGAAACATGTAACATCTGTTGGTTTTGGGGTCTCCTGACGTGTCCCTACACGCAGAAGGGGGGGGTCAGGCAGCCAGGCTGCTGGCCCCTCCCGAGCTTCTTGTGAGAGACTGTGTTCTGTGTCAGGGTTCCCCGTGGCTCTTCCTTAAACCCCGAGACGGCCAAGTGCGTGAGATGCTGCAGCCGCCCTGTTCGGGGCCCCTGGGACCCCCAGCGCCCCTCTGTCTAACCTCTTTGTCCAAAAACAAATCAATCGGGAAATGAATCCAAGAGCTTCAGAATCTCGCCTGTTGGGTGTTTTCTTACTTGGGTTTTGAGTTTTCTTCGCTTCTGGGGTTTTGGGGTTTTTTTTGTTTTTTTGGTTTCTTTTGCGCTTGGTTTGGAAGAAGAAGGTATCCAGCGTCTTGTCGATGCAAGTTTCTCCTCAGGTCCAAGTTTTCATCATATTAAACAGCACTTTACAACACCACGTGTGCTGACCCCTGTGTCCCCAGAGAGCAGACTCTCCCTGCCTTGTTCTGAGCAGCTCACAAGTGACCTTGGAACAAGTGATGAGCCAGGAAAGGTGGCCCAGCTCAATCAGGGTGCCACAGGCTTTTACCCCCAACCCTGGCCATGGGCCAGAGCCATCTAAAAGCTCGGGGTCACGGGCGGGCAAATGCCTGCCCGCCTGACCCAGTGGAATTCTCAGGTTGGACCAGCCCCGGCCCCGGGACCGTCGCATTCCCTTCTCTGAGTGTAGCAGACGTTCCGGGGATGGGGCAGAGGGAAAATGGAAGGAAAGAAGGTGTGCAGAACCCAGAACCGGCAGGCAGATTCCAGGCGGGTCTCGGCCCCCTGCGCCCTCAGATGCCACTGGGACGCATGCGCATCTTTCAGCTGCAGGCGCAACTTAAATTTCCTCGTGGCCACGTTTAAAATAGGAAAAAGAGTTAACCCTTCTGGTTTCTTGTTTTTGTTTGTTTTTTGTTTTGGCCTCACCGCATGGCACGCGACAGGCGGTATCTTTAGTTCCCCAATCAGGGATCAAACCTGTGCCCCCTGCGGTGGAAGCGCGGAGTCTTAACCGCCAGGGAAGTCCCTGGCGAAGGTAATTGGATGGTGTGTTTTATTTAACCCAATGTAGCCAAAATATTACCCTTGCACTTTGCAATCAATATGAAAATCAGTCTGGTGTTTTCCTTTTTTTTTTTGGTACGGAGTTGTGATACCGTGTGTTTTGCCCTCACGGTGCATCTCAATTCGGACGGCCCACATCTCCAGTGCTCGATGCCCCACGTGGCCAGAGGCTGCTCTGTCCTCTCCCAGCTGTCATCATGCCCACTGGGTCTCAGTGGGGACAGTCTTGCCCCCCTCAACCCAGGGGACACTGATGTCTGGGGACATCTGTGGTCATCACGACTGGGGGGCTCCTGGCATCCAGCGGGTGGGGCGGGGGGTGCTGCTCCGCCCACCAAGCCCGCAGTGCCCCCCCTAGAGAGTAACCCGGCCCCCTGTCAGCAGTGAAGGGAGGAAGCTGGTTTAGCCCACGCCCCTCCCAGGATCCGACAGGGTAGGAGGCCACAGTCCCCCAGTAGCAGAAATCAGACCCTGGGTCTTCTATGTCCAAGGCAGCCCTGCCTGCAGTCACCAGGTTTCCTGTGTCCAGATCCTGGGACACGGTGTGGCAGGGGGCGTGTGGGAAGGGGCGGCCCAGAACCTTCCGGAAGGCAGGGAGTCTGGAGAAGGGCGCTCAGCCAGCCCCGGGGGTGGAGGTGTGTGCTGGGCAGGAAGCCTCAGGTCCGGGAGGCGGAACTCAGTGGACTCCGGGTTAACCGAGTTCAGTTCAGAAGAAGCTGCCACAGCGTTTCCCAGAAAGTGGGGATCAGGCGGGCGGAGTGGGAGTGAGGAAGGGGAAGGGACGGCCTCAAAATGAAACCAGCAGGGGCCCTGCGGGTCTCGCCCCGCCTCCCGGGGCTGGGGCTCCCGGTTGACCAGGTGTGCGGGCCCCAGGCCGCCCACCCGGGGCTGGAGGCCACACCTTGAACTTCAGGCCAGTGGCTGGAGGACCTGCCCGGTCTGCAGTCCCCGTGGCAACGGCAGGGAGGCTCTGGAGGAGGAAGGAGGGCGGAGCGGGAGGCCAGGCCCCATGGCAGCCTGAACCGAGGCTCGGGTTTCTGCCCAGGCTTCCCTGGGGACCGAGGGAGGCCCGCAGAGAAGCACCTGGAGAATCAGAGAGAAGCCTCAGGTGAGGGAGGGACCGAGGCCCGCAGCTGAGTCTCCTCCCCACCCCCATCCCTCGCCTGACCCCCACCCCTGGGGGAGGCCACGCCCCCTGCAAGGGGGTCATCCCGGACTAAATGAGATGGCTACTGCTGACCCCCAAGGAAGGAGCAGACCCTCTCCTCCTGGGCATCCTGCATCCCTTTTCCCTTCACCCTGGCTACACCCCGTGAATTGGCCAGAACAGCTAACCCCATCGTCCCCCCCTGAGCCCTGGCGACACGGGACCCGTCCAGAGGCTCCGAGCTCCCCCGACAGATGCCGAGCGCCCCCCATCTCCACACCCTGCGTGCTGGAGAGTTCACAGCCCTAGCGGCAGCACCAGGCAGAAGGCCGTGGGCTGGGTGTCCACGCTGAGAACCCTTGGACCGGAGAGGGCATCCAGGGCAGGGGAACCCGCGTGAGCAAGGGCGTGGCAGCGGGGCCAGGGTGCAAGATCTTTAACAACCATCCAGCAGAGCAGTGCCCATTCCTGATGGGCCCGCGAGGGCGCCTGGACTCAGAAAGGGGTCCTCTACTGGACCTCGTGTTGACTGTTCAGTTTCTGGGGGGGGTGGTGGGGACATAGGGGCTGGGGTGTTGGGTGCCTACCAGGTGAACGAACGGAAGCCTGTTGACATTTCAGCCCCCACTGGCCTCGGGTGCAGGACAACATGGTGGCTGAGTGGGGAGCCAGGTCACTTGGATGTCTGGCTAAGAAACCGGAACTTTATGGTCGGGACGATGGCTGACTGCAAGCTGGGCAGTGAACTCAGACAAGCAGGTTTGGGAAAATGAATTAGCAAAGGAACAGGATGCTCAGAAATACCACCATAGGGGTCCAGGCCAGTCCCCACTGTGGCTGTCCTCTTGGAGGTCACACCAGCTAGGAGGGCATGGACATCCAGGGAAGCTCGCCTCAGGTTACAGATTCTCCTGCAAAAAGTCACAGAGAGGGACTTCCCTGGTGGTCCAGAGGGTAAGACTCCACGCTCCCAATGCAGGGGGCCCGGGTTCAATCCCTGGTCGGGGAACTAGATCCCGCATGCATGCTGCAACTAAGAAGTCCACATGCTGGGCTCTCCTGGTGGTGCAGTGGTTAGGAATCCGCCTGCCAATGCAGGGGACACGGGTTCGAGCCCTGGTCCAGGAAGATCCCACATGCTGCGGAGCAACTAAGCCCGTGCGCCACAACTACTGAGCCTGCACTCCAGAGCCCACGAGCCACAACTACTGAGCCCGCATGCTGCAACTGAAGCCCGTGCTCCTAGAGCCTGTGCTCTGCAACAAGAGAAGCCACTGCAATGACAATCTCGCGCACCGCAACGAAGAGTAGCCCCCGCTCGCCGCACCTAGAGAAAGCCCGCGTGCAGCAACAAAGACCCAACGCAGCCAAAAATAAATAAATAAAAATAGATAAATTTATTAAAAAAAAAAAAAAAGTCCACATGCTGCAACCAAAGATCCCGCATGCCGCAACGAAGATCCCGTGTGCCGCAACTAAGACCTGGTGCAACCAAAATAAATAAAATAATAATGATCATAATAATAAATATAAAAAGAAAAAAGTCACAGAGAGAGCCAGGCCGTGGGGCAGGGCAAGGCCTTGGACTGGAGACCCCCCTATACCTTCCCCTTAGACCTATCGCTCCACAAATACCCTCACCCTGCTGGCCTGCCCTGGGTGGAGGTAAAGGCTGGCCCCTTACCTCCTGTCCCCATGTCCCCTCTTCCTCCCAGAAGACCAAGCCCACCTGTCCCCAGCACTGGCATTGCTGTCTGTTCTGTCGCACTTCCTACTCTGCTCACCTGTGAGCCTTTTCACTCCCTTCCGTCTGCACCTGCCTAGCTCCTGCTCCTTCACTTGTGGGTGTCTCTTGGGGAGGGCTCTCCGAGCCCCCATAACCCTCCCCCTTCCCGTGTGGCTGAGATGCCCTCCCCACTACACTCACCTGCAAGTTCACACACAGGGTCAGCCCGCCACCAGCTCCCCTGCCGGGCCACCCATCTCCTTTCTTCTATAACAGCCTCGATTTTGAGGTGGGGACCAGTGAGGTTTCTAAGCACAGACACGTCACCCCCCAACCCCTAATGTCTGTGGGGGGGCCCAGTGTACAGCGGTGGGGACTGCCCAGGGGTCAGAGTGTCAGGGAGGAGGAGTGGGGAGGGGAGAGAGAAGAGGGAGGGGAGGGGGAGGGGGAAGAGAAGGGGGAGGGGGAAGAGGAGGGGGGAGAGGGGAGGCAGTGCAAGCCTTTCACTCACTCTTGGCTCCCTGTCTTTGCACCTGCTGTTCCCTGTTCTGGAATTCCTCTTCCATTCCCCCCGTCCCCACCCTCAGCTCCGGCTCAAACTTCAGGCAGCCTTTCCCTTCCCCCTCGCCGAGGGCCGCCAGACCCCCACCCATGTAAAACCCTCAGCAAAACTGCTCCTTTGACTTTCCTTCCCATCACCCATCTTCATGGCCTTGAACTTGGCAGTGGATTCTTCAACATGACACACAGGCACAAGCAGCAAAAGAAAATATAGATGAACTTGGACTTTGATCAAAATTGAAAACTTGGGTGCATCAAAGGACGCCCTCAGGAGAGTGAAGAGAAAGCCCACGGAGTGGGAAGAAAGTATTTGCAAATCCTGTAGGGGAGACGGGCCTAGTACCCAGAAGATATAAAGAATCCTTACAACAAAGAAAAAGAAAAAATCCTTAAAACTTAGCAAACCAAAAGAGTCGCCCCAATTAAAAAGGCGGGTATTTCCCCAGAGACGTTGTACAGGTGCCCAGTGAGGAGCTGCTGGACGGGGTCTCCCCACACCTGGACTTGGGCTGGAGGAGGGGGCGGGGCGAGTGGGATCAGCTTCTACGCAGAGGGGTGGGGTCTCCCCGGCATGCGTGAACCCGGAGGTGCGCTGTCTCCTGCTTTCACCCCACATTAAAGAGCAGGAAGTGGCTCCGGAGTGACGGGAACGGAATCCTGTGCGACTCCCTCGCCTCCTCCTCCTCCCCTGCCCGGGGGCTCCCCGCCAAAGGGGCGGCGCAGAGCCCGGCACAGGTGCGAAGAAACCGCCGGCCTACCTGCCCTCTGAGGAAGCCCCGCCCCTGCCCTCCTCCCCTTCCTGCCTCTCCTCTGCTCTCCCCTCCCCCGCCTCGGCCGGCCCGCCCCCAGCCCGGCTCTACTCCTCATTAAAAGGGAGGGGCCATCTTCCGGGGCCTTGCTCCCAGCCTGCCTGCCCTGCTGCTTCGTGCTGGCCCCTGAGGTTCTGGGAGCTTCTCAAACTCTCCCTTTTGAAGTTCTGGGTTCACAATTGGAGCCAACCTGGGTGGGGGTGGGGATGGGGAAGGTGTTTCCCCAGCATCCGGCAAAGATCCAGGGAGACTGGGTGCTGGGCCGCCCCTGGGGGTGCTCCTTCTCTCTGTGCCTTTTAGGGTGTGCGTCTTACCCCCCAGAAAACGTGGGGTCCCCAGACATCACTTATGGTGGGTGGACATGCACCAATCAACACCTACTTCAGTTAACACCTGCCCTCATTCACAGCAGCCCAAACTGGAGACGCCCCAAATGTCCATCGGCTGAGGAATGCATAAGCGGGATAAGGCACATCCACACCCGGGAACATCACTCAGCCGTGAAAAGGGGAGAAGCACTGACACTCGCTACACCGTGGATGGACCCTGAGAACAGGACGCTCAGTGAGAGAAGCCAGACAGAGAAGGACACACAGGGTGTGATTCCATTGATCGGAAACGTCCGGAACAGGCAGATCCACAGACACAGAGAGTGGGTTCCTGGTTGTCAGGGGCTGGGGGTGATGCTAATGGGGACGGGGTTTCCTTTTGGGGGGATGGAATGTTCTAAGATTAGATAGTGGTGATGGTTGCACAACACTGTGAATGTCCTGAAAACCAGTGAATCGCACACTTTAAGTGTGTGAACTGTATGGTATGTGAATTATATCTCAATGAAGCTGTTATACTAAAAAACGACAGATGTAGAGAACAAACGTATGGACACCAAGGGGGGAAAGTGGCGGGGTGGGGGGATGGTGGTGGGATGAATTGGGAGATTGGGATTGACATATATACACTAAAATGTAATATATGTAAAATAACTAATAAGAACCTGCTGTATAAAAAAGAAATAAAATTCAAAAATTTTTTTTTAAAATTAGAAATAAATAAATAAATAACAAACCAGCCTCTCCCATTGGCTCCCACACTTCCTATCTTGCTGAGCTGTGAGGTTTTTTTGTTTTTTTGGCCACGCCACGCAGCTTGTGTTCCCCGACCGGGGATTGAACCCGGGCCCACGGCAGTGAAAGCCCACGTCCTGACCACTGGACCACCAGGGAATTCCCTGAGCTATGTTCTTGACATCCCCAGGTGACTCTCCCCCCCCCCACCCCCGCTTCCCATCCAGTCTGGGGAGTCCTGGAGAATGGGCCCATCTCCTGACATCAGGTAACTCTCAACCAGGCCCAGAAGGCAGTGAATCCATGCCCCAGGCTGTGGACCCACACCCTGCAGGAAGAACAGCAGGGGTGAGGGGAACAAGGCCACGCCATTGCCCGGCAACAGGCAGGCCTGCCAGTAAGCAAGTGGGGCACCTGGGCCTACAGCCCCATCTGCCAGACCATGAGCCCCAAGCCACAGCAGGTGGCCTCAGGGGACACTGTCCCCCCCCCCCCACACTTCCCACCCAGCCCTGACTCAGGCCACATGGATCCTCCTTCTGTAGGATCTGGTGGTTTCTGGGCCAAGGGTCCCTGCTGGGTAAAGGCAGCCAACATCCTGTTCTGCCTTGGACCTAGCTCCGCCCCCTCCCAAAGGGGATGTTGTGGGACTGCTCTTGAAGTTCGTTGGCCCGAGTCAGCGGTCAGCAGAGCTTTGATCTTCCCAGCACCCCATGGGGTGGACCTGATCCCCTGCCCCACTTTTACAGGAGGTCGGGAGGTGTGGGGAAGGAGCCCAGGGTAAGAAGATGGCTTGCCTTGCCCAAGGTCATGCAGAGAGAACTTGCCCTTTGACCTCTTGACCTTGACTCTGAGAATCCACAGGCCAGAGGAAGGTCAGGAGAGGGAGCGGTGGGCAGACGGTGGCCCCGCAGGACGGGGCGGCGGCTGACCTTGCACCTGACACAGCTGCCCTCCCTCTCTGTCCCTATTCTCTTCCCTGTCTCTGTCTCTCTTCTTTCTCTCCCGGAAAGTGAAACCGGTGACACCAAAGTGAAACTGAAGCTACTGCCTCGCAGCCAAACCAGCCAAGGGAGCGAGAGGGCCAGCGGGTCACTCCCCTGGCTGGCCCACGTGGCAGGCGGCAGGATGGAGGGAGGAGTCCCTCCTTAAATTGCGGTGATTTTAAAAAAAGAAAGATCCGAAGGGGAGGTCTGGCCGACCCGAAAGGCTGCCACGTTCTCCTCTTCTGCTCCTCCACTGCCTTCCCTGGCTGTGGTCCCCTCCGCTCTGCAGGCTCCCCCAGGGGTGCCATCTTGTAGAAGGCCCTGGGTGGGCAGGGGCTGGGGTGGGGGAGGACAGGACTGGCCTGGTTCACCCGGGGTCCCTCAGGTGAAGCTGACCCACGGAGACTGTTTCTACTGAGGGACCAGCCTCAGGCCCCTCACACAGATAAAAAGCCAAGGACCCCCCCAGCGTGGAGACAGGCTGCCTGGGGCAGTGTAGGGGTGTGGGTGGGGAGGAGGCTTTGCTGGGGGAGGGGGGAAGGGCAGCGGGATGGCTCAAGGGCTGGGACCTGGCCACCGGTCAAGCAGAGGCCACCGCGTAGTGGTTTTCCTTCTCTGCAGAGCCCGGAGAGGAAGAAGCAAGCAGGCGCGTTAGATCCAGGCCAGAGTTTCTCCCCCTGGGCACTGTGGACATTTGGGACGGGTCATTCCCCGGGGTGGGGCTGTCCTGGGCACTGTGGGGTGTTGAGCGACATCCCTGGCCTCCACCAGCTCCATGTCTGGAGCTCCCCCAATATGACAGCCATAGTTGTCCCCAGGAGGTAGGGGAATCACCCCCCTTCCCCCCCCCCCAGTGTGACCCCCTGCACTAAGCTAACTCCTGTCGGGGGGGACCCGGCTGCGGAAAGAATGACAAAGACAGAACTCTGCGCTGGACCGCAAAGGCAGACAGGCTGGCCCCGCCGGCTTTGGAGCACACCTTCGAGGTTCTGAGAGGCCCCTGGGAGCTGTCATCCAGCCTGAATGTGAGGGGGCCATCCAGGAAACTGGCGCTCAGGTAGAGAGGAGCCGGGGCCGGGCGGAGGCTGGGAGCTTCCGGCTGGCAGGGCCCATTGCACAGACGGGAATCCTGGGGGTGGGTGGAAGGAGGGAGGGACGGCAGCACCAGATCAGTCCTGCCTTTTCCGCCTCTGGAGCAGTCAAAGCCACCTCTTAAGTGAGGCTCCCTAGCCCCCCAGGTACCCATGGACCAGCCATTGCCCCACCCTCTGCTGCTTAGAAAATGTTTCTCCGTGATGCTGGGGGCCCTCCGTGAAGCTGCTGAAGTATTTCGATACTTGCACACCTGGTTTGGCCACCCCGGGTTGTACTGGTTAAATGTTAGCTCGTCTGGGTGGGGCTCTGGGGACCTGGGAGGAGCCTGCATGGGAGGAGGCATCCACCCACTGGGGAACCAGGGGCTTCCGGCGCCTCACCTGGCTTTCCTTGCACCCGGGCACCAGTTCCGGGTTTATGGGGCACCCAGGGCAGACAAAGTCCCTGCCCACAGAACCAGCAATGTGCCTGTGAGTGGTCACGGCAGGGCTTGAAGCGTCCAGAAGCCGAGCTGGGAGCCATTTGACTCTGTACTTGTGGCTGGTGGCTCTCACGTTCTTTTCTTTCCAATGTCGTCACTTGTGAAAATAAAAAGGCTGCGCTCTGTTAAGTTGGACCCCAAAATAGTTTCTTTTGGGTTTTTCTTTAGTCCTTTTTTTAAAAACAGACCCTGATTTTTTTTACTGTAGTAAAATATACACAAAAGTTACCATCTTGATCATTTTTAAGTGCATAGCTCAGCGGTTTTAAGTACATTCACATTGTTGTGCAAACATCTCCAGAACTTTCTCATCTTCCCAAACTGAAACTCTGTCCGCATTAAACACTGACTCCCCAGCCCCTCCCCCAGGCCCTGGCCCCCACCATATACTTCTTGTCTCTATGGATTTGAGTCCTCTAGGGGCCTCCTGTGAGCGGAATCCGACAGTATTTGTCCTTCTGCGTCTGGCTTCTCTCACTGAGCATCATGTCCCCAAGATCCATCCATGTTGTAGTGTGTCAGAATCTCCTTCCTTTTTAAAGATGAATAATATTCCACTGAGTGGATGGACCGCAATTTGTTTATCCATCATCTGTCGATTTGGCTTCTGTGAATAATGCTCTTATGAATACAGGTGTGCAAACACCTGCACGGTTTTAGGAATTGAACTTTGCTCTGGATTCTCTGACTTAGGCCTCGGCAGCCCTGTCAGCACTTTGACCTAATGAGTCTGGTGGAAAGACCCCCCCGCCCCCGACAAGGCTTCCAGGAGTTTCTCCTGATACTGGGCTGGTCCACCCCCCAAGAGTAGAGTGGACCACCCATTGACTGAGCCCAGTGCTGGGTGCCAGGCAGTAAGAGGAGACTCAGATAGGACTGGGACCAGGTCTGACATCCCTCCTTCCCTCGGGAACATCCCAGAATCATTTCCGCCTTCCACCCGTAAGCCCTACAGAGAACTCCTGGGAGCCAGGCCCAGCTATCAGTCTGTCTGTCCGTCTTTTCCTCGCGGGACATGGCTCCTTGTCTCCTTTCAGCATGCTGGTCTCGTCCCCAGAATGGTTTGGTAAGAACACCATCTCCCTCGAGCTGAGCGCTAGACCTCTATTAATGTGGCCTGAAATCACATTAGCTTTTTCAGAATCTCAGCTGCACTATTAATTGCCTGGTTTGTCCATACAAACCTGTGATGGGCAGAATAATGGTCTCCCAGAGACGTCTGTGTCCTAATCCCTGGAACCTACGAAGATGCTCCCTTACGTGGTCAGAGGGACTCTGCAGATGGTATTAAGTTGAGGCTCTTGACAAAGGAGATTATCCTGGATTCTCTAGGGGCCCAGCATCATCACAGGGTCCTTATAAGACCCTGTGATGGGAGGGTCAGAGACAGAGAGAGATGGGAGATGCTGCACTGTTGGCTGTGAGGATGGAGGACGGGGCCACGAGCCAGGGATGCGGCGCCACTAGAAGCTAGAAAAGGCGGGAACCGAGGCTCCCCTGGAGCCTCCGGAAGGATCAGCCCAAGACCCATTTTGGACTTCTGACCTCTAGAAATGTAAGACATCAGTTTTTTCTGTTTTTATTTATTTATTTATTTTTATTTATGGCTGTGTTGGGTCTTCGTTTCTGTGCGAGGGCTTTCTCCAGTTGCGGCAAGCGGGGGCCACTCTTCATCGCGGTGCGCGGGCCTCTCACTGTCGCGGCCTCTCTTGTTGCGGAGCACAGGCTTCAGACGCGCAGGCTCAGCAATTGTGGCCCAGTCGCTCCGCGGCGTGTGGGATCTTCCCAGACCAGGGCTCGAACCCGTGTCCCCTGCATTGGCAGACGGATTCTCAACCACTGCGCCACCAGGGAAGCCCATCTGTGTTGTTTTCAGTCACTACATTTATGGTAATCTGTTACAGTTGCCCAAGGAAACTCATACAAAACCCTCACAGGATATTCTATCTGGTGCAATTACCTCTTTTAAAAAAATTTTTTTTTTATTTTAGAAAAGCAATATATATTAATTGAAGAAAAACTCAAATATTCAGAGAAGCAAAAAAGTCACCCTTATCCCATCACCTAGAGATAAGCACTGTTGATACATCAGTGTGTGTACAAAGAGTATACATGTGTATATTTTTAAGAATAATGGGACCTTTTCTTTTCATTTATTTAAAAAAAATTTTTTGGGGGGCCATGCAGCACAGCATGTGGGATCTTAGTTCCCCAGACAGGGATCAAAACCACAGTGGAAGTGCAGAGTCCTAACCACTGGACCGCCAGGGAAGTCCCTACCCCAGAATAATGGGACCTTTTTTTTTTTTTAATTTTATTTATTTATTTATGACTGTGATGGGTCTTCGTTTCTGTGTGAGGGCTTTCTCTAGTTGCGGCAAGTGGGGGCCACTCCTCATCGCGTGTGCGCGGGCCTCTCACTATCATGGCCTCTCGTTGCGGAGCACAGGCTCCAGACACGCAGGCTCAGTAGTTGTGGCTCATGGGCCCAGTTGCTCCGCAGCATGTGGGATCCTCCCAGACCAGGGCTCGAACCCGTGTCCCCTGCATTGGCAGGCAGACTCTCAACCACTGCGCCACCAGGGAAGCCCTAATGGGACCTTTTAAATGTACTGGTTTGTAACCCACTTTTCTAGTTACTATAGCTTGACCATCTCAAAATATTTCTTTTGGATAAATTTCTAGATACAGAATCTCTGGGCCAAAGGCTATGCATATTTTTAGGCATTTTTGGTCAAGCAACTTTTTTATGGGTGTTTTAATTTCTGTGTGTTTTTATAAAATTAAGGTATAGGCTATATACAATAAAATGTACAGATATTACGTATAGAGTTGGATGAATCTGACAAATATATACACCCATGTAGACTCAATTTTTGCTTTTTTTTTGTTGCTAAATAAATGTTTTATTTCAGAAATATTTTAGATTTACAGAAAACTTGCAAAGATTCCAGAAAGGCTTCCCATATACCCTTCACCCATCTTCCCCTAATGCTGTCATATATCACCACGGTATCTTTGTCACAACTTAGGAACGAACACCCGTAAATCACCACGAACAAAACTCCACACTGTCTTTACATTTCACCAGTTTTTCCACAAATGCCCTTTTTCTGTTTCAGGATCCCATCCTGGAGCCCATACTGCGCTGAATCAACTGACTCCCCACCTTAAAAATAATAATAATTGTAGTAAAATATACCTACATCCCATTGAGCATTTTAACCCTTTCTAAGTGTGCAGTTCAGTGGCATTAAGCACATTCACACTGTTGGGCAGCCATCCCCACCATCCGTCTCCAGAACTGTCTTATCTTCCCAAACTGAAACTCTGTCCCCTTTTACTCAGTGGCTTGCTTTTTTTTTTTTTTCTTTTTGGCCACACCACGTGGCTTTCGGGATCTTTGTTGCCCCGACTAGGGATCCAAACCTTGCCCCCTGCAGTGGAAGCACAGGGTCTTAACTGTTGGACCGCCAGGGAAGTCCCCTCAATTGGCTTTTGAGAGTGTGCATAGAACTTTACAGCTCTCCCAGGAAGGTTAGTGTTTCTTTGTGTGTTTGTTGTGATATGCCTTGAATCCAAATTTATCTCCGTTCTCCCAGAACTGATAAGCCAGCCTTCAGCATCTTGGCATTTTTATTCAAAGTCACTGGTGAAAAAGATTAGATAGATAGATAGATAGATAGATAAACATATACACATATGTATGTATGACTTGTTGAAGTCCTAACCTCCAGTACCCTAGAAGGTGACTTTATCTGTGAATAGGGTTGTTGAAGATGTAATTAGTTAAAACGAGGTCATGCTGGAGCAGAGTGGGCCCCTAATCCAATGTGACTGCTGTCCTTATAAGAAGGGGACATTTGGACGCAGAGACAGATGAGCACAGAGGGAAGATGACCTAAAGGGACCTGGGGAAGCTGGCCACCTGCAAGCCAAGGGAGGCCTGAAGCTACTGGAAGGAAGCCAGGCGAAAGGCCTGGGACAGACCCTTCCCCAGAGCCTTTGGAAGGAGAATGGCCCTGCCAATACCTTGACTATGGACTTCTGGCTTCCCGAACTGAAAGGGAATACATTTCTGCTGTCCCCAGGCACCCAGTTTGTGGTACTTTGTTACAGAGGCCCTAGGAAACTAATTTATATACATATTTCATAGGGTCCTTATAAGAGGGAGTTAGGAGGGTCAGAGTTAGAGAGAAATGGGAGGATGTCAAGCTGCAGGGTTTGAAGATGGCAAAGCAGATCATGAGCCTTTTAAAAATAAATGTAGGGAGGGACTTCCCTGGCGGTCCAGTGGTTAAGACTTTGCCTTCCAATGCAGGGGGTGTGGGTTCGATCCCTGGTCAGGGAGCTAAGCTCCCACATGCCTCGGGGACCAAAAAACCAAAACATAAGACAGAAGCAATATTGTAACAAATTCAATAAAGACTTTGAAAAATAAATAAATAAATAAAAATAAGTGTAAGGAGGGACTTCCCTGGCGGTCCAGTGGTTGGGCCTGAGCGCTTCCGTAACAGGTTCAATCCCTGGTTGGGGAACTAAGATCCCGAGTGCTGTGCAGCCAAAAAAAAAAAGGACCCTGTCCACCTTCCTTCACTATTGTCTCCATCTATGCTGACTGTGCTGCCCACACCAGCGTCCAAACTGGTCTTGCCCCGCTCAGGGCTCTTACACAGTTATTGGAATGATTAACAAAACATAAAGCAGGGCACGTGTCTGCTCAAACCCAGGCTGATGTCTTTCTTTTTTTTTTTTTTTTTGAATTTTTGAATTTTATTTTATTTATTTTTTTATACAGCAGGTTCTTATTAATTATCCATTTTATACATATTAGTGTATATATGTCAATCCCAATCTCCCAATTCATCACACCACCACCACTCCCCTGCCACTTTCCCCCCTTGGTGTCCATACGTTTGTTCTCTACATCTGTGTCTCTATTTCTGCCCTGCAAACTGGTTCATCTGTACCATTTTTCTAGGTTCCACATATATGCGTTAATATACAGTATTTGTTTTTCTCTTTCTGACTTACTTCACTCTGTATGACAGTCTCTAGATCCATCCACGTCTCTACAAATGACCCAATTTCATTCCTTTTTATGGCTGAGTAATATTCCATTGTATATATGTACCACATCTTCTTTATCCATTCGTCTGTCGATGGACATTTAGGTTGCTTCCATGACCTGGCTATTGTAAATAGAGCTGCAATGAACATTGGGGTGCATGTGTCTTTTTGAATTACGGTTTTCTTTGGGTATATGCCCAGGAGTGGGAATGCTGGGTCATACGGTAATTCTATTCTTACTGATGTCTTTCCATCAATACTTTTTGGGGGGTACCTTTCAATTTTTTAATTTTAATTTTTTGGAAAGGAAAACATTTAATTTTACTTTTTTTTAAATTAAAACATTTAATTTTAACATTTAAAATTAAATAACATTTAATTTTAAAATGATCACACTTCATACTAATGGGATGTGCAAATCCATTAGGCACCGCAGGAGTTCCCAGACTTTGGAATGAGATGGCGCCTGGCCACCCTCACATCCTGTTCCAGGCCGACTTTCCTTTTGAACTTAAAACAAAATTTTTTGGCAACATACATATGACATAAAATTTACCAATTTAACCATTTTTAAATGTACAATTCAGGGCTTCCCTGGTGGCGCAGTGGTCGAGAGTCTGCCTGCTAGTGCAGGGGACACGGGTTCGAGCCCTGGTCTGGGAAGATCCCACGTGCCGCGGAGCAGCTGGGCCCGTGAGCCACAACTGCTGAGCCTGCGCGTCTGGAGCCTGTGCTCCGCAACAAGAGAGGCCGCGATGGTGAGAGGCCCGCGCACCGCAATGAAGAGTGGCCCCCGCTCGCCGCAACTGGAGGGAGCCCTCGCGCAGAGGCGAGGACCCAACACAGCCATAAATAAATAAATTTTAAAAATAAATAAATAAATAAATGTACAATTCAGTGACGTTTAAGTATACTCACATTGTTGTGCAAAAATTACCACTATCCATCTCTGGAACTTTCCCATCTCCCCAAACTGAAACTCTGTCTCCAGGAAACACTGACTCCCCAGCCCCTCCCCCAGCCCCTGGCCCCCACCATATACTTCTTGTCTCTGTGGATGTGACTCCTCTAGGGACCTCCTGTGAGTGGGAGCAGACAGTATTTGTCTTTTGTGTCTGGCTAATTTCACTGAGGATCATGTCCTCAAGGATCATCCATGCTGTAGCAGGTGTCAGAATCTCCTTCCTTTTTAAGACTGAGTAATATTCCATTGTGTGGATGGACTACATTTTGCTTTTTCATTCATCGGTCAATGTACATTTGGGTTGTTTCCATATTTTAGCTATTGTGAATATGGCTGTTATTAAACATGGGTGTTTCTTTGCTTTTTAAAAATTGAGATGTTATTCACTACCAGAATATTCACTCTTTAATGTGGACAATTCAGTGGTTTTCACAGAATTGTGCAACCATCACTACTATCTAATTTTTGAACATTTCCATCACCCCCAAAAACTACCCCATCCCCCTTAGCAGTCACTCCCCTCCCCCTCCCCCAGGCCCTGGCAACCACAAACCCAGTCTCTGTTTCTGTGGATTTGCCTGTTCTGGACATTTCACACAAACGGAATTACACACTCTGTGTCCTTCTGTGTCTGGCTTCTCTCATTGAGCAACATGATCTCAAGACGCATTCATGTTGTAGCGAGTGTCAGTGCTTCACTCCTTTTTATGACTGAATCCATGACACTTTAAATAAAGTCCAAAGCACTTGCCTGGCCTGCAGGTGCCCGTTTACTGCCCTCTGAATCTGCTGCTCCAGCCATACTGGCCTCCTGGCTGAGCCTCCATCATGAGGGGCAGTCCCACACTGTACCCTTTACCCTCAGGCCCGGGAACCTGCCCCCATATCCTCATTCAGATCTCTGCTTAGTATCACTTCCTTTGAAGAATTCTCCCTGATGATCATTTCAATAGCAGAACTAGCCCCTAGACAAACCTAGCCATGGTCTGATTCTATGGGGTCTCTCACCTTTTGCCATCTTTGGGCTATTCTACAACTGTGTACGTGTAGAAAACTGATACTTATGGCAATGATCCTTTTTTTGTTTTCTTTTGTTTATTTGTTTACTTATTTAGGCCATGCGGCGCTGCTTGCGGGATCTTAGCTCCCCGACCAGGTATTGAACCTGGGACCATGGCAGTGAAAGCGCTGAGTTCTAACCAGTGGACCTCCAGGGAACTCACTGGCAATGATTCTTGTCCAGACAAATACAAATGAATCATACACAGTCCTGTTTTCCTCTGTCTGTAATTCATTCCAGCATTGCTCACCTGTCTCTATAGGAACGTTCTTCGGATTTTTCCTTTGAACCCGTTGTAACATCTTGCTGGTTCCCTCATTAATTAATGAACGAAATAAAATCTTTTGACATGTGTTCATTTAAAAAAAATAGCCCCCAGGCCCCCATCACTCTCTATTCAGTTACTCACTGCTAATTGTCTGAAATGATTTTATCTGTCTCTTTGCTTATTGTCAGTATTTGCCACTAAAATGTAAGCTGGAGATCAGGGACTTGGTCCATGGGAGGCACTAAGGGCTGGCTAAGTGGGCTTCCAGGCAGACCAAACTCTGAGCAGCATGTTCTAAAATCGTCATGGGGGGCTTCCCTGGTGGCGCAGTGGTTAAGAATCTGCCTGCCAATGCAGGGGGCACGGGTTCGAGCCCTGGTCTGGGAGGATCCCACATGCCGCAGAGCAACTGGGCCCATGAGCCACAACTACTGAGCCTGCGCATCTGGAGCCTGTGCTCTGCAACAAGAGAGGCCGCGATGGTGAGAGGCCCGCGCACCGTGATGAAGAGTGGCCCCCGCTTGCCACAACTAGAGAAAAAGCCCTCGCACAGAAACAAAGACCCAACACAGCCAAAAATAAAAAATAAATAATAAAATCGTCATGGGGTCAACATCAAGCTCAGTGACCCCCTGGGTTTTATTTATTAATTTTTTCAAGATGGTTGCAGTGACTCTATTTCATAAACTACATTATGCAAATTATAGGCAGATTTTTAAAAAAATTTTTATTGGAGTGTAGCTCTTTACAATATTGTATTAGTTTCTGCTGTATGGCAAAGTGAATCAGGTATACGTATACATATATCCCCTCTTTTTTGGATTTCCTTCCCATTTAGTTCACCACAGAGCTCTGAGTAGAGTTCCCGGTGCTATACAGTAGGTTCTCATTAGTTATCTATTTTATACATAGTATCAATAGTGCATATATGTCAGTCCCAATCTCCCAGTTCCTCCCACCTCCCCACCCCGGGTTTTAGAACCTACCTATGTCCCTGTCTTTTTCAAAAGTGGAACACTTACCCCGCAGCTCCCTTTCCCAGAAGTTCCTCCAGGAATATCAGCTAGGATTCCCAAGGCCCATGTGCAAACTGTGTTTTTGTTTGTTTTGTTTTGTTTCGACTGCACCACGCGACTTGTGGGATCTTAGTTCCCCGACCAGGGATCGAACCCGGGTCCGCGGCAGAAACTGTTTTAACACCTCGAGCTGTGAGGCCCCTGGGTCCAGCTACAGCCCCTAATTCACCCACAGCAGTCAGGGAAGGCCCCTCATCCACTCCCTCTTGGGTCGTGGTTGAGAGAACAGTCAATACCTGTTGAAAAACCTAAAGACATAACCTAAATGGGAAAAGAATTTGAAAAAGAATAGATACATGTATATGTATAATGGAATCCCTTTGCTGTACACCTGAAACTAGTCCAACATTGTTCATCAACTGTGCTCCAATATAAAATTTAAAAACAAAACAAAACAAACAAACAAACAAAACCTAAAGACATCTGATCCAAGTTCCCAAAGGCACCTTGCCTTGTTTGGTGGCTGCTTTGTAAGCCTGTGAAAGAAGTATGGCACTCGCTGCCATTGGTAAGCTGAGGCCCAGAGTGGGAGGGTCACTTGGGCCGCAGAATCAGAACAAGAAGATTGGTCTCAAGAAACACCAGCTTCATGCATGGGAGCCTTAGGGGTTCAGACAGCCACCCCCCTAGGCTGTGGAGGAGCTGGGGTCTGGGATGGAGAGATGGCGGGCTCCCTCTTGTCCAGAGCTCACTTGGTCCTGAGATTCTCCTCCACGTCTTCCCCCAGGAGGGAGCGAGCTCTCAGGAACTCAACCTGTCTCATCCAAGAAGTTCCCTAGATGACAGCTAGCATCCCCACTTGAAAACCTTTATGACTCAGGAAACCTGAACTCCAGTCCCCCTTCCAAGCTCAGCATCCGTATGACCTTCTGTAGTAACTGAGATACCCTCTTTTAAAATATCTCAGGTATTTGGAAGCTTAAATGAGATAACAAAGATGTAAGAATTTTGTCAGCTGCAAAATGTTCCTCAACCAAAAAGTAAAGCTATTGTAAACCAACTATACTTCAATAAAAAAGTAACTCTAGGGACTTCTCTAGTGGCGCAGTGGTTAAGAATCCGCCTGCCAATGCAGGGGACGTGGGTTCGAGCCCTGGTCCGGGAAGATCCTACATGCCGCGGAGCAACTAAGCCCGTGCGCCACAACTACTGAGCCTGCGCTCTAGAGCCCACGAGCCACAACTACTGAGCCCGCGTGCCACAACTACTGAAGCCTGTGTGCCTAGAGCCCGTGCTCTGCAACAAAGAGAAGCCACTGCAATGAGAAGCCTGCACACTGCAACAAAGAGTAGCCCCCGCTCACCGCAACTAGAGAAAGCCCGCGGCGCGCAGCAACAAAGACCCAATGCAGCCAAAAATAAATAAATAAATAAATTTATTTAAAAAAAAAAGTAACTCTCTCTATATAATTTCTATTGAGATATAATTCACATGCTATACAATTCACCCTTCAAAGTGTGTAATTCAGTGGTTTCTAGCCTAGTAATAGAGTTGTGCAACCATGGCCACTACCTAATCCCAGAACATTTTCATCACCCTAAAAAGAAACTTCACGTCTATTGGTGCACTCCCCCCACCCCATTGTCTCCAACACCTCCCAGCTCCAGGCATCCACTAACCCACTTTCTGTCTCTGGATTTGCCTGTTCTGGACATTCCATGTAAATGGAATCATACACTATGTGGCCTTTTGTGTCTGGTTTGTTTCACTGAGCATCATGTTTTCAAGGTTCATTCACATTGTAGCGTGTATGTGCTTCACTCCTTTTTAAGGCTGAATAATATTCTATTGTATGGATGGACCACATTTTATTTATCCGTTAATCAGTCGATGGACACCTGGACTGTTTCTACTTTTGGCTCTTAGGAATAATGCTGTTATGGATATTCGTGTTGTCATTTCACTTGGGTAGAGACACCTAGGAGTGGAATTGATGGATCATATGGTTACTCTGTTTCACCATTTGAGAAAGTGCCAAACTGTTTTCCACAGCAGCTATAACATTTTGCATTCCCACCAGCCACACATGAGGATTCCAGTTTCTCCCCATCCTCATCAACACTTGTTACAGTCTGTCTTTTTGATTCTAGCCCCCCTAGCAGGGGTGAAGTGGTGTCTCCTCGTGGTTTTGATTTGCATTTCCCTGATGACTAATGATGTTGGGTAACTTTTCATGAGCTTGATTGGTTATTTATATATCTTTTTTGAGAAATGTCTATTCAAATCCTTCGTCCCTTAAAAAAAAATTGGTAGTGTTTTTATTGTTCAGTTAAAGATTTCTTTATATATCCTGGGTAGTAGACCCTTATCAGATCTATGATTTGCAAATATTTTCTCCCATTCTGTAGGTTTTTCTTTCACTTTCTTGATGGTGTTCTTTGAAGCACATAGGTTAAGTAATGTGTTACTTTAGAAGTATTTTTTATTTTATTATAAGTAATAAATGCATGATACAAAATTCAAAAGATCAAAGAGAGTGAACAGAAGCTCTCTCTTTCTCTGCTCCCAGAAGCAACACCTGTTTATGGTGACAAGAATTATCGGTTCAAAATATTATACAACTTTGCAGCCTAGCCCATATAACTCGAATTCAAGTCACCCTGCTCGAATGCTGTGTGACTTTGGCAAATTTCTTACCCTCTCTGGGTCTCGGTATCTTTATCACGTACATCAAGGATGATAATCCCTGCTCCACAGATAAACTAAAATAACACACAAAGGTGGAACTCAGAAAATGAGAGCTGGTGTTACTACTCACCCTAGAACAAATCTGCTCTGAGGCAAGTTTCAAGTATTTATCAATTTTTGTATTGTTTTATGGCTATGATGGAGTTGGTTCTGATACATTCCAAGAGCCCTTTAGCCAAGCACATTGGCGGGGGGGGGGGGGGTCTGCCAATGAGGTAAAAAAAAATGCCTTGAGTGTGTGCGTGAATTTTTCACCTTTGGAGATGTGGGTTTCAACTCTACCCTGGCCAGGAACAGGGTGGGGGGAAGGGTATGGCCCAAGTAATAATAATAATGACAGCAATAACAGCATGGTCACATCTATCCTGTGTTGAGGACTTCCCACCAGCAGGCACTGTGCTGTTTAAGTATGTTACATGTACCATCTTGTTTCTCCTTTGTCACAACCCTAGGAAGTCTCTACCATAATTCTTTTTTAATTTTTTAATTAAAATTTTTTTTTTTTAATTTTTATTTTTTGGCCACGCTGCGGCATGTGGGGATCTTAGTTTCAGGACCAGGGATGGAACCCATGCCCCCTGCAGTGGAAGTGCAGCGTCTTAACCACTGGACCGTCAGGGAAGTCCCTCTTCCATTATTCTTTACAGAGGACTCTGAGGGTCAGAGGGGAGGGGGTGGGACTGAGGAGTGGGGGTCAGGACAAAGCTTTGCTCCCTTCCCTCTCTTTTCACTGCAGGGACAGGAGTGGGCACAGGGTAGGGGTACGCCATCCCAGCATTTATTTTCTGAAGGACCTGCCCACAGCCCTTCTGGCAGGGTCCAGAGCCAGGTGAAGCTGGGTTCAACATCCTTGGCCACTGTCCCTCTCTGGGTCTCAATTTCCTCAAATGTTAAGATGGAAATCATATGATCCCTGTTTTTTCCCAGGGCCTGATAAGGATTAGATTCAACGCCAATCCTACATACGAGTTCCCTGCCCCTTCTGAGTCAGGTTATTAACTGCAGAGAAGGGTGCCAGATATCTGAGGCTGGGTGGTACAGAGGGGACCCTGAGTCACCCCTGCTCTGGCTGAGTGGGTGGAGCTTAGGCGGGATGGCAAATGAGACCATTGAGGACTAAGGCTTGAGCTTCAGGTATCTACAGAGACCAAGCACTGCCCTGGGACCTGCACGTTGGAAGGAAGAGGGCTTATATCCCAGGCAGGGTCGTTAGAACAAAGTCCCTGGGCTCCGCCCTCACGCTGGACGCATGCGGCCCCTCCCTCAGTCCCTTTCCACCTACCCCGGGGCTGGTTTCAGGCTGCAAGTCCTGGGGCTGTCGCTTCCCTTCTGGGGCCCTCCCGGGTTTCCCCTTGAAGCCCAATTATTATTACAAAAGCCAATTCAACCCATTTGGGCGTTGAAAGGCACTTTTAATACGTGTGTGAAGAGGCAGTAAAGTGCAGGAGGTTGGGGGGGGAGGAAAGCTTTTAAGTCGGAGAAGGACAGACGGGGTGCATTTCACCCACGGCAGTGGAAGTTTCCTGCCTGTAAGGTAATGGTGGTAAAAATGATAATAACAATAAATAATGATCATGATAATGGCATTAGATGTTAGAATGAAGGTAAACAGGACCCCGGACAGAGACAGCCACCAGGGAAGCGTTCAGTAAACGACAGCTACGAAGCAGGTGCCAGCCCTCTCCGACCAAGGGAATGAGGAAGGGGAAACTGAGGCTCAGAGCTCCCCAGGCGGCTGATTGCACCAGCCAGCCCTCTCCGGGCGCCTACTGTGTGCAGCGGGCAGCCGGCCGGGCCGGGTTCAGGCTGTTCTCACCCCTCGTCCCCCTCCTCCCTCTCCCCCGTCCCCCGCCGGACCTCTCCCACGACCGGGGAGGAAGTGGGAGAAATGGACAGGGAAAAAAGTTGGCTGAGCCAACGCCTCCCCACTCCCCACCTCCGCCCCTCCCGAGCCACGCAGACCCTTGCGGGAGCGGACCGCAGAACCCAGGCGTCCGGGGCCGGGACCCCGTCCCGCCCAGTGGCCCGCAGATGGGTGGGGGAACTTGGAAAGCCGGGAAAACAACAGCCCAGCCCGCCCCTCGCCAACCCCTTCCCCCGCTACGCCCCTGGCGCAGCGGGCGGAGGCGACTCCTTTATATAATCTCGGGCGGGCAGGTTGGCTGTTTCATTGAGGGACCCGGGAGCCCAGCGGACCCAAGCAGTCAGCTGAAAGCCTGCCCCCGGGTCCCTTCCGCGGCTGGGCAAACTGAGGCCCGGGGAGGGCCGACGCCAGGCCTGCGGCCCCCCCCCCCTCGCGCCCCCCCCCCACCCCCAGCAGCCCGGGCAGCCGCGACCCACGCCCGCGTCTCTCCTCGCAGTGCGCACAGCCCTCCCCGCCCCCGCTGCCATCCTGCCACGCCCCAGGCGTCGGGGGCAAAGCCCGCGCCCCCCCGCACCCGCCTCTGCGCAGAGGCTGGGGGCCTGTTTATCTGGAGGCCCCCACCCCCTCCACCCCGGGGGGCCCGCTCCCCCCGCGCCCCGGGGAGCTCTGGGGCCAGATAAGCTGGCAGGCTGGCACGGCGCCGCACAGCGGGGCGGAGAGGTCAGAGGAGGGGGGGGGCGCGCCGGGGGCGGGCTGGACCCCCCCAACAACTTGACAAAACCTAATAACAGCCCGGTCTCCCCGGCGCAGCGGGCGAAGCCCCACGGGAGGGCAGAGACGTGGCAAGAGGGGACCTGCCGAGCCTGTTCTGGCCTCTGAGGCCGGGGTGGGGGGGGGCGGGCTGGGCGTGGGGGGGCCGGCGGCTGCGGCACCTTTAAGACAAGGGAGGACCCCTCTTGCCCTCGGAGAAACCAGGAAGGGAGTCGCGAGCATCATACGGGGCTTTGGCTGTACTGTACAGTTACTGTAGGGGCAGTGACGCCGCCGCCGGAGCGAGGGAGCGACGAGGGGAGAGCCAGCGAGGGGAGAGCGAGACGCGGACCCCAGAGGCGAGCGGCCGAGGAGCACAGTCCCAACTCCGGGCCCCGGCCCCGCGCGCCCCGGCCCGGCCCGGCCCCGGCCCGGCCCCGCGAGGTAAGTCAGCGCCCGGCGTAGCCCCCAGCGCGGGGTGCAGGGCGGGGACGGGCCGGGGGCGCTGCGCCCACCCCTGCCCTCTCGGGAAGGGGCGATCCCGGGATCCGGGGACGTTCCGCAAGTTTCAGAGGAGGGGGTGGTTGGCAGCTGCCCGGAGGCGGGAGGCGCCCTGGATCCCGAGGGCGGGGAGGGGGCGCCGCCCGGGAGTGGGTATTGGGGGCGAAGTGCATGGGCTTGTGCGCCAGCCCCCCCCTCCGTGCATGGTTTTTCGGGGCTCCCAGGCGCGCGGGGAGAGGGGGAGGGGAAGCGGGGCTGCATTGAGGGTGGGGGGAGCCGGCGTGGGGAGATAGGGGGGCGCGTCGCGTGCTAAGTTTGCATCTGGGTACTGGGGGCGCTCTCGCCCCCCGGGGGCCTATTCGGTGCTGCGTGCATACGTTGGAGTTGGCCAGGATTGAGCTCCATGGGGGATGGGGGGGAGGGGGCTGAAAAAACAGGGAGGGGGGCTTTGCAAAGGAGGGGGAAGGGGTGGGGTGTCCGGGTGGGCGGGCGCGGCCGCTCGGGCCTCTGGGTATCGTAGTTCCCCCGCGCTTGCGGCTGGCAGGTGGCAGGCAGCTAGGACTACAAGTCCCAGGGTGCCCTGCGCCGGCGGCCCGCCGCGGCCCGCGGGTAGGGGCTGGTGGCGGAGGAGGGGCGGTGAGCGGCGGGCTGGCGAGCCAATGGGCGCGGGCCGATCGCGCGGGCGCGGCTCGGGGGCGGGCCCTGACGGCCAGGGGGCGGGGCCTGGAGCCGGGCTCCCCTTGCCGGGGGCCGGTGGCGGTCCCGGCTTCCGGCTGCGCGGCCCGCGGGCCGGCCCCCTCCCCGCCCCGGGGCCCCTCCCCGCCTGGGTTGTGTAACCGTCCCCAGCCCCCCTCCCCTCAGCCCCCCGCCCCGTGGGGGGGGGTCACCCACCCGGCGCTCCCCGGGGAGGGCGGCGGCCGGGCGGCCGCGCAGCGCAGGCGAGCCCGGGGATGCGCGGCCTAGTGCAGACTGGGCCGGGGCGTGGGGAGGCGGGCGGGCGGACCCAGATCGGGGTAATTTTGCATCGACCTCCCCCAGCCCGGGTGGGGGATTGGCCGCCGGCGGCGGGGGGGTGGCGCGGGGCAGGCTCACTGCCGCCTCCCGGCCCTCGGAGGAGCCCAGCCCAGCCGCAGCCGCGCCACCCGCCGCCGCCGGGGCCGGGCCCCCTCGCCGCTGCCCCGGGAAGGAGGGAGGAGCCCCCCGCGCGGGGCGGCGCTGTGGGGGCCCGCGGGCCGGGGCGGGGGCCGCGCGCTGCGGCCGGGGCGGGGGAGGGGGCCGCTTCCTGCCCCGCCCGGGCCTGACTTCAGCCCTGGGCGGGGGGGACCGGCCTGGCCCTCGCCCTGCCCGCGCGGCTGTCCGCCCCGGCCCCGGGGAGGGGAGCAAGAGCACCCCTCTCCCCGTCCGCGCCCCCAAAGCGCGTGACCCCGTCTCCTCTGGCCCGGACACCCCTCCTTTCCCTTGACGCCACCACCACGTGCGAACCCTGAGCCCGGGCAGAGGAGGGGGTGAGCTGGTGGGATCCGGCCCTCTCCCTCGCTTTGCCTCCCTCCCCGGCCTAGGAACCGGCCCCCTCCCCCAGCCCCGGGCCTGGGAACCAGGCAGGGGCCTGAGCTGGGGCCGGTGCACCCCCCGGGGCCCAGGCCTTTGCGGGTCCTGGGAGGCACTGTCCGCGCTGGCTGGCCGGCGGCGAGGGAGTCCGGTGGACCGCGGCAAGAGACTGCTGTCCAACCAGGCCCGGGCACCCTGTGGGCACCCACTAAATGTTTGGGGAATGTAGCCAGCAGTTGGCGGGGTGGCAGGGGGAGGTAGGCAACTCCTCTCTCCCCCTAGCCAGGCGGCGGAAGTGAGAGAGGTGTTGGTGCCCCTCCACCGGGTGTGCCCACCTGGCTCACCCATGGGTGGCGGGCTTGCTTGGCTTCCCCCACCCCCCCCTCCCTGCCAGCTGCCTCCCGGACCAGGGCCGGAGCAGGCCCCGGCCGGAGAGGGCGTCCAGGATTCATGTCAGCCCCCCACCCCCACCCAACAGGGCCAGGGCGTAACCCTGAGTGTGCCGCTCCCACACTGGGGGGCCCTCCCCAGGACCAGCCGATCACTTCCTACTGGCAGAGCTGGTCTTGGGAGAGGTCCGGGGAGTCCAGGCTAGGCCCTGCTGCTGCCCAGGCCCCCGAGGCTCCAGGTAGGGGGCATTCTCCCCCGAGGGCCCCCCCCGGGTGGGCCTGGCACTTATCGGCTGGGCTCGGGGCTCTGTTTACCGCCAGCCATCGCTGTGGAGACGGGAGCCTGGGGGAGAAGGGGGGGCAGGAGCCAGTGGCTGGAAGAGCGAAGCCCTGGGATCCGCATGCCTAATGAAGGAAAGAGGAGCCAACGGGGACACTGAAATTTTAATTCGTGGGTCACTTTGGGGGGGTATTTATTATTCAGTTCTGATTGGCTGACTGGCTGCGTGGTGGCCAGTCAGCACCCTGGCCCGGGCGGGGAGCCACGCAACTCTCAGCAGAGGCCCTCGGCAGCGGGTGGCTGCGGGGAGCCCATGCACCCTTTTCTCCGTGTGGGAGACTGAGGCCCGGCAGTGCTCAGCCTTCGTCCCAGTGGGGCAGTTCTCGAGCAGTAGCTAGCCCTTGTGTTGGCGTTTTTCCTTCCCTTCTTTTCCTTGGAACCCTCTGACCCATAAGCTGGTTGGGCTGGTGGAGGTCCCCGATGCCATGCGAGGAAACTGAGACCAGGAGGGGAGGCCAGACGCAAGCATGGGGCCTCAGGGGCTTAGAGCAAGGCTCAGAGCGGTGCCCTATGGGGCAGGGAAGACTGAGGCCCTGGGGGAAGCAGAGAGCAGCCCAAGGTCACCCAGCCAGAGCTGGGTCTGACCCTTGTGGTCCTGCCTCCTAGTTTAGGACGCGTCCAAAGTCCTTTGTGTGTCACAGCCGAGGGGCGCCGGCCCACCTTTCTTCTAGAGGGCCTGGAGGTTGACAGCAGGCACCTGTCTGCCAAATGGAGCCTTTGCCCCAAGAGGACAGTGAGGCTCAGAGAGGGGCAGCAAGGTGTCCAAGGTCACACAGCAGGGGCCTTAGCCTCCCTGCGTCCCAGCCTTCCGAGGCAGGCCCTTCCCACCCCATCTGAGCTGCAGCCCCGCCCCTTGGCACCTTGGCCCCTGGAGACCGGCAGGGCTCTGTGTTTTTACAACCCATTATTTCCGAGGAGACCCAGGTCACCTCCCAGAGCCAAGAGTCAGGGCCAGCCCCTCTGAAGCAGAGCTGGCCTGAGGAGGGGGTCCACAGGGGTTTCAAATGCTGGCCCACTTGCTCTGTGACCTTGGACAAGCCCCATGGCCTTTTGGAGCCTGAGCATCCTTCTCTGTAAAATGAGGTGGTTGTGGGTTCCCCCCAGGTACTGCCTGCAGGTCCACCTGTGTTCCCTTTCCTTCCCTCCCTCATGGAGGAAGCACCTGGGTCAGCTCAGGACACAGCAGGGATTCTGCTAGAGTGTGTGTGTGTGTGTGTGTGTGTGTGTGTGTGTGTGTGTGTCTGAGACACCCCCCCCACCTGTCATCTTGTGCTCCAGGCACCTGATAGACCATAAACCACCCTGCAACAGCCCTGGGCAGTGGAGACCAGAGGAACAGGCTTGGGTGGGGGCCACTGTGGTCCAATCTCAGCCCGGCCCTCCACTCCAGCTGAGGTCCACCTCGGGAGGTCACCTCCCTTCTGCCAACCTCAGTTTTGCCATCGGTACAATGGGGAGATTACCTTTAGGCCAAAAGTGAGGATTTACTCAGTGATTCCCCAGGAATGTTTGTTGAGTGACTGCTGTGTGGTGTCAGGGCCTGGGGGAGCCTCTCCTGCATCTCTGTTCTGATGCCCTGAGTTCACAGGTGTCAGCTGGACTCCAGCCCTGCCCCAGGCTCCCTGTGTGACCTCAGGCAAACCTCTCCCTTTTCTGGGCTATCACAAGGCAGCTCTGAGGGGGTGTGAGAATAAGCTGTCCTCCCCCCCAGGCCCCCAGGGTGGGGGGATTTAGTCCCCTGCTGGTACCTGGGGGCATTGTGTGTGGTGGGGGAGGAGGGTGGAGCCCTGGGAGGACTAGTTAGTTTGGCCAGATGGAGCCAGACAGATGACCCGTGTTCAAATCCAGCTCTACTGTGTGACCCTGGGCAAGTTGCCTCAGTTTCCTGGCCTGTGAAGTGGGGCAGTGGTTACAGACCCTGCCTGCCAGAGCTATGAGGATTGATGCTGAGTTGATCCAGACCAGGCCCCCGTCAAGCCCCGTTGAGGAACAGCCCCTGCCCTTGCGGCCTGAGTCCCGAGTCTTTGGAGCACCAAAGCGCGGAAGGTGCCCTGTGGAGAATCTGGCCAAAGGACCAGCCCCTCCATCTGTCCCCCCAGCAGGCTGTGGACGGCCACTCGGTGGAAGCGTCCCCACCCACGCCTTTCTGGTTTGACTGGAAAACAAGGCTCGGTCCCACCTCCCATCAGGATGTGTTTGATAGGAGGGAACTGGCTGGATTTGTAGGCACAGGACACTGGGGCCCCAGTGGGCCAAGCACCCCTTTGGGGTTTCCAGGCCGAGCTGTCCGCCTGCTCAGGCTGTGGGTGGGGCTGGGGGTGGTACAGGCACCTCCAGGTGACAAGCCGGCCTCAGGGGAGGGAGGGAGCAGTCTGGATGGAAGTCACCCAGGCCTCTCCTGGGCATCTTGGATAAGCAGGTGCAGCCTGAGTTGAGGGCAGTGTAGACACGGATGGGATTCTGTGAGGCCTGGCTTTGGTTACCCCCGGTGACAGGAAGCTTATTCCTTCCACCTCCACTGAGAATGGCTCTGTCTTCGCAGGGCTTCCTCTTGGAAGCTGGTCTTGGTGTCGGGGCTGTACTTCCTGGCCCACGACAGCACTCAGAGCGTGGGAACAGGGTGGGCCTCAGCCCCACCCATGAGTTGGGGCTCAGATGGGATCCCCATGACCTCCTAATCCCCACCCCCACCAGCCTCCACACACACACTTCCCACTGGGCCCGCAACCTTCCTGCCTCTGGCCCTTTAAGGCCCGGGCAGGAAGCCCCTCCCCATTTAGGGCAATAAATGGACACATAAAATGGCCGAGGGCCTGTTTGCTGGTGTCTGGCCTGGAGGGAGGCCTGCGAGGACAGGCGGGCAGGGGGCAGGCTGACAGCTGGCAGCCAGCAGTCACCCTGAGCTGTTGGTGCCCCCCACCTCCTGATCAGGATGCTGCATTCCTGTCCCATTAAACCCCGGACTCGGTACTGGGCCAGGCGGGGATTGGCACCAGGTCGGGGCGGGGTAACCTGTCAGGACCAACCTTGCAACACAGGCTGCCAGGCTGGGAGGGGGCGGGGGCGGCCGGGCACTGGCCTGGCAGCCGCACCTGGGCGCCAGACTTGCTGTGTGACCTTGGGCCAGCCGCCCACCCTCTCTGGGCCTGGTTTCCCCCACACACACATGATGGCTCAGCTTCCTCCTGGGGCTCACCACACACTTCCTTGGTACACAGTAGTTGGGGAGGGGGCTGGATTCCTGGAATGACGTTCAGAGGTGAAGTTCAAAGCCCCCAGTCCACAAGGGAGGGGGTAAACAGCCTCACTGGGCCTTTGGGGATTGTCCATGGCACATAGTAGGTCCTAGGCCAAAGTTTGCTAAGAGGATGGGAGTGGAGCCCTTTGCCACTGTCACAACCCCCAAGGAAAATGAGGCACAGAGAGGTGCTTTTCTTGGCCCAGGTTCACCCAGCTTGGAAATGGAGGAGCCAGGATATGGACGCGGGCTGCTGTGGCAGGTAGTAGGAGTTAGAGGTCCCTTATATAGTTGCCTTTCATTCTCTCCCTGAGTTGTAGAGAGGGAGGCCTTAACCCTCTGTTAAGCTGCCCGCATCCCTGGACACTCCTCCAGGAAGGCGTCAGGTGGCAATTACCTACCTATCCACTGCTGGCCACCCCCTGAGGAGTGTGGGGGGGAGGAGGAGGCCCGGCCCCAACCCTCACCTTGCACCTGACCTTGGGGACTCTCCAGCCTCCTTCCCCTGCCCCTCTCCCAGGTGCCCACCGCCGGGCCTTTGCCCCTGCTGTTTCCCATGCTTGGGACACCTTTCCCACAATCCTAGGGTCCTTCCTGGGTGACACCTGCTGTTCCTGGGACCAGGTCAGGACGCTCCTGAGCTCTCCCTGCATCCCCAGTAGTTGAGAGGTGTCAGCTCAGGCCGGCTCAAGTGAGAGCATCTGAGTCCCAGCCTGGCTGCCGGTCTGTTGTGTGACCTTGCCCTGGTCTTATCACCTCCCTGAGCCTGTCCTCATCTCTAAAGCCCAGGGTCCAGTTAGTTCTTGAAGGTTCCAGGGCACAGAGGAGGCCCCCTCGGAGGGCAAAAGCAGGCCCGGGTCCTTGCTGCCTGCTGCAGCAAGTGACCCTAGGTTAGATTGGAGGTGGGACTGGCACGGTCCCCTGGTACTGGGTGTGCCTGCCAGCCAGGTGGGCGGGGCTGGGTGTGGGCTCTCCAGCGCATAGCTCTTTGGTCTTTGGTTCCTCCTGTCGTTTGCTGCGCCCCTAACGTGCACTGCCCAGGGGAGGCCTGGGCCGGGGGCGGGGGGTGGAGGGTGGCCTGGGAGCAGCCCAGAGGGAGGAGGGCGCCCCACCTCCAGCCCAGGAAGAGCCTGCCGAGGCCTGCCCCTCGGCCGGCCGCCGAGTCAGCATCGAACGGCCCCGGAAATCCCATGGGGGCGAGTGTCGGGGTGGAGCTGTGATGAAACACGGGGCCCTGGGTGGGTGCAGGCCTGGGCTCAGGGGACCCTGGCCGTTGAGGGGGTGAGGCTTCCTGGAGGAGAGAATTTTTCGTTGGCTCATCATTACCGAGGAAACCGTCACGTGTCGGGGCACCTACTAGGTGTCAGGTGCCAGCAGGGCCTCTTAGAGCCAGGAAGGGAGCCACGGGGCTCTCCTGGTGAGATGGTCCTGTGGCGCACAGTGGGTGCTCAGCAATAGGTGCTTTTTGCTGCCTGGACCCCACGTGACTTCCTTCTCCCACCTGGCAGGGTCTTCCTCTGCTTTCTTAGAGGGAGGGCCCTGAGAGGCCCGGGTGGAGGCGGGGAGGACAGTGGCCCCGGGCGTGGCAGGCAGGTGGTGTGTGTTCCTGGAGAGAGGGCTGGGTCAGTTTAGTTTCCAGGGCCAGGGAAGGGGCTGTGGCTGGCTGGGAGGTGTCGGCGGGGGGAGGGTTGGGGGACCCCCAGCCTCTCGCCTCTGTCAGCTCCTGGATCAGCCTTGCTGGGTGCCCTTGGCCTGGATTCTAGCTGTCTCTGGGCCTTGGTGTTCTCATCTGTAAATGGGGGTCATGCTGCTTCCCTGGGGCTTTCCTTGGTTGGTATTGCCCCAGGCCCTGCCCTTTGGGGGAGGGTCTCAGATGATTATCTGGGGGAAATAGAGGCCCCAGCTGGGAAAGGACAGGGGCGCAGACCCGCCGTGGCGAGGGGTGAGTCACCCGGACCAATTCAGGTCTCGACCTAGAGGCCCCAGGAGGACCCCTGAGGGGACACTGGCAAGCAGGGCCAGGGTGGCCATCTTGGCACGTTGGTGGCCCGGATCAGAGGAGGGGCGAGGAGGGGCCGAGGCCGGTCTGATCCGGAGTCCCATCTGCCCGCTTGCTCCCTGGGGCCCGGGGCCAGACGGCAGATGGTGGCAGGGGGTGGAAGCCGCCACAGGGGGCTCTGCCGAGGCTTCCCGTGGCCGAGCCTCGTGGGGGGGGGTGGTCGTCGTGCCCCCATCCCCATCCTCCTGCTCCCAGCAGCCACATCTGAGCCTGCCCCGCCACCCACCGCGGGCTGGCGGAACAGAGGCGGGAGCTAAGCAGCTGGTGCGGTCGGCGGGAAAGAGGGCGGGCGGCGGAGAGAGGCGTCCCGGGAAGTGTACTGGCCGCCTGCACGCCACACAAAGGCCTCTGTGTCGGCCCCAAGGCCTGGACCCCATTCGCAGGGCGGCCCTGGGTCGGAACAGGCCTACCCTGGCCTTAGGGCTGACCAGACCAAGCCCAGCTCCCTTGCCGGGCCAGCCGCCTGTATCCCACTAGAGGCACAGTGGGAGGGATCTGTGTTAGAGCTGAGCTGGGTCACCCAGCTGGGGGTCCTGGGGTCTTTAAGAGGCTGAGGAAGGCCCGGTTTAGGCCCTCTCCCCAGAGACACGCAGAGGCTCTGGCCTGAAAGCAGGCTGGCTGGGCCCAGAGGAATGTGGGTTTTGTTGGGTGGCTTGGGGCAGCCGGGGGCTCCCCGGAGAGGGTGGAGGGGTGGGGACAGAGCCAGAGGGTTGCACAAGCGCCCGAGTGGGTGGATGAGTCACAGCCCAGGGGAAGGCGGAAAATAGGAGGGGGGGGGAGAGGGGCGGGACAGAGTCCCCCCCATGGCCCTGCTTTTCCAAAGGCTTCTGCCCATTTGACAGATGGGGAGACTGAGGCCCGGAGAGTGGCAGGGCCTTGTCCCGGGCTGAACAGTGCAAACAGGGTGGCCAAAAGGAGAGGGGCTGGCCAGGCAGGAGGTGGGCAGGAAGCCCCTGGCCTCCCACTCCTCCTTGACGGGGTCAGCTTGAGTGGGCAGGGAGGAGCGTCAGGCAGTGGCCTGGTTTCCCCGTTACTCACTGCGAGGGCCGAGCCATGTCCTAGGGGTTCCACAGGGCAGGAAGGGGTCTGTCCTGCAGAGTCACCACCCCACCCCACCAGGGCACACCCTCGGCCCTGATGACCCTGGCCAGGTCCCTGGGTCTTGGCCTTACCCCTTCCTGCTGACTCAGAGTCCCCCAAGAGAACTGGGCCCGACCAGGAGGCAGGAGAGAAGGTTAGGGAGGCTGAGGGGCTAGGCAGGGATGGATGGCCATGCTGGTTGGATATTGGGTCTTGGGTCAGTTGCCCTGGGTTTGAGTTGAGGTGCAGCCATGGGGCCCTGGGACTCCCTGAGCCTGAGCCTCGTTTTCTCACCTCTGCGGTGGAGACGGTGCTGCCTCTGGGACTGCTGGGCGCTCGGCCAGGGCAGCGCACAGTGGGTGCCTTATATGTCACCGCTGTGGCCTCCTAGAGAGGGCATGGGCAGAATCCCGTGCTCAGATTCATTAGGAAACAACTTGTGTCGGGCATTTATTGAGCACCTTCTGTGTGCTCCCACGCCACTTCAAATTGTCCTTTGGATGGGCACTCCCCTCTCTCGTAAAGCGGGGAGGGGGGCCGGTGTTCATCTCTGAAGCACCCAGTTGGGTTTCGCCAACGTCCTCTCACTCTGATGATGCAGAACCAGCCGTGGACCATCCTGGTGCAGAGCTGGGGAAACCGAGGCTGGCGGGGGAGGTGGGGCGGGGATGTGGGGGCACTACTTTCTGAGGGCCTCGCAGCCCGGCCAGTTGGCCCGGCCCTCCCTGTCCCTCACGACCACCCCTTCCTCCCCGGTGCTGCAGGTCTCGGCGCGGAAGATGGCCGGCGGCGTGGACGGCCCCATCGGGATCCCGTTCCCCGACCACAGCAGCGACATTCTGAGCGGACTCAACGAGCAGCGGACGCAGGGCCTGCTGTGCGACGTGGTGATCCTGGTGGAGGGCCGCGAGTTCCCCACGCACCGCTCAGTGCTGGCTGCCTGCAGCCAGTACTTCAAGAAGCTCTTCACGTCGGGCGCCGTGGTGGACCAGCAGAACGTGTACGAGATCGACTTCGTCAGCGCCGAGGCGCTCACGGCCCTCATGGATTTCGCCTACACGGCCACGCTCACCGTCAGCACAGCCAACGTGGGTGACATCCTCAGCGCCGCCCGCCTGCTCGAGATCCCCGCCGTGAGCCACGTCTGCGCCGACCTCCTCGACCGGCAGATCCTGGCGGCCGATGCGGGTGCCGATGCCGGCCGGCTGGACCTCGTAGATCAAATTGATCAGCGAAACCTCCTTCGCGCCAAGGAGTACCTCGAGTTCTTCCAGAGCAACCCCATGAACAGCCTGCCCGCCGCCGCCGCCGCCTCATTTCCATGGTCCGCCTTTGGCGCATCCGACGATGACCTGGACGCCACCAAGGAGGCCGTGGCCGCTGCCGTGGCCGCCGTGGCCACCGGCGACTGCAATGGCTTGGACTTCTACGGGCCCGGCCCCCCAGCCGAGCGGCCCCCGGCCGGGGACGGGGATGAGGGAGACAGCACCCAGGTCTGTGGCCGGAGCGGGATGACGACGCCCCTGCTGGGGGCCTCTTCCCGACCCCCGTGGCCCAGCCATCCACCGCCACACAGAACGGCCACTACGGCCGGGGCGGGGAGGAGGAGGCAGCCTCGCTGTCGGAGGCGGCCCCGGAGCCGGGCGACTCTCCGGGCTTCCTGTCAGGCACGGCCGAGGGCGAGGACGGGGACGGGGCCGACGCGGACGGGCTGGCGGCCAGCACGCTTCTGCAGCAGATGATGTCGTCGGTGGGCCGGGCGGGGGCGGCGACGGCGGGGGACAGCGACGAGGAGTCACGGGCGGATGACAAGGGCGTCGTGGACTACTACCTGAAGTACTTCAGCGGCGCCCACGACGGCGACGTCTACCCGGCCTGGTCGCAGAAGGTGGAGAAGAAGATCCGGGCTAAGGCCTTCCAGAAGTGCCCCATCTGCGAGAAGGTCATCCAGGGCGCCGGCAAGCTGCCGCGGCACATCCGGACCCACACGGGCGAGAAGCCCTACGAGTGTAACATCTGCAAGGTCCGATTCACCAGGTGAGCCAGCGCCACCGTGGCGTGGGGCGGGGGTCGGGGGGGCGTGGGGGGTGCTTCCTGGGGGCCCTTTGCCCCAAAAGCAGCCACACGGGGACCCCCTGCCCCGCCCTGCGCGAGCACGCTCACACCCTGCCTCCGCGTGTGAAAACAACACCGCACCCTGCCCTGCAAGGGTGCCTTGTCTATCGGGGCACCCCCGACCCCCATGCGCCTGTCGAGAGAGCCTGGGTGGGTGGTGCCGCACAGGCCCTAAAACAAGGTGACACAAGAACATAAGCGTGCAGGCGGTGCCGACCTGCGTGAGGCTGGAAGGAAGGGCCCAAGGAGTCGCTTTTCTTCTTTTTCCCTGGGTGGTTCTTCTCATCCCGACTGGAGCATGTGGGCCTTGGGAGAGGGCGACAGCCCCACTTGGAGCAGGGAGTTCTGGTCGTTAGGTAACTTTGAAGTCTTCCGTGAGCCCGGGGGACTTGCTTCATTCAGCCAACGTTTATGGAGTGCCTGCTGGGTGCCAGGTCCTGTTCTAGAAGTGGAGGGACAAGCCAAAATCCCCGTGGGGGCGACGGAGCATGTGCGAGATAAAACCGCAGAACTGATAACACTAGTTGGTGGAAAGTGCCAGGGAGGAAAAGAGCAGAGAACAGTGTCGGGGTGCGGCGGTAGGTGCTGCCTTAAACAGGGAGGCTTCCCCGAGGACTGAGAGCTGAAGGAGGAGAAGGAGGGAGCCGTGGGGAGAGGGAAAGGGAGAGGCAGCAGGAAGAGCCAGTGCAAAGGCCCTGAGGCCAGTTCAGCTTAGGGAATCGCCACAGCCAGTGGAGGGAAAAGGGCACGGGAGCCGTTGGGCTTGGTCCCTGGACAGGAGGAGTTTGAGGCCAGGCTGGGGGTATTTTGCGATCTGGTCTTAAGAGTCCAGAGGTGGCAGGCTGGGCCTTGTGGGCCAGCCCGGTGGGGGCAGGGGGCTGGTGTGCGGGGGCCTAGCCAGGCTGGGTGACTCAGCATCACCCCCTACCCTCACCAGCCCCGGGGTTCCCCCAGCCACACCCACCCAGGCCGAAGAAAGAGGCCATTGTCCCAGTTTCCCGGCCCTGCCCTGTGGGGACAGGATCTGGGAGCTGACCCCCAGACCAGCACCTGGGCCCCCTCCCCAGCAAGCCAGGAGAGGAGGGTGTGGCTGGGACTCCAGGGCCCAGGAGTGCCAGGCAGGGGCAAAGGGCACTGGCCGGGAGGCAGGCAGCCTGGTAGGTGGCCTGGCTCCCCCCCTTTGGTGAGATCAGGGTGCCGGTGGTCTTAGGGGCCTCCCTCTTGCTCCAGTTGTGGGGATGGTGGACTGGGCTGGCTGTGGGCCCTGCCCTCAGGGGTCTTGGGGCCTGGGAGGAGCAGCCTGGTGGAGGCCCAGCAAGCCAGAGCCTGGAGAGGTGACACCTTCCCCCACGCCCCCACCCTCAGCCAGGCTCAGTTACACCTTCTGGCCTGGAGCTCTCTTGGCCACCCCACCCTCAACCCGGGGCTGATCCTGTTTGCCGTTCTGGGAAACTGAGGCATAGAGAGGGCCACCAGGCCAGGCCTCTTCCTCCCAGGCGCCCACCTGGCTCCTCTCTGCCCCCCAGGGCCCGAGCCCCCGCCCCTCCCTCCAGGCTGGGGAGCCCAGGGGCCCCTCTGAGTCACACTAAAGAGTTGAGTAAGCAGGGCCTGTGGCGGCCGGGGCTATAATTACCCAGGCCGGGGCTTGAGGTGATGAAACTGGGGCTTCCTCCACCCCCACCCCACATTGGGACAGCCCCCAACCCTCTGTGCAACTCAGGGCAACTCACTTCCCCTCTCTGAGCCTCCAGGCCTCAGCTAGGGACATCTCTGTACAGTGCTAGAACAATCCGAGTCCCTCCTGTTCCCTCCGTGACCTGGCCCCAGGGTCTGAGCGGGGCAACTGGGAGACCATGTTAGCCGGCTCCGAGGAGGCAGGGTGGGGGGTGGCGGGAAGCGCCTGGCCATTGCCATCCTTTCTGGTAACAGCCCAAGTTAATCCAGGGAGCGATGAGTTTGTTGTGGCCCAGGTTCTGCTGGCTCACGTGGGGGTGTAACGAGGCCAGAGAATAGGCAGGGGGTCTGGTTGCAAAGGGCCAGGTCTTGATCCTCAGAATAGTAAGAAGCCATAGAAAAGTTAGGCCAAGCAGGGACACCATCTCTGTGGGCAGTACCAGAGGGAGGGACTTGGGACTGAAAGCCCCGGGGGAGGGGGGTGCAGGCCTTTGTCTCGGGGTTGGGAAAGACTTCCTGGAGGAGGAGGGGCATTTCAGGTGGGGCTTTGAAGGATGAGTAGGAGTTTATTAGTCCTGGCACTGAAGAAGCTCTCAGTCTGGTGGGCATCAGAAGGGAGAGACCCCGAGTGACTCAGTGGAGCATAAGAGTCTGCAGCAAGGAGCAGGTCAGAGTCTAGCCAGAGCTCTGGAGACCGAGGTCCCTGCCCCTGCCTTGTGGATTCCAGGCAGGAATCCACCCCCATCACTATGGACCAGCATAGTACAATAGAAATATCATGTGAGCCACCTCCGTGACTCTACATTTTCTGGCAGCCACATTTTTAAAAAGTAAAAGAAACAGGTGAAAGTAATTTTAATCATATTTTACATAATCCATTAGTTCCATTTCAATATGTGATCAATAAGCAGAATTATAAATGAGATCTTTTACAGTACATTGAGCAAATGAAGTCTTCAGAATCTGGGGTGCCTTTTGCACTTCTTGCACATCTCACCTTGGACCAGCCACATTTCAAGGGCTCAAGGGGACAGAGCAACACCTGGGTCATAGTCACCCCAGAACTGATAATGGTGACCAGCTTTGGTGGGCCAAAGGCCCCAGGCTGAACCAGGTCCACACAGTTCCCTGTGGGGTGAGATGGGCATGGAGGGGCCCTGGAATCACACCCAGTCCCTGTTTTCAGGGCTCACAGTCCAGTCAGGGAGACAGATGAGAAACAAAGGCAGTGGCATGAGGGACTGGGGGTGAGGGAGTCTGGGAGGGCCTCTCTGAGGAGATCACGTTTGGGCTGAAATTCAACTGTGAAGATCTGGGAGGGAAAAAAGTGCTCCAGGTAGCCAGAACAGCATGTGTAAAGGCCCTGAGGTAGGCTCATAGTTATCAGCATGTTGGGGTGACAGCCAGGAAGCCAGTGTGGCCAGAGCAGAGTGAGGCAGAGGTGAGGGGAGATCTGGCAGGAACTGGGGGTAGGGGGTGGGGTCCCTGGGGTGGGGGCTTGGTTACTACTGTGACCAGCTGCCCTGGATTTTCAGTGACTGAGGGGTTTCCCAGGACACAGAACTTTCAGTGCTAAAACCAGGACAGCTTAACCCTCTCTGTTACCAAATACTCCGGCATTCCTCCTTGTTCCCTGTAGCATTTTCAGCACCTGGAACAGGGTCTGGTATGCAGCAGGTGCTCAGTAAATGCCTGTAGTGTGAAGCCATGCACCTGCCACTGGGCAGAGCCCCAGGTGGGAGGGAGGCCTGTTATCTTCCTCCTCCTATGCATAAGAAAAGGGTTTCAGTGGGACTTCCCTGGTGGTCCAGTGGTTAAGACTCTGCGCTTCCACTGCAGGGGGCATGGATTTGATTCCCTGGTGGGGGAACTAAGATCCCGCAGTGCGGCCAAAAAACAAAAAAACAAAAATATTGGGTTTCAGAGAGGTTCAGCCATTTCCCCGTGGCCACACAGCGAGGCCCTTTTCACACCTTCGCGGGTTCCTTGGTGCTGTTCTCAGAATGGGGACCCGCACCCCCTTTCCCCGCAAAACGGGGGCGCCCCCTGCTGCAGCCCACCTTTCCGCGAGGGTCCCGGTTTCCCCGTGACGAGGCTGGCGGGGGCGGAGGGGCTTCCATCCCGGGCAGGGGCCCGGCCGGGCGCCGGCTGACCCTCGGCCCGTCCACAGGCAGGACAAGCTCAAGGTGCACATGAGGAAGCACACGGGCGAGAAGCCGTACCTGTGCCAGCAGTGCGGTGCGGCGTTCGCGCACAACTACGACCTGAAGAACCACATGCGCGTCCACACTGGCCTGCGCCCCTACCAGTGCGACAGCTGCTGCAAGACGTTCGTGCGCTCCGACCACCTGCACAGACACCTCAAGAAGGACGGCTGCAACGGCGTGCCCTCGCGCCGCGGCCGCAAGCCCCGGGTGCGGGGTGGCGGGCTTGGGGGGCCCGAACCCGCCCCCGCCCCGGGGGCCCCTGCGCCGCCCGGTGCCCCTGCCCCGCCCGGCTCGCCGGACGCGCGGCGCAACGGCCAGGAGAAGCACTTTAAGGACGAGGACGAGGATGAGGACGAGGCCAGCCCCGACGGCCTGGGCAGGTTGAATGTAGCGGGCGCCGCTGGGGGAGGCGACGGGGGCGCCGGGGCCACCGCCGATGGCAGCTTCGCGGCCGGACTCGCTTGAAAACCAAAAAAGAGAAAACAGAAACCCGAGAAAGAGAGAGAGAGAGCAAATCACCCACCACCCCCCAAAACACAAAAAAGAAAATCTATCTATATACAGATATCTATATCTATATATATATATATATACAGATATATATATATGAAGCGTCACAGAATCTAGGGTAGTGCTTTTCTCAGATTTTTCTCCTTCATGATGTTCTCTCCCTCCATGGGGACCCTCGCCCCACCCCACCCCCAGCCCCGCTTGCCCCCCACCCCGTCGATGGCTTTCGGGGCTCAGCTTGGGGTTTTTGTGGGACACAAGGATTCTGAGCTCCCCGGGCGCCCCGCGGTTCGGGGTCTGGGGTCCCATCGGAGGCCGGATCAGGGCCCCAGGTCCCGGCAGGGGTGAGGGTGGTCACGGGGGGCGGGGCGGGGACGGGGGGGGGGCTTTTCTTTTCCTCGCCCTTCCCCGCCCCCGCTGGTTTCTAGAGTCTTTTGAGATAAGACCTTAAAAATGATTTGTGTCCGCTGTGAGCGGACGTTAAAACGGCCCCATCCGCACCCCCACCCTCCTTCCTCAGGGCACTTCCGAAGTGGGGGTTTCCCCCTCCGTCTCCCCGACTGCCTCCCCGCCTCCCGTCCCTGCCTGTGGTCCCCCGGATCTCCTGACCACCGCGACACAAATCTATTTATTTCCAGGCGTGGAGAAAGGGGAGAAGACGGGGAAGGGGGGGGAGGGAGGGCGCCAGGGTGACTCCCCAAGGGCCCCCGCCGCCTTCCTTCACGGCACTTACAACCCGGCGGGACCTGCGGGCCGCCACTCAGGGCGCCCCTGCCACCCCCGTCTTGGTCCCCCGACCCAGGCCCACCCCAGACCCCATGAGACGTTTGGAGCGAAACTTTTTGTCTTCACCCTCTCCCCTTCCCCTAGCCCTCTCCCGATTTTTAAAAGCACTTTTTAGATTTTTTTTTTCTCTTTTCCTCCTTAAAAACAAAATTTATATATAGATATATATATATATAAAATATACTTTTCCTCAGAGGAGCAGGCGACAGTGTGGGGTGAAAGAGCCAAGAGCAGAGGGAGGGAACGCAGGGTCTCACGGTGGCAGGGATGTGGGGAGCGAGAGTGTCCAGAAGTTCCAATGTCACAAAAGCAATAAAAACAAGATTTTACAAAAAAGAAAGGAAAAAAAAAAACCAACAACAAGACAACCAACCACAAATAGAAGTCTTGGCACTTTGTAACAGAACGGGTACTACACTTTATCTTAATTCTTAATTTAAAAACATGTTTACAAGTTGCAACCAACTTCTATGAAAAGTCAAAAAGACAAAAAAAAATAAGAGAGAGAGCGAGAGAGAGAGCGAGAGAGAGAGCGAGAGAGAGCAAACAGAAATTCCTAAAAGTCGATTTATTTTTGTACAAAATAATAAAAAAAGAAACCCACCACAGACGTAGAATCCACTTCTGTTCCCCGAGGTGAGAAGGGGGTCAGGAAGTCACGGGTGAGGGCGAAGCCTTCTGAGGTATTTGTGCTTTACCACGGGGGCTCGCCTTGCAGGCAGGACTGCGGGGTTTTTGTGTTTCTGCCGTGTCCCCCCCCCAATTCTGTCCTTTTTTTGGGTTCTGATTTGGAGACGTCTCGTCACCTGCTAGCCATACAGTGGCCACCCGTGTCCGCGGGGACCCTCCTTACCGACTCCCCAGCTCAGGGATGGGCCCGAGAGAGGGCTGGCCTTCCAACCAGCCAGAGCAATCCTGTCTCCCTGCCCTTGTCCCCCACCCTTGCTGTCCCCCCACCCTCCAACATGGCCGCCCTTCCTTGTGGCCACCGAGGAGCTGCCATCTTGGATACGCCATCCCCACCGAGGTGGGTGACAGGGGGCCCCACCTCCAGGGCCTTACTCCACCCCCCACTGCACCCTTCTTTTTACTCAAAGGCACTGACTGTAACCTGGGGGCTGGCACCTGCCTCCCCCCAGCCTCTGGCTCCCCAAAGGCCCGGCGTTGACCGAGCCACAGGCCACGGACTGGGGCCAGGGCTGGGGAGGCCATGTCGCCAGAGGCCGGGGCACCCTCCTCCCCCCCCACCCATCCCCTGTCGCATATGCAACCCTAGCGTGGGGCCCTGTAAATAGACGCTCTGCTGAGCGGAGACCCTTCCTCGTCAAAAGCCGGAGGTGCGGGGGGTGTCCCCACTCCCCGCCTCTAGCTGCTGGCCCGTCACCCCGTGCCCCTTGGTTCTGTGACAGACCCCATCTCTTTCTTGTTTTTAAAGGGAAGCTTTTAAAGAAGGCAACTTTCATCATTGTTTCTACAGGACAGTTTTTTGTTTCCTCCTGCTCCCCCCACCCCTGAGCCCGTCAGCCCCCCAGATGTCTCAGGACCCCCCCTCCTGAGGGGGGTGGCAGGGGAGCCCAGGGCCGGGTGGCCCCACCCACACCCCAGCATCGTGGGGCGAGCTCTCTCGGAGAACCACCCGTGGAAGCCGAACAGGGAGCTCGAGTGCCCAGGCTAGGGACCTGCACCCCTACCCCACCCCAGCTCCCAGAGAGGTTCCCTGAGGGGACAGCCCTCTCCCCCACTACCCACACACCCCCTCGCAATAAAACCAACTGAAAAATCACAGCTGTCGTCCTGGCCGGGTGGGGGGAGACCAGACTTGGGGGATTAAGGCCTCTGGGACTACAGCGGGGGCAAGGGCTGAACCCCCGCCGAGCACACTTTAACACAAACCTCCTCGGGAATTGCACTAAACCCCTACCCCTAGCTCTGCGCTCAGCTTCCGCCAGCCTTGCCCACCCACTCCGCCTTAACCCCTCTCCTGCTGCCCACCAGCCCATCCCCGGGGGCCGCAGCATCTGCATGGGCCCAGAGCCGGGACCCCCGCCCTCCCAGCCCAGCCCCTGCCCCCAACTCCGCGCAATCACATACTGTATATAGACGTGGATCAATTTTATTTTTATTCTTTAAATTAAGGTCGTGATAAAGTGTTGCCAAAGATACTGCTGAATTCTCGCGTTTCAGGAAACAAACAAACAAAAAAAAAAGAAAAAAATTTGAGGGGGAACGTGCTGACTGGTCAGAAAGGACACAGCAAAAAGTTTTTTTGTTTGGTTGTTTGGGTTTTTTTTGTGGTTTTTTTTTTTGGGGTTTTTTTTTTTTTTTTTTTTTTAACTGCCTGGTACAAAAAAAAAAAAAAAAGAAAAAAAGAAAAATAGCGAAATTGTTATTTCCATCATCTTGGTGAAGCTGCGTGAATGTGTGTGTGCGCTTGTGTATGAGTGAGGTCCAGGCGGGGGGAGCTCCAGGAGGGGGCTCCGGCAGGGGGTGGGAGGGCATCCTGGGACGGCAGCGGTGGGCCAGCAGGATGGTGGGGGCCGGAGCCCTCACCTGGAGCGGTCGCCAGCCTGCAGGACCTGGGAGAGAGAGATTAGCACCCTTGCTGCTGCCCCCTGGCTAGCCCCCCACCTTGATCCCCACCCCGCCTTTTGAGATTAGGAGAAAAAAAGTAAAAATCAACAAAAAAAAAAAACAAACCTTAAAAACCAGTGAATGTAAAGTGCCGGACCAGGCCCAGCCTGACAAGGGTATGGGTCTCGACCTGTGCCCAGCCGGGCTCCCCTGGGCCATACCAAAGTCTGCCCCCCATGGGCGGCTCGCCCAGGAGACCCCTCATGGCTATCCTGTCTTGTCACCCTGTTTGTACGTGGCTGTCCCTTTGCTTCCTTCCAAGGGGGAGGGGGTCTTGGGTAGGGAGAGGGGTCCCCCAGCCCCTTCAAGAGTCTTCTGGGGAGTCTTTGCACTACTGAGACCCATTGTCCGTGGAGGGAACGGCCTCGTGGCATGTGACGGGACAGAAGAGGGAGGGGCTCCTCCAGGACCAAGGCAGTCCAGGCAGCCAGGATTGTAGGCGGCGAGAAACGAGAGAGTGAAAGGAAAAGCAGGAGAAAAAAAGTAAAAATCAACAAAAAAAAGCAAAAATCCTATTTTTTGAGAAAGAAAGATATTTATATTTGCAGTTTTATTTTAAAAAAGTTATTTAAGCTGAGGAAGCAGCCTTCCTGGAGTGGGGATGTTGGCTGGCGCAGGACGGGTCAGGGCCTGGGGCTCGGGCACCCCAGGAGCCATAACCTCAGAGTCAGACTAGCTCGCACTAAATATATAGATTTACACGGGGGGTGGGGGGCAGGGCAGGAGATGGAGGGGGCTGGGGAGACCTCCATCCCCTGTCTGGGGCTGCCTGAAGGCTGTGGCCAGGGGTCCCAATGCCCAGGGTCCCCCCTGCCCCACCCGGGCCCAGATATGAGGTGCCTTGGACTTTGGGGGGCCAGGCCTGGTGGAGGGGGGCGGGGGTGGCGCCCACCGGGGGCACAGAGCACAGAGCAGACATTCCATAGACTGTATTTGAGAGTCTTTATAAAAGTGTGGGAGATTTAAAAAAAAAAAATTGATAAAAATGCACTTTTTGGGGGTGGGGAGGGAGAAGCTTTAAAAGTAATAAAAGAAGCAAAAAAAAAACAAAAACAAAAAGACAAAAGATGATGAAAAACCAGACAAAAAAAAGTCATTTTTCTTGTACATAAAAAAAACCACTAAACGCAGCCTGTTACGACCGCTGCTGCCTCATTTGCCTGATTTTGATGTTCTTTGTGTTTTGTTGGGGGCGGGGGGTGGCTGGGGAGCGGGGATGGAGGGTTTGGGGGGCCCCTTCCCTGTGGGCTGGGCCCCTTGTCCACACCACTCCGGGCCCCCCTACTCGGGTTCCAGGGAGAGGACTTCAAACTCAGTCTGACCCTTCCTGCCAGGCCTGGGAGGCAGGGGCCTGGATGCAGTGACCCTGCCTCTGGGCTTCCAGGGTGGGGTGGGTGTCGCCAGCAGTGCCAGGCCTGGGGCCCCTACAGAGGAGGTGACCCACACCCCGGGGCATGGGCGGGTGGCACCAGGAAGGGGCCCGAGGGCCGGTGAGGGCGAGGATGGGGTGGGCAGGGAGAACCGGCTGGGCGGCCTCCTCGGTCACCTCCGACTGCAGGGTTTCTGGAGGCCCTGGGTTGGGGTGGCCTCAGCCCGGGAACCTCAAGTCTGCCAGAGGGCCCCAAGGTGCCACCCCACGCTGGGCCCCACTGACATGACCCCGGATCCGAGCTGGCTGCTTCCACCCACGTCTCCCGGGGGAAGTCAGGCCGGGGCCCCCTCACCGGGGACAGGGGTCGTAGGCTGCAGCCCCACCTCTGGTTTGGGGTCACCACACACAGCCACTTCCAGGGCCCTGGAAGAGCCCTCCTCCCGTCTGTCTCCCAGTCAGACTGGGGCCAGCGGGTTGGGGTGGGGGTGGGGTGATGGAGGAGCCCCGAGGGGACACAATGGCCACGCCGCGGCCTGGGAGAGGAGGGCCAGCCAGCCCTTGCCAGGAGCTTGGGGAGGATGCAGAGTGGCGGCTCCGGGGGTCCTCCATCAGCAGCAAGGTCGCTGTGCTCACGTGGACCCAGGTGTCCAACTCGGTCCAGGGTGGGTGGGGGACCAGGGCTTCCACAGCCAGACCCCGAGGGGACCTGAGCCAGCCGACAGGGAGACTGGAGGCCTCGGATGATGGTGAAGGATGGTTCTGCAGCCACTCGGCCCAGGAGGGCATCTTCGGTTAGGCTCCCATGCCTCCCCCGCTAAGAGAATTCTTGCATATTCGGAGAACTGTGCAACCATCACCTCCACCTGGTTCTAGAACACTCATCACCCCACAAAGAAACCTCTTCCCCACTAGCAGTCACTCCATATCCCCCTCTCCCAGCCCCTGGTGACCTCTAACCCCTGTCTCTGTGGATTGGCCTGTTACGGACATTTCATATAAATGGAATCATACGCTATGTGGTCTTCTGTATGGTTGCTCTCACTGACCATCATGTCCTCAAGGTTCATCCACACTAGCGAGCGTCAGCGCTCCGCTCCTTTTTAAGGCTGAATCGTATTCCACTGGGTGGATGGAGCACGTGGTGTGTCCATTCACCTGTCGGTGGACATCTGGGTTTTTCCCAGATGAAAGGGTTATTGTTTCACAACAACCCTTTCGCTGTTGTGAATCATGCTGCTGTGAACAGGTGTGTACGAGTGTTTACGTGAGCCTGTTTTCATTGACCTTGGGGTAGACACCTAAGAGTGGAGTTGCTGGGTCAGACGGCAACTCCAGCCCAGGACTCTCCCACCACAGCTGCCCCATCTCACATTCCCGCCGGCAAGCTCGAGGTCCCCACTTAATCCCCGTCCTCGCCATCTAGCCGTCCTAGTCGGGGTGAGGGGTGAGGTGGCAGTTGTGATGTGCATTTCCCTGTTGACTGATGATGTCGAGCATCCTTCTAAGGCGCTTATTGGCCATTTGTGTATCTTGGCCACCCAGGGGAGCAGGGGCCATCCTGGGATTCAATGGCTCTGTCTGAATTCCTTGCCCGGTCCAGCAGACACACACTGGACCTGGCAGTTCAAGGTGGAATCTTTCTCATTTGACCAAATGCTGTGACTTCTGAATCCGGAAGGCCATGCAGCACAAGGCCAGGAGAAGCATGGGATAGGGCACAGGTTTTGTCCTTTGCTCCCAGCCATGGCCCCGACGCACAGAGAAGTGGACGCTGTGGTAGCTTCACCTTGACTTTTTTATTTGCGTTTTTAAAAAACAATTAAATTAGAATACAAATATTAGAAAACAGCGGCCCTCGGCTGCCAGCGCAGACGGAGGGGGGGCTGAACTGCACAACCGAGTTTATACAGTAAAACTGAATTTGCCCTCGACCAGATTCATGTCCCTTTCTTCTTTAGACCTGAAATGATATTGCTTCCTGACTAGGAGAGTTCTGTTTATACAAAGAAAAAATATTCTGGGGCTTGGGGGTGAGGGGTGCGGGGAAGAAAAGAAAAAGCAAAAAGAATGGCGGGCACAGGAGATCTGGAGAACCAGGTGTGGCCTCCGGGGGACAAGGGTGCTGGGCGGGGGTCTGGGCACCCAGCTGCGGGTCCCTGGAGGCGTCTGGGGCCGCTGTGGGCCCCCGTGGTCGCTGGATGCCCGCCCCCCAGCCGGGAGCCACCTGGGGCTGGGCAGGGAGCTGAGGCCCAGTCCTGTTGGAAGACAAGAGTGAGGCTCCCGGGGGAGCGGGTGCCGGGCAGGCCTCGTACCCGTCGGAAAACCCAAGAGCAAGGAGAGGGGGAAGGAACCGCCCCAAATGGAGAGGCCGGGGCAGGTCCTGGCCGACCCCTCGGAAGTGGCCACGCCCCCCTGCCCCACTGAGGAGGGGGCTGGCGACGGCGGCGTCCTTGGACACCTGCGCTGTTCCGTAGGGAAGTTAACCTGAATTGGAGTTACCGAGGTAGCTGGCTAGAAAACTGAGACCCCCCCCCCCCACGCCACACGGTGCCGCGCTCTGGGGCCCCCGCCTTCCGCCGGGGGTCCTGGCCACACGCCGGGTCTTCAAAATACCAAGTTATTGCACTTTCAAAAAATACAACACATCTGTGGCTAAACCCTCCCCGGCCCCCCACGCCCCGCCCCACCCCGCCCCCCACTGCCCGGCCCCGCCCCCCCCCCCCCCCCCCCCCCCACTCCATGGCTTCTTGGCTAAAAAAAACAAAAAAAAACGCTCCCTGCTCCCGGCTCTCAGGAGAGGACACGCTTGCAGAGAGAGAAAGCAAAGGAACAGACGAACGTCAGAGTCGGGGGCTGCTGCCGGGGGAGAGGCTGTCCTCCCCGCGTCCCCACCGCCCGGTCCCTCGCACCAGCTGGAATGGTCGTCCGGGGGGCGCGGCGTCCTGGGCCCACCCGCCCTTCCCAGGGTTGGCTCTGACTTTGGGCTCCGACTCCGGCCGGGGAGGCGGCTTGCCTTGTTTTTAAGTTTGATTTTTGTTTGTTTTTCTTTTTTTTTTTTGGACTTTTTTTTGTCGTTTTACTTTTTTTTTTTTTTAATCCTCCGATAGGAGAGTCCAGAGGTACAGGTGCCAGGAGCCAGGCAGGGAAAGGGGTGGAAAAACAAAATGAACAACAATAAAAAGAAAAAAAAAAAAAAATCACTCCTCCCGCTGTGCCCGAGGCCCGCCTGCGCCCCTCTGCGTGGTGAGCACCAGGAAAGTCGAGTGTCCGGCTGGTCGCGGCAGTGGCCAGCAGTCAGCAGGCCGACACCAGGCCCTTCTGGAAGGGGCAGCGGCGCTTGGGCCGGGGGCCCTCCTCGTCCTCGTCCTCGTCCTCCTCGTCCTCGTCCTCCTCCTCCTCCGAGGACGACGAGCTGTCCAGCGTGAGGTCCACCACGTCAGCTCCCGGCTTCCCGTTCTCCACGCCTCCCGCCGTGCCGCCCCCGCCGCCAGAGCCCCCAAGCGCGCCGCCACCCCCGCCGTTGACGTTGGGGGTGGATGGGAGCCCATTAGCATCCGAGGTGCCTGCGGAAGAGAGACAGGGACAGATGTTCAGGATGGCAGGTGACCCGCAGAGCAAGGAAATCGAGGCCGGCGAGGGGCGGGGGCAGCCTTGTGCAGCAGCACACCTCGGAGGACGGGGCGAGGTGACCTGAGGCCACCGGCTCCCCCGCGCTCTGGATGGGGCCCGGCACACAGCAGGCGCTCACTAACCGCCTCAGACGCCCCGCTCCAGGGGGATCGACTCCACCAGGACGGTCGCGTTTCAGATAAAAAGGCCACGTGGTGGGATAGAGTCAAACTCAGCAATCGGCAAACTCCGGGAACAGAAACTCGGGCAAAGCCCGGCTGAGGCCTCACCGAGCACAAGGATGGGGCACTGGGGGCTGCAGCTGCGCTCCTTCTCGGCGCGGATCGGGCACCACGAGCCGTCCACCAGATACTCGATCTCGTCGGCATCCTCGCACTCGCTCAGGATCTTGGAGAGGAGCCTGGAGGCGGGAGGAGGGCGTGCTGACTCCTGGGCCCCACCCTGCTCCCCTGGTGGGGGGTGGGATGCTCGCGGAGCCACTTCCTGCTCTCCAAAAGTGGCTTCAGGACAGCACTGGCTGCACCTGCTGACCTGAGGTTCGGGGCGGGGGCCCATGCCAGGCCGGGAGCAGGGACACACCAGAGCCCCCAGCGTTCATTCAACATCAACACTGCACCTGCCTCCAGGTGACTCTGACCGCCTCAGTTACGATCACACAGGAAGGAGGCCTTGTCCAGGACACCCTCTGTGGCAGATGGGGCCCCTCCCAGCCCCATCACCATAGTATGAATACAGCTCTGCCATAGTACGGCAGAGGGTCACCACAGTATGACTACAGCTCTGCCTGAAACATACTTTGCACTTGGAAAACTCCTACTCACCCTCCAAAAGCCCTACTCTACGGCTCCTCTTCTCCAAGCAGAGCACAAGCAATAGGAATGTCTGTCTCTGGCTCGGTCCTCCCATCCCACACGTCCAGCTGGGAGTTCCCTGAAGGCAGGGTCTGGGATGGAGTCCTTTTGGGGACCCGTAAATCACCCAGCTAAGGGCCAGAAACCAAGTGGCAGAGCCTTGTGGAATAAATGCACGACTCAAGGACCCTTCCCCCAGGAAGCCTCCCTGGCTATACCCAGGCCGCATGGGCTGATGGAATGGCAGTCCGTGTGCAGCACAGTCACACTACCCAGCCCCAGCCCTGTCTGTCCCTAGAGCTGTCAGTTACCACCACCCGGGCCTGAGTGACCTGCTCTAGGCCTGTGCGGGGGAAGGCGGGCCCCGGGCTGCACAGCTGCCAGGCTGGGAACAGAGCTGCCATTCAGGCCCAGCCCTTGTGCCCGGCCCCAGGGGCCTCCTCACTCCACCCCGAGGCTGGACAGCGTTGGGGTGGCTGCTCGGCTCCTCCGGGGAGGGCACCCAGGCTCAGAGCTGGTCAGACTGGGTTTGAAGTCCTTGCCCGGCTACCTGTGAGCTGGGGGCCTGGGCTAGTGGCCACCCCTTCTGAATCTGTCTCCTCATCTGTAAGGTGAGGATGACCAAGGTCCACCTCCCTGGACGGCTGGGAGGGAGGGGCTTCTGAGACGTCGAGCGCAGTGACCAGAGGGAGACGAGTGCCCGACCGTGGGGACAGTTCACACGCGGCCACTGCAGGTCAGGGCTACCCCCTTCCCCGTGGCACACACCCCAGCCGCGCCTCAGTCATCGTGTGCGGCGGAGGCCATGCAGTTGGCGGTCCAGGGCTGCCCCATGGTCCGCTCCTGCCTGGGCCACCAGGTTCCCTTCCCCAGCCCCAGCTCTGGGGACAGAAGTGGGTGTGGCTGGCGCCTGGCAGGAGCCAGTCAGTCAGGTGCTGGGCTCAGTTTCTGGAAACTTAAGACCAGAGCAAAGTTTCCCTTTTAGGGAGAATGGCCTTCTTCCCCTTGTCCCCCCTGCGGCATGGGGAGGGCCTGCTGGTTAGGCTCAGGGGACAGCCTGGCCGCACGCTGGTGTCACCTCGGAAAGGGCCCAACAGAAGGTGGTCAGAGTTTTGGGAAGACGTGCGTCCCCTTCACCTTCCTATGTGGAGGATGTGACCAAGCCTCTGCTGAACGCCACTTGAGAAGCAGCTCCCCGAGTGGTGCAATGGGATGGAAGCTAGGGGTTCTCGGGTCCCCGTTTTACACGGGGGAGGAACAGACTCACAAAACGCAAGGTGACGTGGGGAGCAACAGAGGACCTCGTGGATCTGGAGCCCCACTTCTGAACCCTAAGCTACGCCATTGCCACCCACACAGCAAAGGCCCTGACAAGTCCCGCAGGGCTGACACCCGCCTCTCTCTGTAGCCCAGGGCTTGCAGAGCTGCCACAGGGTGCTGCTGGGCAGCCTGGAGGCCCCAGGAGGCCTCAGAAGCTGCATGGCCCCGCTCCTCCTTCCAGAGGCCCAGACAGGCAAGGGGCCAAGCCCAGCACAGCCTGGCAGGCGGTGGGGCCCCCGTGCACCCCAGCGACTCACCCATCGATGATGAGCTGGTCGTAGGGGGCTGGCTTGTCGCACACCGGGCACATCCAGGTGGGCTTCTTCTCGTTCATCTGGAGGTAGAAGACGGCGTCGAAGCACTGCAGGTGTGCACAGGTCTCCGCGCGGCAGGGCACTGACAGCCGCATCTTCACCAGCTGCGCGGGTGGGAGGTGACGGGTGTGAGTGGCCGCCCGGCGAGCACTGTCCACCCAGCCGCTCCCACAAACCCGCGCGCCCCGACTCACCGGGCAGATGAGGGAGACCCGCACGCCGGTGGTGGCAATCTCGCTGTCGGGGTCCAGGCGCAGCTTCTCTTTGACTGTGGGGAAGGGGCGGCTGGTGTCAGCGGGGCCGAGGGGCAGGTTTTCCCAGCAGCCAGAGATGCTCGGGAGGGCAGCAGTGAACACCCTCAGCACCCCTCGCCTCAGCCAAACACGGTGAGCACCCCATGTTCACCTCCCAGGACGATGAGACACATGCTTTAGCTCCAGGACCCAGGACTACGAGGAGAATCTATGTTAAAAAAGCCCTGGGCAGGGACTTCCCCTGGTGGCGCACTGGTTAAGAATCCGCCTGCCAGTGCAGGGGACACGGGTTCGAGCCCTGGTCCGGGAAGATCCCACATGCCGCGGAGCAACTAAGCCCACGCGCCACAACTACTGAGCCTGCCCTCTAGAGCCGTGAGCCACAAGTACTGAAGCCCGCGTGCCACAACTACTGAAGTCTGCGCGCCTAGAGCCCCTGCTCCGCAACAAGAGAAGCCACCGCAATGAGAAGCCCGCGCACCGCAACGAAGAGTAGCCCCTGCTCGCCGCAACCAGAGAAAGCCTGCGCGCAGCAACGAAGATCCGAAGCAGCCAGAAACAGAAAAAAAGCCCTCGGCAGCAGCCATTTTATTTTTGGCAATAACCTAGGTGCACAATGAGGAGGGCCAGCCCCCCAACAAGACCGCCCTTCTCTGGAAAGATCCAGGCAACAAAGAGCTGCCGTAGGCCATCTGCTGCGACTGTTAGCTCTGATGAAAACCCCCAGGACCTCCCGCACCACTCCAAGGGCTGGGAAGCCCCAAGGCCAGGAGAGCCCCACCAGGGACCCTCCGAGGGCGGAGTGAGCCCACGAGCACAGCTCCCTTGCACCGTCTGAGTCTGCTTCTCTAACAGATCAGAAGACAGCGGGCGCCCACCATAAAGCCACCGCAGGGTGAGCCCACGAGGTGGAGGAAAAAAGCCTGGAAGGAAACTGGCCCACTGCAGCCCTGGGGATGGGCCTGCAGGGGGCGCAGGGAGGCTGGCCGACCAACCTGAGACGGGCAGCGGTTCAGCTCCATCCCCAAGTGGCTCGGGACCATGCCTGGGCCCTGCAGAGTGGAGGGCACTCGGCTTGGACGATGGGACTGCCCTTCCCTCCTTGATACAACGCCTGCGCCCCCTCCTCCAGACAGCCTTCCTCCCCCTCCCACAAGGGGTTGAGGGTGACCTGCCAGCTTGGCCTCCCACCCCCTCAACGCCCCTACTGTCCTCAGCCACCCTGTGGCTCCCATCTCTGGCTAACAGGTGCAGATAAATGGTAGACCCAGAGACCCTGGCCCCTCAAAAAGACCCTGGGCAGCTGAGGACGGGTGCACTGCGTTATCATGCTTCAAAGCAAGGCCTCGGTCCTCCTCTACCTAATAGAGGGAGGGTACGTGCAGCAGGAAGGGTTCAAGTGAGACAGAGAACAGAACTTCCAGGCTGCAATCAGACAGCAACCCAGCAGGCACGATGCCCAGCCTGAGCTGGCTGTGGGAAGGAAGCTGGGGGCTTGCTTCAGAGGGGAGGCCCTGCCCACCCCAGCAGGGGCCCGGGCTGTCCCGTGAGCCGCGACATATGCTGCCATGGCCCCTGCACTGCCCCAGGCCTTGGCTCCAGGCCGGTCACAGAGGAGTTAAGCCAGGCCTCCCCATGTCCGTCCCCACCCTGGGGCCCACGGGTGCCTGGATGAGCCCTGCCCAACCCTGCGCCAATGCCTGAACCTGCCAAGCGGGCAAGTGGGGGGGGGGGATCGAAGAAAGGGCCATTTGAGGAAACAGGCAGGCGGCAGGGCAGGGTGCCTAGGCTGAGGTCCTGGGGTCACAGAGCCCTAACTCTGCCACGCTGGCCTCAGTGTCCCCACTGGTCAGACTGGGACGTGGCCAGGCCCCACTGCCCGGATCCGCAGTGAGGATGGAGTCAGAAGGCACCCTGCAAGGGCCTCCAGGTGACCAGAGAGGGAACTCCTGAGCCCCTGCTGTGTGGTGGGCAGCCCCCCGAGGCAGGACACAGGAAGGTTCGATCTGCCCGTCTGAGTGGCTCTTCTGGGGTTTTTTAATGCTCTGTGTATCCCCACCCCCTTTTTTCTGGTTCTTAAAAGTACAAAAAAGAAAAAAAAACAATGGTCTCAGCATTCCCGGCCAGACCCTCATCATCACGTGTGCCTCCAACTGGGAATCCATCCTCTGCTCCTGCTGAGCGCTGGCCCCCGCCCCCTCCCGGTACCGCACAGCCGCCAGAAGCACCCGCCTGGAACACTGATCACCTGGGGTCTTCCCCTCCCCGCAAGCCCTCCAAGGCTCCTCGCCCACCAACCCCGGCTCTCCTCGCCGCATTCACGGAGCTCGCTGGGGGCTTTCGGCACACCCAGCTCGTCCCTGCCTCAGGGCCTTTGCACTGATGGTTCGCTGCCTGGCTCCCCTCCCCCTCCTCCTTCCGCATCCTCCAGAGACCTCCCAGAGCTCCCCAACCACCAGGGTGATGGCCAGACGGGGGAGGTCCAGGTCCCCCACAGGCAACAAGCTCCTGAGGACCAGGCCTGTGCCTTGTGCCCAGCAAACTGGGTCAGCAGTGATGGAGCCATGGCCACCCCCAGGGACCGTGGGGAGCCCCACCCAGCAGTGCAGAAAGCCCCGGGGCTCACCCAGTGCCTTGCACAGCTCCGGGTGCTTGACCCCGATGGTCTTCAACCTCTGCAGCAGCTCTGAGGAGGTCAGTTGCCGCACCAAGTACAAGGCCACGGAGTAACTCTGGGGGTGGGGGAGGGGAGGGGAGTCAGGACTGCGCCAATGGAGGCGGGGTGGGCAGGGGAGGGAGGGCAGAGGGAGGGAGTTCCGGGGCCTGCTCACCTTGCCGTAGTTCCCCCAGGTGACGGTGATGCGGTTGGTGGCCGAGGACAGGTACATGAGGTGGGTGAGGTTAATGGGGCGGCACGGCCTCTTGGGCTCCACTCCAGGCTTGTTCGAGGGGTAGTAGCCCTGGAAGCAGACACCACGGCTGTGACCATCACAAGGTGTTCCATGTGCCCCCCCCCCCCGCCCCACTCTGTACTCTCTGCCTCGCCCCCCGCAGCAGATCCAGGGCTGCCAGGGTGGCCCACTCACCGGGACCGAGCAGTAGCTGTGGTTGACCTTCACGGCGATGTTGGGTGGGTACTGGTCTTCCTGAGGGCTGCTGGTGTCTGAATAGCAGATTCTGCAAGGACACCGGGGACCATAGGGCCACGGGCACCTCGGGCAGGGGAGGGCCCGGTGGGAGGGGCGGGGAGGACAGATGGGGGGCGAGGGTGGAGGTGACAGGATCCGTATCTGGCCTGAGTGGGGCTGCATGCTGGCGTACCCACGGACAAGGCCAGATAGTGGGGGTGTGTGTGTGTGTGTCTGAGAGGGTCCTGGGGCCTCCCAGAGTGGGGGAGGGAAAGGTGGGCAAGGGTCATGTCCCCACCCACCCCGGGGCCCGGGCACACCTGGGCTTACCTTAGAACGACCTGCACGGCCTTGACCCCGGGCTGCAGTTCTCTGTGCGGGGGGAGGAGGGGCGGGTCAATGGCAGGAGAGCGCCCAGCAGCCGCCTCTGACCCTTCACCGGGGGGACCAGCCAGACGGACTAACCCACTACTTCCCAAGGCGACCGAAGGCCAAGGGTACTGCCTAGAGCGTTCTCTCCTGCCATTTACTCATGGGTGATTTGGGCAAATGACCGCCTCTCTCTGGAAAATGCGGGGCTGGTACGGGTAGTAAGAGGGTTGGTGGGTGTGGGCCTTGTGCGAGAAGCGGCGGCCCTAACGGTGACTTCTGTCTCAGCTGGAGATTGAAGGCCTCAGAGAGCAGAGTCAGAGCCCTGGGACCAGCCTGCATCCCTCATCTGCTCAGCGGGGGCGGCTCTGCCCCCAGGGGACACTGGGGATGTCTGGGGACATTTGTGGTGGTCACGACTGGGGGGCTCCTGGCATCAAGGGGGTGGGGGCGGGGATGCTGCTCCACGCCCCGCAGAGAACGCCCCGACCCTGATGTCCGGACCAATGAGGGGGCGACCCTGTAAAAGGGGGACGATTGGCCCACCTCGGGGCTGTGGGTCAAAGGTGGTGAGAGCGCGCGGGCCCTGAGCACGGGGTGGGGGCCACCCTTCCCCGCCACGCCAAGCCCAGGGTCTGCTGCGGGCCTGGGGAAGGCTGCCCTGGGCTGCCACAGCGGCGGGCAGGGGGTGGGCACAGTGCACCTGGAGTTCCGGATCAGCTCCACCTGTCTGGGCGTCAAGGCAAAGATGCACGGGCTCTCCTGAAGCTTCTCGTTATTCTGCGGAACTGGAGACAAATTTGGGGTCAGGGTCACGTCTGTTCCCTGGCGAGGGTGCCGACCACGGTCATTCCTACAGGCCTGGCCCTCTTCAGACTGGGAAGTAGGAAACGGGAGGCTGAGCCCTACCCAGGTGGGATGGATTTGGGGGATCCTGCCCCTTCCTGGGTAAGGAGAACCACAGCCCATGGTTCAGGGAGCACTCGTGCCGCCCCATGTCCCCCACTGAGGGCCACTAAGGGAGCAGCAGCCTCTTCAGCCCTCCGGGGCTCAGGCATCTACTCAAGAGTACCGAGAACTGCTCGGCGGGGGCAGAAGAGCTTTGCTGGGCCGGCAGGATGCAGCACACCAGGCCGCGTGCCCTCGGGCCAGCCACTTTCTCCAGGTCTGTGAGACGCCAGCAACAACTCTGTCCCCAACTCCCAGGGCTGTTCTCGGCATCTGGTGAGCCATGTGCCCAACCATGCAGCATTCGGCCCAGGCCCCACACGGGCTCAGCACGGCACTGCCAGAGGGAATGGGGACAAGTTGAACAAGGTCCCACCTCCGGCACTCACGGGATGGCCAAGGAGATACGGAAGTGAACCGGCAGTGAACCTCCAAGTGCACAAAATAAGAGTCACAGAGCAGCCTGGCCTGGCTCACAGCAGGAGGTGTGAGGGCAGCAAGGACAGCACACACAGAGCCCCGCTCGCCATCATGGAGCACTGGGTGCACAAGTCGGGAGAGAGTCTGCCGGGGACGCAGACCTTGGTAGTGAAGAGCCGGCTCTTCACTCTCAGTCATAACTGTACTGAGAACCCCAGGCGAGATCAGAAAGCACTCCGAACTGAACGAGAAAATACAATACTCCAAAACTTGTGGGAGGCAGCTAAAGCAGTTGTGAGAGGGAAAGCTATAGCTTTAAATGCTTCTATTAAAAAAGAATGAAAAGGGTTTGAAATGAATGATGTATGCTTCCTCCACAAGAAGCTAGAAAAAGAAGCCCAAACTAAAAGCCAAAGCCATTAGAAGGGAGAAAATTAAAGATAAAGATGGACGTCAATAAACCAAAAAGCCAACAACAGAGAAAACCAACAAAGCCAAAGTTCTTTGATACATACCTAGCTAGACTGAACGATAAGATCGTGAGAACACAAACTATCATGAATGAAAGGTGGACATCAGCACAGATCCTATAGCCTTCAACAGGGGGCTGTAACTTCATGCCAATGAATTTGACAATTTACATGAAATGAACAAACTCTTCCAAAGATGCCAACTATCAAAACTGGCACCAAAACATATAGAAAGTTTGAAAAGCTTTTTATCAGTTAAAAAAACTGAACTCATAATTAAAAACCTTTCCACAAAGAAAACTGCAGGTCCAGGTTGGTAGATTCAATCAGACGTTTAAGGAATAAACCATATAAACTTTATATAAACTCTTCCAGGGAGTCCCCTGGTGGCCTAGTGGTTAGGATCCTGGGCTTTCACTGCTGGGGCCCAGGTTCAATCCCCGGTCAGGGAACTGAGATCCTGCAAGACGTGCGGCATGGCCAAAAACAAATAAATAAATAAACTCTTCCAGAAACTAGAGGAGGAAGGACACTTCTCAACTCATTTTAACTAGGCCAGCATAACCCTGCTTCCAAAACCTGACGAAAATGCATCAAGAAAGGAAAAACACAGCCGAATATCCCTCATGAACGTGGATGTAAAAAATCCTTAACAAAATATTAGCAAACAGCCAGGGCCCCTGGGATCTGGCCCTGGAATGCAAGATTGGTTGAAAACCTCCACATATCCACTTAAAGTGGCTAAAATGACAAGACCAACAATTCCAAGTGTTGACAAGGACCTGGAGCAACCAGGACTCTCTCCTGGGGGTAGGGGTGGTTGTAACATGCTACAGACACTTTGGAAAACCGTTGGGCAATGACTAGTAAAGTTAAACATACGCTTACCCTGTAACCAGCAATCTGCTGTTAGCTATTTCCCAAATAAATGGAAGTACGTCTACAAAAAGACCTGTGCAAGAACGCCTGGCTAATTTATTCCTGGCAGCTCTAAACTGGAAACAACCCAAGTGCCCCACAACGGAAGAACAAATGGACAAGCTGTGGTACATTCATACAGTAAAACTTGCAGTCCACGCATCGACACAGACGAATCTGAAGCCCCAAAGCTGAGCCAAAGAAGGCAGACGCAGAGAAGTACGTGCTGTGTGTGCATTATATCAGCTTCCTGAACAGGCAAAACTAATCTATGGTGATAGAACTCAGAACAGAGGTGGCCTCTGGGGGTCGGGGGAAGGCAAGGACTGCCTGGGAGGGGGGTCCCTCGGGAACTTAACAGTGATGGAAATGTTCTGTATTTGGTGGCATTGGGGTTACTCGGTCACATGCATTCCCTAAAACTCAAGTTACGCACTAAATATCTGTGGATTTCATTGTATGTAAACTATACCTCAATGTTTAAAATTTTAAAACTACACTGAGAAGTAGTGATCATTCTGTAATGAATAAAAATATCAAGTCACTGTATTGTACACCCGGAATTAATATTGGATTGTAAGCAATCATATTTCAATTTAAAAATAAATTTGATGAAGCCAAAAAAAAACCCAAAACCAAAAAAAAAAAAAAACCTACCAAAACTAAACAAGGGACTTCCCTGGCAGTCCAGTGGTTAAGACTCCATGCTCCCAATGCAGGGGGCCCGGGTTCGATCCCTGGTCAGGGAACTAGACCCCGGATGCAGCAACTAAGAGTCCACATGAGGGCTTCCCTGGTGGCGCAGTGGTTGAGAATCTGCCTGCCAATGCAGGGCACACGGGTTCGAGCCCTGGTCTGGGAAGATCCCACATGCCGCGGAGCAACTAGGCCCGTGAGCCACAATTACTGAGCCTGCGCGTCTGGAGCCTGTGCTCCGCAACAAGAGAGGCCGCGATAGTGAGAGGCCTGCGCACCGCGATGAAGAGTGGCCCCCACTTGCCGCAATTAGAGAAAGCCCTCGCACAGAAACGAAGACGCAACACAGCCATAAATAAATAAATAAATAAATAAACCCAAAGTTAAAAAAAAAAAAAAAAAAGAGTCCACATGACACAACAAAGATCCCGTGTGCTGCAACTAAGACCCGGCGCAGCCAAAAAAGGAAGATGGGCTCCAGGCCCCACGTGGAGGAATACTACGCTCCCGCGAACACAGGGAGTCACGAATCAAGCAGCTCTTTATGCTCCGACAGAGACTAATCCCTAAGATGGTTTTAAGTGGAAAGAGCAGGTGCAGAGCAGTGTGTACCTCAGGCTGCTATTCGTGTAACCAAAACCAAGGAGGGGGTCTGTGCAAGAGCCGCCTCTGGGGAGGGTGGGTGCCAGAACTGGCCACTACCGCAGCCCTGGAGCCGGGGGAGGTAAGGCGTCTGCTCTTTTTATACTGCAAACCCTTTAGGACAGCGGTGGGCAAACTGTCCCTACAAAGGGCTGGAGTGTATTTTCAGCTCGGCAAGCCACACTGTTTCTGCCTCTACGTCCCCACTCTGCCTTGTACCATGAAAGCTGCCGGTGAGGGCGAGCACGCGCCTGCCCAGTGCGGCCGGGGTGTGGGGCTGCCAATAGGGAGCACGTGGCCCTGGTCGGCCCACCCCTGCTTCAGAACCTTCTGAATTCCAAAGCGCCGCCTCGGGTAGGCTATTTAAAAAGCAAACACAATTTGAATTTAAAAGCAGCTCGGGCTCAGAAGCCAGAGCTCCTGGGCTGGGGTTCGTACCCCAGCTCTGCTCAGCCACGCCCCCATCCCCACCCAAGCCTGTGCGCCCTCCACTCAAGGGACCAGTTTCTCGGAGTTCATAGTGCCGGGGCCGGAGCTGGCGCTCAGGAAGAGGTGGCTGCTGAAACCGCCACGCTGCTGCCGCCAGTTCCTGCTCGTTGTGGAGGGAGGGCTGGTCCCTCCGGAGTCCCGGTTGGGGCCCTTCAAAAGGGCCGCTTAATTGGAGGGCTGGGGTGCACATAGGCTACCTGCAGATGCGCCCAGACCTGCCCGAAGAGCCCCGGGCAATTATTTATGGGGGGAGGAGGTCTCACAACATCTGAGCTGGGCCACCAAGGCTGGGGGGGGGGCGTGTCAAAAATACTCCCCCACCCCACAGAGTCCCCTGGGAGGCAGGGGAGGGGACGGCCCACCCGCCAGCCAAGGAGCTCTTCCTGCAGAAACCGCGAGAAGCGTTGCCGAAGAACTAGCTCCGGAGTCCCTTTCCCGGAAGGACTCCTATTTCTAGGTGAGCCTGCTGCGGAGGCAGGGGATGCATTCCGAATCCCGGTCTTCTGCTGTGCCATCAGCCTGGGGTGGCCGACTGTTCCCCCAGGAAGCCAAGTGGCCGGTGGGAGGCCAGCTGCCAGCTCAGCTGGGACACAGTGGGCAGGGGTCCCCCAAACCCGGACCTGGGCCATCCACCACCAGGGGCAGCCTCACCCTTCCAGCTTCTCAGGACTGAGATTCTGGCGGCGTCCGTGACCCTCACCCTCACCCCCACTATCAGCTCCCTTGGCCAATCCTGTTGTTGAGGACTTCCGAACGCGCCCAGGGCGGTCCCTTCACCCCCAGTGCTCATCTGATCAGTATGAAGACCCCTTGCCGGTCTCCTGGCTCCCCCCGGCTCTGGGCTTCGGGGGAAACTGTCCCCAGCCCTGGTAGCCTTGATTCCACCGCAGCCACCCTGAGCGCCTCCTTGTGCTCCCCACCTGCCAAGAACATACCTCGGGGCCTTTGCACTCGCCATCCCCTCTTCCAGAACATTCCTCCCCCAACCATCTACACAGCCCTGCTGTTTTAAGCCTGTGCAAATGCCACTGGAATGAAGCCTTCCCCGAGTGCTTGTATCTAAAAACTGCACCCTCCACCCCAACCCACCAGCGACGCTGGCACTCCCCACCTCCTTCCAGGCTCCATTTTTCTCCCAAACCCTCACCGCCTAAGAATTAACACAATTTTCCCGTGTCTTTGGTTCGTCGTGGACACAGAACCAAAACTACCTCTACTGTCACCCATGCTGCACAGCAGGGTGGCCATGGGGGCCCCCTGCCAGGCGGCTTGGGGGCTGGGATGAGGTACACGCCCTCCGAGCCCCAAGCACACCCAAAGGTCTCAGCCTCAATGCCTCTCCGGGACTAAAGGGAGAACCCCTGCCCCAAGGTCCTCGGGGAGCTGCAATCCCAGGAGGAGCCAGTGGACCAGGGACTCAGACCCCGGGCTCAATCCAAGACCCCGACAGAGGGCCTGGCACACGCAGGCGGCTGCCAGGCAGCCTTGCAAACTGTCACCAGGGAAGAGTATTTAATGACCTCAGCAGGTGCTCACCACATACTGGGGCGGGGTGGGGGGGGTGTTTTGACAAACCAACAGTCAGGACACACCACACATTCGAGGTTGCACACGCAGACAGAAGGCAGCAGCGGCAAGGACAAGAGCGTGACTTCTTCGCTGTTAACCAGTGTTTTCTATGATGAACACGTATTTTTACAAAAGTTTAAATAGAAAGAAAAGGAGATTTTAAGAATTCGATTGGGGGACTTCTGGTGGCGCAGTGGTTAAGATTCCGTGTTCCCAATGCAGGGGGCCTGGGTTCAATCCCTGGTCAGGGAACTAGATTCCACATACATGCTGCAACTAAGAGTGCGCATGCTGCAACTCAGGAGCCCCTGCCTGCCGCAACTGAGACCCGGCGCAACCAAATCAATAAATAAATAATAAAATTTTTTTAAAATTTAAAAAAATAAGAGAATTTGATCAGCTGGGACTTCCTCCACTGGCCTGAAGCCCTTCGGCGGGCAGCCCCTGCCCCTGGGCCCCCGAGGCCCCCTGCTCCAGGCTGAGGCCTGGCCCCAGTGGTGATGGCGGGGGCGTCCTGGAGGAGGCGGGAAAACAGGTCCCCCAGGCTGGGCGCAGGGGCCTCACAACAGCAAGGGGTGGGCGGGTACAAGCCCCAACTAAGGGCTCTGGGTTCGAATCCCAGCTCCTCCATTCACGGGGCGAGGAACCTGGACTTCCTGCTCGTGGGGTTACGGGAGGAACAAGCACTGAAGGAATGACTCAAAGTCTTTCTCACTGCAGCCTTCAGGCTGCTCCTCATCTCCAAGCCTTTGCTCACCTACCCCCACCTCACTCTGTCCTCTGGATGCAGTGGGGAACAAGCCAGTCCCAGGCGATCAACAATGCCAGGGTTGGGAGCAAGGCCCCGGAGGAGGAGAGAGTGGTAAGGAGAGAGGGATGAGCTGTAGATCAGGCGATGGGGCAGGGAGGGCCATGGGGGTGTCTGGGGAAGAGTGTGACAGACAGAAGGAACAGCACATGCAAAGGCCCTGGGGCAGGACCAAGCCTGGAGTGCTGGAGGAGGCTGGAGCAGAGTGAGTGAGGGTGAGGGTTAGGGTTAGGGTTAGGCCAGGTGAGAGAGAGGAGGTGAGGGGAGGGAGGAGGAACGTGACCAGCCTGCTATTCTAAAAGCTTCCCCTGGGGACTTCCCTGGTGGTCCAATGGCTAAGACTCCACGCTCGCAACGCAGGGGGTCCGAGTTTGATCCCTGTTCAGGGAACTAGATCCCACATGCCACAACTAAGAGCCCACATGCCACAACTAAGACCCAACACAGCCAAATAAAAAATTAAATACTGAAAAAAAAGTAATCATCTTAAAAAAAATAATAAAAAATTTAAAAAATTAAGAAAAATAAAAGCTTCCTCTGGCTGCTGGAGGTAAAGTGTGTGGGGAAGACACCAGAAAGGAGGTTGGGCAGATTAAAGCCAGGGGCGGGCAGAAAGTCAGGGGGATCACAGCAGGCGGAGGTGAGCCACCTCTGGCAGGACTTGGGGTGGGCTGGAGGCCTTGCCTGGGACAACCTACCCGCCCACCTGAGGGCCCCCTCACAGGTAATGCTGGGTGCTCCCCAAGGCACCCACCTGCTGCAGAGCTGACGGAGCCCCTCCCACCACCACGGGCAGGGGAGGCCCAGCCAGCCCAGTGGGTCAGGCCACCTGCCCCTGATGCCACAGACAGCCCATGGGCCTGGTGGGTACCACACTGGGCTGTGGGGCGGCAGGCAGGCCTGCCTCAGGGGTATTAGCCACCTCAGAAAGGACGCGAAAGAACAAGACCTGGGAAGCCCTCAGGACAGCCCAGTTGGTCCCCACCGTTCCCCGTGCCCCACCGTTCCCCGTGCCCCACCGTTCCCCGTGCCCCACCGATCTTGGTTTTTCTGGCCTCTGCCACCCACGTCCAGGCCACTCTCCCTTCCCCAGCCTGCGGCACACCACACTCTGGTCACAATGGCCTCCATTCATGAGCTCTCTCACCACCGGGCCTCTGCCTGGAACACGCTCACCCACCCACCCCCTTTGTCTGGCTTAATTGCTACTTATCCCTTGGGTCTGGATGGGATTGTGACCTCCTCCAGGAAGGCTTCCTGACTGCCACCTCCCCACAAATGCACAATAAGGGGCTCCTGGTACTGACAGTGCCCTCCCCCCACCCCCGCCCCTGGGGAACCCTGCACTCCCTGACCAGAGCATTCCTCGCCCGTCACCGTTTAATCACCTCTAGGGCACCTTCCTGGCAAAACTCGCCAGGTCAGGGACCCCACTACCTTGCTTGGGCAATACCAGCCAAAGGGCTCGGAGCCTGAATGAGGGACGTATTGATACACTGGCCCTGCCCAGTGGGGACAGGGCTAGACCAGTGGCTCTCCACCAGAGTCAGCGCCGACCACGTCCTGGGGCATGAGGAGAACTGGGGGGCAGCCTGCTCACCCTGCTGGGCCATGGGAGTGGTCCCAGCCCACAAGGCGCTGGCCACAGGATGCCGGGAGCCTCGAGGAGCAGCGGTGGGCCAGGTCGCGTTTCCTTCCTTCTGCCCGTGGCAAGTCTCATGATGGTACCTCGTCTCCCCCACGCTCCCTGGCCCTGAGGTCTGGGCCTCCCAGAGCGGACACTCAGCCTCTGCCTGCTGACACCCCAAGTGGCCAGGCTTAGGGGACCCTCCGGCCATAAGAGGGTTGAGCCCCAAGCAGCAGTGTTGGACCTGAGACTGCATTCCCAGTCCCTCTGAGTTCTGCTGTGGGTGAGCAGCGAGCGCCTCTGCCCCCAGGGTGCCTGGCCCAGATGGCTGGGCTCCCTGTCCTGAGAAGAGGTCTGAGGTCCAGAACCTTCGTGTGGTTCAGAACCAGGGCTTTCCCACAGGGAAGCAAAGTGCCAATGGCGCGGGGAGGGGGTCAGAGGAGGGAAGATGGCTGAGCACGCGGCCCCGGAGTCCCTTCCCTCAGGAGGCCGTGTGACCTTGGGCTAGTCTCCTGACCTTTCTGGGTGCCAACCCCCAGTCCCCGCTGGAGTGGATCATCTTTCTCCTAAGGTCCTTCCAGCTCCCAGTCTGTGGCTCTATTATTCCCCTTCCCTCCCCCAACCAGAACATTCCCCTCCACGTGATTTATGTCTCCTGTCTGCCTGGCGCGGTCTCCATCCCGGAGCCTGCCGGCGGCTCTTCCGGGGAAATAGGACCAGACTGTTTGGGCCTCGTTTTGGTTGGCAGGTCATGACCAGGGGTGAGGGGTAAGGGGAAGCTGGCTAGAGCCTCCTGAGGTGGCTCCTGGGCAATGCCAGTGCTGCAGAACTCCCCGTGGGGAGGCGCCCAGGGTGAGGGGTAGGCGGACAGAACTGCTGGTGCTGGAACAGCAGGGACCAGATGGCTTCAGGGCCACCATCAGTGCTCGATGAGGCCTCCCCCAGGAACCCGGGCAGCCCCTGGGGAGTCCCTGAGGAGAGGGGAGTCTCGGGAAAAGGGTACATCTTGGGAGAGGGGCAGGGGAGTGGGTGGGAGCAAAGGCAGGGTGGGGTCGGCCTCTTTGTTCTGAGCCGAGAGCAGAGTGATTCCTGGTGTAGACAGGGGAGCAGACTCTCCCGGAGATCAGGTGACTGGGGTCCCTGGGGGCTCAGGGCAAAGTGATGCATTGTGGGGCGGGAATGGTTGCATGTTCGCGGGCAGGAAGGAAGCCCATGGTCTGGGCAGGGGAGGGAGACTGCCGGCCCTGAGTTCAAAGTCACCTCCAGTCCCAGGCCCCCGCCCAGCGCCAAGCCCGCCTTGCAGCCTCCCAAGCCCGCCTTGCAGCCTCCCTGTAAAAACCCAGCCTCCCTGATATAAAGATCGTGCTGGAGTCCTTAGGAAGGAATCTGAATCTTCAGCTCGACCTCCAGAACCAGCCAGCCAGCCAGGCCTGAGACTCCAAAGCCTGCGGGGTGGGGGTGGGGGGTGGGGGAATGGGTCCTGGCATCTAGCGAGAGGTTGCGGGGAGCAGAGACAGGGAAGGTCATCCTGGAGAAACTCAGGAAGGGGCCCTGGGTCCCCAGTGCTGCCATGTCACCCCCACGATAGGTGCTGGTGAGCCAACCTGCCCCCCACCTGGGGGCTGGCGAGAAACCCCTCCTGACTCCAGAGAGAAGGCAGGGGAGGGAGGAGCCCCGGGCCAGAGTGCGGGGCCTCAGACCCCAGGGCCAGGAGCACCTGAAGCACTTTCCTCCACCTCCTACAGCCTCACCTGGAGCCACAGGCCCTCTGAGAGAGCCGCCGTCCCTCCCCCTCCCCCCACCCAGGGCAGGATGGAGGGGGCTGGCAGGCGGGGCTGGAGCTAAAGCCTGTGTGCAGACAAGGGCCCCCTGGCCGAGCAAGGCAGGCCGCTGGGTCAGCAGGGTTGGGAGGGACTGAGCCGCGTGGCCAAGGGCACGGCGGGTGGGGGCGTGGAGGGACCGTGACCTCGGCCACAGCACACAGGGACCGACTCACGACCAGGGCCCACTGTGACGGACGGCAGGACCCACAGCGTGGGTAGGCTGGGGGCACCCCGAGGCTCCGAACAAGGGGTGCTAGAAGGGAACCTCCACAAGGGTGGGGGGCTCTGTCTGCTCCCTGCTGCACCCCCTGATGGGTGCCCACCCAGCAGGTGCTCAGGTATATGCTGTGTGACTGGGTGGGTGATGAGTGGCAGGAGGGGTCTCCAGGAACACTCAGGCACCTGGTAAAACCTGAGGGGTGACAAGAGCCCCATCGTATTCCACTCGCTCTCTGGAGCCCTGGAGGCCCAGGAAGCTGTGGCTGGTTGGTGTCCTGGTCCCAGAGCTCAGGGCAGCATCTGAGGCTGAGTCCAGGCTGACACCCACTCCCAGCCCTGTCATCAGGCTGTCCGGAGTGGGGGGATGGGGGGTGCTGCTACAGGCCTGATACACAGCAGGCCTGTCCCTCAGTCAACGTAAGGACAGAGAAAAGAGGACGAGGTTCCCCGGCATCATCTCTCCATCCGCGCTGCACCCCACCTCTCAGAGGCACACCTGACCATGTCCTCACGGGCCGGCCCGTGTTGACAGGCCTGAACCCGCTGACCGAGGTCACTCCCGCAGGCTGCCTACTAGGAAACAGCCTTCCGCGGGGGGGCGGGAGGGAAGGTCGAACCTCCAGTCCCTTCGCCACCAGGAGTAAGACCACAGAAGCCAGCCTTGCAGGTGGCCCCCAGTGCCCCCGCCTCCTGGTGGTCCAGCATGGTGGAGCCCTCGCCCACGGTGCACCAGAGTTGGTTCCTCTGACCAGTGGAATGTGGCAAAAGTGAAAATATGCCACTTCCAAGCTGAGGCTGTGAGAGAGCCCTCAGCTTCCAGTGGGGTCATGCACTCACACAGGTGCACACGTTTTGTCTCTCCCTCTGTCCACCACAGCCCCCCCGCCCCGATCATGGTTCCGGGGGAAGCGAGCCACCACACCATGCTGGGAGGATGCTCAATCAGCCCCCAGAGGCCCAGGCGGCAAGAACTGGGGTTTCCAGCCAGCAGCTGGCAACCACGTGAGTAAGCGCCCCGCCCCTAGCCCCAGTCGAGCCTACTGATTAGGCAGCCCCCAGCTGACAGGTGGACTGTGACCCCCCTGAGCGACCCCAAGCCAGAACCACCCAGCCAGGCCGCTCCCAAGTTCTGACCTTCAGAAACTGAGGTGTCGGCTGTTTCAAGCCACTGGAATTTTGGGTAACTTGTTACATGGCAACAAGTCACTAATTCAAGGACCCCAAGGTGGCCCCTGTGCTTCCTGGGAGGGACAAGCCCCCCTCAGCCCCTCGGCCCTTGCTGCTCCCCAGAAAATGCTCTGGGTTGGCTGCTTGGCTGGCCTTGGGCGCTGGGAGAACTCAGAAGGTGGGGCCGCCCCCAGGGGCGGCGGGGACTCACCCAGCTCGGTGGGCTTCAGCAATTCATCCAACATGTTAAAGAAGGGCAACTTCACCAGGCGCACTTCTGGCTTGAGGGTCTTGGCAGGCAACCGTCCGAGTCCGTTTAAGTACTTCCCGTAGAGCACGGGGTAGTCAATGTTGGGGCCCGTGAGGGGAGTCCTGGGCACCGAGCTGGCCCGCTCGTAGGTGGAGTGCATGGTCAGGGGGTCCAAGGGCCGGTGGGGCTGTGGCACGGGCTCCGAGCTTTTCTTGGCGTAACGTGTCTCGTAGAGCTCCTTGATCTTCTTGAACAGCTCGGGGCTACAGTCAAACTGGACCAGCTGGAGGGCCCGGGTGACAAGTTCGTGTTTAAGTCCGCTCTTACTCCGGCCGACAAAACCCAGGAGCATCTGAAGATCAGAGACTCGGAAACTCATCACCATGTTCTGGGGAAGAGCAACCACAAACACACAGGTTCAGAGGGACACGCTGCCAGGGTGAGGGACTGCCTGGGCCAGCTGGGGGGAAAGTGAAGTGATACCCTGCTAGCAGCTGGCTGGCCCGGGGCCCCCAGGAGGAGGAGGCGGCAACTTCTGCCCCAGTCCCACCGGCCCGGGCTTGGTCCCACCTCCACGCCTGTGCTCAGGCTGCCGCCTCCCCCTCCCCTGAGAGGCCCCCTCCCCGCTCAGCCCTGCTCCCCTCCTCCCCCTCCAACCTTCCTCAGCATCACCAACGCAGCAAAAGCTCCTCTGACTGACCCCTCCCCACCAACTGCTTCTATTTTAGGTCCTCTTTTCCCATCTTCAAGCCTGAAAGCATCCCCAGGGCAGGAACTGGGAATCTTGCTTCTCCATAAACAGCCTCAGCTGCTCTCCAGCCGAGAACTCTGATGGCCTCTCTGACCCTAGGCCTCTTCGTCAGGGAGGACGGCGGGTCCACCTCATCGGGATGTGGGAAGGACCAGATGAGGCGATGCACGTAAAGCAGAGTGAGCGCTCAACCAACGTCGGCCACAAACACATTCTCCCTTTGGTCTGGGGCATGGTAGCCACCGCTTGCTTAGTACTGAGTCACCTGCCGGGGACTGAGCTGCGCGTGTGATTATGCACTTAACTCTGATCCTTCAAACACCCCTACCAGGTTGGGGTGAGCTCCAGTTACAGACAAGATCCAAACCCGACTCTGAAGCCAGGGTGGCTCCTCTCTACCAGGCTGCCCCAGCACCGACTTATTTCAGCTGAGCACTGCCGAGGCCGTCAAAGCGTCTGCTGGTCCCCCCCGCAGGCTTCCTCCCCTTGGCGCTGTGGACACTGGGGCCGTCCCGGGCATGGTGGGGTGTGAAGCAGCATCCCTAGCCCCGCGCACTCGATGCCAGAGCTCCCCCAAATCCCAGTCGTGACAACCACAAATGTCCCACAGACATCACCAAATGTCCCCTGGGGGGTAGGATCAGCCCCAACAGAGGAGCGCGGAGATCCAGCAGCCACAGAGGCTATGAACTGACCCGTGGCAAAGTGATGACTGGCCATTATTACCTGGCAGGGCCCCTCCAACGAAATCAGACCAAATACAAGAGAGCAGTGGAGCCCAGTGTTTCCTGTGGGACTGGCCGGCAGTGGCCTGCCCTCCGTGACCCTCTGGGCTCCCCGATAAGCTACATAAGCAAAGTATCCTGGAGGGATGGGCCAGAGGGGTATGGGGGCCACCCATGCCAAGTCCTGAAGCTGACCTGTGATGAGTGAAACGTGGTGGGAAAAAGATACTTCCGGGGGGGGATGGAGAAAGAGAAAGTACAAGCGATGACAGTGGACATGGAAAGCTGGCGAGCCTGGGGCAGGACAGCACCCAAAGAAACCAATAAATCACTTAAACTCAACTAGAAAAAGTCTGATGGTCAGAGGTGGGCGGGACCCCTGCCAGGCTGGTTACGTGCCAGAAGGCGCTGCTGTTTTCGGGCTGTCAAAGAGTGAGCTGTGGAATCTGATGGTGGCTCCAGGACTCAGGAGCCCTAGGTTCAAGCCCAGACCCTGCCCTAGGTTCCCAGATGACCCTGGGTCCGCTGTCAGGCTTCTCTGCACTTCGGACAAGGTGGGAACTCTAACGTTCTTTCCAGCTGTACAGCGCCAGGCTCTGCTGATGGCAGAGAGGTCTGCCGGGCCCAACACGACACAGACAAAGGTGCGGGGAGGCCCCGTCCTGCCTGCAAAGCCTCGAGGGGGAGGCTTTTCCTGCTGCAGGGTCTTTCTCCTACTCCTGCACTGCAGACGGGGAGCGCCCACCAATGCCAAGCACAAGGGCCTTCATGGTCACTAATCTCACAAGGACTGGTGCCCATTACACAGGTGAGAAAACTGAGGCTCTGAGAAGGCAAGCAGCTGGCCCAAGGCCTCCCCGTGCATCCGCGGCAGGGCTGGCAGTATTTGGACTCGGGGCCATCGGGCTCCTGAGGCTGCTTACTTCCACTCACACCCAGCTGCCTGGGAGCCCCTCACTCCCCAGCACACCCACTGCTTGGGGGCCTAGCAGTCTGCTGGCTCTCCGAGAGTCTGAACACTTTTGAAAACAAAGAGGCTTTGCCTCCCTCGGCCTGACTTCCTACCTTGAACAGAGAAGAAAGGCTTGCAGACAAGATGTTTCTTCTGGAAGAGCCCCAAGGCGCTCCAGGGGAGAGGCAATGTCATATGGAAGCTGACCGCCCACCATGGAGCCAAAGGCAGGTGGGCCTGGCCTTTTGGAGTCTGACCACAGCACATCTTCCTGCCCCTGGGAGCCCCTGCCCCTACCTACCCCTTCCACCAGGTTGGGGCCATCCGGAGCCGCCTCATGCACGCGCATCCCGGGGCACACCCCTCGAGCTGCCATATGTTCATGACTCGGATTTCTCAGCAGCTGCCACCACCGAGGAGCCTGCCCTTGACACTGGGAGGGAGGGGGCGCCGCACAAGCAGGGTGCAAACGTTCAGGAAGAAGCCCCAAGTGCTGCGCAGACCACTTCCTGCCGTGGCTTCATCCTGACCCGCCTGCCCCTCAGATCTGTGTTTATAAACAGCGCCAGGCCCCAACGGCTTCCAGAGCCTCAACTCTGGGCTCCTTCGGAGCCGTGTGGAGAAACAGCAGCTGCGCTGAACTTAACAGGGGTGCCTCTCTCCAGGAACTAAGAGCTCTGTGCAGAATGCTACACACCCTCTCAGGGAGTTCCCAGACCACTCCCCCCCCACACCCCCAAGCCCCTCTCAGGGGCCTCAGGTTAAGAGTCTCAGATTTCCAAGCTTATCAACAAGCCCCTCACTCTCCCCTCAGACCAGCCCATTCTGCACCCCAAAAGACAAAGTCTCCGGCTCGCGCTACAAAAGGCTGGGAAAGCGCCTAAAAGAGGGGGACATTTCAATGACATGTAGGCACTCCACAGTGACAGCAAGGGACTGAAGGAGAAAGAAGGCTCCCTAGGATGGGAGCAGGCTGGGCTCACGAGGCTCGTGTTTTAGAGCACTTGAAAAAGGGTCAACTTGATCTAATTGGGGAGGGGGGCCCCAGCCACTGGAGGGTCAAGTAGAGTTCATCAGATCATATTTCAAGGCCCTGGATGATATAAGAGTTCAGATCCTACTCTCTGGCTGGAGTGGGGGCAGGCGCCCAGAGCCACAGCCCCACAGCGGCCCGAGGAGGTTAAATTTCAGGGCTCCAGGGGACTTCAGGCCGCAGGTTGCTGCCTTGGGCTGGCAGAGTTCAGACCTCTGCATCTCTAGGGCAAGTCTCAATTTCTCAAAACTCCGGAGAGGAGCAGCCATGTGTGTGATGCAGGTATACGGAGCGGGCACTCAGGGGTGAATGGAGACTAATACCCTATAATCACAGAACCTTGAGGGCTGCATTTCAGATCCCAGTGGGAAGGGAAGGGAGATGTAAGGAGAGGGAGGAGCAAGAGAAAGAAAACATTTACAGGTCAGGACCCTGGGGAGGGGAGAGCAGCAGGGGGAGGGGGCGGTGCCTCGGTCCTGCAAGGTCCGGTCCCCCACCTCCCTGGGATCAGCGGCCTTGAGTAAACTTCTCCGGGAAGAACCCTAGCCTAGTCAGGGGCAAGGGTTCTGGAGCCTCACCTCGGGGAGGCATCTGGGGGAAGATACATCCCCAGGAGAGGGATGCTCCCAGCTTAGTCCCAAGAGGGTTAAAAGGGGCCCCAAGCTTGGAGAAGAGGTGGCATCTATGGGATGTGGAATGTGGACCCCAAACAGGAATACGGGGGAGAAAGACTAGAAACTAACCACCAGCGTTCCCCAGCGCCAGGAGCCCCCAGCTGTCCCGTCACGTGATCGCCCTCCTAACTACCCTACCCTGCAACCAGCCAGGGACTCTCCAAGGATCGACGTAAGAGACCGGCAAAAAGAGAAGGGTGCCTCAGATGCCAGAGCTGGGATGCATAAACAGATCTAAAGCAGGGGTTCTGGGGGCTGTGTGGGAAGGGAGTGTGATCTGAGCAGTAGACTCACGATGGGGTAGAGTATAAGGGAAGCAGACAAGGTTTGGAAATGGAGTCTGATCCTGCGAGTGTGGAGTCCAGAGACCCCAGGAACAGAGTCCAAAGCAGCACAGATGCTGTCCTGAGGGTAGAGAGGGAGGAGGAAGGCAGAGCCCAAGACCCAAGACTGAGAGGAGAGAGTTATTAGGAAGGCACCGACACAGGGGCCAGGGCTCCATCCCATTGGGGAGGGCAAGCTCAGTTATCGCCGCGCGCACTCCGGGGTGAAGAGGGTGTCGGGAGGGGGGCGGGGCTCTGGGACCAGAGCGGGAGCTGAATATTGGCTCCAAACCCCAGCCTAGGGTAGAGACCCCAAGAGACACAGTGTTTGGGGGCGGTTCAGGACCCCAGCTCATCACCCCGGATGGTGGAAACGGTGGCAGAAAAGTCAGGGGACCCTTCTGAGCAGGAGTCGCCAACCCCAGCCTGGTCAGCTAGGCGAGGAGGCTGAGACCCAGATGCCAGCCTACTGTACCATGGGGGGCGGGGAAGGCGCAGACACTCCCCCAGGCCAAAGAGCGCCGAACTCGAGGAGGGAACGAGCAGTCCAGCCAGTCATGCTGTCCGGGGGGACCGTGCCTCAAACTGGGAGGCGCGGCCCTGTGCCCGTGCTTAGGGAGATCCAGACCCCAACCGCTTGAGCTGGAGGGAGGAGAACCCAACCTCCCACCTGGGGGCCGAACCCCTGGCGCGAAAACTGGGGTGAGGTTTGGGGGGCCCCGCCCCCGGCCTCCCCGCGCCCCGCCCGCAACCGGAGCCCCGGGGCCAGGGGCTGGCGAGGGAGCCGGACGCCGAGCCGCGGGCGGGCCGCACTGTGGGGCCCCGAGCGGAAGGCGCAGACCTCGGCCGGCCGCCCGGCCCCCGCCCCCCCGCCCGCCCTGGCCGGCGCTGCCGCCGCTCACTCACTTTGGCCTCCACCAGCTCCGCCGCCATCTTGGCCACCAGCGTCCCCCGCGCCGGGAGCCCCCAGCCGTCGCGTCACGTGATCACCCTCCACTCGCGGGCGGGGCCGCCGCCGCGGCCAATTAGCACCCGCGCGCCCTCCTCCTCGGGGCGCGCGCGACTGCGCACTGCGCAGGCGCGCGCGGCCACCGCCCGGGCCTCGGGCCAATCAGGGCGGCCCGACACCGCCCCCCCCACTCCGCTCGCGGCGACCACGCCCACCCCTGGCCGCGTCTGGCTTCTTAAAGTGGCACGAGCCCGGCACAGGTGGGGGTGGGTGCTGAGTCCTGTCTGGGGAGGGAGTAGACACCAAAGGCGACAACAATGCAGCCAGGTGCCGCGGCCCCCGGCGCGAGGCGGCCTCCAGGTGCGTGACTGGGCGCCCGGCGGCGTGGGGGGAGGAGACGGTTGGCCCGCGCAGCGGCCGCCAGTGCGTGCAGTGAGGCGCCTTGGAGCGCAGCGCGGGACAGCCTCGGCTGGCCGGGCGACCCGCGCGCTGTACATCCGGGTCCCAGCGCGGCCGAAGGAGCGCGGGCGCTACACCTCCTTGGTTGGCCCCCGGAGGAGAAATGCCGGACCCCCTGCCCAATTCCCGGGATGCCGGCGAACCGCCCCTCCCCACCCCGTCCCCCTAGTTCCGCCTCCCCACCCACAGTAAACCTTCGGAATCTGCACTAACCGGAAACTCCCCTGCTCAAGAGCTCTCCGTGGCTCCCCAGTGCCCGCGGGCCGCTGTACTCAAACTTTCGTGTGCCAAAACCTGGAAGCAAGAGGACAAAAACATATTTCAGGGCCCATCCCTTGAGATGATAAATCTCAGGGCAAGAATTAGGCGAAATTTAAAACAGCGCCCCAAATGACTCAGTTATCAAGATAAGTATGTTTGTGCGGTATTTTTTAAAATAAAATTAATGCAAAAAAATCTATGATGAAGAAAATACTAAAATTTAACTAAAGAAGGAATCCAGCTCTGCAATTGTACAGGGACCTCCCTCACCTCATCCAAACTCTGACTCTGCAGGGTTTTGTTTTACTTTTCCTACACTTTTTTTATTTTGAAAAGGGTGCAGAACTAGCACCCTTCACCCTTATGTACCCTTCCCCCAGCTTCCCCCAATGATATCTCACATTCCCACAGTGTGTTGTCAAAACCAGGAAATTGATGTTGGTACCATACAATCAACTCAGGTACAGATATTTGGATTTCACCGGTTTTGGGGGATTTTTTTTGTTTTTTTTTTTAATTTTTATTTTATTTATTTATTTTTTGGCTGTGTTGGGTCTTCGTTGCTGCACGCGAGCTTTCTCTAGTTGCTGCGAGCAAGGGCTGCTCTTCGTTGCGGTGCGCGGGCTTCTCATTGCGGTGGCTCCGCTTGTAGCGGAGCACGGGCTCTAGGCACGCGGTCTTCAGTAGTTGCGTCTCACGGGCTCTAGAGCGCAGGCTCAGTAGTTATGGGGCACGGGCTTAGTTGCTCCGCGGCATGTGGGATCATCCTGGACCAGGGCTCGAACCTGTGTCCCCTGCATTGGCAGGTGGATTCTTAACCACTGCGCCACCAGGGAAGCCTGATTTCACCGGTTTTTACATGCATGCTTTTGTTGCTGGTGGTGGTGGTCATGTATAGTTTTATGAACTTTGATCACTTACAGATTCTTGCAATCATCACGATTGGAACAGCTGAAGGTGTGATAATGGTGCTATGGCTATGTTATGGAAAGAGTATTTGTTAGATGAATGGATAAAGATGTGGTTTATACATACAATGGAGTATTACTCAGCTATAAAAAAAGAATGAAATAATGCCATTTGCAGCAACATGGTTGGATCTAGAGGTTATCACACTAAGTGAAGTAAGTCACAAAGAGAAAGGGAAATACCTATGATATCACTTATATGTGGAATCTAAAATATGATACAAATGAACTTATTTGCAAAACAAATAGATTCACAGACATAGAAACAAATTTATGGTTACCAAAGGGGAAAGGCACTGGTTGGGAGGGTGGGGAGGATAAATTAGGAGTTTGGGATGAACGGATACACACTACCATATGTAAAATAGATACAGAACCAGGTCCTGCTGTATAACACAGGGAACTATATTCAATATCCTATAATAAACCGTAATGGAAAATAATCTGAAAAAGAATATACGTATGTATATATCTGTAACTGAGTCACTTTGCTGTACACCAGAAATTAACACAACACTGTAAATCAACTATACTTCAGTACAAAATAAAATAAATAAATAAAATACAAGAGAAAAAAATAAAAAGAGTCTTTGTGAAGAATACATGAGGGCATATGTACAGAAGAAATGATATAGGATTTGCTTTAAACTAATGAGGAGGGAATTCCCTGGCAGTCCAGTGTTTAGGACTCTGCTTTCACTGCTGAGGGCCCGGGTCGGGGAACTAAGATCCCACAAGCCACAAGCTGTGTGGCCTGGCCAGGAAAAAAAAAAAAAAGAAAAAAAAGAATGAGGAGGGCATGGGGAAAGGTGGACGAAACAAAATGGACTGTAAGTTGTTTATCGTTGAGGCCAGGGATATGGACTTATGAGGGAGTCATGATATTCAAGTAGCTAAGGCTGCTGAGCTCTCACAGAACTGCCAGATCAAGCTCTTTCTGTGTGATCAGCATTCTTGTTGACCCCTGTTTTTTACCCAGGCTCAGACATGGGAAGCAACCTGCCCAGACATAGGCAGAGCCAGAATCTTTGTTTTTTAAGATTTATTTTATTATTTATTTATTTATTTAATTTATTTTTGGCTGCATCGAGTCTTAGATGCCGCATGGGTGATCTTTTGTTGAGGCATGCAGGATCTTTCGTTGTGGCACGCAGGCTCTTGGTTGTGGCATGCGGGTTTTATCTTCTCTAGTTGCCGTGCGGTGCGCAGGCTCCAGGGCGCTTGGGCTCTGTAGATTGCAGGACTTGGGCTCTAGTTGAGGCGTACTGGCTTAGTTGCCCCGCGGCATGTGGGATCTTAGTTCCCTAACCAGGGATCAAACCCACGTCCCCTGCATTGTAAGCCAGATTCCTTACCCCTGGACCACCAGGGAAGTCCCCCAGAGCCAGAATCTTAATCCAGGCCTGACCCTCTCCAAAGAGCAGAGTCAAGTGGTAAACTGCATCAGATTTTTCCATCAGATATTTCAGTAATAATTTCTCCAAATATCAAACACTTACTACATGCTAGACACTGTTTTGAATTAGAGGTGGGAAAACATTTTCTGTGAAGGTCCAGATAATAAATATTTTCAGCTTTGTGGGCTACAGCATCTGTAGCAACGGCTTAACTCAATGGGCATGGCTGTGTGCCAGTAAAACTTCATTTCTAAACACTGAATTTGAGTTTTATATAATTTTTACATGTTATGAAATATTATTCTTTGGTTCAAACACTGAAAAGAGAAAAAGAAACATTTTTAGCTCAAAGGCTGTACAGAAGCAGTTGTCTGGCTAGATTTGGCCCTTCCTTCCTTCCTCCCTCCCTTTCCTCTTTCCTTCCATCCTGCTTTTTAAAAAAAAAAATTTAATTCTGATAAAATACACATAACATAAAATTTATCATTTTAACCATTTTTAAGTGCACAGCTCAGTGGCGTTAAGTACATTCATAGTGTCTTGTGATCATCCCCACCATCCACCTCCAGAACTTTCTCATCTTCCCAAACTGAAACTCTGTCCCCAGGAAACACTGACTCCCCAGCCCCTCCCCCAGTCCCTGGCCCCAACCATCTACTTCCTGTCTCTGTGGATGTGACTCCTCTAGGGACCTCCTGTGAGTGGAATCAGACAGAATTTGTCCTTTTGTGTCTGGCTTATTTCACTGAGCATCATGTCCTCAAGGTTCATCCATGTTGTAGCAGGTGTCAGAATCTCCTTCCTTTTTAAGGCTCGGTAATGTTCCACTGTGTGGATGGACAATTTGTTTATCCATTCATCTGTCGATGGACACATGGGTTGTTTCCATCTTTTGGCTATTGTAAACAGTGCTGCTATGAATATGGGTGTACAAATAGATCTTTTTTTTTTTTTAAAGATTCTTTTTTTTAAGGATTTAAAAAAAATTAATTCATTTAATTTATTTTTGGCTGCGTTGGGTCTTCGTTGCTGTGCGCGGGCTTTCTCTAGTTGTGACGAGCGGGGGCTACTCTTTGTTGTAGCCAAATGAAGCCTGTTGAAGCGCAGGCTTCTCATTGCGGTGGCTTCTCTTGTTGCAGAGCACGGGCTCTAGGTGTGCGGGCTTCAGTAGTTGTGGCTCACGGGCTCTAGAGCGCAGGCTCAGTAGTTGTGGTGCACGGGCTTAGTTGCTCTGCAGCATGTGGGATCTTCCTGGACCAGGGCTTGAACCTGTGTCCCCTGCATTGGCAGGTGGATTTTTAACCACTGGACCACCAGGGAAACCCTACAAATAGCTCTTTGAGACCCACTTTCAACTCTCCTGGGTGTATACCCTGAAGTGGAATTGCTGGATCATATGGTAGTTCTACTTTTAATTTTTTGAGGAACCTCCATACTGTTTACCATTCCCACCAATCGAGCACAAGGGTTCCAGGTTCTCTACATCACTTGTTACTTGTTTTCTTTGTTTTTGTTTCTTTCTTTTTGTTTGTTAGTTTTTAATAATAGCCATCCTGATAGGTGTATGGTGGTATCTCATGGGGGTTTGATTTTAACTCCCTAAGGGTTAGTGATTAGGATTCTCAGTTTTTCATGTGCTTATTGCCCATTTGTATATATTCTGTGAAAAAATGTTTATTCAAGTCTTTTACCTACTTTTAAAAATCAGGGTTTGTTTTTGTGTTGCTGAGGTGTAAGAGTTCCTTCTATATTCTGGACATCAATCCCTCATCAGATATATGATTTGCAACTATTTTCTCCTATTCCCTAGGTTGTCTGACTCAATATTATTAAGATGTCAACACTACCCAAATTGATCTACAGATTCGATGCAATTCCTGTTAAAATCCCAACAACGTTTTCAGAGATAGAAATGTCCCTTCTAAAATTCATAGAGGGGACTGCTGGTGGCGCAGTGGTTAAGAATCCACCTCCAATGCAGGGGACTCGGGTTTGGTCCCTGGTCAGGGAACTAGATCCCCACATGCATGCCACAACTAAGAGTTCGCGTGCCACAACTAAGGAACCTGTGTGCTGCAACTAAGACTCGGCACAACCAAAAATAAATAAATAAAATTTAAAAAGTTAAAGAAAAAAATTAAGATTCATATGGAATCTCGGGGCTTTTGTGGCGGTCCAGCGGTTAGGACTCCGTGTTTCCACTGCAGGGAGCGCCGGTTCCATCCCTGGTTGGGGAACTAAGATCGTGAATGCCCTGCAGTGCAGCCAAAAAAAAAAAAAAAAATCATATGGAATCTCAAGGGATCCCACATCGCCATTACCATCCTGAAAAATAAGAATAAACTTAAGGACTCACATTCCCTGATTTCAAATTTTACCATAAAGCTACCTAAATAAAACAGTGTGATACTGGCATCCACACAGAAGCATAGACCAATGGAGTAGACTTGAGAGCAAATTTTATGTGTATGTTAACCACAGTTTTTTTTAAGTATAAAAAAAGAGGGAAAAAAAAAAAAAAAAAAGAGGGAATTGTCTGGAGGTCCAGTGGTTAGGACTCTGTGCTTTCACTGCCGAGGGCGTGGGTTCAATCGTTGGTCAGGGAACTAAGATCCCACAAGCCGCACAGCCAAAAAAAAGAAAGAAAGAAAAATAGAAAAAAAATTGTCTTTGGCAGCCTTTTCTTATCAGGGACAAAATGTTAGCTACAAAGCCCCAATCCCCTCTTCCCCAAACCCACTGCTTCCCAAATTGATATTTTTGATTGCTTTACCTGAGGCCTTTCTACCAGGTGATTAGTATTTTATTTTTCAAAAAATGAGGAGAAAGAGAAGCTGAGAATATTTAAAAGAGCCAGTGTGGAAAATGGCTGGGTTGACTGCCTTTCAGAAAAAGGAGGTCAATTAACCTTTGACCCACCAATTCCACTTTCCACGGAAATCACTGTAATCTGCTGATGGTAACAATACCAGCTAATACTTACTGTCAAGCCTCGTGTTTTTTGTTGTTGTTGTTGTTGTGTTTTCTTGGCCGCGCTGCAGGGCATGTAGGATCTTAGTTCCCCGACCAGGGTTTGATCCCTTGCATTGGAAGCATGGGTCTTAACCACTGGACTGCCAGAGGAGTCCCAAGCCTTGTTTTAAGCACTTAACATGTGCTACCATTTCATCCTCATGAAATAGGTACTATTGAAACCCCATGAAATGGGTACCATTATTAGGTCCAATTTACAGATGAGAAAACTGAGGTAACCAACCCCATGAAATAGGTACCATTATTAGGTCCAATTTACAGATGAGAAAACTGAGGTCTTGAGTGGTTACGTGACTTGCCAATGTCACCTAGGAAAACAAGTACATTGAAATTGCCCTTGAATATTCAGACCCAGGGAAGAGCTGAAGTCACAGCTCAAGTCTGAAGGCTGTCTCCTGGCAGAATTCCTGCTTAGTAAGATCAGTCTTTTTGTGCTAGTCAGGCCTTCAACTGATTGGATAAGGCCTACCCACATTAGGGAGGGGAATCTGCTTTACTTAATAGTCCACTGATTTAAAATATCAGTGTCATCTGAAAACACCTCACAGAAACAGCCAGAATAATGTTTGACCAAATACTGGGCGCCGTGGCTCAACCAAGCGGACACATAAAATTAACCAGCGGGACTTCCCTGGTGGTCCAGTGGTTAAGACTCCATGCTTCCACCACAGGGGGCACAGGTTAAATCCGTGGTTGGGGAACTAAGATCCCACATGCCATGCGACACGGCCAAAAAAAAAAAAATTAAAATTAACCAAATTAAAATTAATTAACCCAGGGTAAGATAGGATTTGTATTTACAAAGATCCCCCTGGCAGCAGTGGAAAATGGCTGGTGGGGAATAATAGCAGAGGCAGGAGGCCAGGGAGGAGGCTGGTGCAGTCACCCAGGCAACTGATGATGGGGTCCTGGACCAGGGTGGGGGCCAGGGGGGATGGGGTGAAATGGACAGAGTCAACAGGTTTGTTTTATTTTATTTATTTAAATAAATAAAATTTATTTATTTAATAAATTTATTTATTTATTTTTGGCTGCGTTGGGTCTTCGTTGCTGCACGCAGGCTTTCTCTAGTTGTGGCGAGTGAGGGCTACTCTTTGTTGTGGTGTGCAGGCTTCTCATTGCGGTGGCTTCTCTTGTTGCAGAGCACGGGCTCTAGGGCGCGCGGGCTTCAGTAGTTGTGGCGCACAGGCTCAGTAGTTGTGGCGCACGGGCTTAGTTGCTCCGCACCATGTGGGATCTTCCTGGACCAGGGCTCGAACCCGTGTCTCCTGCATTGGCAGGCGGATTCTTAACTACTGCGCCACCAGGGAAGTCCACCGGGTTTGTTTTAAATGTACAACTTAATGAGTTTTAATATCACTGTGCTCTAATTGTAAAGCGTTTCTGTCACCCCAAAAAGAAATCCCGTCCCCATTAGCAGTCACTCCTCTGTCCCCTAGGCCCTGACAACCACTAACCCACTTTCTGTCTCTGTGGATTGGCCTGTTCTGGACATTTCATATAAATGGAATCACACACTATGTGGCTTTTTGTGTCTGGCTTCTCTCACTGAGTGTCGTGTATTCAGGGGTCATCCACGTTGTAGCATGTGTCAGTGCTTCACGCCTTTTTATGGCTTAATAATATTCCACTGTGTGAATGGACCACATTTTATTTTTCCATTCCTCAGCCCCCACCATCTTTCTCCTGGACCAGCACAATCCTCAAGGCCATGCCTCCCCCCTGCAGCCCCTCCCCCACCATGGTCTGTCCTCCCCACAGAAGCCACTAGAGAGCCTCCCGTCCCCGAGTACCTGAGTACCTGAGTCAGGTCCTGCCCCTCCTCTGCCCACAGCCCTCCAGCCCTAATGGGATCCTACTTCCCTCAGGGTAAAAGCCCAGATCTTCCCTGTGAACTATAAGGCCCCGCCCACCCCCCATCTTCACCTCCTTCCTCTCTCTCTCCTCTTCACTCACTCTGCTTCAGTCAACTCCTAGCTGTTCCTTCAATATGCCAAGCATGGTGCTGCCCCAGGGCCTTTGCCCAAGCTGTTTCTCCCACCTGGAATGCCCTTCCTCCAGACACCCACAATTGCCCCCTCCCTGATCTTCTTCAGGGCTCTGCTCGGATATCTCCTTATACATATTAAGTGTTTGCTGCCATCCGCCCCCAGTATGGCGTTCCCTAATGCTATTTCACTTCTCTCCATGGCACTTCTCACCATCTGACATATCACATATTTATTTACTGTCTTCCCTGCCATCTCTCACTAAACTATAAGCCCCCCAGGACAGGGATGCTTGTTCTGTGTCCCCAGAACCTCACTCAATGTCGGGAAGACAGGAGGTGCTCACTAAGTATGTGTTGGATGAATGAATACTATCTGCACTCGAAAAATTTAGACCATGTTGTAAATAATCAAATATAGGGTTTTTCTCAACCTTGGCACTGTGGACATTGTGGCCAGATCATTGTCTGGGGGGCCGTCCTGGGCACTGTGGGGTATGGAGCAGCCTCCCTGGCCCCCACCCACTTGATGCCAGGAGCCCCCCCTCCAGCTGTGATAATTACCAAGGTCCCCAGACATGGCCCAGCGTCCCCTGAGGGCAAAATCACTCCTGGGTGTGACCCTGTGCTGGAGGGTGAGGATTACCCGTTCCATTTTACAAATGAGGCTTACATCAGGCACAGGAGGTATCAGAGTTCTGCTCATTGGGGTTCTTCACTCATATGCTCCCCTATACCCTGGGGGACCACACATCCCAGGGGCCTGGGATAAGCCTGGTTTACAACCATCATTCTGGTGTAAATCAATTAGTGTCCCTTTTGCTTTCAGACCCGTCCTGATTTGCACTTTGGTGAATGCCTACATCCACTCAAGTTGGAATCAGGCACAGTGTATGACTCAGCATTCCCACTCCTGTGTATGTACCCAACAGAAATGCTGCCAGGACACGTGCTAGAATGTTCCATAGCCGCATTAGTCATAACTGGCCCAAGCTGGAAACAACCCAAATGCCCACCAACAGTGAAACGGATAAGTAAATTGTGCCAGGGTCTCAGAAAGAGAATGGAGCAGTGAGAACAGGCGAAGTTCAGTCATCCCCAACATGGGTAAACCCTCGTATGAATGTTGAGTGCAAGAAGCTGGATTGAAAAGAGACCATGCTGCTGTGACTTCCCTGGTGGTCCAGTGGTTAAGAATCCATCTTGCAATGCAGGGGACACGGGTTCGATCCCTGGTCGGGGGACTAAGATCCCACATGCCGCAGAGCGACTAAGCCCGTGCGCGGTAACTACTGAGCCCACACACCACAACTAGAGAGAAGCCCACATGCTGCAGTGAAAGATCCCGCATGCCGCAGCTAAGACCCAACGCAGCCAAAAAGTAAATAAAAATAAAAAAATAAGGAATAAGAGTTAAAAACAAAAAAAGGCCATGCTGCATGATTCAAGGTGTATGAAATTCAAAAATAGCCCTCCCCCCCCCCAGTTTGTGTTGTTGGAAGACAGGATGCTGGGTATCTTTGGGAGGTAGTGACTGGAAGAGACACAGGCGATTTCTGGGGTTTCTGAGAGCTGGTCATTCTGTATCTTGATTTTCATATTGGCTACTGGCATGTGTTTACTTTGTGAAAGGCATCAGATTTTATACGTTTGATTTATGCCATTTCTTATTTTGGTTAAACTTCAGTCACAGCTTCAGACTGAGAAAACAAACTTATGGTTACCAAAGGGGAAAGGGGGAGGGGAGGGATAAATTAGGAGTTTGGGATTAACAGTTACACAGTACTATATACGAAAGAGATGAACAATAAGGACCTATTGTAGAGCACAGGGAACTGTATGCAATATCTTATAATAACCTGTAGTGGAAAAGAATCTGAAAAAGAATACATACATACATATACATATATATATATATATATATATATATATATATATATATATATATACACACACACACACACACACATATATATGTGTAACTGAATCACTTTGCTGTACACCTGAAACAAACACATTGTAAATTAACTATACTTCAATTGAAAAAATTCAATCGCAACTTTGAAAATGTAAAGTGTTCTTATTTAGATGATGAATTATAGGGACACCCTTCTCCTAGAGCCGGGCAGGGTGGTGGGGTGGTCTCAAACTAAGGCCCAGGGGCCGTATCCCCCTCTACTGCCTGTTTGTATGCCCCAGTGAGCTGAGAATGGTTTTTACATTTAAAAAAAATTATTCATTTATTTTTTATTTATTTTTTTGGCTGCGTTGGGTCTTAATTGCTGCGCGCAGGCTTTCTCTAGTTGCAGCGAGCAGGGGTTACTCTTTGTTGCGGTGCGCGGGCTTCTCATTGCAGTGGCTTCTCTTGTTGCGGAGCACAGGCTCTAGGCGCGCAGGCTTCAGTAGTTGTGGCTCGCGGGCTCTAGAGCGCAGGCTCAGTAGTTGTGGCACATGGGCTTAGTTGCTCCGCGGCATGTGGGATCTTCCCGGAGCAGGGATCGAACCCTTGTCCCCTGCATTGGCAGGCAGGTTCTTAACCACTGCGCCACCAGGGAAGTCCCGGAGGGGAATCAAAAGAAGAATCATAGTTCATGTCACGTGAAAATTGTATGAAATTCAAATTTTAGAGCCCATAAATAAAGTTTTATTGGAGCACAGCTATGCGCATTTGAGTATATGTCATCTGTGGCTGCTTACTGCAGAGTTGTGTAGCTGTGATCGAAACCGTGTGGCCGGAAAAGCCAAAATGTTTTCTACTTGGCCCTTTTAGAAAAAATGAGCCAACATTTGTCTCAGTCATGCCTTGACTGGTCCATCTAAAGCAGCCCGCTCTGCTTTTTTTTTTTTTTTTTTTTTTTTCTGACGGTGCTGCGCGGCAAGCCGGATCTTAGTTCCCTGATCAGGGATCGAACCCGCACCCCCTGTAGTGGAAGCACGGAGTCTTAACCACTGGACCATCAGGGAAGTACCCCCTCTGCTCTTTTTACACTCAGAGTCACACTGTTTCTTCACTGTGCCTCCCACCTCAGGGTCTTTGTATCTGCTGCTCCCTCTCCCTGGAATGCCATCTCCACTTTTGGTCATCTTTCAGGTAACAGTTAAGGAATCACCTCCTCCAGGCAGCCCTCTGGGATCCCCCAGGCTAGATCATAGCCCTCCCTGTTCTATCCTCTCCTTTGCTCCTTCTCTCTCTCCTTCCTGGCACAATTTGAAAGCTTCCATTTGTGCAGATATTTGATTGACTATTTCCTTCACCAGAGGGTCAGCTCCTGGAAGGCAGGGATTCCTTTTTTCCTCGACAGGCTCCCAGGAAAACATTTGCTAGACCAATGAGTGCCGAGACTGGAGGGATGTGAGGAATTCCAAGCAAAAAGGTTGAGCTGGGCTGCAAAGCTGATGGGTGTGTTTGCAGGCGGGGAAGGGCAGGGCGGGTGGAAAGTCCCTCAGCCTGGAGGTCCCAGGGGCAGATTACAAAGAAATGCAAAACAATTTGCCTAGGGCTCTCAGTGAGTCCCTGTGGACCTGCTGGGAGCCCTCACAGGAGGCGGAGTCCGGAACAGACCCACCTGCACTTACCGTCTAAGAGTCTCAGTTTTAGCCTCTGTAAACTGGATCTGAACAGTGAGAACCTTCTGAAAGGGCCAGCAAATCCGTCTCCTCCGTGAGACCTCTGCACAGTTCAGTGATCTTAGGAACCAACACTGGACCACCCATTCCCACCATGCAGCCCCACCAGACCTCCCTAAACTCAGCTGTTCAACCATCCAGAGAAGCAGTACACCCCTTCCTAAGGCTATTCCAGAACATTCCATGCTACAGAACATCCCTAGGGCATGTAGTGGGACTACCTAACCCTGGGCTGTGTGCAGTTATCCTGGACCCTGAGAGAAAAAGAGAAATCAATAATAGTGGTCCTATCTTTCTTTTTTAAATTAATTAATTATTTTTGGCTGCTTTGGGTCCTTGTAGCTGCGCGTGGGCTTTCTCTAGTTGCCGCGAGGGTCCTTGTAGCTGCTCGTGGGCTTTCTCTAGTTGCCGCGAACGTGGTGCGTGGGCGTCTCATTGCAGTGGCTTCTCTTGTTACGGTGCATGGGCTCTAAGCGCGCAGGCTTAGTTGCTCCATGGCATGTGGGATCTTCCCGGACCAGGGCTCGAACCTGTGTCCCCTGCATTGGCAGGCAGATTCTTAACCACTGCGCCACCAGGGAAGTCCCTGGTCCTATCTTTCTTTAAAATTTGGATGCTTTGCTCATCATGGACTTTTTTTGCATTTATTTGAAGTTTAAAAAGTGATACTGGGCTTCCCTTTAACTTAATTGCTTCTTTCAAACCCTGTCTCTAAATAAAGTCACATTCTGAGGTACCGGGGGGTTAAGACTTTAATATGTATGTTTGGGGGAGGGGCACAATTTAGCCCATAACAGGAGCAAACTCTTCAACGGGGCTTAATGTATGCCAGGCACTGTGCTAGGTACTTTGTATTAACTTCTTTAAGTCTCACAAGAGCCCCATAATAGAATAGGTTCTGTTATTATTCAACATTTTACATGAAGAATCCTGAGGCTCAGAGAGATTATGTAGCTTGCCCAAGTTCACACAGGCAGTGAGGGCAGAATCTAAACTCATGATTTCTGGCTTCAGATCAACCAAATCTGCAATCCATCTAGGAAGTAGTAGTGGAGCAGAGTTGCTCCCTGACTAAACCATGTTTTTGTTTTTTTTTTTTAATTGTGGTAAAATATACATAACAAAATTGCCCTTTTTAATCATTTTTGAGTGTACAGTTAAGTGTATTAAGTACACTCACATTGTTGTGCAGCCATCCCCACCATCTATCTCCAGGACTTTTCCATTTTGCCAAATGGAAACTCTGTCCCCATTAAACACTGACTCCCCCTCCCCCAGACCCTGGCCTCCACCACTTTACTTTCTGTCCCTTGGATTTGACTCCTTTAGGGACCTTATATAGGTAGAATTATACAATATTTGTCCTTTTCTTTTGGCCACACCATGCAGCTTGTGGAATCTTAGTTCCCTGACCAGGGATGAAACCTGGGCCCTCAGTGGTGAAAGCGCAGAGTCCTAACCACTGGACCGCAAGGGAATTCTCCAATATTTGTGCTTCTGTGTCCAGCTTATTTCACTGAGCATACCATTTTATCCATGTTGTAGCCTGTGTCAGAATTTCCTTCCTTTTTGGAACGAAATTGGGTCATTTGTAGAGACGTGGATGGATCTAGAGACTGTCATACAGAGTGAAGTAAGTCAGAAAGAGAAAAACAAATATCGTATATTAACGCATATATGTGGAACCTAGAAAAATGGTACAGATGAACCGGTTTGCAGGGCAGAAATAGAGACACAGATGTAGAGAACAAACATATGGACACCAAGGGGGGAAAGTGGCGGGGGGGTGGTGGTGGTGGGATGAATTGGGAGATTGGGATTGACATATATACACTAATATGTATAAAATGGATAACTAATAAGAACCTGCTGTATAAAAAAATAAAATTCAAAAAAAAATAATAAAAGTGCCAAAAAAAAGAGAGAAGAATTTCCTTCCTTTTTAAGGCTAATATTCCAGCGTATGAATGGACCACTAAACCATGCCTTTTTAAGTCACTTGGTTCTGCCCTTATTAGCTGTGTGACCTTGGGGAAATCACTTAACTTCTCTGAGCCTCAGTTTGCTCCTGCATAAATAAGCCCACAGAAAGCCCAGGGTGTGGGGAGGATTACGTGAATTAATTGGTTTATTATTATTATATTTTAATATTTAGGCTGCACCGGGTCTTAGTTGCGGCCCATGGGATCTTCATTGCGACATGCAGGATCTTTAGTTGCAGCATGTGGACTCTTAGTTGCGGCATGCATGCGGGATCCGGCTCCACGACCAGGGATCGAACCTGGGCCCCCTGCATTGGGAGCACGGAGTCCAACCCACTGGGCCAGCAAGAAAGTCCCGTGAATTAATTGATTTAAAGGGTGGTGATGGGTATCCAATACGCGCTCAACGGCATCAAAAGACAGATGCAAGGGGCGTGCAATGGCGGCCTCTGGTCAGCAGGAGCCGCTGCCGGGACCTCCGTGTCCGCCCCGCGCCGCAGCAAGCGCACGCGCAGCAGAGCCTTCCTGCAGCGGTTGCTTTTTTTTGTGCTTCTTCCCCGCCCTTTACCCTCGCCTGTATTTATTACTGCACACCCTGAGCCTGCCTGTCTGCTTTTGCTCTGTGCTGAAGGCCTGCTCCTCCCCCAGGCTTCTGGGTCTGGGGATGGCGGTGGGGAGTTGTCCCCTGCCAACATCTGGCCCCATCCCTGCAGCTGTGGGGTGGAACACCTCTGCATGGAGGGTTACAGAGGGGAGGGAATGTCACATTTCCCCATTCCCCTTAAACTCTCCCCGGCTTCTTTAATTTACATTAAGTTAAAATTTCTCAATAAGCAATCTATTCACTTGGGAGCAAATTCAACCCTCTTAACGAGAAAACCTTTGCTTTTCATCTCTGAAATGTTCCAATTTGCAAGGAAGTGCTGTGAAGTGCCTAAGACGGAGCCCAGCACACAGTGAGTGCTGAGTTCACTTAAACATGTTTTAAAAATTAAGATAAATCATTTATTAAGAATGGGAAACTGGATATCCATCTGCTGAAATCGCGCCCCCCGAACGGCGCATGCGCTTGCCTTGTAAAATTAACGTGTCAGGAACACAGGCGCAGGTGTTAAAGATACGGGATTGAGCTCGGGCATTGACGTCTGCTGCCTGGCACTCTGCGGCTCCGATCCTCGGTCGTTCGGTAGATATTTCTGGAGCAGCTCCTTCCTGCCTCAGTTTCCCCCTGGGTTAAACGCGGGATAGTGATGGCAGTCTTCGATTAAACGAAATCAGGGCTGTGATAGCGCTTTACAAAGCAAAACGCGCAAAGCCTTTGCGGAGAGAAGAGTGCATAGGCTTATTTTAGAGTCCAGACCCGAACTTGCTTGGCTTTTTACAGACGCACATCTCCCCTTCTCCCAGCGCAGGGAAAGCACTGCAGTCCCCCTCTTTTTGACAGAGTGAATTTAGGGGAAGATTTACTGAAAGGGGTTTATTTACGCTAATGAGAATATCATTAATTGATGCAAGAAATACTTATGAGCGCCTACTGTGTACCAGGCATTGAGCTGGGCTCTTTACCAAGAATAAAAATACTGAATTGAATGCCAATTCGTTCTCTTGAGCCAAAGATCTGAAATACAGCTGTTTCTTAGGGTCATATAAGGACACAAATGCAAAATAGTCTTCCTGCGCCTCCCCCTGGAGAGAAAATGAAGTAGAAAATGCGATTGCGCATGTAGAAAAGCGCTTAGCCCCCGTGCTTGCGACAGGGCAAACCAGTACCTGAAATGTGTTTTATTAATAGTAATGATAGCTAATTAAAAATAGCTGACGTGTATTGAGAACTGTGTCAGGCACGGCGCTAATCCCTGTACATATATTTAGTGAATTTTACTCTCCCCCAGTGAGGTCGTACTGATGACCCCATTGCGCAGATAAGAAAACTGAAGAATAGAAAAATACGAGTATCTACTGTAAGAACACTTAAAGTGGTGGAGCTAATAAGGTGTTTTGTTCACTGCTATATCCACAACACCTATAGCAGTGCCTGGTATAGTAGACGCTCAATCTCTCTTTGTGGAATAAATGAGTGATTAATACCTGCCTTTAAAAAAGCTTTTTTTTTCTTGTAAATAGACAGGTAGTTGCAAAAACGGTACTGAGAGGTCCCTAGTACTCTTACCCCTGTACTGTCATCTTACATAACATCAAACCGAGGAAATTAACCTTGGTACAATCCACAGACCCTATTAATATTGTAATCTGCTTTTAATAGGAGTGCTTGGCACTTTGCAGACTGATATAGTTGCTACGATATGGTTAATATTCTCAGCTAAAACGGCTCTTCGCTTTTTGCACCTAAGTGTTGCATCCCGGAGGCGTGCACCCTGCACCGGGCGGACCACACCCCAAGGAAAATCCAAGTGTGGAACGCAGACCCTCTGTATTAGTGCAGCGGCGCCGACGCATAAGGGTTACCCTGTGGGAGGCCGTCCATGCGCCTGCGCGGGGCGTCGCTTCGCCCCCGCCCCAGAAGCGGGGTCAGATGATCCGCCCAACCGGCGTCGGCCTATAAAAGCTTGAGTGTTGACGTCAGCGTTCTCTTCCGCCGTCGTCGCCGCCATACTCGGCGCGGCTAGCTACACTCGGATCTGCCTGGGAGAATCCACCGCCATCCGCCACCATGGTGAGCAGCGCTGTTCAGCGGGTGGCCTGAATCGGCGGCGGGACCTCCGTAGGGCCGGCCCTACCAGGCCTGGAGAGCTGTGGCCTCCCTGACTGAGAGGAGACATGGCGGCGGCGGGGCCGGCGGGCCCGGGGCTGGGGAAGCGGCTGCCGCCATGTCTGCGCGCTGCACTGTTCGCCGAGCTCCGCTTCCGGGGGGCGCCGCCGCCTCCAGGACCCCGGGCCCGGCTGAAGCTGGGGCGGAGGCGGGGCGGGGGGTATGATGATGTGGCAGACGCTGTAATGGCGGGCGCCGCGGTGCGAGCGGGGAGAGGGGAGCCGCCTTATGTAACCCGTGGGCTTGGAGTTTGAGTTCGATTTTCTGTCGGGAGCCGGGGGCGGCAAGGAAATGGCAAAAGGAGAGAAGAGTAAGACCTTTAGAAGCGTCCTGTCTTCTGACGTTGTGTAATCTTGGTCCTTCCTGTACCTCCCAATTGTGAACACCTGATTCCAGAACCACGAGGTGGAGGCCCCTGCCTTTTAGGGCTGCGCAAACCTCCCACCCGACCGGGGGTGGCATATTTAAGAATCGGGGGCGGGGTGCGTGGCTCTGCGTGATTGACCCCCCGCCCCTGCACAGCGAGAGGTGACCTTGGATTTTAAAGAGGCCCTTTGGTTGTGGGAAGGCTGGGGGTATAACCAGTGGCAACACGGTGGGGGGAACTTAAGCTGGACCCCAGATACGCCGATATACTATAAAGGGAAACTGTTGTCACTCTTTGAGACTTAGTCCCCAGTACTCATTCTGGGTTGTGACAACCAGCGTCTGGCTTTTCAGGGACGGGGTGAATTGCACTTTTAAAGGAGTGTCAACAAAGAAAGGGGCATCTGGGTGGGAATTGAGGCAGCGCCAGGACCAGCTCCCTCTGGCCATGGCCTAGCATTCTGTATTGATCAAGGTCTCAGTGCCAAGCTTCATTCCTGGAGTGCCGGGCCATCCTGATCCTCCCCCCGCCCCCCGCTCAGGTGAACTTCACAGTAGACCAGATCCGGGCCATCATGGACAAGAAGGCCAACATCCGAAATATGTCCGTCATCGCCCACGTGGACCATGGCAAGTCCACTCTGACGGACTCCCTGGTGTGCAAGGCGGGTATCATCGCCTCCGCCCGGGCTGGGGAGACCCGCTTCACTGACACCCGGAAGGACGAGCAGGAGCGTTGCATCACCATCAAGTCGACGTGAGCAAGCCTTGGTGCCCTCTGGACAGGGAAGGGGGGGAGGTGCTTACTCTTGAGTCCTTGGGTGGTGGGTAGGGAAGGCAGACAGTAGCCAGCCCTTTCCTGACAGGTTTCTGGGGAGAGGAGCAGCTTGGGGCTGGGTTTTTGAACTGTGAGGGGCAATGGGGCTTAAGCTAGTGAGATGGGAACCTTTTGTCTCCTGTGGGGGAGGCACAGTGATGGGTGGTATTAAGGGGATTTGGAGAGGAGGGGGGCCGAGGCGCTCTTGGCATTGTCTGGAGAAATCTGGGTGGGTGCTGCTGGCATCCAAGGATACTGCTAAAGGTATTGCCTTGCCTGTGGTGGCCCCCTGTGAGTTTTCTGGCCCCAGATGTTAAGAGAGTGAGAAAACCCCCCTCCCCCACAAAAAAAAGAGGCTGTAACAACAGTTGTCGTCATCTGGTAACATCTCCTTGGCCATTGGCTCTCAGACTCGTTTTAGCTGGGGAGGGACGGGTGAAAGGTAGTCTTTGGGGTTTCTGGATCTTGCCTGATTGTGTAGTTGCTCTTTGAAATCAGGTGTGTTGAGCCTGAGAGGAACCAGGTGGACTGCTACCATTGCACCTGTACCAGGGAGGTGGTGGTTCCCGGCAGAGGGTGCCGCAGAGGTAAATGTCCCTGGATAGGATAGCTCTTGCGTGGGAAGTCTGCAGTTCATCTCTAGGGATGAGTAATGCTGGGGGAGGAGACAGGTTGCAGCATCTGTCTGGCTTTTTACTGGATTACAGCCTCACTTCAGAATCAAGAGCATCCACCCCGACTCCCATGGGCAGGAACCTGATGGACCACAGGGCTAGTGGGAGCAGGTTAGGAGCCAGGCTGAGGTGTGCCTCCATCTGGGTAATCTGTCCCAATCTCTCAGGGCCATTTCCCTCTTCTACGAGCTCTCAGAGAATGACTTGAACTTCATCAAGCAGAGCAAGGATGGCTCTGGCTTCCTCATCAACCTCATTGACTCTCCTGGGCACGTGGACTTCTCCTCAGAGGTGACAGCCGCCCTCCGTGTCACTGATGGTGCCTTGGTGGTGGTGGACTGCGTGTCGGGTAAGCAGCAGGCCTCCCCACGGATGGCGGGGACGCTGGGGCTGTCCCCTCTTTGGCTGACGGAGACGCCTCATCCCGTGCTGGTCCACAGGTGTATGCGTGCAGACAGAGACGGTGCTGCGCCAGGCCATTGCCGAGCGCATCAAGCCTGTGCTGATGATGAACAAGATGGACCGGGCGCTGCTTGAGCTGCAGCTGGAGCCCGAGGAGCTCTACCAGACCTTCCAGCGCATCGTGGAGAATGTCAACGTCATCATCTCCACCTACGGGGAGGGCGAGAGCGGCCCCATGGGCAACATCATGGTAGGATTGCCTGACTGCTGAAGTCGGGGTCCCTTGGCAGATCGCCGTCTCCTGCTGCGTTCCTAGTACCCCCTCCCGCTTCTCCCGCCGGGTGGGCAGCGTTCCTCATGCAGACTGGAAGGGTTGTGGTCTTCTCCTTGGGGGCTGCCCTTGGGAAACCACTGTTGTGAAGCCATGGCCTCCTGGGGGTTCTTGGGAGGTTGGAAGGTAAGGTTGCCAGGAACCTTGGAATGGCAAGAAGGCTGGACTTCGGTGGAGGCTGGGGGGTAGAGGCTCAGCCTGCTAACAGAGGGGCATGGGGCAGTGCTTGTGGCATCATCGCGCACCCCCTCGTGATGGGGGCAGAGCTGGGCACCCTGTACGTGATGACTAAAATTTCTTCACTTTGACCTGACGGCTGTTGAAGAAATCTAGTGTCTGAGGGCCGGGGTGCTTGGAGACTTCGTAGATGTGGCTTGTGTCCAACTGTCCCAACTCACAGCTTTCTCCTTCTCTCTCAGATCGACCCTGTTCTCGGTACTGTTGGCTTCGGGTCTGGTCTCCACGGCTGGGCCTTCACTCTGAAGCAGTTTGCGGAGATGTATGTGGCCAAGTTTGCCGCCAAGGGCGAGGGCCAGCTGGGGCCTGCCGAGCGGGCCAAGAAGGTGGAGGACATGATGAAGAAGCTGTGGGGAGACCGGTGAGTGCTGGAGACACAGCTCAAGTGTCTGTGGGGTCCTTCATACCCGCGTCCCCCCAGATTCCCCTAACTTGGGTTGAGCCTTCTCTGACAGGTACTTTGATCCAGCCAACGGCAAATTCAGCAAGTCAGCCAACAGCCCAGATGGCAAGAAGCTTCCGCGGACATTCTGCCAGCTCATCTTGGACCCCATCTTCAAGGTGAGCTGGCATGTGCTTGATAGGTAGGCGTCCCCAGGGCTGTCCTTGAGCTCCCTGAGAATCTGGTACCCAACCTGCTGCAGCCAGTAGCAAGATGCCGTGGGGCAAGACAGGGCCAGGCTGCAGAGGCAGCTTCTGGGACAGGATGAGGCAGCATGAGGTCAGAACGCCCTCAGGGTTCCACCCTGACCCCTGGGCTTCATCATCAGGGGGACCATCAGCCTCCCTGGTCGGGCAGCGGGTGAGATGAGGTAGGAGGGTCTGGGGTTTGCAAGCCTGTGAGTTTAGTTAGTGTATGCTCAATGTCTGAAAATAGAAACGGGTTTTTTTCTTTTAACAATCTGTCGAGAAGTGTCCCCGTGATTTGCTTAATCGGGTCAGGCCTTTGGTGGTAAGTGAGGATGGCCTTTAAAGCTCCAGAGCAGGAAGCAGGTAGCTTCAGGCTTCCAGTATGTTCCCAAACCCACTTTGTCATGTCTCCTGGGTGTCAGGTGTTTGATGCAATCATGAATTTCAAGAAAGAGGAGACGGCAAAACTAATTGAAAAACTAGACATCAAGTTGGACAGTGAAGATAAGGACAAAGAAGGCAAACCACTTCTGAAGGTGAGTGGAGCGGCCATCCTGTGAGTCCCCGTCCCAGCTTGAGGGCCATTTTCTCAGGTAATCACACAGCTGGCTGTGAGGGTCCCAGGGCTCCACGCTTGCCCAGGCTTACATTAGAAGTATCACCAGCAGGAGCGCTGTCACCAGCAGGGGTGGGTATGAGACATCAGGTGTTTTACACTGCTCTTCTAGATTCTTTCTCAAGTCATATTTTTTCTTTCTCTCTCAAATCCCCTCCTTCAGGCAGTGATGCGCCGCTGGCTACCTGCTGGGGATGCCCTGCTGCAGATGATTACCATCCACCTGCCCTCTCCTGTGACGGCCCAGAAGTACCGCTGTGAGCTCCTGTACGAGGGGCCCCCAGACGACGAGGCCGCCATGGGTACGTGGGGCGTGCCTGCACCCCGGGGTTAGAACGCTGGGCAGAGCTGCAGAATTCTGGAGAGCTGAGCTGCCAGGGAATCAGTTTCCCCTGTGGGGGGTTCCTTTCTCTCTCCTCAGGCATTAAAAGCTGTGACCCCAAAGGCCCTCTTATGATGTACATTTCCAAAATGGTGCCGACCTCTGACAAAGGTCGGTTCTATGCCTTCGGCCGGGTCTTCTCAGGGCTGGTGTCCACCGGCCTGAAGGTCAGGATCATGGGGCCCAACTACACGCCCGGGAAGAAGGAAGACCTATACCTGAAGCCAATCCAGAGGTGAGGTGCTCCATGAGGCAGAGGGTGCCCAGCAGCCTCCCTTCCGCCCTTCAAGCCAGTGAAGGGGGAAGGGGGAGGGTTATCGGAATGTAGGAGACTTGGCCAGGGGAGGCCCACCAGGAAATAGTGTCTCCTCCTCCCCACTAGGGATTCACAGTGAGACACAGCCCGGAGTCGGAAGCAGTTGGGCAGAAATTATGGGGGCAGCATACATTTTTAAAATACCCAGAGGGCAGGCTCTGACCCCAGAGATGTCATGTGGCGGGTGGCCACCCAGTCGCTGCTCCAGGTGTGGGTAGTGGGAAGACAGCCTCCATTCCTGCTAGTTCCTCAGGGCCCTGACTGTACTGCGACCTGTGAGTGCCGCCGGTTTCCCTGTGGCACGCATGTCTGGCCTGGGTCAGGGTGCAGAGTCCTGCACAGGGCACGTGTTAATGAGCAGGTGGCTCTGTCCTGGTGTGCAGGAGCCAGAACTGTCACTGAGACCTGGGTCGCAAGATAGATTCAGGGCTTGGCCCAGGGTGGGGTGGCACTGCCCCTCCAGACAGGAAGACAGCCGCAGGCTCCAAGACAAAGGAGGCTTGTCTTTGGTCGTTTGGGGATCTGTCACCCCAGTGCTGATGCATTGTGGCCTTTTGTGTCTCCCCCAGGACAATCCTGATGATGGGCCGCTACGTCGAGCCCATTGAGGACGTGCCTTGTGGCAACATTGTGGGCCTGGTGGGCGTGGACCAGTTCCTGGTGAAGACAGGCACCATCACCACCTTCGAGCATGCCCACAACATGCGGGTGATGAAGTTCAGCGTGAGCCCTGTCGTCAGGGTGGCTGTGGAGGCCAAGAACCCGGCCGACCTGCCCAAGCTGGTGGAAGGCCTGAAGCGGCTGGCCAAGTCGGACCCCATGGTGCAGGTGGGTGGGCCCCAGCCGGAGGCGACACCTGTGGCGGTGGTTTGTTGGCTTATGTGGTGTGGCTGAGCCGGAAAGATTCTGCTGGCTTCTCACACGAGTAGAGGTTCCATGTTGAGAAAACCAGCTGTGCTGGGTACACCTGTCCTGGCAGAGGTGCTGCCCTTAATTTAAATGGTGGTTTTCCACCCAGGAACCCGATCTCTTTCGTAGGCTGCTTGGGTCTTTACAGGCTGGTTGTGCACAGAGGGTCCTTTTAGAAGGTTAATGTTGAAAACGAGTAAAGAGGACCCTGCTATTTTCCCCCCAAAACCCCATTTTGGGAGTCTGCCTTTTCCAGCTGGAGGGAAGCTTGGAGCCCGCTTTCCACCTGTCCCTAGGATCCCTTGGGTTTCACGCATTTGTCCCGGGGTCTGTGCTCAGGCTGACACGTGGCCCTTTTCAGTGCATCATTGAGGAGTCCGGGGAGCACATTATCGCGGGTGCCGGGGAGCTGCACCTGGAGATCTGCCTCAAGGACCTGGAGGAGGACCACGCCTGCATTCCCATCAAGGTGAGGCCTGGCACTGCTCTGATGGCCGGAGGCCCACTGTCCCCAGGATGGAGGGGCCGGTGGAGAGCACGGACCTGGGTCCAGGCTGGGCTCTGAGGGGCCCATTGACTGGGGCACTCGGTTCTCCATCCTTCCATCCGTTACTGCCAGGTGATATGTGCTGATACCAGCGGCCTAGATGCGTTGGCAAGGCTGGAGTGTGAGTGGTCTGCTTCTTAACAAATTTTTAAAAAAACTCTTGGGAAGTGCAGACACTGAGGCTTACGTAGCCGGCCCCACGCCCAGCTGGTGCGTTCTGGTTTCCATTCTCTCCTTTTTTTTCCCCCACAGAACTGAGTGCAGATCTGTGTCTGTCCTCAGACCTGGATTTGGGTTTCTTTACGTGTGGTTCTCCTTGTTAAGCTTCTGTTTTTTCGTTTCTCTCTACCTATAGGAATGAAATTTTTTTTTTCAGGTATGGTGACAGCTTTTCCCCATTGTTTTCTACGTTAGAAAACTAATATACTGGGGTGTGGGGTTAGGCCTAGCACTTGTATCTTTTGAGATTTTTTTCCCAGTTAATACCGCATATGTGGAGTTTCACTAGCTCTCTTGGCAGTGGGCTTCCTCCTACAAGGGAGTAGCTGCACACCTCATGTTTACACAGAAGACGTGCATGGCTCTGTGCCGTCAGATCAAATGCGGTCTGCTTTCTGTGCCACTGCCACTGTTAAGTGGGTCTCGTTATTAGGAAGACCTTCTGTTAAGATGCCTCTCAGGTGTCTGGTTGCTGTGGCAGACCTGACCTGACCTGCGTGCTCCTTTTGCAGAAATCCGACCCAGTCGTCTCGTACCGAGAGACCGTCAGTGAGGAGTCTAACGTGCTCTGCCTGTCCAAGTCCCCCAACAAGCACAACAGGCTGTACATGAAGGCACGGCCCTTCCCCGACGGCCTGGCCGAGGACATCGACAAGGGCGAGGTGTCTTCCCGCCAGGAGCTCAAGCAGCGGGCCCGCTACCTAGCCGAGAAGTACGAGTGGGACGTGGCCGAGGCCCGCAAGATCTGGTGCTTTGGCCCTGATGGCACCGGCCCCAACATCCTCACTGACATCACCAAGGGCGTGCAGTACCTCAACGAGATCAAGGACAGCGTGGTGGCCGGCTTTCAGTGGGCCACCAAGGAGGTGAGGGGCCGCTCAGGCACGACTCTGGTGGGTTTGTCACTGGGGGGTCCTCCTGTCCTTGTTTCCCTGTTGGCAAGGTGGGGCTGTGGTCCTGTTTTCTGGGAAAGGGACCCTAGGGAGGCCAAGATGGTCCCTGTCGGTGAGACCTGGAGGAGCTGGCACAGACAGTTTTGGCTGACCTGTTCTCAGGAGCTGCAGTAGAGGCGGTTTCTTGATGGTGTTCCCCTTCCTCCATAGGGGGCGCTGTGTGAGGAGAACATGCGGGGCGTGCGCTTTGACGTCCATGACGTGACACTGCACGCGGACGCCATTCACCGCGGGGGCGGCCAGATCATCCCCACGGCCCGGCGCTGCCTGTACGCCAGCGTGCTGACCGCCCAGCCCCGGCTCATGGAGCCCATCTACCTTGTGGAGATCCAGGTGGGGAGGCCCGGCCGCGCCAGCTGCTGCTCCCAGTCCCAGCCTGCCCAACAGCTGCTAATAGCCTTTCTTTGCCTGACAGTGTCCGGAACAAGTGGTTGGTGGTATCTACGGTGTCCTAAACAGGAAGCGGGGCCACGTCTTTGAGGAGACCCAGGTGGCCGGCACCCCCATGTTTGTTGTGAAGGCCTACCTGCCTGTCAATGAGTCCTTTGGTAAGTGCCAGTCTGGTGTGGTCCTCAGATGCCCGCTGCCTTTGGGGTGGAACCCAGCAGACATTCAGCCCATCTGGTCTAGGACGGGACCCAGTTCTTTTCTTATCTTTTTTAATATTTATTTGGTCGTGCTGGGTCTTGGTTGCGGTAGGGTTGCTCCTTAGTTGCGGCTTATGGGCTCCTTAGTTGTGGCATGCAAACTCGTAGTTGCGGCATTCATGTGGGCTGTAGTTCCCTGACCAGGGATTGAACCCGGGCCCCCTGCATTGGGAGCGTGGAGTCTTAACCACTGCGCCACCAGGGAAGTCCCAGGGGCCCAGTTCTTTCTCGTAGTGCATGGCACAGGGTGGGGCTGATAGGAGCTGTTGCTTTCTGCATCGCAGTTGTGGAGGAGGAGGTGCCCTGTTTCTCACATGGGCCTCTGGACTGTTGAATTAGGGGGAAGGTCCTTGGGCCTGTAAATCTAAGAGCAAAGCCTGCAGAGCAGCTGTGCTGGAACTCTGGTTCATCCTGAGAAGGAGCAGGTGGAGACCAGAGGCCCAGGAAGGGCCAGCCCTGCCTCACTTATTAATCAGTAGCCTTTGAGGGAGCCTTTGGGTGAGGGATAGGATAATGGGCCTGACATCTAACATGAGCCAGGTAGTCCAGACTCAGTGATCCTCTGGTGTGGGCCTGTGTTCCCACCTTCCCCTCCTGGCCTCCACCAGGGAGCTGTGAGGCACCACACCTGGGCTGCCCGGTGAGTGCCGTCTCTGTGCCTTCTACAGGCTTCACCGCTGACCTGAGGTCCAACACGGGCGGCCAGGCCTTTCCCCAGTGTGTGTTCGACCACTGGCAGATCCTGCCCGGTGACCCCTTCGACAGCACCAGCCGCCCCAGCCAGGTGGTGGCAGAGACGCGCAAGCGCAAAGGCCTGAAGGAAGGCATCCCGGCCCTGGACAACTTCCTGGACAAGTTGTAGGTGGCCTCCCCGCAGCCTGCTGCCTGGTGGGACTCGGTGCAGCCCCTGCGCCCAGGGACAGGTGACCACAGCAACAGCCCCACATTCTCCACGACACCTTGAGGCTGTCCAGACCCAGTAACGCTCTGCCTGACAAGTTTCTGGGGCCCACTCCGTGCCATCGCTCAACATGAACACTTGATGCCGTTTCTTTCGATATTTATTTCTAGATTTCAGAGGCAACAGAAATGCCCTCACAGCAGGGACTTATCTGGCCGGTGGGGATGGGGGAGGAGATGGGACACCCAAAGCTTTTTTGTTAAGAGGGAAATTCACATGTCCAAAAAAAGTTAAAAATAAACGCATTAAGAGGTTTATTTGGGTAAATGGCCCGTAGTGGATTCTTCTCCGGAAAGGGGGAAGGAACAAGCGGGTAGATGTTCTCTTTGGACAGAAGCTAGAAGGCAGGAAATCCTGTGCAGTGTCACCATGAGCACCTCCAGCTGTATTAGTGCCATTGGAATAATAAATTTGATATGGTGGTGATCGTGCATGCGTGTCCATGGTCTTTCTCCATCCGCTCAGGCTAGAATGGACTCCCTGTGCCGGTGAGCGAGGCCATTGGTGACGCTCTGATACACAGTGTTCAGTATCACCTCCAAATGTCGTCCAGGGCCGAGGCAGAGGTCCGTGAGACTTCATGTGATCCAGGCGAGTCCAGTTGTCCATCTGTCACGTGGGGCCAGCCGGTGGAACTGTCCTACATCTGTGTTGTCCACAGGGGCAGCCACTGGCCTCGTGTCTGCTGAGCGTTTGAAATGGGGGCAGTGCAGCCCAGGACCGTTACTTTCAGCTGTAAATATATTTCCATAGTCTGATGGCGCTGGTGCTGTCATAGCAGTGCAGGCTGGGAAAATTGCCCTTGTGCTCAGCTTTGTCCAATCAAAACTTCCCTGTGGTTACTGCAGTTCTGACTAGCACCCTGGGGGCTGATTTGTGCCTGGGATGTGGGAGGAGCTTCAGTCTAACTTTCATGCTAGGAGCAGCTCTTTGAACACAGCAAGGATTCCTTTGTAGGATTCTCCGGATTTGTCCATTCAAACTTTACCCAAGATTTGTACCATTATGCGTGGGTTATCACTCTACATGCCTGTCCTCAGGAAGGCGGATGGGGACACTGAGGTGCTGGTGTGGGGTTCCAGGCCAGGAGGGTGGCTATTGTGCTCCCAGGCTGCCCAGGCCTATACCTCCACTAATATGTGTCTTGTTAAGGTATGGAAAGGGGAGGAAAGGAGTTGTAGAAACCTGATGAACTTTGCCTAGAGCCAGATGACCAAGGTCAACATCAGTGATAAGTCAGGATGATAGTATGGACCCTTGGTAAGGAGTGATGAAAATGGCACTGTATGGGCTTCCTCCCTAAAACCCGTCACCCCTCTTTTAACGATGAGAAAGACAAATTCCAATTGAGGGAGTAGACCAATCCTCAAAACTGTCTTAAGTTATCAAAAACCAGAAAGTGAGAGAAGCTCAAAGCCCAGAGGAACCTAAGGAGACATAACTAAATGTGACGTGGGATCCTCGCACAGGAAAAGGACATTAGGGAAAAACAAGAACTCTGAATAAAGTATGGACTGGTTAATAAATGTATCACTCTTGGTTCATTAATGGTGACAAATACAAGATGTAATAGGGGAAACTGGATATGGGAGAAAGTGCTTTAGCTGTGAACTGAAGTGTGCTTAGGAGTTAAGAGTGGAGGAACGTGGTCCCCAGGCAGGAGGAAGAAAGAGCTGGTGCCATCTCAATGAGATGCTTGAGGCGAGAAGGCAAATGGTGTTGGAGTGAAAAAGGGGGGGAATTGCACGAGGTTAGGGTGGCCAGCAAGGACCAAAAGACACAGGTCTGTGTCAGATGGTATCTGAGCTAGTTCAGCATGGGCTTTGGGTTCGGGCCTCTCTGGGAGCGAATCTCAGTTATGCCTTTGCTGGCTGTGTGACTCCGGGTGGGTTACCTAACCTCTCTGGGGTCTGTTTCCCCAACTATAGAAAGGGTAAAATATTAATGTACTTTACCTCCTCGGGTTGTTGATTGGTACGCACTAAGGCTCAATCAATGCTAGCTGTTACTATGTATCTTGAGCTTAAAAGGAGTCACAAAACAATCCTCAAGGGGCTTCCGTGGTTGGCGCAGTGGTTAAGAATCCGTCTGCCAGTGCAGAGGACACGGGTTCGAGCCCTGGTCTGGGAAGATCTCGCATGCCGCGGAGCAACTAAGCCCTTGCGCCACAACTACTGAGCCTGCGTGCCACAACTATTGAAGCCCACGCGTTTAGAGCCCGTGCTCCACAAGAGAAGTCATGCAATGAGAAGCCCGCGCGCTGCAACGAAGAGTAGCCCTTGCTCGCCACAACTAGAGAAAGTCCGCACTTAGCGACGAAGACCCAACACAGCCAAAGATAAGTACATAAATAAAATTTAAAAAAAAATCCTCAAGCATTAATGGCAACACCAGACCAATCTCCTAACCCAAAGCCCACACTGAACTAGCTCAGATACCATCTGACAATCTCCTAATTTGCATCTTTATGTATTTGGAATATGGTTAGCATTTTACAGAGAAGGAAACTGCCACTCAGGGACTAAAGCAGCCCAAGGGTTCACCTCAGGGTCTGTCATGCCGGAGCTGGGCCTTGGATTCGCGCTATCTCATGCCCAAGGTAGGCAGGAATAGGGATGCAGAATTTCAGCATCCCGCCTCCCAGCTTCAGGACCCCGGTCAGAGGAGAATGGGCGGGGCGGTCCAGGGGCCGGAAGTCGGAAGGCCGACTTCCGTAAGCTTGACCGGCGTTCTTTGCAGCCAATCACCTGCGGGAAGCCTAGCCTGTGCCAAAGACGAGGCAGCATTCTGGTGAGGAGGGCGGGAAGCGCGAGGGCCTGAGCCTGGAAGGCGGCGGTGGGCGGGCTTCACGAGCGGCGTGCGCACTGGCCAATGGGTGGTGGGCTCCACCTCTTGGGGGCGGGCCCTGGAGGCGCGGTGACGTCGCACGGATCAGCGCGTCGAGGCCGCCAAGGCTGCGGGCCCTGAGGACGCGGCGGCGGCCAGCGCGGCTGAGGGTCCGGTTCGCGGCTCGGGGGCCGAGGAGGGTGCGGAGCGGGCTCGGTCCGAGGCTGGCGGGTTGGGGGGCCCTTGGGGGACTTAGCGGGGGTCACGTTTGGGGACCCGAGGGATGACTGGGCGGGAGAAGAAGCTGGGCCGGGGCCTGTGAGGGGCGTGGCGGTCTCTGGGACGCTGGAGCAGGGACGTCAGGGGCTGGGGAGACCTTGGAGGCGTCTCTGAAGGAAGCCGTCGGGGTCTGCCTTGGAGCTTGGGAGACGGTCGGGGGAGAAGGACGATGGAGGAGACTCTCAGCTGTGGCCCTTTGAGGAGGCCTGTTGGGAGTGTGGAGACCGGGGTGGGGGGGCCTTCGGGGACGCGGGGAGGAAGAAGTTATATTTGCTAGGACGGTGGAAGTCAGGGGAAGCAAGAGCGGGTCGGGGCCTTTGGAGGAGCTTGGAAGCCATTGTCCAGTTACTGGGGAATTCAGGATTGGGGGGAGCAAGAGATGGGGTGAGCACAGCGCTGCAGAGGGTCTTAAGAGACCAGCCGAGGGGGAGGGGTTAGTGGGTAAGGGAAAGAGGGGTTGAGGCCGCTGATGGGTAGGGAGATGGAAGCGTGTTGGAGGTCTGGCAGGGAATCAGGGAGCCCCAGGGTTTGGGGGTGTGAAGAGTGTGGGGAACTTGCAGGAGTGTGTGGGGCTCTGGACGAGCAGGTTGGGAGAAGCCTAGGAGGGAGAGGTGGAAGAAGACAGGGGTACTGTGTCTGGAAGCAGAGGTCTGTGGCTGGTGGGAGCTATGGGGGTGGAGGTGGCACAGCGGGGCTAACACTGACCTCGGGGGCGGTGTGGTATCTAAATGAGCCGACATATGGAAGTGCCCTGCCCACCAAGTGCAAGTGCTTTCTACAAGGACCGTGGAATTTCAGCATGGTGTAATGTGAAACCTATTTTGGGGGAGCAGGTCACTCCATTGACCTAGAAGTAATGGCTGGCATCTCACTCCTTTCTTATTTCCCTGTTTCCTCCTCCAGGGTCACAGCTAGAGGACTCCCTGAGGTCCTGTCCCCCGGGCCACTGTGACTGCGTTTGCACTGGAGTGGAAGGCGCTGGAAGGCAGACCGGCCGCTATGTCCACATTCAGGCAGGAAGATGTGGAAGACCACTATGAGATGGGGGAGGAGCTGGGCAGGTGAGCTCTCCCCTTTGATGGGGCTCCAAGGAGGGGAGAGACCCGCTGTGGGGTTTTCTGGGTGTATCTCCTGTCCTTTATCCTACTCTCCAAGAAGGGATGAGTCGGTATCATGTGCTGTGGAACGAGTTTGGGCTTTGGAGTCAGCCAGTCTGGGCCTGGAATTCTTGCTGTGACATCCTCTGTGCATTTCCTTTGGGGAGAAACATAACTGAGCACAAATGGCACCTAATACGGTGCCTGGCATTGGCGTGAGAGCAGTAGATGTTGGCAGGTTTTGTTGGTGAGGGTCTGTCCCTCTCTTTAATCCTCTCTTGTGGGAGGGCAGTTGAGTCTCCCCGGGTCTCGTACGTTTCCAGGGAAGGCCTCCTGTCTGGGCACACACCCTTGTGGGAAAGAGAGGAGGTTTCCCGATCCAGCCAGCAGCTGATTTCCTGCTGGGCTGGGCCTTGGAGTGTCCCCTGGGAGCGCCCCCCTCCCCTCAGACCTGCCAGGCACCACCCTCCCCCCCCACAGAGCCTCAGACCTTATTTGGTGAGTTTGTTGCTGGCCGGCCCCATGATGTCACCAGAATGGAATGTAAATAACTGAGCCATAAACTGAGCTGTTCATCAGGCCTTTGCTGAGAGAGTGTATGGGGCTCATTTGGGATTCTGAAGTCCCTCCTTCAGGAATTTCCTCCGGTAGAGTGGTAGAGAATGCAGGCCGTCTCCCCACCCTCAAAGAAGTCTCAGACTCTGTTGTTGAAAATGTATTAGGACCTGCTGCTGAGAGTAGTTTGGCAAAAGTCAGCAAAAATACCATGTATGTTCCCTTTAACCCACTGATTCTGCTGCTAGGAGTTAATTCCGTGGGAGTAGTACATACATGGACCTAAGGATCTAGGGACAGGGAGAGTTGCTGTAAGGACTTTCTGTGAGCAAAAGATGGGAAGCCTCTTCAGTGCCCGTCACAGCACCATAGCCTCGTCGATGGACTATTACGCAGCCATAAAAAGAGCCTGAAAAGAAACAAAATTGAGTTATCTGTAGTGAGGTGGATGGACCTAGAGTCTGTCATACAGAGTGAAGTAAGTCAGAAAGAGAAAAACAAATGCTGTCTGCTAACACAGATATATGGAATCTAAAAAAAAAAAAAAATGGTTCTGAAGAGCCTAGGGGCAGGACAGGAATAAAGTCGCAGCCATAGAGAATGGACTTGAGGACACGGGGAGGGCGAAGGGTAAGCTGGGACGAAGTGAGAGAGTAGCATGGACTTATGTATACTACTGAATGTAAAATAGATAGCTAGTGGGAAGCAGCCGCATAGCACAGGGAGATCAGCTCGGTGCTTTGTGACCCCCTAGAGGGGTGGGATAGGGAGGGTGGGAGAGAGACGCAAGAGGGAGGGGATATGGGGTTATATGTATATGTATAGCTGATTCACTTTGTTATACAGTAGAAACTAACACACCATTGTAAAGCAATTATACTCCAATGAAAATGTTAAATAAAAAAAAAGAGCCTGGCAACTTGTATAATGCAAGCCTCGTAGAGAGTTTATTGAAATTTTCTAGTAGCTGTGTCAATTTTAATAATTTTTTTTATAATTAACCTTTTTTTTAATTGATTGATTTTTTTTTTTAAATTTATTTATTTATTTATTTTTGGCTGTGCTGGGTCTTCGTTTCTGTGCGAGGGCTTTCTCTAGTTGCGGCAAGCGGGGGCCACTCTTCATCGCGGTGCGCGGGCCTCTCACTATTCTGGCCTCTCTTGTTGCGGAGCACAGGCTCCAGACGCGCAGGCTCAGTAGTTGTGGCTCACGGGCCCAGCTGCTCTGCGGCATGTGGGATCCTCCCAGACCAGGGCTCGAACCTGCGTCCTCTGCATTAGCAGGCAGACTCTCAACCACTGTGCCACCAGGGAAGCCCTAATTAATTGATTTTTAAAAATTTATTTATTTGGCTGCGCCAGGTCTTGGTTGCGGCACGCAGGATCTTTGTTGCCGCATGCGTGGTCTTTAGTTGCGGCATGCGGGGTCTTTAGTTGTGGCTTGCGGACTTCTTAGTTGTGGCATGCATGAGGGATCTAGTTCCTTGACTGGAGATCGAACCCAGGCCCCCTGCATTGGGAGCGTGGAGTCTTAGCCACTGGACCACCAGGGAAGTCCCAATTTTAATGATTTTAGTAATGTATTCTACTTAATCCAATATGTCAAACTGTTATCATTTTGCTTGTGATCATTATGGAAATTACTAATGAAATAGTTTACTGCCTTTTATTGATGTGCACCTTTGAAATCTGGTGTGTCTTGTACACTCACAGCACATGTTAATTCGAATGGGCTGGACAGCTTCCATGTGGCCAGTAGCTGCCATCTTGGACAGCGCTGCCCTATGTAATGATCCAGAACATTCTTGGAGACACATGAGGTGAAGGATTAATGCCACAGAACACTGTGCATACTGTGCTGCAATTTGTATAAATTGCAGATGTTGTTTGGACATCTGAGTCCTGGGCTGTTTTTTTGTTGCATTTCCATTCATCTGTGAAAGGCCCTACCAGGCAGATACTGTTATTATCCTCATTTTATAGATAAAGAAACTGAGGCTGAGAGCAGGGAAGCGGCTTGCCCAAGGCTATACAGACTAAAAGTGGCCAGGCAGGATTCAGACCTTGAGGCCACGCCCTGCCGGCTGCAAAGCCCAGGCATGCTGGAACCAGTGCTGGAACCAGAGGTGGGCATCCAGCTTCTTCTGCCTGTCTCGAGTAAAGCATGGTCGTGTTTCCTTGTCCCAAGAGTCACGGGCTAAATGAACTGGGGGTGAGTTTCTTTGTGCGCCTGTGCGGATGTGTATGGAGGGTTCTTTCCTCCTAATTCAAGTCACCTGGACAGTCTTGGGAAATAAATGAATCTGCGGTTGGTCATTGTAGACCTCCAGCCTGGCTTCCACGTCACGGAGAGCTGTGTGTGTCTGTATTCGTCAGCTTGGGCTGCTGTAGTAAAGTGCCTCAGACTGGAGGGCGTGAACAGTGGAGGTTGATTCTCTCACGGTGCTGAAGGCTGGACATCCAAGGTCGAGGTGTCAGCAGGCTTGGTTCCCTCTGAGGCCTCTCTCCTTGGTGTGTAGATGGCTGCCTTCTCCCCACGTCCTCACATTTTCTCCCTCTGTGCATATCTGTGTCCTAAACTCCTGTTCTTATTATAATCTCCTTATAAGGACACTAGTCATACTGGATTAGGACCCACACCAGTGATCTCATTTTGTACTTAATTACCTCACATTTTGAGGTTCTGGGGGTTAGGATTTTGGGGGACACAATTCAACACCTAACAGTGTCTTTGTCCCTCTTCCCATGAACTCTTTCTTTGTTAGTTTTTTTGTTAGTTCAGCTTGGAATAAAGCTAGAGGGGAAGAAAATCCTTGTATTTGAGAATTAGGCCACATGTCCAGTGCTTAGCAGTGTTCCGGGCACGCGGCGAACACTCGGCCCTCGAAGTTATTACCGTTAGGCGTCATCGTGGGATGGAAGGTGGACCTGGAAGAACTTGCTTGGTTGATGTCGGCAGAGGGGAGGGGGAAAGGCCTTTCAGGTGTGGGGAATGTTAGCTAAGATGTGGAGGTGGGGGCAGGAGCACAGCGTGGATTTCCGTGCGGGGGGCGAGGCCTGATCAGGGACACTTGACATTTCTCGTCTGACCTGTGCTCTTGGCTTTTAGACTAGTGTATGAGTGTCCTGTTGCTGCTGTAACAAATTACCAGAATTTAGTGGCTTAGAACAACACCCATTTATTATCATAAAGGTCTGGGAGTCAGAAGTCTAAAATGGATCTGCAGGGCTGGTCCTTCTGGAGACTCCAGGGGAGCATCGGTTCCCGCCTTTTCCAGCTTCTAGAGGCGCCGCATCCCTGGCTCGCGGCCCCTTCTGCATCCTCACAGCCAGCAGCGCAGCATCTCCCATCTCGCTCTGCCTCTGATCCTCCCACCTCCGTCTTACAAGGACCCTGTGATGACACTGGGCCCCCCAGGGAATCCAGGGTCATCCCCATCTCAGGGGCCTTAACTTAATTCTGTCTGCAAAGGCCCTCTGCCCCATGAGATGACGTGTCCACAGGTTCTGGGGATTCGGATGTGGACCCTTATTTAGCCTACCCTGGTTGGTAATAATTTGCACTCCCCACTTTGATCCTCACCTGCCTGAGTGTGCTCGGAGCGTGTCTGCAGTGGCTTGCCGTGGGCGCCTTTGTGTCTCAGTGCTCACGAGGGCAGCGCTTCAGGTGTTTGCTGACTGCAGGTGGTCCTGGGCGTCCCAGTGAGGTCCACTTACTGGGACACACCCAGTTGGGTCCCTCGGCTTTTCTGAGGGCCCTGCTGGCTTGGCAGAGGCGCCCCTCACTCATTTCTCATTCTGTCTGGCCTGTCCTCCCTGTGCTGTCACCAACTTAAGAGACCCCTCCTGTCCCCAAGGCCCGTCTGCACAATTCCTTCCTCTGCGTGCTCGTCCCCCATTTCCACGAGATGTCACATAGTCACCTAGTCTCCTTTCCCTTGACCCCCAGTGGTGCCTGGTTGAAGTTTCTTGTCTGGAATGTGTGCCTTCTGTCTTAGAATTAGTTTCTCTGCTCACGTGTGTGTTCATACATCCTCTGGAGGCTGGGGTGCACGACCCATGGCCTTTGGGCCACATCCGGCCCTCACCTAGTTCAGTATGGCCCGCCTACGAACGTAGGATGGTTTTTTCCTTGTTTAAAGGGTTATAAAAACACACAAGAATTGTGACAGAGACCACATGGCCCGTAAAGCTTAAAATATTTACCCTCTGGCCTTTTTCATTCAACTCCTGAGAGAAAGCAAGTTAACGTAAGTTCCTAGATAGCAAAAGAATACGGACATTGGACAGCTCCCTGGAGTGCAGTAAAGAGTTTCTCTCTCTTTCTCTTCAGATACCAGGGGTCTTGAGATACAAGTCACACACCATACAGTTTACTCATTTAATGATCTTTCATACATTCACAGGGTTTTACAACCTTCACCATTAACTACTTTCAGAACGTTTCCATCACTCCAAAAGGAAACCTCATCCCCATGAGCAGGCACACCCCCATCCCCTCCCCCAGCCCAACAACCAGGAACCCACTCTCTGTGTCTGTGGATCTGCCTGTTCTGGACATTTCCCATCAATGGAATCACACACTGGGTGTCCTTCTGTGTCTGGCTTCTCTCTCTGAGCATCGTGTTCTCAGGGTCCATCCACGTTGTAGCGAGTGTCAATGCTTCTCTCCTTTTGATGGCTGAGAGATGTGCCCGTGTGTGGAGGGACCACATTTTGTGTATCCATCATCTGTTGAGGGACATTTGGGTTATTTCCATCTTATGGCTACTGTGAATAATGGTGCTGTGCACATTTGTGTGCAGATTTTTGTGGAGTGATATTCCTGGGTCCGATGGTAACTCCATGTTTCACCTTTTGAGGAACCGCCAGACTATTTTCCACCGCGGCTGCCCCGTCTCACACGCCTACCAGCCAGGCACCTGGGTTCCGGTTTCTCCACATCCTCACTCTTCTCTCTTGTTGTGAAAATGTATGTACTTCTTTCACTCTGCCTATTGAATAACAAGCTCTTTTTTTTTTTTTAAAGGTGATAGACATCCTTTTATTTATTTATTTTTTGGCTGAGCCACACGGCATGTGGGATCTTAGTTCCCCGACTAGGGATTGAACCCGTGCCCCCTGCACTGGGAGCATGGAGTCTTAAACACTTCCACTCCAGGGAAGCCCCTGAATAAGAAGCTCTTTTGAACTCAGTGGTTTTTTATCTTAGATTTTAAACAATGATGAAATACGCTGTGAGAAGTTGAATCGTATAGAGTCATATCAAATAAAAAGTAAAAACCCCTTTTCACTGCCCTCAGTCGCACTCCTCAGAGATGTCTCTTGCTCACAGCTTGGTGTGTGTCCTTCAGACCTCTTTTCCTGCATCTACACACATAAACATACCTGCATAGGTGGGTACAGCATGTACCTTTTTTACCCAGAAAAATCTTGTTCCTTGTGTTATCCTGCAGCTGTCTTCACTGAGCCAGTCTTCACGGGTATCTGTCTTTTCTTTTTTTTTTTTTTAATTATTTTATTATTTTAACTATTTATCTTTGGCTGCGTTGGGTCTTCGTTGCTGCGCATGGGCTTTCTCTAGTTGCAGTGAGAGGGGGCTACTCTTCGTTGCGGTGTGCGGGCTTCTCATTGCCGTGGCTCTTCTTGTTGCGGAGCACGGGCTCTAGGCATGCGGGCTTCAGTAGTTGTGGCGCATGGGCTCAGTAGTTGTGGCTCGCGGGCTCTAGAGCGTAGGCTTAGTAGTTGTGGCGCACGGGCTTAGTTGCTGTGTGGCATGTGGGATCTTCCCGGACCAGGGCTTGAACCCGTGCCCCCTGCATTGGCAGGCAGATTCTTAACCACTGCACCACCCGGGAAGCCCACGGGTGTCTTTCCAGTCAGCACAAGGAGAGTCATTCTTTTCCAAGACTGTGAAAATTCTGCCTGACTTACCATGATGGGAGTCCAGCTCCCTTTTGATAAACGTGGAGCCGTTTCTGTTCTTTCACTGCTGCAGAAATGCCAGGTAGCCACTGTATTCACCAATTTGCACTCACGTGGGAGCACCCCTGCCAGGTGGGGTGCATTCTTCAGCTGGTGGGGTGCACCTCAGCATGGTGCCAGGAGCTGGGATGAGCTGTCCCAGGAGGTTCCATCATCCGAGCGCGGCCCGGTCCCAAGAGTCCTGTGACCCTCTCGGCGCTCACTCCCCACTCTCCCCTCCCGCTCTGTCCTTGCAGTGGCCAGTTTGCGATTGTGCGGAAATGCCGGCAGAAGGGCACTGGGAAGGAGTACGCGGCCAAGTTCATCAAGAAGCGCCGCTTGTCGTCCAGCCGCCGGGGGGTCAGCCGGGAGGAGATCGAGCGGGAGGTGAACATCCTGCGGGAGATCCGGCACCCCAACATCATCACGCTGCACGACATCTTTGAGAACAAGACTGACGTGGTGCTCATCCTGGAACTGGTCTCGGGCGGGGAGCTCTTCGACTTCCTGGCGGAGAAGGAGTCGCTGACAGAGGACGAGGCCACCCAGTTCCTCAAGCAGATCCTGGACGGCGTCCATTACCTGCACTCCAAACGCATCGCCCACTTCGACCTCAAGGTAGCCCCGCTGGGCCCTCAGGACAAAGCTGGGGACCAGCCTGACTGGGGAGGGTGAGGATGGGGGCCGAGAGGGTCCACCTCCCCTCGGCACAGGATGTCCTTGCCCGGGGCGTTGGGGAGACAGACTGGCTCAGGCCTGGACCTGTGCGGGGGTCAGCCCTCACAAACCCCGCACACTGGGATTGGGAGGTGCTCAGGGACAACCTGGCGCTGTTCCCTGAGGTGCCGGGCCGGCAGCAGCACTGCCTCCTGCCCAGCGCCCTGCCTTCCCTCCCCGCCCCCAGCCAGAGAACATCATGCTCCTGGACAAAAATGTGCCCAACCCACGGATCAAGCTCATCGACTTCGGCATCGCCCACAAAATCGAAGCAGGGAACGAGTTCAAGAACATCTTTGGCACCCCGGAGTTCGTGGGTAAGGCCCGGTGTGGGCCTTGGGGGGTACTGGAGGACTTCCAGCTGGCATGGGGTGAGGCAGGCCCACTGGCCTCAGGTTTCCCTTCCTGGCCCCGGCGCTGGACACGGGGACTCAAGGCCTGGCGTTGGTGCTGTCACCGTCCTGGCCTTCCCTTCCGAGAGCCAGCCTTGTCTGAGTGGGCTCTGTCCGCTGGTGCCCCCTTAGCCACACCCGGCACCTGACCCTGTCTGCTTATCTCTGCAGCTCCCGAGATCGTCAACTATGAGCCCCTGGGTCTGGAGGCGGACATGTGGTGAGTGGGGGGCGGCGGGCCCGGGGCTGCCCTCGTCGCTTCTCCTCAGGGCATCCCCCATCTGTCCCCAGGAGCTGCCGGTCACAGCCGCAGGCCGGAGTGTAGCCTCTTCTCCTGGTCTTGGAGCTGTGGGGCAGGGGCAGGACAGACTGCTGCCTTAGAACAGGGTTGGCCAATGACCCAGGCCCATGAGCTCGGAATGGTTCTCACGTTTCTGGAGGGTTGTTAAAAACACACGCACGTGTGGCAGAGACCATCTGTGGCCCCCAAAGCCCCGCTCAGCGTCTCGCCCTTTAGAGAAGGAGTTTGCCAGCCCTGCCCTCGGCCACAGCAGCCCCGTCGAGGGCCCCACGTCTGCATGTCTGTGGTGCCTTTGGACTCTGTCCACGCCGCCCCGACCCTGGCCAGTTTGAGCCTGGACAGGCAGGTGTGGCCAGAGGCACTTCAGCGTCCAGTCCTGAGACCCTCTGAGCAGAGCGAGGGCCTTGGTGGGGGCTGTGCAGCCCCTGGAGGGAGAGGGTCCCTGGGGCTGACGGGCCTGCTGCCGACCGGGCTCTGGGGTTGGGGTGCTGTGCCCCCGGCTGAGCTGACCCGTCTCTTCTGTATGTTCTCTTCCAGGAGCATTGGCGTCATCACCTACATCCTGTGAGTACCTGCTCGGCGCTTCCTGCCCCCTCCCGGGGCCCTGCTGGGTCAAGAGGAGGGTAGGGAGGCTTCTGTGCGGGGACAGAGAGTGGAAGGCAGCACCCTCAGTGCTCTGATGTGTCGCGGCGCTCGGGAACTCTGGATGGGTGGACGACTGCATGAGTTAATGAATGAATTTGTGCAGGAGAGAGAGGTGTGTTCAGGAGAGTTCAGAAGGCAGGGCCTGATCGTGTGAAACAACCGTGCAAGGCCCTGGGCCGGGATGGCGTGTCCCCCTCGTCCTCTGGCTGGCAGCTCCTAGGCGTGGTGGATTCAGACACGGGCCCGTTGGAGAGTAACTCAGCCTCCAGCCCCTCCCCTTCCTGGAGGTCAGGGGTGAGGATGAAAGTTCCATCCCTGTAACCCCACTTGCTGGTTCCCTGGCCACCGGCCCCCTCCTTAGGGCCTTTCCAAAGTCACCTCAGTGGCATCAACTCAGGTGTGGTTGGAGGGGGCTTCTTGTGAACAACAAAAACACTCCTTTCATCTCGAACCTTGAGCTGTTTTAGGAAAGGGAACAAAGACCAAATATTATAACAGAAGATGCTCCCACCTTGGGTTTTAGGAAATGACGAGGGTTTTCGGATGTGTGTGCCTGAGGATTGGAGTGAAGACCACATATACATTTGTCACCCTAAGTCACAGCATCACGTACCCAGAACCCCACAGTGTGGTGCTGTGGCCTCAGTGCAGCATGTCTGGAAGACACACGACGTCTACGGTGTTGGCCAGGACTCCCCCCGACCTCCCCCCAAAGTTAGCCGTTTTCCCTCTAACTACTACACGCTTCAGGGAAGTGCCTCAAGGTTGTGCGTCTGCGTAGCTACTTTGAGATTCTGCAGAGATTTTGCCCACCCATTTCAGCACCCCTCACTGGCTGGGCAGTGGGTTTTCACTGCTTCTGGTTGGAGGCTGGGCGCAGTTGTGGTTGGTGGCCATGGGCCCGGCATTGCCCTTCCTCCACGTCTGCCCCCTGCATGGGCATGGCGGAGTTGGGTGGTGGCGTGGACAGCGGCCTGGTTGTGGGGTGACCGCTGGGCTGTCCGGCCCCACTGAGCCTGGTGTCCATCTTCCAGTTTGAGTGGCGCGTCCCCATTCCTGGGAGAGACCAAGCAGGAGACCCTGACCAACATCTCAGCCGTGAACTACGACTTTGACGAGGAGTACTTCAGCAACACCAGCGAGCTGGCCAAGGACTTCATCCGCCGGCTGCTCGTCAAAGACCCCAAGTAGGAGCGCTGGGCCGGGCAGGGAGGGCCTGGCGAGGCCCCCAGGATGGGCGCTGTGGCCGAGGACAAGTAACACGTCCGTGTCCGTCCGAGCCGCCACCTTCCTGTTACTGGGAATTGGGCGTGGCTTCTGCTTTGGGCTGGAGATAGCACAGAGAAGTTAGGTCGGCCCTCTTAAGAAGCTGTCTCTTAAGCTTTTAATTTGTGGCCAACGTTTAAGATAGGAGGTTTCCTATAAGATTCCAGATTACTATTTGTTTTTTCTTAGAAAAAAATCTAACTGTGCTGGCAGCACGGAGCCTGTATTCACACAGAGGTGCTCCCATGGGCCACAGTCCTCCCCAGCCTCCTCCTCTAGGCACCTGAGTTGTGAGACCCCAGTGTTAAGTGTCAACACTGTGAACGAAACCCCTCAGAAAACATGGAGACCCTGGAGTCCGCATCCCCAGGCCCCTTGACGGGCTCCTTGTGGTTGGCCAAGCAGAGTGGAAGCTCTTCATGGTGCCTGTACTTTCACGGTCATTTCAAGGACTTGCTGCTGGGCTGGAGGGTGACTTTAGGGACTTGGGGGGGGTCCCCAGGGGCGGGTGCCTGAGTCAGCCACAGGTGGGGCTGAGAGCCAGAGTTGCAGCAGGGAGAGCATGGCTCACCCCTTCCTGCTCTCTGCGTCGGGGAGGATGGTAAAGTGGCCCACGTGCAACTAACTAGGGTTGGGGGCTCTTCCAGGAGGAGAATGACCATCGCCCAGAGCCTGGAGCATTCCTGGATCAAGGTGAGGCAGTGGGGCTGCCCCCACATAGGCATGGCAGGTGTGAGCAGCCTCTGGCATGGGGGAGGGTCCCCAGGGGAGCGGGCCCGGACGGTGTGGGGCGCGGGGTGTGCATGGACGTGGTGTCGGAGCCATCTCACGGAGATGCCGGCTGGAGTCCATGGCCCCTCTGCACGTAGCAGGGCTCCCTCCCCAGAACTTCCCAGAAAGGGGTCACCTCCAGGCCCGGGTTAGGGTTGGCAACCTCTGTAAAGAGCCAGAGAGTAAATGCCTTTGGGTCTGTGGTCTGTGGCACGACCACGTAGTCTGCCATCCATTTTCGGCTCGGCCATCAGAGCGTGGAAGCTCGAGGAGCACGTGTATGTGAATGGGCAGGGCTGCGTGCCAATGAAAAGCGAGCGGAGGGCCAGGTGTGGGCCGGGGGGGAATGCTCCCCCTGCCGGCCCCTGGTCCAAGGCGCCCTCCCCTCCTGCTGCAGGCGATCCGGCGGCGGAACGTGCGGCGAGAGGACAGTGGCCGCAAGCCGGAGCGGCGGCGCCTGAAGACGGCCCGCCTCAAGGAGTACACCATCAAGTCGCACTCGAGCATGCCCCCCAACAACACCTACGTCAACTTTGAGCGCTTCTCCAAGGTGCTGGAGGAGGTGGCGGCGGCCGAGGAGGGCCTGCGTGGGCTCGAGCACAGCCGGCGCCTGTTCCACGAGGACATCGAGGCGCTGACGGCAATCTACGAGGAGAAAGAGGCCTGGTACCGCGAGGAGAACGAGAGCATCGGCCAGGACCTGCGGCGGCTGCGCCAGGAGCTGCACAAGACCGAGGCGCTCCAGCGGCAGGCCCAGGAGGAGGCCAAGGGTGCCTTGCTGGGGGCCAGCGGGCTCAGGCGCCGCTTCAGCCGCCTCGAGAACCGCTATGAGGCGCTGGCCAAGCAGGTGGCCTCCGAGATGCTGTTCGTGCAGGATCTGGTGCGTGCCATGGAGCAGGAGAAGCTGCAGGGCGGGGAGTGCAGCCTCCGCTAGGGCCGCTCGGGGCGCGGTGTCCTCCACCCCGGGGGAGCCCCCCATCACCCTGCTGTGGCCCTGGATGTCCACGGCTGAGGGGAGGGCTTTGGCCCGGCTCTGCACCGGGAGGACGTGGCTGACCTGGGCCTTCTCTGTGCAACCCAAGTCGTCGTCCCCGGGCCCCGGCTCAGCCCCTCCCTCCTGCAACTCGACTCTGGGGACTTCCGGGGCAGCATCACCTCAGGAACTCTGCAAGGGGTTGGTACCGCCAAGACAGCTCTGGCCGTGGTGGACACCGATGCCTCACACGTGGCAGGGTGTAGGGGTGGCAGCCTCCATGTGCAGGGCCTGGGTCAGCGGCTGCAGGCCCTCCATGTGGTCTGAGTGCATGGAGCCTTGGTGTGGGGACGGGGGTGTCTGAGTGCCCCGGGCTCGCCCCAGGGCTCAGAGTTGGAGGGGCCTCTGCTCGACAGCCCGGCTCCTCCTGTTCTGGAGACGGATGGCTGCTCCCCCAGGGTCTGTGGTGGAGGTGGCCTCTGAGCCCAGCTCTTCAGATCCCCCAGCCCCTCGCGGGGCCCCCAGCCTGGGGCCGGGCACCAGGGCCAGAGCTGAGGAGATGACGCAGCCCTCGAGGAGGTGTGGGTCTGGGGGTTGCATTGGGGGCAGTGTGTGGCAGGGCACAGCGCCCGGATGCAGTAAAGGAAACATCTGTAAAGCTGAGTCTCCACTCCCTCCCTGAGGCAGGCCCACTGGGGGCGGGGAAGGGGGTGAAGAGCTGTGGCCGCATGGAGCCTCCCGCGGGCAGGCTGTGGAACCATCCCCTGCTCTCCAGCTCCCTGTCAACGCACAGCGCTGACTCTGAGAGCCATCGGCGGGGGTCCCACCTGCTGCCTTGCCCTGTTCCTCTCCCTCCCCCAGTGCTGCCTTCAGGACAGCACCTCTCGGCTGGGCCCCCCGGAGTAGCTGCTGGAGGCCCGTGTTCCCAGCGTCCCCTCCTGGAGAGCCCCAGGACCCCTTACACACGCCCCACCCCATGTTCTGTGCCGCCCATTTGACTGCCTTTGCTGGCCTGGTGTTTCCAGGGACCCCCTCTCCGGTGGAGGTGGAGCCTTGGCGAGTGCTGGCCTGAACCACAGGGTTAAGAGGGTTTCAGCGGGCAGTGCCGCTGTGTGCCACTAGGTGCTGCCCTGGAGTGGGGTCTTGCGCCCCAGAGAGAGTGCCCTGAGAGCCAGGCTTCAGTGGAACGTGAGTCCCCGGCTGGTGGCCCCTCTGAGCTCAGAATTCTCTGCTACTGGTTGTGTTAATCGAGGGACCCCTGTGCAGCACCCCCTTGGCCTGAGAGGAGTCCTCGGGACAGAGGCCAGCCTGGGCCAAGTGCAGCGAGGAGCTGGGCAGGTGGGCGGGTACTCCACCTGTGGCCCTGGCTGGGGCTCAGGCCCAGGACCCTGCGGGGCCGAGGAGGCCTTGGGACCTGGATGTGGGGCTGGCACGGGTGGGGGTCGGCCTGCTGTACGCCCCTCACGAGCTCCACTGCGTGACACACATGCCTCTAAGCGTATGCGTGCTGCTCGGAGGCGTGTGTGTCAGCCTAGAGGAAGTGAAGCGTGACTTCCCTGGCGTCCTGCTCGTCTCTGCTTGGGCCCAAGCAGGGGCGGCCAGCCTTGGCAGTCATCTGGTGCCACGGCCTCTCCGGCCTCTTGTATCTCCCTCTCTCTGTCACTGCCTGCTCCCACAGCCCTGGGGGCCTTGGAGGCTGCTCCGATCTTGGGGCTCAGGTGGACTGGGCTTCTTGTCGTTGCTAGGAGGTGGTGGCGTCCAGGCAGCTGGAGTGGCCTTGGAGGGGTTTCCTGTCACTTTGCTCCTCCTGAGATGCTGCCGGGTCACATGTGGGCTCCCCGGCCCTGCTTTGGGCCCTCCGGGAGGAGATGTCCTTGCCACTCTTGCTCCCACTCGCCTCGGCCTCTGGGTCTGGAACGTGGTTCCAAAGAAGGCCCTTCTGACCCTCTTCCTCCTTCCCAGCGGCCTGCTCAGCCTTCTGTTGCCTCGTTCCATGCATCCCTCCCCCTACCGGTTTTTTAAAACTAATTTTAGAAAAATTGAGATAAGGCTCACTGTACAATTCATCCCGTTTCATTTGTCTGTTTTTGATCAACAACTTCCACTTTTAAAGTCTCAGTAAATTTCAGTTTGTCGAATGGTTGGACCCACTCAGGTTTCTCCAGTTGGTCTGTGATTGCTCCACAGCTGTCGCCTGGTTATTAGGCCTTCAAGGCAGGACCCTGAGCAGCAGATCCCCCGATGGTACGTTGCAAAGCGCGGTCGGCCCGCGGCAGGAAAGGGGCACCAAGTGTGGATAATTGTATAACATCAGTAGGCCGTGGTCTGGGTGCCTCCCACGGAAAGGGAGGAGCTTCCGTGCAGTGCTAGAGGGTCTCCAGACCCCGAGAGGGGTGAGCCAGAGGCTCCCTGAAGGCCTCAGGGGACCAGTGAATAGCATTCATCCAGCCGTCATTTCCCCAGTCATGCCGCACTGTGGGCCCCACGTCAGGCCCTGGGAGATGGCGGTAGGAGTTGGACGCAATGGTCTGTCTTGATAAGGGCAGGGGCGGGGCCCTCACCCATCCAGCCTTTCTGATGGAGACTTCCAGGTAGAAACCACAATTCCCTTTGGGCTCACACCTGCCCTTTCCGTATCCAAAGTACCTCTGTGCTGAGGGCAAATTCCCCAGCGTCTTCAGTGGGTAACGTGAGCAGGTGTCCTTGCTTTGGAGATGACCTCTGCCCCCTGACCCGGGTTATCTTGCTCAGTGCAGCCTCGGCGTCCTCAATCTGTCAGTTAAGGGCACAGGGAACCACTTTGTGGTCATAAAGCACCTCCCAGTGTATCTGGCCCATGCAAGCACTTACAAATAGTGCTGTCCCTTTGTAGAGCCCCTGGGACTGACGTGCTGTTATTAGTCTTGTCTGTGACAGGCCCCAGGGTGGCCCCCACGTAGCCCCGCCTCCTGCTCCCCACCCCCTGGAGAGCAGGCTGGCCTCGTGGCAGGTTCTGACCAACAGAACGCTGGGAAGGTGATGGAGTCACTTCCGTGGTTAGGCTGTGCAGCCTATGATTTCCGTCTTGCCAGCTGACTCCCTTGCTGGCTTTGATGCAGTGAGCCGTCATGTTGGACAGGCCCACGTGGCAAGGAACAGCCAGCAAGCAGCGAAGCCCACTGACCACGTGAGGGGTCCTAACAGTGGGCCCCTCCCTAGTCGAGCCTTCGGATAAAACCCAGCCTGGACTGACATCTGGATTGCAGCTTCCTGAGGGACCCTGAGCACAGGACCCAGGTAAGCCAATCAAGACTCCTGACCCACAACTGTGAGATGATAATGCGTATTGCTTTAAGGCACTAGGTTTGTTACACAGCAGTAGCTGACTCACGCTGATGAAGGTGTGCTGCATCCACTTACAGGTTCACCGAGTAATTCAACTCTCACTGCCCCTCTTTTGGCACCCTGTCCCTCTGCCACGCCCTCAGCCCCTTTTCTTTCAGGGGTGTGATTGGGGGGGTGCATGTTAGCACCTTCTGCTCTGAGGAGAGTGGGCCTCCCAGCAGGTCTGCAGAGCGAGGACTCCCCACATCTGTTTTTTAAAAAAATATTTATTTGGTTGCACCAGGTCTTTGTTGCAGCATGTGGGCTCAGTTGCAGCACACGGGCTCCTTAGTTGTGGCATGCGAACTCTTAGTTGCAGCATGCATGTGGGATCTAGTTCCCTGACCAGGGTTGAACCCGGGCCCCCTGGATTGGGAGGACGGAGTCCTATCCACTGTACCACCAGGGAAGTCCCCCCTGCATCTGGTTTTGCTCTTACGCAAAATGGGAGTGTCTTCTTGCCTGCTTCTTGAGACGGGGGGTGGGGGTGGGGGGAATGAACCGTGGGAGCCGTGAATCCTGTCCCTCCAGCTGGCGAGAGTCAGGCGGGACCTGCCCTGAGGTTCGCTTAGGGTTTGGCTGCCGTGTGTGCAAGGAAGGTGTTGAAAGCCTGTGTTTATCTCAGAGCAAAGCTTGCGCAGAGGATAGCGAGTGAGGGAGGCTGGGCTTCCACTGCCGGCTCTGCCCCGAAACTGCAGCAATCCCCCTCCCTGCCTGCCGCACAGTGGTGGTGCCCCCCCACCCCCACCCCGAGACGCTATGAGGAGTCACCGGGAACCTGGAGAGCACTGCGGAAGCTGATCAGGTCAGAGGGATGAGACCTCAGACCAGCAGAGCTCGTGTCCCCGGGCAGGTCAAGTTCTCCAAGTGGACGTCGTGACACCAGCTGCAGAGAGAGACGGCAGCAGGCACAGGGGTCATGATCGTGCCTCTAGAGCCACTCGGCCCTACACCCCCGCCACTGGGGAGAGGAGAGGGTCTGGGAGGGCTCAGATTTTGGGCAGTCAACAGAGTCCAAGCTTTATTAGATTGAAGTCACGAGGGTCAGAGAAGGTCAACATCATTATCGCTTAGGTTCCAGCTTGATCTGGTGGCTGAGCTCTTGAAGGGAGCATAAATTTGGCAAAACAGGGACTTCCCTGGCGGTCCAGTGGTTAAGACTTCATGCTGTCAATGCAGCGGGCACGGGTTCCATCCCTGGTCAGGGAACTAAGATCCCGCATGCCCGGCAGTAAGTAAACAAATAAATTTGGCAGAACAGCTCAAGCAAGTGCTTCCGGTGAGTCTTTACAACTGACTTATTATCTTTGCTATTGTTACTTCTCTTGTCTGATAACAGTCTTTCATCCCTGCATTCTTTTGTTTCCTTAAGCTCATTAATTATTGAGACCTGTTCAAGGACAAACACTGTGGCCAGGCTTAGATCCCAAAATGGCTTAGGCAAAAAAATGGCTTCTCTAATGTCAAGAAAGCCGTGTCTGATTCTGGTTCTCTGGGACCCCTACCGTATCTGCTTACATCAGCTCCCTCAGGCCAGGGTGCATCACTGGTGAGGCAGCGTGGGGCTGTGGCAAAATGCCCTCCCGGGCTGGGCAGGGACAGACCTGCTGGTCGTGGTTGGGCTGCTGAGCCAGAGGCTCTTGGGTCAGTGACTTGTATTTTTTTTTTTTTTAATTTATTTATTTTTGACTGTGCTGGGTCTTCGTTACTGCGCGTGGGCTTTCTCTAGTTGTGGCAAGTGGGGGCTACTCTTCATTGCAGTGTGCGGGCTTCATTGTGGTGGCTTGTTGCGGAGCACAGGCTCTAGGTGCACGGGCTTCAGTAGTTGTGGCACCCAGGCTCAGTAGTTGTGGCCCACGGGCTCTAGAGCACAGGCTCTGTAGTTGTGGCACACGGGCTTAGTTGCTCTTTGGCATGTGGGATCCTCCCAGACCAGGGATCGAAACCCGTGTCCCCTGCATTGGCAGGCAGATTCTTAACCACTTGCACCACCAGGGAAGGCCGTTTTTTTTTTTTTTTTTTTTTTTTTTTTTTGGCCATACTGCATGGCATGCGGGATCTTAGTTCCCCGACCAAGTCCCACTGCAGGGTAAGGGGTGGCTGGATGCAGGACGTCTGACACGGACAGATGAGTAGACGGCTCTTCATTAGGCACAAGGACTGACAGCCCCGGGGAGAAGGACGCCGCAGGCCCTGCAGGGCACTTGGGGCGCAGTCAGGAGCAGGGTGTGCGGGCAGCCTTTAGTGACGAGAGGATGAGGTGACCTCCAGTTCTGTGGGAGGATGTCACTGACTTGCTTGAATCATTCCGTGGGCTGGCAGGGCAGTGACAGCAGGAGCCCAGCCGGTCCCTCGGTCCCTCGAGAAGGAGGGCCTTGGGCTATCCGACCTCATCGGCGGCAGCTGTGAGGGACCCTCCGTGTTTTCCTAGCGCGTGAGATTCGCCCTCAATCGAGGCCTTCACCACGGCTCGCGTTAGTCATGCGCCGTCTGCAAAATGAGTCAGACAGGCCTGGGTTTGATGCAGCCCAGTTGGGCTCCTGGCTCTCGGCAGACACGGCACCTCTGTGTGTGTGCCAGCTTTGTCCTTAGGGACAGTGGTTCCTAGGGTGGCAGCGAGGGTTAGAGGCAAGGGTGTGTCAGGGTCCAGCACACCCTGGGCGCCCCCTCACTAAGCGTGTCTTGTTAGATTCGGGGGCTCGGGCGCAGGAGTCACCAGGCCATGCTGGGTCCCCTGCAGCACTGCCTGCCTCTCGTAGGGCAGAGGGCTGTCCTCGTGCCACCTGTCCTGCCCAGGGGCTGCGCGCTCACAGCTGCTGTGCTCCTGACCATATTTGGGCAAGAGGCGGCGGCCGCTATTAATAACCAGCGGGGCCGCCAGGGCCCGGGGTGGTCTATAAAGCCAGACCCACCAGCCCTGAGAGGCTCCTTCAGCCCCCGAGACCTTTAGCCCCCCTGTTGTACAGAGAGAAAAAGAAAAGTAAGTACCGAAACCATCCCCTTGTCCCTCTGCCCGGCCCCACTCGGTGGCCTGAAAAGTGAGACACAGAACAGTGGTGAAAGACATACCCCATGCAAAGGACGTCTGAAACACAGCCTTGGGGGCAATTAACCGGCCCAGGTGGGAAGAGGGCAGTGAGGGGGGAGGAGGAGGAGGAGGATGGGGCTGGGGCTTCTCCTCCCTGATTCTCCTTGTCCTGGAGGGGAGAGAGCCGGGGACCCCTGCCCTGGCCAGGTGACCCCAGGATGCATGTGTGTCTTGCAGTGATGGCCGTGGTGTCGGCTTCCCTCGGGGAGTGCGCGGCTTCCTCCCTCCCTCCCACCGCCTGCCACCCCGACTCCCCTGGTGTCCTCCACCCCACCCCCCGGGGTTTTGCATTTTTGACGGTCCCTGTATGGGCAGGACTTCCAGACCCCTGTGGAAGTGAGCCCTGATTGCATGATTGAAAGTTGCCTCTGCACCCCCCTACCACCCGTTCCCCTCCGGGGCTTGTTGAAGAGAAGCTTAAAGGGAACGGGGAGGTGATGAGGACATTTCTTGGGCGACCCAGGCTCCCCCCAGAATGTGCTGGGAGGACTTGGGGGCGCTCCTGAGCGGCAGCGGAGGGCATATGGCTGCCCCTGTCCGTGTCGGTCAGCCTGCTCCTCCCCCAGGCACTGGCTGGCCCCCTAGTCTGCCCCAAGGATGCCCCCTCAGGGGCCTGGCAGACAGGGCACCTGAGGTGGAGGCAGCCTTTGGAGGTGACCGCCCTGGCCCTGTTGGGACGTGGGTAGGGCAGGCAGAGTAACTGCTGATCAAGATGGCCGCTGAGTGCTCCTTGACGTGAGTGGCAAGTGCTTGGGGTTGGGGGGGGGGGTCCTGAAATAGAATGAGGAAAGGAGGGGCCCGGGAGCTGGCTCTGCAGCCTTGCCCCACCGCCTGGAGCCTCTCCCTCCATCTTTCTCCCCCGATGGCTGTTAGGACATTTGGGGAAGGGCCCCAGGGCAGAGCTCTGGTCGGGGGACTGTCCAGGGGCCCGCGTGAGGACGCTTCTCATGGAAGGTCGCCTGTCTGTATGTCTGTGGTGAGCTGGGGTGGGGTAGGGTCTCCCTGGCAGGGCTTCCGAATTGGGGTGGCCTCAGAGGAGCCAGGTTCCAGCGAGAGACCCGTGGGGTCCCACCCACCCGCCTGGGCCCCCAGCAATCCCAAGGCCACACCTCCTCCCCCACGGAGTGAGCTCCCTGGTGCCTCGATCGAAGATCAGGGTTGCGGGCAGGCCAGGCCGAGTTCCCGGGGGGTGGGGGATGACTTGGCCCAGGAGGGTGTCAGCCGCGGGATGACTGGCACGTGAGTGTGTGTGTGTCACGTGGGTGTGTGTGTCAGGGTCTGTCCCATCCTGGGCTCTCAGCCTTCTCTGCACATCGAGTCCCACTTGGGGCGCCTCCAGGGGGTGGTTTTTTGTTTTTTTTTTTTAAATTTATTTTTTAATTTGTTTTTGTCTGCCTTGGGTCTTCATTGTTGCGCGCGGGCTTTCTCTAGTTGCGGCGAGCGGGGGCTCCTCTTTGTTGCGGTGCACGGGCTTCTGATTGCGGTGACTTCTCTTGCTGCAGAGCACGGGCTCTAGGCACGCGGGCTTCAGTAGTTGTGGTACGAGGGCTCAATAGTTGTGGCTCACGGGCTTAGTTGCTCTGCAGCATGTGGGATCTTCCCAGACCAGGGCTTGAACCCGTGTCCCCTGCAAGATTCTTAACCACTGCGCCACCAGGGGAGTCCCGGGGGGATGGGGGTTGGAGCCAATTCTCTGCCCTTAGTCCAGGGTGTCTCCCCTCGGCACTGCTGACCTTCGGGCTGGATTGTTCTTGGCTGTGGGCCTGTCCTGGGCGCTGTGGGGTGTGGAGCAGCATCCCTGGCCCCCACCCCCTCGGTGCCAGGAGTCCCCCAGTGTGACAACCACAGATGTCCCCAGACGTTGCCCAGTGTCCCCTGGGCAGGGGGCAGAATCGCCCCCCAGTTGAGAAGCACTGACCTGAGGTTGTTCTTGGCCTTGAGCGTTCCGGGAAGGTGGAGTGCTTATCCCTGGGCCTCCCCGGGATGATTTTAGGGGAGGGATCGGGGGCAGGCCGTCTTAGTGTTTGTAGCGACATGCTTTCAGGAAATTCAAGGTTTCCCATCCACAGCAAGGCCATGAAGTTTCCTCTTCCAACGAATTTAGTTAAAATCAATAAAATGAGCGAGACTCATAAAGAAAACTAATAAATACCATAGTAATTATAGGGGAGTCTGCGGCCCCAGCCCTGTCACGAGGGTGGGAGGAGAACGAACGGCCTCAGAGGGAGGCGCTGGGGGCATCGGGAGCTGGGGGGCCTCCTCCGGGCCCGGGGTCGCAGGGGAGCCTGGCGGTGACTGGTCCTGCCGCCAGCCCAGGCAGGACAGTGGGCACAGTTGTGTCCCAGGCGCACCAGCCTGGCCTGGAACCTTGTCTCCTTCCTTTGTCTGTGGCCTGCGGCTAAGGGACTCCACCTCCGGGAGCCTCAGTTTCCTCATCTGCGGAAAAGGAGTAGGTTGTACTGGTCACAGGAGCATGGAAGACAATTCCCAGCGCCCCCCCCCCCCCACCGCCGAACACCGGACAGGGGTCCAGCAGGTGTGAGTGCCCTCCCCGGGGTTGGGGGCCGGCCTGGGGCTGGGGGGGCAGGCCTTGGGCTCCTCGTCCCAGTGAGTGGCAACACCTGCCACAAAACCCCAGCAGCAACGGGCATCCGAAGCCCAGGGGAGGACGCTGAGGCGCAGGTGGCACGTTACCTGCCCCGGGGATCTCTCTCTAGGAAGGGGCTGAGGCGGCCGGGTTCTGGAGCCGCCCTCTCACGCTCTGGGCTGCCCGGTCTTAGGGCGTCCCGTTCTGGGGCCTGGGGAGACCGCCGGGCACTGACCTAGGGGGTGCTTGGTGGACGTGACAGGGGCACATCAGGTTAGTCTTGGGGTTCTGTCTGGGGAGGGCAGGGGCTGCAGGAAAGGCACAGGTTAGCCCAGCTGGAGTCCACACTGTGCCCAGAGCTGCCCAGCCCAGGGGCAGGTGGGGCCGGATTCACTGGGCCCATCAGGTGGCTGTGAGAGGAGTGAGAGAATCTTCCCGAGATACGGGTAGGAAGACGGAAGGCGGATGGGGCGAGGGTGAGCCGCCTGGCACGCCTCCTTGGCTGGAGACGGTCCTGGGTCAGCATTTGACAGATGTGTTCAAATCTCAGCTCCGCTGAGTGACCTTGGGCAGGTCCCTTTCCTCTCTGAGCCCTAGAGAGGCGGGTCATAGAATAATCCGACCACTCAAGATGGTCGGCCCCGATCAGGGTGACAAACTGTCTCAGTTTGCCTGGGCCCGGCCTTTCCCAGAATGGGGAACTTTCAGTGCTGAAACTGGGAAAGTGCTGTGCAATCCGGATGAGGTGGTCCCCCATCCCGCTACTGTTCTCATAGTGACCGAGGTGTCTGGTGGCCAGGCAGGGCTCTGGCTGCCCCGGAGCCACCTCTCCCGTGTCCCTGTCCCATCCTGGACTATTTCGGGCCTGGTGACCAGAGGATAGCCTCACTGTGCTCTGTGACTGTGACAAAGGGCAGGCCTTGGCAGGCTCTCCGAGGCTCCCTCCACGCCCTGCCCCAGCTCCCACCTGCCCTCCAGGACACAGTGGGCTCTTCCCGCCACCCTCCACCCCAGACCTTGCATACACTGCAGCCATCAGCAGACGCTGCAGGAAATGTGTGATTTTGCCGGTGCGGACTTGAGGGTCTCTAGCCCAGCCCCCCAGCTCAGCCGTGTAGCTTGAAAGCAGCCACAGCTGACACATACTCGAGTAGGCGTGGCTGCCAGCCAAGACAACTTTATTTATAGATGCTGAAATTTGAATTCCATGTAACTTGCATGTGTCATGAAATTTAATTCTTATTTTTTTCCATGACCATTTAAAAATGTGAAGCCATTCTTAGCTCGAGGGCTATACAAAAACATGCAGTGGGCTGGATTTAGCCCATGGGCCATACTTTGCTGCCCCAAGTACTACACACCCAATAAACATTTGTTGAGTGAATAATGTTTAGTGCCCCATTAAAGCAGGCACTAATTTATTAGCGTGACAGTTACGTGCTGTTAGCGAGTATATGGGCATTTGTGCATTTTTGATTAAAGTCACAGTGTTGGAAATGCTACCGAATAAAATAAAAGTCACATTGGGTGATTTTTTTTTTTTTTTTTTGGGCTGCGAGGCTTGTGGGATCTTAGTTCCCCAACCAGGGATTGAACCCAGGCCCTCGGCAGTGAAAGCACTGAGTCCTTCTGGACTACCAGGGAATTCCCTTTTTTTTTTTTTCTCATCAAGACCCAGAGGACTTTAAAAAACAGCTTTATTGACATAGAATTAACATACCATTCAATTTATCCATTTAATGTTGTAAACTTCAGTTTTTGGGGTATATTCACAGGGTTGTACAACCATCAACTAGGATCAGCTTGAGAATATTTTGGAAATTCCCTGGCGGTCCAGTGGTTAGGTCTCTGCACTTTCACTGCCGAGGGCGCAGGTTCAACCCCTGGTCCGGGAACTAAGATCCCACAAGCTGCGTGGCACGGCCGAAAAAAGAAAAAAAAACTTGAGAAAGTTTTATCCCCACTAGGAGCCACTCCCCACCCCTCCCCAGCCCCTGGCAACCACGAGTCTGCTTTCTGTCTCTGGATTTGCAAGGTTGGTCCTCCCGAGGCCTCTTTTCCCCCTGGCTTACAGATGGGCATCTTCTCCCTGTGTCCTCACATGGTCTTCCCTTGGTGTGTCCCAACTTCTTCTTATATGGACACCAGTCATACTGGATTGAGGCCCACCCTCACGACCCCATTTTAACTTAGTGACCTCCAAATGCAGTCATACTCTGGGGTCCTAAGGGTCAGGGGCTTCAACATACGAATTTAAGTGTACACAATTCAGCCCATAATAGTGTCGTTTGCTTTTTGGTTTTGTTTGTTTGAAGCAAGGAGAGTCTTAACAGATTCAAATCCTGCTCAAACATACCAGGACATGGTGTTCTGAGCCATTAGGTACACAGCTTGTCAATGGCCTGGCAGGGACGGGAACCCAGCCCCTCCTGACTCTCGGCCTGTGGGCCCTTTCACCTCTGTTCTGCAGCCCCCAGCAGACTAGCAGATACGGTGACCAACCATCTCGGTTGGTTGGTTCTGAGGGATTTCTGGGGAAGGAGGACTTTCCATGCTAAAGTAAAGGGATGGGATTTCCCTGGCAGTCCAGTGGTTAGAACTCCGCGCTTTCCCTGCCGAGGGCGCAGGTTCAAATTCCTGGTCGGGGAACTAAGATACCGCAAGGCACGCAACATATTTAAAAAAAAAAAAAGTAAAGGGAAAGTATTTGGAAAATAGGGACAGTTGGTCACCCTACTTACTAGTGATCTGCACTGGGTCTTCAGGTTGGTGGGGAAAGGGCTGCATGAGGCCTTAGCTGAAGCTAGTGCCAGGGATGAGCCCCAGGCCCGGCGGGGCCTCCCGGCTCTGCTGCCGTCCATCTGTCCATCTGCTTACCACTCTCTCCTTTGTGTTTTGCTCTGTGCTGGGTTGTGAGGCCACAGGGGCAAAGGGCAGTGGTGATTGCACCGCTAGGTGATTTCTGTTGGCAGGAAGGCTGTGTTTAGAAGGGGCAGCAGCCGAGTGGGAGGCTCCCCCCAGCTGGGGCACAGGAAGTGAGCGGTTTCCCAGGAGCCTGGGACCCCGAATCCAGGGCAGGACAGGACTTGTAGGGCCGACCTGCTGCCCAGCCCATTCTGTGGTGAAGGGCAGGGAGCCTTGGGGCACATGGAGACCCCACTCCATGGATGCCACTGCAGGAAGCTCAGAGGACAGTGGGAGTGTTGTGTGGCAAGTGAGGGGCAGGGCTCTGGACACCCACACTCCTCGCCCCACAGCCTTCTTGCCACCGACTGCAAGTACAGCATGAAAGCACACGGAACCCTCACTGCCCCTGTGCCCTGATCCTCCCTCCCTGCATCCCTTCCTTTTCTTTTTATTGAGGTGAAATTTCCATAACATACAATTAATCATTTTAAGTGAACAATTCAGTGACAGTTGGTGCATTCACAGTGTTGTGCAACCATCCATCACCTCTAATTCCAGAACATTCTATCACCCTAAAAAGAAACCTTGTCCCTATCATCCGTCACTCCCGCACCCCCCCTTCCCCCCCAAGCCCAGCCCCTGGCAACCATGAGTCTACTTTCTATCTCTGTGGATTTGCTGGTTCTGGACATTTCATATACGTGGAATCATACAGTGTTTGTCCTTCTGTGTCTGGCTTATTTCACTGAGCATCATGTCCTCAAGGTTCATCCATGTTGTACTGAGTGTCAGACTTTCCTTCTTCCTAAGGCTGTGTGTGGATGGACCATGTTTTGTTTATCCATCCATCATTTGATGGACTTTTTAGGTTGCTCTCACCTTTTGGCTACTGTGAATAGTGCTACTTTGAATCGTTCATGTACAAGTTTTTGTTTGAACACCTGTTTTCAATCCTTTTGGTTAATCTTCTCTAGGAGTGGAATTGCTAGGTCATATGGTAATTGGTTTTTTTTTTTCCCCCATAATTTCCAAATGTTCAATGGCTTTGTCCAAAACTGTCTACACTTCAGGTTTTTCCTGCCCTTCTGGACTGAGTGGGGTGGGTTGCTACAGTTCCACGGCTGGCCCTGGGGTATCACCCTCAGGTCAAGGGGTACCCTGTCCTCCTCCTGTCTACCCCTGCTCCGTCCACCCTCCCCCTCCCCACCCTGTCTTCAGTCTCCACGGGAGCCTTCCAACCTCCCTTGGGCAAAAAGAACAGGGTCTGAGGAGACCTGAGTTCAAATCCCAGCTCCCAAGCCACTGACCATCTCTGAGCCTCAGTCTTCCCATCTGTGAAATGGGTGTATACGATAAACTGCCTCACCAACATTCTAGGGAAGGTTCAGGGAGATGTGGTTCCTGGGACAGAGAGTGTGTCCTTACGAGCATCCTGGGTCATGAGAAGTAGGTGTCAGCTCCAGTCACGGAGGAGGCGCCGGGGTGCAGTGACAGCAGGGCTCAGCTAAGAGCCAGGGGCACCCTCAGGCTTGGCTGACCTCCCAGCCCCTGCTCTGGGCCGTGCTGTGCTGTTTTTTGAAAGCTGGCAGGAAATTTCCCTTTTGAGGAAGCTAGGCCCAAAGACCCTCAAGCAGCCACCCAGGGTCACATTGCCATGGGTCCAACAGGTGGAGACTGTAACTGCCCAGAGCCCTTGGTGTCGCCCCCCCGATGCCACCAATGCACCAAGGAGACGGGGCAGGAGGGTCCCTCTCAGCACCTCGAACACAACAGGCTGCACCCCAACGATTAAAAAACAGGATCAGGTTTAATATGTAAGCCGCCATCAAGGTTACAGAAGCATCTCGGGACAGAATGCCCGGGCCCTGAGATGCTGGGCTGTGAGTGGGGCCTCCACTCTCATATGTACAGACTTCCCCAAAGGGAAATGGTCACGCAGTGTCTGGCTGGGATGCCGCCAGCCTGGCCGTACTGTGGCCGGAATTGTGTCTGGGTCCCTGCATTGGGGGCTGGGCCCCTCCTCTCCAGCCACACCTAGGAGCGGTTCAGAAGCGAGTTCTGAATGTCTTCCAGGACTTGGTGGAAGAGCTCCTCGCGGGACTTCGTGCCGTCCAGGTACACTGAAATCAGAAAGGCCACAGTCAGGGGCCCTGGGAGCCCAACCGCGGCCCGGGTTACTGGGGCTGCCGCCAGGAGGCGGGCGGCCAGCGCACAGAGGACTGGAGGACTGCTGGTCAGGAGGAAGCTGGCCTGCAGAGTCAGCCTGCGGGAACAGACCAGCCTCTGGGGCCCAAAGCGAGAGAGACTGGTGGTGAGACTCGAGGAGGGACTTTCAGGTTTCCCAAATGGTCCCAATGGGGAGGAGCTGGCCTCATCTTACTCAGGGACTTACCCACTTCCACGCCATTGGCCTCCATCTCCCGCTTATACTTCTGGTACATAGGCCACACGTGGCCGTCGAAGAGGCCGGGGGGGTCGGGGACCATGTAGCGTCGAGTACTGGGGAGGGAGATGGGCGAGAGTGAGCAACACCCATGTCACCCAAGGGTGGTGCCATGAGCAGAGCCTGGGGTGCGGGAACTAGGTCGGGGCGGCACCACTGAGAACGGGGACCCCACTGATTCAGGGGCCCCGTGGTGGGGCCTGGGTGCCCCAACTTCCAGCATTTTCCCCGGTGGGCCTGGGAGATGCCCAGGGTAGGGCATGGGTGGGCCACACTCTCCAGGCCCCAGGCTATGGGCCTCTGGAACCCAGCACTGGCCACCCAGGTGCCTGCTGCCCGTCAGCCTGCAGCTTCAGGGTGGCCGTGTGTCCAGCAGGCATTACCCAGTTTCCTGGTCCCACCTGGGAATGCAGACAGGGCCCCCAGGCTCACCTTCTCCTCCACTTGCACTCTTCGTACGGGACGGTCAGGAAGTACCGTCGGCTATACAAGTCCACCAGGGGCCTGGCAGGGGTAGGGGACCCGGTCAGCGCCCGTGGGTCAAAGTACACAACCCCCCATGGCCTTGGCCTCCAGGGACATTCCTGGGTGATGAGGGCTGGTTGGGGGAGGTGTGGCGGTTTGTCTGGGCTGATTAGGTTAGGGATGAGTGAGGGGACCAGCATCGACCAGCCTCCTACTATGCCCACATTAGCCCCCCACCCTGAGGATGGAATCCTCCCTCTCTCCCAATTTGGATGGGCCCAGAGAGGTACGATGTCCTGCCCAGGGTCACCCAGCAAGGTTGTCCGTCAAAATAGAGACTTGGTGACCTAGGAGGGCCCGGATTGTCCGGGGCCCAGGCCTGGAGATGCTCACTTGTAGCTGTAGAGAAGGAAGCCTTCCAGGATGAGGATGTGGGTGTCTGAGGCGTCCAGCTGGACACTGACCCCGTGGGCACGGGCGAACTTCCGGGGGCTGCTCATCCAGGCCTGCACGGTGCTCAGCATGGCCTCCATGTCCAGGGACTCCAGCACTGGGGGCGGGAAAGCGAGTGTTGGTGGGGTGGGGGCCATGGGGCAGCGAGGGCAGGGGGCGCGGGGCTGCCGTCCGTCCTTACCGTCCCACTGTTTGAAGCCGTCCTCCCCAACTGCTATTTGGTCTTGGGGCTGAAACAGAGGAGCCCAAGCCGCGGGCTCAGTGCCCGCCTTCCCACCTTACCCCACCCTGGGGTGACAGCGCCTGGAGAGCCCCCAGTGAGGGTCTGGGTGCCCCTGCCTGCCTCGGCCCCCTGCAGCTGATAGTCATAGGCTCCGAGGTCCCAGGCGGGGGTGGGGGGGGGGCTCCAGGCTGGCATTCAGAACCCCTCCCCAACCTTGTGACTGTTGGGACCAGGAGCGGGGGGATTTTGCATCTATGATCTAGTTACTCCCTCACCCTCCACAAAGCATCAAGGGCGGGCTCAGAGCCCATTTTGCAGATGGGAAAGTGGAGTTGCAGAGGATAAAGGGTACCACCCAGGTGGCACGCCCCCTCTGGGAACCGCAGTTTCCCCATCTGTCCCATGGGGAACCGGTGTGCCGTGAGAACGTGCCAGGCACGCAGTAGGTGCTCAGTAACCGAGATCGCCGGTCCCTCGATCTCCCGACTCGGGTTAGCCCAGGGTGCCCCGGGAGGGGTCTGCTCCCCTGAGTCTCCTTCTCGGGGCTGCCACCCCCCGCCCCCGGCCAGGGCAGCCACCTTGAAGAAGTCATCCTGGTGGATCACACAGCAGTTGGGCAGTGACTTAAGGAGGCTGTTGGTCAGTGTGGTCTTGCCGCCGTTGGTCATGCTGTGGGGAGAGCATACACGTGAGGCTGCCTGGGTCCCCTCTCTGGACCTGTCCGGGTCTGAGGGGCCCCCAGGATCAGACTCAAATCTAAAACACAGGCCTGTAGGGACTTTCCCTGTGGTCCAGTGGTTAGGACGCTGTGCTTCCACTGCAGGGGGTGCGATTCGATCCCTGGTTGGGAACTAAGATCCCGCAAGCCAAGCTGCGTGGCCAAAAACAAAACAAAGCAAAACAAACACAGGCCTGTAAAACAGTAGAGCTAAGAGGGTATTTCTATTCATGTTAGGTCAGAGGAGGCTTTCTAATCAGCCGATCTGGGCTGCCTGGCCCACTACTGCCCACTGCCCACTAGGGCCAGGCAAGGGCCTGTGCTCACCTGCCTGATGAAACAGAGAAAGGGGGCAGAGGGTATGAAAACAAACAAAAAAGCGAACACAGTCTTGGCTGGGGTCATGGAAGCACTGCTTTCTGTGTTCAGACTCGTCCAGTGTTACTGCAAACCCAGGAGGGTGGTGCCCGGAGCTCGAGGAAACTGAGGCCCACGTGTGACTTAGCCTCAGCAGGGCTTTAAAAAAAGCCAAATTGTTAAAGCAAGTGCAAACTGGGGGAGAAAAAAATATTTGTGATAGGAAAACCAGCAGTTCACTGCAAAACCGGGAAGAGATAATCACCTTATGACAAAGGGAAAGGATTATTAAAAAAAGGAATGGGCAAAGCCGGGTGACCACCTCATCCTGGTGTGCCCGGGACGTCTCTGGTTTTAGTGCTCAAAGTCCCAAATCCTGGGGACCCTTCAGTCCCAGGAAAAGCAGGACAGATGGTCACCCTAAGGACTCTGGACTGCGGCCGCTGAAGGACAGAGAAGGCTAACTGTCAGGCCTTTCTGGAAATAAGTGTCCCCTTGACCTGGTTGTCCCTCGCCTAGGAATCAGGGGTGGAAAGCTGGGTGTGGAAGGGGGGGGGACCTGCAGCCGTTTAAAAGGGCCAATGGGAAAGGTGACCCCCATACATTAAGGAGAGCAGGTTAGAACATACCTGATGTTAATTTGACTTGTTGCTGAAAGATACACCGTGCCCTCAGGGCCGGCTACAGAACGTGCAGAAATGGAGGGCCCTGGTCTCACTCTATTAGGAGTTTCAAGAGGGTGATGGAGCATCAAACCAAGAGGGGGAGGACCCAGGGCGACCTCCTAGGTGGGAGCGCCAAGCCAGCCCTGCTTATGCGAAATGCTTCCAAGGCATCATCTTAAAAAGGCCTGGTTACTGGTAATAAATCTCCAGGAAGGCAAGGCCCCTGCCTGGGGTCAGCAGAAGTGGCTGCAAAGGCAGGTGCCACACAGTCAGGGGAGTGCCATTCTGGGGACCCCGCAGCACCTGCCCACGTGCCTCCCTGGGGTCGGAGTTTCACCCCCCTTCCCCGCCCACGCGCCTTAAGGAAGGTCGGCCTGGGCTTTATAAAGTCTTCTATTCCCCCCCCCCGAATCTAGTCAGGGGTGCGGCATGGGGAAGTGACTTCCATTTGGAAATTTTAAATTGGGCCCCGCGCCCGGCCCTGCGCCGAACAGAGGGCAGAGACACCTCCCCGCACTCCGACCTTGGGCATCGGGTCCCTGCGACACCAGTCGCCAGGCAGCCCTCCATTCATTCCCCGGCCTCCTGCCCAGGCCACCTCGGCCCGCACAGGAGAGCACCCGGCCGGCCTCTCCCGCGAGCTCCGCGCCTTTTCCCTCGCGGGGCGGTCCGCCTGGGGCCCTGGACGCTCACCCTCCGATGCCCACAATGTACTTCATCTCCGCGCGGAGGAGCGGCGGGGACCGCGGTTGGCAGGCCAACTCCCGACTCCCTGGTACCTGGCTGGGCCCGACTCCTTAGTGCGTCCCGGCTTCATTGAGAAAACCCTGCGCCTTTATAGGTTGGGGCAGCCCGGAGGCCGCCTCCAGGGAGGCGGCCCACGGCCTATGGGGAGCGCGGGCGGCGCGGTGAAGCGGGGTGGGGGGGGAGTGGCGGGGGGTGGGTAGAGCGCTGGGGGCGCCGCACCTGTTCCCACTGGATGGAAATAGCTCCACGCTGTCTTTTGCCTAAATTAGTCACGGGTCGGCCGGGCAGGGGGGTGAGGGTGGAAGTCACCCCGCTGCCTCTTCCCCCCTCCTCCTCCTCCCCGCCTGCCCCCTCCTAGCCAGACTGCCCACGGGGCAGATAACCAGCCACACCTCTTCCCTCCCTAAAAATATCCAGCCCGGTGTGTCCCCTCGCCTGACCCTGACATTAAGGCCGGTTCTGGGGGCTGAGAAAAGGAACTCACCCCCCTCCCTCGTCTCCAGCGACAGCAGCGGGCCAGCCCCAGAGGTTCCACACGGCAGGGGACTTCCTTTTCCAAGGGGGTTGATGCCAAGATGAGCTTAAGCTTCGTTCTGGTGACCCTGGCCGCCAGGAAATCTCAGCGTGACACCAGGGGCTGTTCAGCGGGCGCCCATGTGAGGGCTGGCGTCACTGCGTTTGGCCTCAGGCCTCTCAGCAGCTAGGGGGTGGGGTAGGCAGGGCCCTGCTGATCCCCGCCCCCTTACTGACCAGATGGGACCACATACCCCACCCCGCCTCCCCACCAGAGGAGACCTTTTGGTTTCACGACCCCTTTTCCACTCTTGAAAAGGACTGAGGCCCCGGGGAGCTTTTGTTTAAATGGATTATCATCATGGATAATATTTACCACGTTATACATTAAAACTGAGAAAAATTAAAGGTTTGTTAACTTTAAAAAATGGCAACCAGGGTCTTCCCTTGTGGTCCAGTGGGTAAGACTCCACATTCCCAATGCAGGGGGGGTGGGCCTGGGTTCGATCCCTGGTGGGGGAACTAGATCCCGCATGCCGCAACTAAGAGTCCACATGCTGCAACTAAAAAAAAAAAAAAAAAAGACAACTGATCACTACATGGTCACATAAACATAATACATATATTTTAAATTTATTTATTTAATTTATTTATGTTCGGCTGTGTTGGGTCTTTGTTGCTGCACGCGGGCTTTCTCTAGTTGCGCGTAGCGGGAGCTACTCTTCGTTGCAGTGCGCGTGCTTCTTATTGCGGTGGCTTCTCTTGTTGCAGAGCATGGGCTGTAGGCGCGCAGACTTCAGTAGTTGTGGCATGAGGGCTCAGTAGTTGTGGTGCATGGGCTTAGTTGCTCCACGGCATGTGGGATCTTCCCGGACCAGGGACCGAACCTGTGTCCCCTGCATTGGCAGGCGGATTCTTAGCCACTGCGCCACCAGGGAAGTCCCAAATATAATATTTTTAATGAAAAATAATAACATTTTTTAAGAATAAAAAATTAAGGGAGTGGGTTTGATCAAATTAAAAATTTCTTGTGCATTGAACGACATTATTAAGAAAGTGAAAAGACAAAGCAGGGTGTGGGAGAAAATTTTTACAAGTCATATATTGATATATGGTAAGGGATTACTAGCCAGAATATATAAAGAACTCTTACAAGTCAACAACAAAAAGACAAACGACCCAATTTAAAAATGGGCAAAGAATCTGAATCGACGTTTCTTCAAAGAAGATATACTCATGGCCAACAAACACGTGAAAAGATGCTCAGCATCGCTGATTATCAGGGAAATGCAAATCAAAGCCACAATGAGACACAACTCACGCCTACTAGGATGGCCATAGTCAAAGAGATGGACGATAAAGAGTGTTGGTGAGAATGGGGAGAAACGGCGACCCTGTGTGTTGCTGGTGGGGATGGAAAATGGGACAGTCGCTGTGGAAAACAGTTGGCGGTTTTATGACCCAATTTCACTTCAAAGTGTCTACCCAAGAGAAATGAAAACATATGTCCCCACAGAAGCTTGTACATGAATGTTTATAGCAACATAATTCACAGGAGCCAAAAGGTGGAAACAACTCAAGTGTCCATCCACAGATGATGGATTCACAAACTGTGTTCCATCCACACATGGAATATTATTCAGCCATGAAAAGGGGTGAAACACTGACACTCGCTACAACATGGATGGACCTTGAGAACACAGTGCTCAGAGAGAGAAGCCAGACACAGAAGGACACACAGTGTGTGGTTCCATTGACGGGAAACGTTCAGAACAGGCAGAGCCACAGACACAGAGAGTGGGTTCCTGGTTGTCAGGGGCTGGGAGAGGGAAAATAGGGAGTGATTACTTATATGGTGTTCTTCTGGGGTGATGAGAATGTTCTGGAATTAGAGGTGATGGTTGCACAGCATTGTGAACGCACTAAATGTCACTGAATCGTATACTTTACAATAATGGCTAGTTGTATATTATGTGAATTTCACCTCAATTAACAACAAAAAAAACTGAGAACCTTTCCAGCTACAATCACAGGGAAGGGACATGTAGCTACAGCAGAAGGTTCAGAAAGATACCCCGCTGCTGCCTGTGAGGATGGAGGACGGGGCTGTGAGCCAAGGATGCAGCACCTCTAGAAGCTGGAAAAGGCGGGAACTGATGCTCCCGTGCAGCCTCTGGAAGGAACCAGCCCCGCCCACATCTTGATCTTAGCCCCGTGAGACCCGTGTCAGTCTCCTCACCTCCAGAACTGTCAGAGAATAAATTCATCTTGTTGAAATTAAAAAAAATTTTTTTAGGTAAAAGAGTGATATTCTACATTTTTGCAAATCTCTTTAATATCTGGTTTAGAAGGATTCTCACATCTGCTTGTCGTTCAGCCCATTTCCGTAGTTGTCTCGGTTGATGTATAGGAAGAAAACCCAGCTTCACACAGAGAGAGGAGGATTTTTCGCCTTTTTAGGTCATCGTGGGTAGTCTTCTTTGTCCTACACCCGAACTGGGCAGGTAGAGGTTTATGAAGGTGGCCTGTTCTCTTTCATTCTCTGCTCCATTAAAGGCCATTGGTCTATCTTTGCACTTTGTTTTATTTTTCATTTTATTTTAATTTTTAATTTTTATTTTTGGCCACACTGTGCGGCATGTGGGATCTTAGGGGAGCACAGAGTCTTAACCACTGGTCCGCCAGGGAAGTCCCTGTCTTTGCACTTTGAATGGATCTTTTGCTCATGTGTGATTTTGACCTTGAAGACCCCCTGAAAGGGTCTCAGCAACCACCACCCTCACCCACACTGGACACACTTTTAAGAACCCCTGGTTAAGAATCCTGCATTTGAATCTTGGTTCTGCCACTTGCCACCTGGGGGAGCTCAGGCCCCACCCTTGCCTCTCTGTGCCTCACCTGTTCTCATCTTTATAAAGGGAGGCTGCTGGCCCCAACCAAGGGAGGGAGGCTCTCTTTGGCCTTGGGCTTCCACCTCCAGGAGGCTTTATGAAGGGAGGATACCCTGCCCTACCCATCACTTACCTGTCCCTCAGCACCCAGAGCTGCTGCCACAGGGCCTTCATACATGCTGTTCTCTCTTCCAGGAACCCCTCTCCTCTTACCCAATCCTCCTCCCCTGGGCTAACTTTAACTAAGCCATCCTGTGTCAGCTTGGACGTCCGTCCCCTCCTCCAGGAAGCCTTTCTGGATCCCCATTCCCTCCTGGGCAGGCAGGGCCAGATGTGTCTTGTTCTCTGATGTGTCCCGGGTGCCTAACAAGGGTGGGTCCACAAAAGGCAGAGGCTCCCTAAATGGTAGCAGAGGGAATGAATGAAACAGGGAGGGGCAGGAGATCTTTGAATCCAGCCGCCGGCACGAGGGGATTTCAGCAAGAATCTGCTAAGTCAATGTAGCCAGAATCCCCCCCTTACCCCTCACGTCTCCTCCTAGTGATTCTCTGTCCACTGACCCCACCGGCTCCTTGGCTGTGAACCTTCTTGCCTGTGCTGCATTAGGAGTGGAGCCATTGCAATGGCTCCTGAGTACAATCCGGTTTTACAGCTTGAACTGTCTGGCACTGGTTTTTCTTTAAACCAACTACCTCTGTATGACGGCCAGAGGGAGGAGCTTTGTAAAAACCCAGACCAGGGGCTGTCTTTCCTCTGTTTCAGCTCTCCTTTGCCACACGCCTCCCCATTCTTATTTGCATTTAAAAGAAGCACAGGGACTTCCCTGGTGGTCCAGTGGTTAAGACTCCACGCTCCCAATGCAGGGGGCCCGGGTTCGATCCCTGGTCAGGGAACTAGATCCTGCATGCCGCAACTAAAGACAAAGATCCTGCATGCCACAACTAAAAATAAATAAAGAAAAGAAAAGAAAAGAAGCCCACTGTCCTCACGCCCAGGCCCTGCCCTGTCTGGACCCCCATGACCTCCCTCACCCCCCCGATTCCACCGGCAGGACCCGCTGTGGCCAAGACAGCTGCTGAGGGCCAACCAGTGGTGGAGACAGAAAGTGATGGATCTTGTTGGTAACTGGTTAATGGACTCACCTAGTGGCCTCAGGCAGGACTCGCCTGGCACAGAGGTCAGGAGAGGTCACTGGGAGCAGTGACCTTCACTTCAAAGGTGGCCACCAGGGGCAGAGTGAGCAAATGGCCAAGACAGGGTTCTTGTCTACTGGCTCCCACCCCCTTCTCCCCCGTCCAGCCCCTTCTGGGTCTCAATTGCCTCTCTTGGCAGCTCAGCGTGGCCGGACCTGTGACACTGAGCTCCATCAGCTGCCCCGTAGGCAGGGGGAAAGCCAGCTCTGGGTGTGACCTCTGGCTCAGTTTCAGTGGCAAGAATTTCCTGGGAGCCTCCTTGTGGGGCATGTGGCCCAAGCCACATGGTGACATGCCCAGATAGAGGCCCTGGCAGGGCACTGCTGGGAGGCCTCATGGTCGGCTCACCCTGGCACATGGGCTCCCAGGGCAGACCTGCCGATCCTCAAACAGCCCACTGGTCCAAGGTTATTAAAAGTGACCATCCTGTCCCATAGTGTGAAACGTCCAGAACAGGCAAATCCACAGAGACTGGATTCCTGGTTGTCAGGGGCTAGGGGAGGGGTGGTGGGGGGTGATTGCTAATGGGGACGGGGTCTCCTTTTGGGGGGATGGAAAAGCTCTGGACCGGAGGTAATGGCTGCACAACATTGTGAATGTGCTGAATGCCGCTAATAGTAAAAATCTCCCCCCAGCACCCCGCTGCACTCCAGCCGCCCTTCATTTTCCTGCTCCTGGTTCACCCAGCTCTGTCTGGCCTCCAGGACTTTGCCCTTGCTGAGCCCTCCGCCGGGGACACCTCTCCGCCCACCCGTTGGCCTAGCTAACTGCTACTTCTCTCTCTGGTCTCCAGTCACCGAGGACCCTCCCTCTAGGGACCCTTCCTGGACTTTCCTCCTGGTCCCCAGTGAGGCCCTGGTTCCCTGTGTCAAGCTCCCCCACTGGGCTGGGAGCAACATAAGGGGTGCTTGGGCCCTGCGGGATCCCCAGTGCTCAGCAAATGGATGAACGAATGGATGAATGAGGTTCGCAAGAACCCCCTTAGGATAATCAGAGACTCGGTGGGGTGGGAAAAAGGGGCGGGTCCATCCCCTCCAAAGAGGGCACCCCCTGATCCCAGCACCAGCTCTGCCATCTTCAACACCTCTTCCTCGCCGCCTCCATGCCAGCTCGCCCGCTCTACTTGAGGCCCCCTCCCAGCCCCCGTGAAGCGACCTTCTCGCTGGGTGAAGGGCACCTCACTGGACATCAGAGGGGCAGGAGGGCAGAGGCAGGTGGGCTGGCACCTGCCAGCTCCTGCCATCAACCTGATGGTGACTTTGTGTGGACCTCACACCTGTCCTGGCATCCCTGCCACCAGCAGGTCCCAAAATCCTGGGCGGGGACAACGGGAGGACTCCTCTTGTACCTGACATGGGAGGGTCCACTCTGACCCTTTGAGGGGCACAGCCCGCTATGTCCTGCAGCTGACAGAGGGTCGTGGGTCTCCAGCCAAGCGATGGGGTGGCCGGGGGTGGCCCAGAATCAGACCTCAGACCAATCACTCAGGGTCCGGGTGACCCCAGCTGAGCCACATACCCTCTCTCTGCCTCAGACCCCCCTCTCAGTAACATGGGGCCTGTGCTAGGTTGGACTCAGACTATTATTATTACTGCTACTGTTATTATTATTGTGGTATTATGATTTATAATAAGAAACATAGTTGGACTTAGTTCCCAGTTCCCGGCACACAACCCTTAAAACCCTTGTAATTTCCTACGTCAGAAGAGGGAACATCTTTTGATATATACTTTTTTTTTTTTCGGAAATTTTTTTTTCTTGGTCACACTGCACAGCATGTGGAACTTCCCCGACCAGGGATCTAACCTGTATCCCCTGCCGTGGAAGCGTGGAGTTCTAACCACTGGCCCACCAGGGAAGTCCCTTTTATGATAATATTTGGTCTTATGTCCTCTGTGCCTGAAAAGGCTCCAGATAATAAAGATGAAGGAAGCATCCTTTGCTTTCATAACAAGCCCTTTCAACCACACCTGAGTTTATGCTACGAGGTGACTTTTGGAAACGCCCTATAACCACAGGATCGGGGCTGGTGGCCAGGGGACCCCACTGACCCTGGGATTAGAGGGACGGAACTTTCGTCAACGGCCAGTGGTGTAATCCATCATGCCTCCATGAAAATCCCCAAACAATTTTTGTAGAGCTTCCGGTGGGTGGACACAGGGAGGTGCTGGGAGGGTGGTGCCCAGAGGGGGCATGGAAGCTCCGCCCCCTTCCCCACACATCACCTTTTGCATCTCTTCCATCTGACTATTGCTGAATTGTACCCTATTCTAGGACCTGAGATTGACTGGTGTCTGAAGTCAGGGCCGTCTTGTGGGGCTGAACCCTTAGCCTGTAAGGTCTGCCCAAACCGGTAGTGTCAGGATTGAGATAAATTTGTAGGATATCCAGCTGGTGTCTGCCCGGGATTGGAGAATTGCTTAACACTAGTAATTAATATTATTAACTGTTGACTAAGTTTGATTCCAGAGAAGACTGGGGACAGGAAAGGAACCTGAATCACAGACAGGCAGAGCCAAAAGGGGCCTCGGGAAGAACCCAGCCGGGGCTCCCATTCTGCAGATGGGAGATAGAAGCAAGAGGAGATATAGGCCATGGCCCAAAGTCACCCAAGGTTGCCTGAGGTCGCTTGGCATTGAGCTGTGCCCCCTCCCATCCCGTGAAAACTCCTCCCTCTGCACCGCGACCAAGACCAGTGCCACATCCCTTGGACGTGGACAAAAGTCACAAACCTCCCTTCTCAGTGATAGTTTATTCATTTCACATAAAAATCCCCCAAAGCTCATGGAAATGATGCCTTCGTATCACGACAGTAATCAGAATGAATTGTTTTTGTTTTTAAAAACCACAAAACTCGCCGTCGGAAGGATGGGTGTGTGAACTACGACTTGGGGAGGGACTTATGATGCATCCCGTGTGTCACAAGAGGAAAACGCAATGTTCCTTTACAAGGAGGGCTCGACATCCGTTGCATCTCAGCCAAAAACTGCCCCGCAGATACAAATCTTTCGCAAAGCCGATTTCAGAGGGTGTGGGTAGCAGCCCTAGGTGCTACCGAGGACACAGTGGCCCCGTATGGACGGAGCTGTGCCTCAGAACTTCACACACCTGTGGACAGGTGGCCGACCTAGAGACAGCTACCCCGGGGGTCTCTCTCTGTTCTGGAGGGGCTGGGAAGTTGGGTTGGGGTCCTTGGTTCCACTTGCCCGTTGTCTACGGCTGCTGGTGGTCCGGAGGGGTGGTCGGTGGGCCACGGTGAACCAGGGGGTCCGTGCTGGAATTTCTTGTTATGCTGCAGGCTCCTTGAGGGTGGGATGGGTCTGCCTCTTTCGTCCTTCTGTCGCCTCTGCAGCCGCTCAGTAATTGTCGGGTTAGGTGGAATGCATCTGTTCCTATCCCGGGCTCCTTTTTCTCCTCCAGTGGAGCACCGGCTTTCCAGGAGTTATTGCATTTGCTGTGGACTTGCGGGGCTCGCGGGTCACGTGTCCCTCTCAGCTGAGCAGAGCCAGCCACCTGAACCTGGAGTTCGGGGTGACCTGGCAGGTGCCCAGGCACCTTTTAGAAAAGGAGGCGCTCTGGGCAGGGGTGGGGGACAAGCGGGCCCAGGATGGAGCGGCCTTTCGGAGGGCAGCCTGCAGAGGCCCATCCACCAGCCTCTCCTGCCTCAGGCTCCGTGTAACTCATCTGCGCCTGGAACACGGTCCCTGTCCTTTATTTGACATTTGGGAAACAGAGCAGAAACACAAATTAAAAAACCCCACCAGACGCCCAAATGCCCTGGCCTCACAGGAGCAGTGCTGGGTTCCAGAAGATGCAGGCCCGAAGCTGCTTAGAAACCCCGAATTTTCCAAGGCGGGAGCCACTGGCACTTGGGGTGGGACAATTCCTTGACATGCAGGAAGCACTGCTGTCCCTTTCGCTCAGCACTGAACGCCACTGGCTCCCTCCTGCCATTGGGATAACCCCAAACACACCCCCTTGATGTCCCAGGTGGAGAAGCATTCAACATCTCCTTTGAGGCCAAGAATCTCCTACTGGGAAATTATTGGGGGAGGGAGGGTCAACCAAACCTGGATGACACCCGCTAAGAAGCCAGCTACAGAGCCAAGAGGGGCCGGACGATGCACCTGCTCGACTTTTGCTCAGATTCATAGAAACAGAGACTCTCAGGGTTGGAGGGGACCGCAGAGGACCACTTTGTGCAAGTACCATCCAGCCTTTTCTTGAATGCCTCTAGAGATGGGGAACTCACTCCCTTTAGCGCCCACCTGACTGGCGTTTCGACCACATTAGAAAAATGGTTTTTTTTGTCCTAAGGATATCTGCTTCCTTTGAATGCAGGTGGTCGTAGCATCCAGGCCGCTGGTTTTTATTCTCCCCAGTGACCTTTGTAATACTCGAACGTTCAGTACCCTGTATCTTCCTTTTTCTCGATCTGCGTTTCTGGGATGAGCTTATTTCAGCACTGGTTTCTCGGCCTCTGTTCCTGGTGGGAGCCCAAGGGGCGCATCCCAACCCCGTGTTGTCGGGGGGATTAGGGAAGTGGGGAGGCTCATTCCCTCGGTAGGAGGTATTGATTGGGATTGCCCTGTGGCGTGGCCTCCGCGTTCAAGGGGCTTGAGAATGTTCTAGATTGAGGGGGATGTGGTTTTGCAACTGTAGAACAAGGATGATTATCAGCGGCCCTCACTGGTGCTGTGGGCTCTGATGCTCCCTAAGAAGGTGGAAGTTATAGGAGGCAAGGGGAGGGCTGTTCAAAGGAAAAGCTGTGAGTTCAAAGGCTGGGCAGTGCCCGGGGGGCACGGTGCTGCTGGGGGTGGGGGCTGAGTTTCCAGGCCAGATGCCCAGGGCTGCGGGGGCTGTTCTGGCAGGAAAGGCACAAGAAGGAATCCAGACCTGGCCAGGGAGTCGATGGGCATCTGTGGCTCCAACCTGAACCAGGTGACAAGCAAGAGAAGGGTCCTGACCAGGATTCTGTGCAGTGGTGTGGTGGTGGTGGTGGGGGGTCTCTGAGGCCACCAAGGACACACAGGCCATGCTCAACGCTTCTTGCTCTTCTTGGCCATGAGCTCATGAGTGTGAGAGGGTGGAGAACTGGGTCCTTTTCCAAAATGCACTAATACTGCATCATTAAAAAAAAAAGTTTTCAAGCAGCTGGAAAGGATGTTGGGTTTCAGACGTGGATGGAGGAGATGGACACCCCCCGGAGACTGTGACTCAGGATGAGGTGGGGACAAGATCCAGGGTCAGAGGGCGTCCAACAGAGGTTTCCTGGCATCTGGGATCTTCTTTCGTGTCCTCCTCTGTGCTCACGTCACCTCAGGACATGCTGGAGAGGCAGAAACACAGTCAAGTTATTATTATTGTATTTAAAGAAAGTGGAAAATGTTCCATGCGTGGGGAATCCAAAAGAATGATCTGATCGGCTTCGGTGTGCCCTCAGCAGCAAGAGTGGCACCTGCCTTTCAAGGTCTGCCACCTGTCACCCACCTTCTAGGTGTGGTCCTGAAGGGGACTTCTCTCTTGGTGCCCCAGCCAAAGAACAAGGCCCCAGGGCTGGTGCCCTCGATCAGACTGGAGGGAGGCTTCATCTCACCCATCTACTCACCAGCCCATCTGTCCATCCATCCACCCACCCACCCATCCATCCGTCCATCCACCCATCCATCCATCTGTCCATCTACCTATCCATCCATCCATTATTCATTCACTTATCCATCACCCATCCACCTATCCATCCATCCATCCATCCATCCATCCATCCATCCATCCATCCACCCACCCATCCATCCATCCATCCACCCATCCATCCATCCATCCGTCCATCCACCTATCCATCCATTATTCATTCACTTATCCATCACCCATCCACCTATCTATCCGTTTATCCACCCATCCACCCATATACCTGTCCATCTACCTATCCATCCATCCATCCATCTATCCACCCTCCCACCTACCCACCTGTCCATCTGTCTGTCCATCTGTCCATCCATCCATTGCTCCCAACCATTCCTTCTTTTATGTATTTAATCATTTTAAACATGCTTGTTTTTATCATCTCTACCTGAGGATTCCCAGGAGGAGGTCTAATGCTGCTATTTGTTGTACCCGCCGACTTTTTCTCATGGTGAATGATTTCCTTGCGTGTTTTGTGTCTGTGGATGGGAACTCAGCTCCAGAAGGACTGAGATGGTCTTGTCAGAAATGCATTGAGAACTTGCTTCTATTCAGTGTCCCCAGGGCAGTACTCATCTAAGATGATTTTTGATGTTTATTTCTCAGCTTGGGGCTTCTTGGGTCACATGGGTAGTATTAAGGCATGTGGCCGGGCCATGTAACATATTTGTAGCAGAGTGTGTGGTCAAGGATTAACCCTGCAGGTTCCAAAGAAAGGTCTGGCCCTTGCCTGGCTTCTGGGAGGTCACCTCTAAGCCCTTGGAACGTCCTTCCTGATAAGAGTATCTTTATTTGCCTGGGACCTGGGGTCACCCTGGATAGTCTATGCTGACAATGTGATTTAAGGCAGGAGCCATGGACCATGTGGTATCAGCTCAACCTCTGGAGGGACTAGAGACTAAGGTCAGCCACGTGGGTGGTCCACCATGCATATGACTGACCCCCAGTAAATACCCTGGACACCAGGGCTCAAATGAGCACACCTGGTTGGTGACACTTGGTGTGAATCACCACACCTGGCTGCTGGGAGAATTAAGGGCTGTCCCAAAACAACTCCCCTGGGAGACAACAATTGGGAGCGTGCACCTGTCTCCCCTCACCCCACCCCACGCTCTTTTTCCTATTGCTGACTTTGAGCTGTACCCACACTTCCACTTTAATAAACCATAACTGTGAGCAGATCAGCTTTGCTGAGTCCTGTGAGTCCTTCTAGCAAACCACTGCCCCCGAGGGTGGTCTCCAGGACCCGTGACACACAGGGAGGCTTTTCCTGGCATGCAGAGCCAGGCAGACACACTGAGATAGGTTGTGGGCAGACAGTGCCCCCTCTGGCTGAGTAAAATCCTGGGCTTCAGGGGGCCTGGCTCTGGGTGGACATCTCAGTCAGGGCCGCTGTGTGGCTCAGCTCTGGGGCCTCCCATTAATGACGCCCCGCTGGAGTGGAGCAGGGACCGGCTGCCTGGCCCCAGAGGAGGCCCCGTTGTCATGGTAACCACGGTCTCCCTGCCTCCCTGGTGCAGCATCCTCCCTCCATCAACAATAAGTCATGAGGCACTCATCCCAGGGTAGGTTCCACTTAGAATGTTTCCAAAAAAGGTGCCAAGATCGCCCCGCTTCCCACCCACCTTGTTTCCTGATCTTCTGTGGCCAGAGCAGACCTGTGGGAAAAGGAAGGAGTCTCAGCATTAGTTGCCTGTTTGGGGACCCTTGGCATTTGGCCATGAGACCCATGAGGGCCAATATGGCTTCACCCTGATCTGGCACAAAGCAAGTGTCAGCACGTGTCAGCTGTGTAACAAATGAGCCAGGACAGGCAGTCGTGAGAATGGCTGAGCCCCTTCGCTGCCACAAAATGAAATCACTATTGCTGCTCCAGGTCCACCCATTGGGAAGGCTGAACCCATCCACTGGGACCTGCACAAAGGTCACCAGCTGGAACCTTCATCTGAGAGCAGATCTTGGTCTCTCGGCCACATCAGCTGCCCCTGGTCCCCGTGCTTGGCCTGTGCTGGATGCAGGGTGGGAGGAGGAGGGGGCAGTGGTCCCAAGATGCAACCGCTGCCCTCAAGGAGCTCAAGGACAGGAGAAGGAGGGTACGACAAGAGAGGCAGACCTGAAGAAAGAGACAGGAAAGGTGTGAGAGGCCTCTAGAGGCCAGGGAGGGGGTCGTGCCGTCTGTCTACACATCCCAGGGTGAGGCACTAAAGGACTGTCAGTAGAGAGTTGCTGGATTTAAAAAAAAAGGAGGGATTCCCTGGTGGTCCAGTTGTTAGGGCTCCATGCTTCCACTGCAGGGGGTACAGGTTCTATCCCTGGTTGGGGAACTAAGATCTCGCATGCTGCGGCCCAGCCGGGAAAAAAAAAAGGAGAAAAAGAAGGAGGATAGGAATGGGAACAACTGCTTAACAGGGTACAGGGTCTCCCTCTGTGCTGTGGAATGTTCTGGAACTGGAGAAGGTGCTGGTTGCCCAAAACTACAGATGCACTAAATTTACATTAAAATGGCTCGATGGAATGGGCCTCATGCTGGCCGATTCACAGTGGTGGTCTTACTTCAGCACCGTGGTAACGTCAGATCACCTTCATCTGAGGTTCCCTGGGCTCAGCAGCCCCCCGCGGGTGTGGGCTCTGGCCCTGTGGCCACCTGCACACACTTACCTGTCCTCCGCCAGGCCCGCCTCTGCCTTCTCTTCAGACCTGGGCAGGACGCACTCTGGCTGCGGCCTTGCGCTGGGGACAGAAAGAGGTGACGAGGGATGACCAGCCAGCCAAGTGGGCCCAGGGGCTCTCGGCTCCCACTGGCCCCTCTCTCTGGACCCACCATGTCCCGACAGCGATCAAGAGAGGGTTTGGCTGCCCCCGGGGAAACGCAGGGGCCCAGAGGGTGGACTGCGTGATGGGATGGCCAGGGGTTCATGAAGGTGGACGCAGATGGTTGGCGGGGGGGAGGGGGAGGGGCTGTGGGCCATTCCTTAGGTGCGCTTATCTCAGCTTATCGCCGCCGCAGGGGCCTCATGCACTTGCTCCCTGGACGCTGCTGCCCGTGTGCTGTGATTCTGGAAGGTGGGCGCCCTGCTTGTCCTGTCACCTCTCTACTCCCATCCATAGCTAAGCCTCAGGAGGCAGGAGGAGCGTAACTCAGACAGAGAGACAGAGGAGAGGGGGACCTGGGGGTGGGGAGAAAGGGAGGAAAAGAAAGAAGCCAGACCGACAGACATGACTACCTCACACCCATCAGGATGGCTACTACCTTTAAAATTTAAAAAAAAATTTTTTTTGGCCACACCACGTGGTGTGCGGGATCTCCTTTCCCCAACCAGGGATCGAACGCACAGCCCCTGCAGTGGAAGCACAGAGTCTTAACCACTGGACCGCCAGGGAAGTTCGCAGGATGGCCACTACCTTAAACGTAGAACATTTGTTACTATGTTGGCGAGGATGTGGAGAAATTGGAACTGCGCATGGCTGGTGGGGTGAGGATGTCAAATGGGGCAGCCGCTGTGGCAAAGATTCTAGCTGCTCCTCGAAAGATGAAACATCGAGTTACCGTAAGATCCAGCAACTCCACTCCTGGGTCTATATACACCCCAAAGAAGTGAAGGCAAGCACTTGAATAGACAACTGTACACCCGTGTTCACAGCAGCACAATTCACAACAGCCAAGAGGTGGAAACTACCCCGGTGTCCATCGAGAGGTGATGGATGAACAAAATGTGGTCTATCTGCACACTGGAATATTACTCAGCCTTAAAAAGGAACGAGATTCTGACACTTGCTACAATGTGGATGAACCTTGGGAACATGATGCTCAGTGAGATAAACCAGACGCAGAAGGACAAATACTGTCTGATTGCACGTATATGAGGTCCTAGAGAGTCAGATCCACAGAGACAGGAAGTAGATGGTGGGGGCCAGGGGCTGGGGAGTCAGTGTTTCATGGGGACAGAGTTTCAGTTTGGGAAGATGAGAAAGTTCTGGAGGTGTCTGGTGGGGATGGTTGTACAACAATGTGAATGTGCTTAATGCCACCGGGCTGTGCACTTAAAAATGGTTAAAATGGTGAATTTTATGTCCTGTGTATTTTACCGCAACTAAACATATTTAAAAAAAAAACAAAAACCAAGACGGGCAGGAAGGAAAGAGGAAGGGGAGGGAGGGAGGGAGTAGAGAAGAGAGAGGAGGGGGAGGAAGAAAACTCCCTGGAAGGCATGGGATGGCGGGTCCTGCTGCCCTCCACGCCCCCTTCCACTCCACTGACACTCATCACTATTAAACGACGCTGTGTGAAGGCGCCGTAATTTTTCTCATTATGTGTCTCATCTGCCAACATCACCTGTCCTGCCCCAGGATCTGCTTTCCTCACTCGGTGAGGCAACCCTCCCCTTTGCCCTTTGAGGAAACTTCTGGACCAGGACTCAGTCTTAATCGCCTCAGTCTCCCCCAGGCTGGCACAGGGCCTGGCATGCTTTCAACTCACTGAAAGCCCCAACTCTTTCTCAGACTTGCTGGGTGGCCTTGAGCAGGTGCCTTGCCCTCTCTGAGCCTCGGATTCCCGGTCTATCAGACGCTTTTAGGAATCCTGGCCCTGCCCTCCTCTTGGGGCGGAGGGGTGGGGATGGGGGGGATGAGAAAGGATACAGGAATGGTATAAGGGCTCCATAACTGGGTGGGGCCGAAATAGTCCTGAAGTTCTGTGAGCACTGCTACTCTCGAAAATTAGCCAATAAGTCAGTGAAGGGGCGATTCTGGGCTAAGTCTGGCAGGGGCGAGCATGGAGCGGGTTGTGTTCCCCCCACTATTACTAGGAGAACTCTCTATGGAGTCCACTATTTTTGTCCGGTGGGTTACATTGGTCCTGATTTCTCACAGTAACCCTCACAGCCAACCCAGGGTGGCTGTGAACTTTTCACTTGCCTAATGTCACTCTGTGACTAAGTGAGGGAGCCTGGATTTGAGCCTGGACCTGACTCCAAGCCCTTGAGAGAAGGACAGGGCCTTGAGCTACGTGTGTGCATGACATAGGTCCCCACTGAGCGGAAACCACCAATTTCCCCCCAGCTGTGGGCCCGGCTCAGCACCAGCCCTAACCTGGCCCGGGCACAGGCCACTCCGCACAGACCTTTCTCTCCTGGCCTTGAGCCTTTCCTCTTCGTACCTGGAAGAGAGAGAAAGGAAAGCACATGAGTTGCAGCCTGGGAATCCCCGTCCCTCTGGGAACAGGGAAGCAATCTCACTGTCATATCTGAATACACGCCAGGTCTTAGAGCAGAAAGGACAGCCGGAGTTGATGGGTCTACTGGTCTTTTTTATGTTTCCTGCAGTTGCTTTACAAGCCTGCCCATGCCCACCCCACCCCAGGGCAGGGGATATCTGTTTGGTTGGTATATTCCAGCATCTGGAGTAGATGCGGCTCAGCGGACATTTTTTGCATCAGCCCCAAACACAGCCAGTATAAAGCAACCCCCTCATTGACGTGGGTTTGGTCTACAGGCCCCTCCATCAGGGCAAAGTTTTTCTGTAAAGGGCCAGAGAATCAGTATTTTTGGCTTTGCAGGCCAGTCTCTGTGGCAACCTCTCGATTCTGTTGTAGCTCAACAGCAGCCGTGGATGGTTTGTAAATGGATGGGTGTAGCCGTGTGCCAATAAAACTTTATTTATAAAGACAAGCCAGGGGACCAGGGCTCACTGGCCCCCAGCCTGCACTAGATAACCAGGCCCGCTGTGTTCTGTAATTTCACAGGAGCTTGTTTCACTGTATTTCCTTCTTTTCTGCTTTCCCAGCCAGGTCTTGTTCCCTGGCAGCTCGGTTGGGCTGAGCAGAGGGGGCTGAGAGGCGAGCAGCCTGGGGGCAATGGGGATGGAGGTGGCGGGGGGTGTTCCCATGGCCCAGGGACACTCACTGTAGCACGCAGTCTGGGATCTGCACGTGCTCCATGGGGATGAGCTGCTCCAGATCTTCCAAGCTGTGCACATACTGGATCTTGTTGATGAACTTGACGCTGGTGGGAGAAGAAGCAGGGAGACATCTGAAAGCCAGCCCTCAGGGTGGCTCCTCAGGGCCAGAAGGAGCGATGGCAGGCAGGGATGCACACGCAACACTATTCCGGGATGCCCCAAGCACCTTCGCCCAAGCTTCCCTCCCCACCCGTGCCAGCCTCCACCCCTGGCCCCTAGTGGGGGAACAGAGCAGAACCCGGGGTCTCCCCTTGCAAGAAGAGAAGCGTCCTGGACCACGTGTTGGACACCAGTCCTTGCTGAGCTGAGGAAATTCTTTGAAGGAAGCAGAGAGGAAAGAGACGCTGCTAGACTCCAGGCTCCATCCTCCCCGGGAGTTGCTCCTCTGTGTGAATCTTCCCAAGAATGCTTTTCTGGCACAATCGCCACTGCCCGGATGGCACCAGTAGTCATTTGGTCACGAGACAGGTGCACATGGGGACTGCTGATTCATTCCACATTCTTTCGGGATGAATGGTTTGTTCCGGTCCAAACCCCAGCTCTGGCCGTCTGCTACCCACTGAGGTGCTTTGTCACCAGTGCGTTGCTTTGAACTCGTGATTATTTTTTAAAAAAATTACCTTAAACCTAATTTTGGTAAAATGTCCAATAAACTTTTTTCAAGGTCAAATCAGTTTTTTTTTTCCTTTTTAAAAAAATTATTTATTTAGTTGTGCCGGCTGTTAGTTGCAGCAGGTGGGCCCCTTAGTTGCAGCACACAAGCTCCTTAGTTGTGGCATGCAAACTCTTAGTTGTGGCATGCACGTGGGATCTAGTTCCCTGACCAGGGATGGAACCCGGGCCCCCTGTGCTGGGAGTGCAGAGTCTTATCCTCTGCACCACCAGGGAAGTCCCTCACATCAGTTTTTCTAAAGATGAGAAATATAAGGCCAAGAGAACGTAACAGGACACTAAGTCATAAAATAATCAAATAACAATAAAGAAAAGAAAAAAAGTAAGATAGAGTCACATAGTTACAAAACTGTGTCAAGAAGTTTTACATCTATTTTTAGAGATTAGATAAGAATTCGGCTCAAACTTTCCGGCACCCGGAGAAAATGGAGACCCATGAGGAATGTTACAGTTTGCAGTGTCCATAAGAGAAAAATACACAGGTTAATCAGCAGAGGCCACTGGTAACCGATCAGGGAATGATAGACGGTTTTCCCTCAGAAAGTCACAAAGCGGCCATGTGTACTGGAATAAATAAACCCCACCGCTTTCGTGCAGTTGAAATTTCTTTTCTTTCTTTCTTTCTTTGGCTGAGCTACAAAGCTTGCAGGATCTTATTTCCCCCACCAGGGATTGAAGCCGCGCCCTCAGCAGTGAAAGCGCAGAGTCCTAATCGTTGGACCGCCAGGGAAGCCCCTGAAATTTATTTCCTTAATTAAAAAAAATTATTCTTGGAACATGAGTTCTTTCTCCAGTTGGTGTGACAGAAAAGTAAAGGGCCCAGGGACAGGGAGTGAGTCTCCGACCGACTCTACCTGAATACCCCGGGTCTGGGGGGCTCTGAGGGTGGATGATCTGATGGGTTGCAAAGGTGTTTTTAGGGGGCACAGAGGCGACACCTGTGGTCTGAGCAGTGGGCTATAAGTACAGGCGAGATCCCAACGTGAGGACGCCATGGTAAAGCTGCCATGTCTGTTGTTGGAAACGGGTACCCGGTTTCCATGTGATGATGTTGTCTGCCTGTGAGCTGAGCTGTCTTGGGAAGCAGGGCTCTCGGGAGGGAGAATTCCAGTCCAGGGCGAGGCACGTGCCCATGTTTAGATCATCGTGGAATAAACAGGAGTTCTTTTTGAGATACAATCACAGAACCTCAGGGCTAGGGCTGGGTGGCAGCTCAGAATCTGTCTCCACTTCCCTCGGCTTTTAAACAGGGAAGCTTACTTTACCCCACTCTCCCCTCCTATTTCTCTGAAAGCTCAAAATGAGACCTTTGAAATTCACCACAGGAAAAGCAACCCAGGGAATTCCCAGAGGGTCCTGTGGTTAGGACTCCACGCTTTCACTGCCGAGGGCGCGGGTTTGATCCCCGCTCGGGGAACTAAGATCCCACAAGCTGTGCAGCATGGCCAAAAAAATAATAAAATAAAATAAAAGTAGGAAAAGCAACCCAAAGTGAGAGAATTATCTGCATTCAAGGCAAATTTCGGTTCCCGAATTACGGGATGTCGAGGACAGAAGGCAATGCTGTTAGGCTGAAGTGTGTGTCTACCATTTTGCCCAGTGATTGTCATCATTAGCACAAATGACCCGTAATTAGTGTATTAAAGGCCTGATTTCACTAATGTGCAAATGTCTGAGGGTGCTTGGGAGTCACTGAACAGAGCATCTGAAGTTGCCTCCTTGCCTCAGCGCTGTGATGCTCTCAAGGCAAAGTTTGACCCCGTCTATTAAACTCATCACAGATTCTTCACTGGGAACGTGGAAATGAAGGGCCTTCATTTAATTCAATGTTTTGAATTATATTACATTAAATGTACGTTTAGTTTTATGTGATGGACGAGGGCGTTTAACATGACTAATTTTGTTTCACTTGCCCTGTGTGTCCAGGTGCTTCTATCTCGTGCACATTCCAAAGAAAGAACCAGCTTCTGAGACTCACAGGAGGTCACCTGTAAGCCCTAGGAATGTCCCATCTGGTAAGCGTCTTCATTTACCCAGGGCCCATAGTCTGTGCTAAAGATGTGCTTCCTGGTGGGGTCTTGGGCCATCATATCAGTTACTGAGGAACTAAGGGGGCTGCGTGGGCACTCCATCCCCGTGCGGCCAAGCCTTGGTGGAAACCCTGGACACCAAGATCAGCTTCTCCATTGGCAGTACTTCCTACACGTGGTCACACGTCATTGCAGGGAGAACGAAGGGCTTTGGGTACAACTCCACTGGGACAGGGCAATCAGAAGCTCCCTTCTGGCTTCTCCTGGAATCCCATACATACCTTTTTCCTTTGCTGATTTCAGTCTTCATCCTTTCTCTGTAATCAACTGTAACCCTGAGCACAACAGCTTTTCTGGGTTCTGTGAGTCCTCTTGGTAAATCACCAAACCTGAGGGTAGTCTCGGGCACCCCCAAAACACACATGTATCAGTTCACCACATCATTGTCCAGGAGTGGGTCAGACCCTCCTGGCATCCTAATGCCCCTCCCTCACAGATTCCAGAGTGGATGGAGCCGGCCTTCCTTCTGAGGGCGTGTGGTGGGCTGGTGACCTTGCTGTGTGACTCTGGGTGATTCCCTGGAATAGTCTGAGGCTCAGTTTCCTCATCCATGAAATGGGCGCGGCCAAGTCAACCTTTCAGGGCTGTGGCTTGTAAACTTTAAAAGGTATCCAACATTCAATATGGGAGAGCTGGTTGTTACTATTCCCACCCCCCCCCCCACCCCGTGATGTGATGTTCGTCACTACATAACAATACATATGATTTTAAACTGTTTAACGCAACCATATAGATTCATCAGAGAGGAGCTGGAAAATGCAGATTAAAAAATAAGACACACAAAAACCCAGGTGGCTATCCGGGCACAGGTCATGATCTTACCTGATGAAAGGGCGGGAGATGGCCAGCACGGTGCGGATGAACCAGGATGGGTGGACGATGATTAAGGACTTCAGGTTTTTGCGCAGTCTGCGTGGGGAGACAGAGGAAGCAAGATGGGCTCCTTGGGAAAGCCCCGGGGAGGGAGCAGCTAACCGGTGTTACCTTCTCTCTGTGCCCAAGGGGTGCTATGATTATCTCCATTGGCAGGGAAGAGGTGGAATCTCGGTAAAGCTAAGCCCCCTCGCAGAGTTTGCAGGTGGCAGAGCTGATGTCTGGTCTCCAATCTCTCTTAATTTAGAGTCTGAGCATTTGACTTCGTGGCCACAGCGTCTCCCATTTCTGAAAGATTTTTCTGGGAGCCCCTGGTTCTGAGCACCTATTATGGGCATGTTGAATTGCAGCCCCCTTATTTGGGAAGAGGGTCATTGTAGGAGAAATTAGTTAAAGTGAGGTCATATAGGAGTAGGGTGGGCCCCTAATCCGCTATGACTGGTGTCCTTCTAAAAAGGGGACATTTGCACACAGGTGTCCACAGGGGAGATTCTCCCTCATGGCCTCAGAAAGAACCAACCCTGCAGACACCTTGATCTCGGACTTCTAGCCCCAAGAACTAGGAGACAATACATATTTATTGTTTAAGCCACCCAGTCTGGTGCTTTGTTACGGCCGCCCCAGCTGACCACTACCCACACCTTTCAGAGGGACCTCAGGGCCCCTTGCACCCCGAGGAGGTCCCTCAGCCCCACCCACTCACCTCCTATCAATCATCTGGTAACACTTCTTCAGCCAGCCGATGCCGGGCATCCTTCGCCGAGGCGTGGCACCATTCAGGTACACGATCATGTAATCCTCGGCCACAAGGAGTTCCAGACTGCTGATGACGTACCTGGTCACGGGACACAGACGACAGGGGACCCGATGGAGGGGCTCAGAGTCAGGAAGCCCAGTTCCCGGGACTGAACCCCTGGGGCACCTGCCCTTTCTGCCTCTGCCTGCCCTGGCTCTGCTAGCCACACCTGTTCAGGTGTTGTTGGCTGTCCTGGCATACTCGGCTCGGGGCGGGGGGTGGGGGATGACCCCAGCCCACCCCAAATTTGTGTCAGTGGGCACAGTGATTGTAGTAGTTACTATTTTATTGAGCACTTACTAGATGCCAAGTGATTTATATGCATGGTCTCCATTAATCCTGGGAGGTGGGCTTCAACAGCCCCAGACACACCTGGGGAACAGGCACCCACAGCCAACAGTCCACTGCACCGGACATTAGGGACCTGGGGTCTGTCCCAGCCCTGTCTCCCCCTAAGTGATTTCAGAAGAATCCTTTCTTTCTTTTTTTTTCAAACAACATTTTTTTAAAAATTTATTTATTTATTTATTTTTGACTGCGTTGGGTCTTCGTTGCTGTGCACGGGCTTTCTCTAGCTGTGGCGAGTCGGGGCTATTCTTCGTTGCGGTGCGCGGGCTTCTCATTGCAGTGATTTCTCTTGTTGCAGAGCACGGGCTCTAGGTGTGCGGGCTTCAGTAGTTGTGGCGCGTGGGCTCAGTAGTTGTGGCTCGTGGGCTCTAGAGCGCAGGCTCAGTAGTTGTGGCGCACGGGCTTAGCTGCTCCGCGGCACGTGGGATCTTCTTGGACCAGGGCTCGAACCCGTGTCCCCTCAATTGGCAGGTGGATTCTTAACCCTGTGCCACCAGGGAAGTCCCTTTTTCTTTTTTTTAAATATTTAGTTATTTATTAGGTTGCGCCGGGTCTTAGTTGCGGCAGGCAGGCTCCTTAGTTGTGGCGTGCGAACTCTCAGCTGCAGCATGCATGTGGGATCTAGTTCCCTGACCAGGGATCGAACCCAGGCCCCCTGCATTGGGAGCACGAGTCTCACCCGCTGCATCAGCAGGGAAGTCCCAGAAGAATCCTTTCCTCTCTTTCAGCCTCTACTTCCCCATCTGTAGATTGGGGAGACTGGGCTCCCTGGTATCTCAGACCACTTTCCGATCTGACCTTCCATGACTACCTCCTTGTCCTCTGGCCCACCTGGCATCCAAGCCCCGCTGTGTAAGAAAGAAATCTTCATAATAATGATAATAGGAGTGATAACGATTTGCTGAGTTCCTCCTGTCATCTGCCAGGCGCTTTATCCATATTATCTGTCTCCATCATAATAAAACTGTACCTGTGTGTCCTTGGGCAAGTGACTTAACCTCTCTGTGCCTCAGGCTCTGCAGCCACAGAATGGGAGGCAACAGTAACTAACCCACAGTGTCGTGTTGAGGGTGGAATGCGTTATCACATACCAAGCCCTTCACTTCGTGGCTGCCACATAGTAAATGCTCCATAATTGCTAGGGATGATGACAGTTGCACCCGTGAGGCCCAGCGGGTGAGCAGGGGACTCAGATGCAGGTCTGCTGGCGGCCCAGCCCTTCCCTGGTGTCGGGCAGAGCCCCCCACCCAATGGGGTTCTTGCAGCATGGTCCCGCCCACCAGGCGGGACCCTCAGAACTGTGGGCCGCTGGGACGGAGGGGGTGGGCCACTTACAGGAAGAGGTTCTCCATGATGTAGTGGTAGTCGGGGGAGCTGCTGTCTGGGAGGAAGCAGGCGGCAAAGACGATGATGGCGTTGAGACCTTCCCCGTAGTACCCTGGGGAGAGGCGGCCAGTGAGTGAGCAGCCCCAGGCAGAGACGGGTAGAGCCGTCTCCCAGCTCTGAGCCGCCCCCTGCTCTGCCCCGTGCAGCGGCCTCGTCGCTGGCCAGGCCCTTCCCACCCACTGCGCACACCCAGAGGGTACAGCTCTGAGTCACAGCAGCCTGGCTGGAGAAGCCAGCCAACGCTTGACCTGTCTCCGCCTTTGGCAGGGGACGCCAGCCACCCTCGTAGACACCTCCGGTGTGCATCCGGCACGTCTACGCCTTGCCCCCCTGCGAGTTTCACCCCTGCACACCCGGACACTAGGGCTTAATTTAACATCCCCCTGGCTCAGAAGAAGAGACTGAGGTCCAGAGAGGGCCACTGATGGGCCTCCAGTCGCTGGAGCCGGGAGGGGGCCCGAGGGGTGTGGCCTCACCTCCGTGGGTCACCACCCTCATGTAGGGCCGGATCATGTGCAGGTCAATCCGGTGTTCCTGCTCCCCAATGATAACTGTCCGCCACAGACGCCCGTTGGCGGCACTGCCGTCCTCGGCCGAGCCATCCCCGAACAGGTCCGCACTATCCCCAGGCATATTCTTGGCGGCGGCCACGGGGGTGTCATCTGGAAGCGGGGGGCGGGGGGGAAGGTGAGCGGAAGGGACACCCGAGTCCGGACACCTCATCCCAGCTTCCCTCTCTGGGCTACCTTCGCCGCCTGTGGCCCCGGAGCCCTCTCCTCTCTCCCCAGGCCAGAGGCGAAACCGCTCACCCTACCCTTTGCTGACAGGCGGTGTTAGATTGGGGCTGCTGGGCGAGATGGAGGACCTGGGAGTCCAAAAGTCATGCCTAAATAATAATTTTTCTTTCCCCAAGCCGTGGAACACAGGAAAGTGCTCAGTCAGGTGGTTGGCCTGGGTAGAGCCCGTTTCTTGCTGTGTGACCTTGCACACATTCTTGCCCTCTCTGGGCTTCTCAGGATTCTTAACCACGCTTGAAATATCTGCCTCTTTCCCACCCGTCATCCTGCAATCTTCCTGCCTCAGAAAATAGCCTGGCCGTTTTCCCAGCTGCTCAGACCCCACACCCAGGTGTCACCTTCAACCCCCTCTTCCCCTTCGTACTCCACGTCCACAGCAAGTGCTGTGGCTCTGCTTCCATTCCCATGGCCACTGCCATCGCCACCTTTCTGACCTGTGCTCTTGCCTCGGCATGTCAGCTCAAATAACACCCATCCAGGGAGACCTGTCCCAGCAACCCTGCAAAGAGTCCTCCCCACCCCCAGGTAGCCTGGTTCAAGGAGTCTCGGCCTGGGCGCTTTTGACATTTGGGGGCCGGTCATTCTCTGTGGAGCCCCCTCCTCCATCCCAGGCACTGTGGGGTGTGGAGCCACCTCCCTGACCCCACCTACTTGATGCCAGGATTCCCCCAGTCATGACAACCACAGATGTCCCCAAACATGGCCCAGTGTCCCCTGGGGGCGGGGGGCTGAATTGCCCCAGTGAGACCCCCCCCTTCCCTCTCCCATCACCTCATCTCCCTCACAGCACCGACGACCAGGTGCAATTATCTTGTGTACGTTTTTACCGTTACCCAGAGCCTGGCTTTCCGATGGCCACGCGAGCAGGCAGGCGATGTCTATTCCTGACATGCCCCCGCCTGATCTACCTGCCGCCTCCTACACAGCAATCAAGACCTGCTCCACAAACACCTGTGGAATCAGGGGGAGGCCCTTCCTCTGGTCTCGGTCCCCTTTGAGGATCGGGTGAAAGACACATCTCCCAGCAAGTCCGCAAGTCCATGAGAAAATGTGCATGGCGTCCCAGGAGCTGTCCTGGGAGCCGCGGGTTGGAAGACCTGTCCCCCTTGAGCCTACAGGGGTGGAGGAGTGGGGCTCCAGTCAGCTGGTCCCCAAGCCAAAGGGAGCGCTGGGGTCCGATTTGGGGGCTGGGCAGGTGCGACGAGCGACCTCACCTTCCCACTCCAATTCATTGCCGTTCCCCAGGAATTCCAGCGAGTCGGTCTCATCTGGGGTCTCGATGTCATCCACGTTGATATCCAGGTCATCGGGGGTGTCCAGGAAGTCATCGGACAGCAGGGAGCCCTCGCTCTGGTCCAGGGAAATGTTGATCTCGGGGGCCACCAGCGTCTTCCGCTTACGATGAGCCGCGTTGAAGTTCAGAGTGTTGGGAGGGGCTGTGGGGGAACAGGAAAACAGAAAAAAACAAAAGCAAAACAAGATCAGTCACTTTTGCTGTTTTCTTTCTTCTTCCCCCTCTCCTGTTCCCAACCCGGTGGAGATCCACTCCGCCCCATTGAGGGGAGTGGTTAGAAGTCAGAGGACATCCTTTCATGGCAGCGGTTAATGTAACCATCTAGCGCGGAGGTCAAGGGCGGACACTTGGACGTAGGGCAGACCTGGGTTCAGAGCCTGACCTCGCTACTCACCAGCTCCGTGACCCTGCAGTGCCATGTTGCTCTGAGCTTGACTCACTTTTACCATCTGCAAAATGGGACTCACAGGTGAGTCGAGTCAAGGTTGAACAATGATGTGGGGATTAGACCCCGGGCAGCCTGCGCTCCAGATGGTGTGCTCTGGACCTACCAATATCTGCGAGTCTTGTTCCTTCTGGCTAAGGCTGGCAGAGAATGTCCACGTTCTGCTTTTGGCCTCTCTGTGATGCTCAACTCTAACAACTAACTTTTAGCGATCATGTAACATAAGCCAGACACTCTGCAAAGCTCTCCCCTGCGTTTTCACGTTCCAACTTTGCTATTGTCCCCTTTAACAGATGAGCAAACTGAGGCACAGAAGGGCAGGATCCTCCCATTTCACTCTGAAGCCTGTCAGGATGGATATTCCCCATGGTTTGGACCGCTTCCTCCTAAAGACTCTTAGCCTGGACTCTGGTCTCCTTGTAAAAGCTGGTTTCTCCTCCTGGGCTGCCTCCCATCTGACAGCCCCCGGAGCAGAGCCAGCCCCTCAGGTTTACCCTGTTTCATTACACAGCCTTTGAGGACAAAATAAGTAAACTAGTAGGAGACTCCTACCCCTCTTTTATTGGATGAAGACATTCATTGATCCATAATTTTTTAAAATTAATTAATTAATTAATTTATATTTTTGGCTGCGTTGGGTCTTTGTTGCTGCGCATGGGCTTTCTCTAGTTGTGGCGAGCGGGGGCTACTCTTCGTTGCGGTGCGCGGGCTTCTCATTGCGGTGGCTTCTCTTGTTGCAAAGCATGGGCTGTAGGCACGCGGGCTTCAGTAGTTGTGGCATGTGGGCTCAGTAGTTGTGGCTTGCGGGCTCTAGAGCGCAGGCTCAGTAGTTGTGGCTCACGGGCTTAGTTGCTCCATGGCATGTGGGATCTTCCTGGAATAGGGCTCGAACCCGTGTCCCCTGCACTGGCAGGCAGATTCTTAACCACTGCGCCACCAGGGAAGCCCCCACTGATCCATAATTAAATGGACCACATTTTTTTTTTTCACTTTGAATCTCTCGGTCCCTAAGCAGGAGGTCAGAGGTAACTGCTTCAGGAGACACTGGGATAGAAGCATTCGCTTTGGCAGAAAATGATAAAAACACAGCATTCACATTTATCAAGTGCCTGCTGTGTGTGGGGCACTGGCATGATTTCCAGCTCTCACCATGACCTTGTGTGGTGGGAAACATCACCCATTTTACAGATGTGGACATTGAGGCGGGGACTTGCCCAAGGATCCGACCCCAGACTTCTCAACTCACTCTGCCTTTCTCATGGGAAGTGTGTTAGGAGCAGTGAATCAGGAGTGCTTGATTTAAAATACTGTTACTCTTCCTGATGGGGTCAAGCTGTGGGTCACAGCATGGTGGCAGTAAGACTAAAGGTGCAAGGAAGCACGGCGGCAGTATGCCACCACATGGACCTGGAGGATAGGGCAATGAGCCAAACAAGATGATTCTCCAGGCCTAAAACCTAATGGAATTTGCCCTGCCAAGTTTCAGACTTGCTGGGTCCCGTGACTCCTTTCTTCCTTCCAATTTCTCCCATTTGGAATGAGAATATCTATTCTATGTCCATCCCGCCATCGTGTTTTGGAAGCAGAGACATTGCCTGATTTCATAGGTCCACAGCTGGAGAGGAATTTTGCCCCGGGATGAATTACACCTGAGTTTTTTTTTTCCTCCCTCCTCTTGAGCCCTTCGACTGATTAGACACGGCCCACCCACACAATAGAAGGCAATCTGCCTTACTCAAAGTCCATGAATTTAAATGTAAATCACATCTAAAAAAACACCCTCAACAGAAACATCTAGAATTATGTTTGACCACATAGCTGGGTACCATGGGCCAGGCAAGTGAATACATAAAATTAATGATCACATCTCCCCATCTCAAGTTCCTTAACTTAATCCTATCTGCAAAATCCCTTTTGCCATGTGAGGGAACATTCAGGGGTTCCTGGAATTAGAATCTGGATATCTTTGGGGGTCATCGTTCAGCCAGTCACACCTAGGAAGTGGGGTACTGTTACTACACACTCCTCGTTTTACAGAAGTAGGAAATGGAGGCCCAGAGGGGTGAAAGGATTTGCCCAAGGTCACCCTGTGGGGATGTGACAACACCGGGCAGAGCCCATGTGCTCAGGCAGGAAGAAGGGCTGGTACTCCAGGGTGACCAACCATCCAGATCGGCCCCAGAAACCTGGAACAAATTGGTCCCCCTACCTGGCTCATGGGCATAGTGTGGTACAGGGGTAGGCAGAGCTGGCTCTCACTGCTGTGTGACCTCAGGGATGTGGCTGTCCCTCTCTGGGCAGTCTTTCCCCTGTAGGGTGGGCTCTGTGATGGGCTGCATGGGGGAAGTGCAGGCAGAGCGGGGACCCTCAGCAGGACTCTTCCAGGAGATGTCATTGAAGAGAACACATGTTTGAGGCAGCTTCTCTGGCTGCCCCAGACCCCCTGTCCTCAAAGTCTGGGGCTTTGGATCCTTAGAGCCATGAGCCCTCCTGAGTGCTCAGGGCAGCAAAGCCCTCCCAGGGCTGACTTTGTGCCTGGCATCCCCAGGCACTTTACACAAATCATCTCATTTAATCCTTGCATGCCCCTTCTGTGGGAGGCTCACTACCTGTATTTAGTAGATGAGGCATTGGAGGCACAGAGAGGCTAAGCAACTAGTTCAAGGACACACAGCAACTGACTTCATGATGGCTCCCACACACGTCTCTGGCCCACAACCACACTGCTTTCCCTGCAGGACTTGGAGCAGAGCAACCCCCTTCCCTGACATTCCACCCAGGAGGCATGACCTCTGACATTTCTACAGTTACAGTGCTGGGCACAGCCCAGACCATGTGCCCATTTCTGCATGCATGGAAACTTACAGGATGTGTCTTCTGTGGCACTGCCAAGCAAGTCCATCCCCGTCTCTTCCGAGAGTGGCCTGCAGACCCAGCCGGGAGCGGACATCAGCCACCAGGCCCCACAAGTCCAGCCACAGGAGCGTGGAGTTCAGACAAAATGACACCAACAAAATCTGTTTAGCTTTGAGAAATCGTTGGGAAAAAATACATCTGCTCGCGAGCACAGAAAATCATAAACAATCAGTGCTGGAGGGCTCCCATTGGATCATCTAATCAATATTAAGCCTTTTTTTTGGGGGGGTGGGGACGGGGAAAGCTGAGGCCCAGTGAGAAGAAGGGTCTCATCTATATTATATTTGGAATATAAGCAGCATTCTTCATGGGCTGATCCCGCAGGGTTTGGTCTCCGATGAATTGCTGCTATTAACGCAGCCAGAAGTTATCCGATGGACATAGCAGACAACTGAAAGAGCTCTCTGTGGCCAATGCTGGACTGGTCTGACCAACAAAATATATCATGAAGTATTGGATTGTGAGCCAGTGTTTAAAATAAAATGTCCATGAGTCCATACAGATATAAATAAATGATTGAATAAATAAATACAGGGAGAAGAGACAAATTTTTCCTGCAGAGAAGAATTTCATATAATGTCTGTAGATATTCTGCCCTCAAGGAGATGGAAAGTAACCCCCTTCTCTGTAAGTGTGGGCTGTGCACAGTGACTTCCTTCCAAAGAGGACAGTATGGGAAGGGGGGAGGTGTGACCTTCCAGTGGAGACACCTGAGCAGCACGACCTCAGCCAGGGGACCGAGGCCAACACCAGCAGTGATGAGTCATGTTGACGGCAGGCACCCCGAGATGAAGGATGAGACGGCCCTTCACAGGTGGTCCTCCTCCCAGCACCCAGCGCCCCAGTGTAACCGTGAGAAAAACACCCGACAAGTTCCCACTGAGGGAGATTCTACAAAATCTCTGGCCACAGTCCTCAAACCCGTCAAGGGCATCGAGAACAAGGAAAGTCTGAGAAACTGTCACAGCCCAGAGGAGCCTGAGGAGACATGATGCCTGAATGTTACATGGGAACGTGGGTGGGATCCTAGGAAAGAAAAAGGATATCAGGAGAAAAGGACTATGGAAATCTGAATAAATTCTGGACTTCAGTTAATAACAGTGTATCAATATCAGTCTATTAATTGTAACAAATGTATCAGCCTAATGTAAGATGTTAATTTAGGAGAAGCTGAGTGTGTGGGGGAGGGTATGGAAATTTTCTGTAATATCTTGCAACTTTTCTGTAAACCTAAATCTTCTAAAAAGTAAATTTTTAAAAAAAAAGAAAGGCAGCCAGCTATACATTTGTGCCCCTTTAATGCTTGGTGGAGCACGAATTTGCAAAATAAGACCTGTTTCTCTGGCAATGCCCAGACTGTTTTTTTTTTTTTGGACCACAGCTCATGCCGCCTGACTTTGACCCACGTGCTCTGGCTCCTTTGCTCCCTAGGGAAATAGTTCCAGGCAGAGGGTTTTGCAGAGTGCATGGGGCTGTCAGAGGCTCTAGCTGCAGGGTGTGCTGGCTCAGGGAAGCACTGCAGCGTTAATTCATCTCTGCAACTCAGCAGTCCCAGCTCAGCTGGAATGGGAGCTGGTTAGATGGGGAAGGACAGTAGAATGCTTTTTCTTTTCCTTTAACAAAACCATTTATTCCATCACCTCTGTTCCTTGTAGGGCATGAGCTGGCACCCTCTGTCGGGTGGGATCTATCCATGCTTCTTCCTCCGCACCTGCCACCCCGCCCACCTTTCTCCCATTCACCATGCTTTGAATGTTCTTTGAGTAACCACTACCCTTCCAGGTGCATTGGAGGTCTTGGAGGGTCTTGGAGGTAAAGGATGAATCAGATGTCGCCCTGCTCTCATAGGGGTCAAAAGTCAAAATAGAGCAGAGGTCCAAAGGAAATGAAGGGCTTCCCTGGTGGTGCAGTGGTTAAGAATCCTCCTGCCAATGTAGGGGACACGGGTTCGAGCCCTGGTCCGGGAAGATCCTACATGCCACGGAGCAACTAAGCCCGTGTGCCACAACTACTGAAGCCCGGGCGCCTAGAGCCTGTGCTCTGCAACAAGAGAAGCCACCACAATGAGAAGCCCACACACCACAACGAAGAGTAGCCCCCGCTCGCCGCAACTAGAAAAAGCCCGCACGCAGCAACGAAGACCCAACGCAGACATAAATAAATAAATTTATTTAAAAAAAAATGACAAAGGAAATGAGGACACATATCCATGCAAAAACTCATACCTGAATGCTCACTGCAGCGTGATCACATTGGAAACAACCCAAATGTCTACCAAGTGATGAACGGATAAACAAAACATGGTCCATCCATACAGTGGAATATTATTCAGCCATGAAAAGGAGTGAAGCGCTGACACCTGCTACAATGTGGATGGACCTTGAGAACATGATGCTCAGTGAGAGAAGCCAGACACAAAAGGCCACATAATGTGTGATTCCATTTATATGAAACGTCCAAAACAGGCAAATCCACAGAGACAGGTGGTGCATTTGTGGTTGCCAGGGGGATAGGGTTTCATTTTGGGGTGATGGAACGTTTTACAACTAGATAGAGGTGATGGCTGCACAACATGTGAGTTGTTCATTTAAAATGGTTATTTTGGGACTTCCCTGGTGGTCCAGTGGCTAAGACTCCACGTTCCCGATGCAGGGGGCCTGGGTTCGATCCTTGGTCAGGGAACTAGATCCCACATGCCGCAACTAAAAATCCCACATGCCACAACTAAGACCCGGTGCAGTCAAATAAATAAATAAGTAAATATTTTTAAAAATTAGGGCCCACCCTAAAATGGTTATTTTGGGGACTTCCCTGGCGGTCCAGTGGTTAAGACTCCGCGCTTCCAATGCAGGGGGCACAGGTTCGATCTCTGGTTGGGGAACTAAGATCTCACATGCCCATGGCACGGCCAAAAATAAAATAAAATAAAATGAAATAAAATAGTTATTTTTATGTTATGTAAGTTTCACCTCCATTTAAAAAAGAAAAAAAGCAAGCTTCAGATTAAGTCAGAAGGTTTTAAAGAGGGATCTTTTTTTCAGATTGAGACTGAAGACAACTCACACGCCCATTTCGTGTACACGTTGCTCTGGTCCCTCTGTCTGTAGCTGACACCCCTGCTCTCAACGCGGGGAGGGCAGCTGGTAACTCACCAATAAGTCCGGGATCCGGGAGTACAGGAGGCACACCACCTACTTGCAAGGTTACCCAAAATCATGCTCTGAAATTGCAGGCTGACAGCTGATGCACCACCCCTAGTTTTATCCTGCCCACACAGCATTTCACAACATTTTAAATTTGCTGTCAAATCAGAGATACGACACAAAAAGTCTAGATATCAGTCTTTTCTTGAATCAGATCTGCCCTCCGTGCATGGTAACCGCCACCAGGAGCTGACTGTCCGCCACCCCTGCTCACCTGGGTGTCGGGATTTCCTTCCGGCTCCTTCCCCTCATTTACTCTGCCTTCCCTGTTTCCATCAGTCTGAGGCTGTAATCCCTGTTGTTCTAGAATCAGCTAGAACCGTAATTTACCCCCACGGACAGGGCACTCACTCTGTCGGAATGTTGACGGCATCATCATCTTGTTTGCTCCTCACAGTATCCCTGTGAGGCAGGTAGCAGCCCATTTCACAGAGGAGGAAACGGAGGCTAAACCAGAAGATGCCCAAGGGCAGAACGAACCACTCACAGAGGTAGAGCTGAATCCGGTCATTGCCCTCTACTGTCCCCTTGTGTCCAGTCTGCTCATGTGAACAAACCCCACAGGTCCACAGGGCTGCAGCTTTCAAGGTCAGGTGAGACCTGGTTATTTCCACAAGCCCCAGGAAGACCTCAGCTAATGCAGAGCTGAAGCCCCTTCACGAACTCAAAGTGGATCCAGAGGGCTCCCTGCAGCACTTGCTTTCAGTCTGTGCTGGGAAACCCATGTAAAAAGTGGGGTTCCCCCTAATCCACCAGGTGTACAGTGTGGCTTTATTCTTCTGGTGTGGGCTGACTTGCATCCCTCCCAAAACATAATTCAGGTCTTAACTCCCAGAACCTGGGAATGTGACCTGTTTGGAAATAGGGTTGTTGCAGACAGCATTAAGTTGAGATGACATCATACTGGAGCAAGGTGGGCCCTACAGCCAATCAGTGGTATGCTCGTAAGAAGAGGCAAGTTTGGACACAGAGACACAGAGGAGAAGGCTGTGTGAAGATGGAGGCAGATTCAGATCAAAACTACAATGAGGGGCTTCCCTGGGGCGCAGTGGTTAAGAATCCGCCTGCCAATGCAGGGCACACGGGTTCGAGCCCTGGCCCGGGAAGATCCCACATGCCGCGGAGCAACTAAGCCCGTGTACCACAGCTACTGAGCCTGCACTCTAGAGCCCATGTGCCACAACTACTGAGACCGCGTACTGCAACTACTGAAGCCCGCGCACCTAGAGCCCGTGTTCTGCAACAAGAGAAGCCACCACAATAAGAAGCCCGTGCACCGCAACGAAGAGTAGCCCTGGCTCGCTGCAACTAGAGAAAGCCCACACACGGCAACGAAGACCCAACTCAGCCAAAAATAAAAACAAACAAATAAATAAATTTATTAAAAAAAAACAAACTACAATGAGGTATCACCTCATATCGGGCAGAATGGCCATCATCAAAAAATCTACAAACAATAAATGCTGGAGAGAGTGTGGAGAAAAGGGAACCCTCCTACACTGTTGGTGGGAATGTAAATTTGTACAGCCACTATGGAGAACAGAATGGAGGTTCCTCAAAAAACTAAAAATAGAGCTACCATATGATCCAGCAATCCCACTCCTGGGTGTATATCTGGAGAAAACCATAATTCGAAAAGATACATGCACCCCAGTGTTCACTGCAGCACTATTTACAATAGCCAGGACATGGAAGCAACCTAAATGTCCATCAACAGAGGAATGGATAAATAAATAAATAAATAAATAAATGTATATCTCATATATATAATGGAATACTACTCAGCAATAAAAAAGAACAAAATAATGCCATTAGCAGCAACATGGATGGACCTAGAGATTGTCATACTGAGGGAAGTAAGTCAGGCAGAGAAAGACAAACACATGATATCGCTTATATGTGGAATCCGCAAAAAGTGTACAAATGAACTTATCTACAAAACAGAAATAGAGTTACAGATGTAGAAAATAAACTTATGGTTACCAGGGGGTCGGGGGGAGGGATAAACTGGGAGATTGGGATTGACATATACACTCTACTATATACAAAAGAGATAGCTAATAAGGACCTACTATACAGCACAGGGAACTCTACTCAATACTCTTTAATGGCCTATATGGGAAAAGAATCTAAAAACGAATGCAGGACCTCCCTGGTGGCGCAGAGGTTAAGAATCCGCCTACCAATGCAGGGGACACGGGCTCGAGCTCTGGTCTGGGAAGCCCACGTGCCACGGAGCAACTAAGCCCGTGCGCCACAACTACTGAGCTCATGCACCGCAACTACTGAGCCTGCGTGCTGCAACTACTGAAGCCCGTGTGCCTAGAGCCCGTGTTCCACAACACGAGGAGCCACCGCAATGAGAAGCCCGCACACCACAACGGAGAGTAGCCCCCACTTGCTGCAACTAGAGAAAGCCCGCGCACAGCAATGAAGACCCAACGCAGCAAAAAAAAAAAAGAAAAAGAGTGGATATATGTGTATGTATAACAGATTCACTCTGCTGTACACCTGAAACTAACACACACTGTAAATCAACTGTGCGCCAATAAAAATTTTAAAAAGTAAAAATAAACAATAAAACACAAGCTTAAAAAAAAAAAAGATGGAGGAAGGCAGAGATTGGAGCGATGCATCTACAAGCCAAGGCAGGCAGAGGATTGCCGGCCACCACCCGAAGCTGAAAGAGGCTGGAAGCATCCATCCTTCCCTAGAGCCTTCAGAGGGAGTATGGCCCTGCTGACACCTTGATTTTGGATTTTTAGCCTCCAGAACTGTGAGAGAAAACATTTCTTCTGTTTTAAGCAAGTTCCTGGTACTTTGTTATGGCAGCTCTGGGAAACTCACACGCCCTCTCAGCGTGAAATCCAAACTTCTCTCCTACTGCATCCCCTACCATGCCAAGGTCCTCTCTGCCCCAGTGCGTTTGCACATCCCACCCCCTCTGCCTAGAGGGTCACTTCCTGCTTTCTTTGACTGGTGAACTTGCTCAGCCTTTCAGGCTAGGTCAGCGTCCTCCAGGAGGCCCCATCTGAATCTGACATCCGCCCCGCCCCTGCATTCTGCCTCAGAAGACTTCTTTAGCACAGAATCTGTGGTACTGTGTGCTAATTGCTTGTTTCCTGGGCAGACTGTGAGCCCTTGAAGGGGAGGAAGTGCCTCTTCCTCTCTTGCTCTGGTGAGTCACGGGCCTGGACCTGGGAGAAGCAGCCCTCAGCAAGGGTTTTGAAGGAAGGAGCGAGTGAGGGCACATGATGTAAGTGGTGGGGAAAGGCCAAAATCTAGAAACACCTGTCACCCGGAATCAGCTGTTATTGCAATAGTTCTGGCTTCAGAGGTGGCTCCTGGACCGAGTTCTACCCTCAGATCCTAGCCTCTGGCTTAACGTTACTCACGGTGTGAAAGAAGGGAATTGGGAATAAACTGTGGGCCTCAGGACCTTTGAACATGCCTCCTGCTTCCCAACTGGTGCCCCAGGGCTTCGACGGCATTAAGATCGGCTGTGCTGCCTCGGTCTCCCCTCCAGGGTTTTCCAGCCTCTGTTTCTGTTTGACGGCGGCCACCTCTGGTGCAGGGTAACAGCAGAAACTCTTTCTGGGCATAAGTAGGCTTTTCCAAGGCTCAATGCTGGGCCAGCAACACTGGGGCTTATCACAGGACTCCTGCAGAGTTAAGTCGGGAGAACCAGAGAGGGAACTGCTGAAAGGCATTCAAGAATTATCCATTGGCAACTTTGGTGGTTTCAGATACTCAGCTAAATCTGCCCTTTTTCCTTCTCTGTAATTTCCAACACCTCTGTCCATTCATCTTGCTCTTCTGGTCTCCCCCAGCTCCATCACCTCTTGGTTGGGGAACTAAGATCCCACATGCTCATGGCACAGAATAAAATAAAATAAAATGGTTATTTTTCTGTTATGTAAATTTCACCTCCATTTAAAAAAGAAAAAAAGCAAGCTTCAGATTAAGTCAGAAGGTTTTAAAGAGGCATCTTTTTTTCAGATTGAGACTGAAGACAACTTACATGCCCGTTTTGTGTACACGCGCGGCATGGCCAAAAAAAACAACAAAAAAGCGCGGGGCCCTGATCCCCTAGGACTGTGACCTTACAAGAAGAGGGAGAGCCACGAGAAAGCTCCCCCTGCACATGCAAGCACAGAGGAAAGACCACGTGAGGATGCAGTGAGAAGGCCAGGAAGAGAGCCCTCACCAGAAGCCAACCCTGCTGGCACCTTGATCTCAGACATCCAGCCTCTGGAGCTGTGAGAGAATAAATGTCTGCTGTTGAAGCTGCCTGGGGTGTGGTATCCTGCTATGATAGCCCAGCATCGCTGGAGCACAGGAAAGAGAACGGCGCAGTTGAGGAGGGCAGAAGATGCTGAGGTTGCTCAGAGCCTGCCATCACTTCCTGGCCCAAACCCACGGCTCCTGCATGAGGGACTGCTGAGCTGGGCAACAGGAAATCACCTCTGTGCGTGTGTTGGGCTGGGGGAGGGACGTTGCCTGGCCTGCCCTGTGCAGGGGCGGGCAGATACAAAGAGAGACTGAGCATAGATAGATAGAGAGACAGACAGCAGACAGACAGACACAGGGAGAGACAGGGGCAGAAGAGAGAGACGGGGGTTGGGGGAGAGAATGATAAAGCAAAGGAAGTAAAATCTTAACAATCAGCAAATCTGGGTAAGAGTTTACAGATACTCCTTATACCATTCTTATAGTTTTTTTTCTAAGCTTGGGACCATGTCAGAATAAAAAGTTACAGGGGGAGAGATAAATTGAGAGATTGGGATGGGCACATACACACTACTATATATAAAATAGAGAAATAATAAGAACCTACTGTATAGCATAGGGAACTCTATTCAATACTCTGTAATGATCTATATGGGAACAGAATCTAAAAAAGAGTGGAAGGGATTTCCCTGGTGGCACAGTGGTTAAGAATCCTCCTGCCAATGCAGGGGACACGGGTTCCATCCCTGGTCCGAGAAGATCCCACATGCCGTGGAGCAACTAAGCCCATGTGCCATGACTACTGAGCCCGCGTGCTGCAACTACTGAAGCCCGTGCGCCTAGAGCCCGTGCTCCGCAACGAGAGAAGCCACCGCAATGAGAAGCCCATGCACCGCAACAAAGACCCAATGCAGCCAAAAATAAAATAAATAAAAAAGAGTGGATATATGTATCTATATAACTGACTCACTTTGCTGTACAGTAGAAACACAACATTCTAAATCACCTACACTCCAATTAAAAAAAAAAAAAGGAAAGAAAAAAAAAGTTACAAGCAAAACCCACGACCACTCGGTTATAGAAGGCAGAGCAGGCTGAGACACCATTCAGACATCTAACCCTGTACCTGCCTCTCCTTAGCTGTGAGACCCGGGCCAAGCCCTTTCCCACCCTGGTCCTCAGTTTCCCCACCCAACCTTTCTTCAGTCCCTCGATCTGCTTCCGCTGGCTTCAGGGCCTTTGCACGTGCTGCTCTCTCTGCTTGGAATGCTTGACCCCTACCTCCAGCCTCTTTCCCCTGTTCGTACCTCTTCATCCTTCAGAGCTCAGGGTCAGCGCCTCCCCCAATGTCCCCAACCCAGTCAGACCCCACCTGGCGCTCTCCAGGTGCCAAGAACCCAGCTGCAGTTTTTCATTGGTCTGTGAGGTTATAAGGGACCGCCTGTCTCTGCGCCAGACTGTAAACACCCCACAAGGGCGGCTCTCCTGTTCTCCACGTGTCCCCAGCGTCTCACCCAGGGCCTGGCATACAGTCGGTGCATATCACTAGAAGGAATGAATGTGGAGGCAAGGCAGGTAGATGGATCGTCTCCAGGCTGCCCTTTCTCAGCTAGGGTCCACAGGTACCTGCAGAAGAGCAGGAGGTGCAGGAAGACGCCGCACGGCAATGGCAGCAGGAGGGGGCTGTGGGCACAGGGGGAGCACCCGGACACACCCAGGGCAGCTCGAGGATCCCACCCAGGAAGGGATCACTGAGCTCGAAGGAATAGAATTGGGGGTTGTCTGGCATCAGACAGAGGTGCTTATGTTGAGCTGCAGCTGGACGCTGTATAAGGAGCTGTACTCATTTCTCCCAGAACGAGGAGGACAGAGCCTTGATGAATGCATGTTCCCGACCCCAGGGCTGCACAGCCAGGCCACTATCCTGCAAACACTGAACTACTGAAAAGGGAGAGGAGCCCTCTGCAGCTGGGGAAACTCACTTGAAATTCACATTTGCAGCTGCAGTCAGCTCCACTTTGTCTCAACAAGGCTTGGGAGAGGAGGGTCTCTTTTATGGGGGGATGGGAAAAAGGAACCAGAGTGAACAAGGTACAAGCTGATAAGAATGATGCTGAGGGCAGCAAGTCCCGTGGGCAGCCCTCCGCATCTAGACAGCCCGGCTCAGCTGCCTCGCAACTCATACCTCATCGAATTCTCGTGACAACTTCGGGAGCCAGGAATGACTGTCCCTATTTTACAGATAGGAAAACTGAGGCACAAAGATGCTCGAAGAGCTGCCCAAGGTGGGCAAGCGAGCCCACTGGAGAATTGGAATCTCAACCCACGGCTGTCCGGTTCCACAGCTTGTGCCCTCTTGGTTCCGCTGTGTCGCTTGAAATAAAATTAGAGTGAGCAAGGTGAGTCCTGTGCTGTCATCAGAGAATTTTTTTATGTCCAGGAAGGGTTGGGGTTTGCCACCCGGGCAGGCAGGGTTGTATCAGAAGGTTCTCAAAGTCCAGACCGAGGGACGCTTTGGTCTCGGACAGGGGCCAGAGTTCACGGGACCACAGGGTAAGTGATGCTGACACTGGTTGGAGACGCCCCCAAACCCCGGGTGTTTGTTTGGTGCTGGAAGGAACCCACAGAGATCATCCCATCTGTTTCCACCCTTTCCATGGGAGGAAACATATCTCCCATGCCGGGAACGAGGGACAGCTCCCCAAGGCGGCTCTTGCCCATTCTGGAGCATTCCTAGCCACATCAGGAGCCCCTGACAAAAACAGTCCTTAATTTGCGCAAACTGCCAGGTCCGGGTGTCATGAGACCCCTTTCTACAAATCCAGGCATCAGCACTCCTTGTATTGAGTTAAAGAGAAAGACTTATAAGAGGGAGTGTAGAACGAAGAACATTTTAACAGTGAGAGAACAGGAGGTCGGCTCCAATGAAGTCGCCGTCTCTTTCCCGAAATACTTGCCTTTCTGAAGACAACGGTACTGCGCAGACAAGAGAGTCTCGTCTACTCTGAGGCGGGGCATCTATCGCTTTATTTATTTATTTTTAATTTTGTTTATTTTTGGCTGCGTTGCTGCGCGCGGGCTTTCTCTAGTTGCGGCGAGCGGGGGCTACTCTTCGTTGCGGTGCACGGGCTTCTCATTGAGGTGGCTTCTCTTGTTGTGGAGCATGGGCTCTAGGCACATGGGCTTCAGTAGTTGCAGTATGGGGCCTCAGTAGTTGTGGCACGTGGGCTCTAGAGCACAGGCTCAGTAGTTGTGGTGCATGGGTTTAGTTGCTCCATGGCATGTGGGATCTTCCCGGACCAGGGATCGAACCTGTGTCCCTGGCATTGGCAGGCGATTCTTAACCACTGCACCACCAGCGAAGTCCCCATCTATCGCTTTAAGAATCATAAGGATGTGCGTGAAACATCGACACTGAAAATGACTAGACTGGAGAGAGGGCTAAAGATTCTCAAATGAGGGGGTGATGCCCTTGACATCACATCTTCTCCTGGGACAGGTCGACAGGAAGCTCCAGACCTCCCCCCATCAGCCCATTTTGCTTTTGAATGGGCCGGCTGGCCGTACAAAGCATGCACAGATTGGACCATTTGAGTCCAAAGAGTCTACTTTAGACTCAAACCTGCATCCCTTTCATGCCTGTCCATCATCCTTGTTCTGCCCTGGGCACCCTCACCGACTGAGATTATCTGGAGCTGGAGATCCTTTCCAAATTCTCTTTTCCAGGGTGAATATGCCCAGTCCCTTTGACTCTTCCTTCCTAGATGGTTATGCAACTAACTCTTGGACATCATCTCCTGTGGCTAAACTCCTTGCATTAAAGTGGGAGGGAGAGGGAATTCCCTGGCGATCCAGTGGTTAGGACTCCACACTTTCACTGCCATGGGCACGGATTCGATCCCCAGTTGGGGAACTAAGATCCTAAGATCCTGCAAACTGGCCAAAAAAAAAGTGGGAGGGAGATGAGCAGTTGCATACAGCCAACGAATTAAGGGGAGCCTGTGCTGACTATATTTTCTCTTACCCAACGCCTCGCCAGAGGAGAATACAGAGAGACAAGTATCTCAGCAGTGGGCACGCACAGCTTGCTTCCTACAATTTTGAATTCGTACCAACGACCGTCATCCATTCACCCAATATCCACTGAGCATCAACTGTATGCCTGTGATCAAACCAAAAGCCCCTGCTCTCGTGGGTTCCATGGCGGGGAACAGACTGTAAACAAGTATGTGAAATACTCAGCATATTCAATCGTATGAAGGCCGGGTGCCTAGAGCCCCTGCTCCGCAACAAGAGAAGCCACCGCAGTGAGAAGCCCGCGCACTGCAACGAAGAGTAACCCCCGCTCGCCGCAACTAGAGAAAGCCCGCGCGCAGCAATGAAGACCCAACACAGCCAAAAATAAATTAATTAATTAAAAATAAAAACAACAACAGCAACACGACATGTATGTATTTTCTTACGAATCTAGACAAAGAAGTAAGTCTGAAATCAGTTTCACTGGCAGGGCTGGTTCCTCCTGGAGGCTCTGGGGGAGAATCTGTTTCCGTGCCTTTTGTTTTGTTTCGTTTTGTTTTGTTTTGGCTGTGCCGGGTCTTAGTTGCGGCACGCGGGATCTTCATTGCCACGTGCGGGATCTTTAGCTGTGGCAAGAGGGATCTAGCTCCCTGAACAGGGATCGAACCCGGGCCCCCTGCATTAGGAGCACAGAGTCTTAACCACTGAACCGCCAGAGAAGTCCCTGCCCCAGGGCTTTTAAGGGGTATGACAGAGTCCCTCTGGCTGCTGCAGGTAAAAACACGCCGTTACCTGAATTCATGGAAACCCAGGTAAGAATATTGTAACAGCCCATGAGATGGTTTTAGAAGAATGTTTAGAATTCTTATGATAGTGTGGGAATGGGAGCTATTTTGGCACTTTGGGCAGGGATGGGCGGGGGAGGGAGGTGGGAAATCAATCTTAAATAATTCAGCAAATATCAATTATGCGCTTGGCCCGGTCAGCTGGGGTGTCTCTGCCTCACACCTGCGAGCAGCGTCGGGGCCACTCCTTCCACGTCTGACACGCACACCTAGGGAGCTGTACCTGGGCAGAGTTTCGTCCTGCCATTCTTCCTTCACATCCACGTTTTCCATCCGGAGCGTGGCTTCAGTGGTCCCCATGGGAGCTGGGAAGAGGCACCGACTTGAAGCAAGGATGAATCCTGAAGGAGGGCAGTGGATGGAGGTTTTACTGGACAATCATCATAACGACAACTCCCCACTCACACACAGAACTTCAGAGATGGATCTGCAAAGAGCTCTTGTGTCCATTGTCTTATTGAATCATTTTCCAGCCCCATGAGGCTTCTCCATTTCACCAGTGAGAAAACGGAGGCATAGAAAGCTGAACACATGTGGGTCTGGAGTTTGAAACCAAAGGAGGGGCTGAGCCTCCAGCTAAAAGCACCCCCCCCCCTTTGAAGCTCTGAAATCCATCCTCTGCATGGTTCACCATCCCTCCCTTACCTTGGACTTCAACTAGGAAGCAATAAATCCAATTAAAGTCATTTACACTAAATGACTGATATAATTAAGCTTCCTTGCTGGGATTGACATTCAGACAAGACCTGGTTAACGCCAACCCACCTCTATCTGCTCCAGCCCACCTGTCCTGTCCCTGTCCCCTCCCCTCCCCCAATGAAGAAGCAAGTCCTGACAACCTGACCCTAGGACTGAAAAAGGAAGTGAGGAAAGTGCCTGGGGCTGGAAATCAGGATCATCATTTTTACCAACCACAAAATGCCAGTTTTGTTTTTATCGTTGCGAGGAACCAGCTGGGGGCAAGGATGGGATGGGAGGCAGCACTCTAGGTGGGGCTTAAGTGCTGGGCTGTCTGGGAGTGTGGTGAGAACTGCCGACTGGGACTGAATTTGGGTCTACCCTGGGGCATGGCAGACTTCCCCTGTCTCAGTTTCCCTGCCTGTAAATGAAAGAATTGGTCTAGAAAGGATCTCTATGATCCCTTTGGGCATAAACCCCAGGATCTTATGACTCAACTAATAGTACAGGTTCTGAGCTTTTAAGCCAGTGGTTCTCAACTGGCGGTGATTCTGCCTTCCCCCACCAGATATTTGGCAATGTTTGGAGGCATTTTTGGCTGTCACAAGTGCGGGGGGGGGGGGAGGGGGGGGAGGAGGGCGGTGTGCTACTGACATCAAGTGGGTGGAGACCAGGGATGTTGCTCAGTGCTTTCCAGTGCCCCAGATGGTACCCCATGACCAAGAATGATCCAGCCCCAAATGTCCATAGATCCGAGATTGAGAAGTTGTCATCCTCACTTGCCAGCACCTAAGGTCCCGCCTCCAGCCCCTCCCCCCTCCCCACTCAATGCGGCTGCCCCTCTAGAGCTGGTGGGTGGCTCTCAGTTTGGGTGTGTCTTCCAGATCCCCTCGCTGGACCTAAGCCCCTGTGGATGGAGGGTCTGCATTTGGGATTGGGGCTCAGAGGGAGCCGGAGACAGGTGAGGGCTAGGCAGGGGGGACGGGATGTCTGAAATTCGACCCTCCCCCACTTCAGTTAGAGTTTCTCACTCCATTCTTGTCACTGCCCTGAATGTCGTCATTCATTCATGGAGGAGGGACAGTAAGACGCAGTACGGAAAACAGAGAGAAAGAGAGATGTCTTTCTGATGCTGTGGGCAACAACTGCCCAGGAACTTACTGCAAGGGAAAGTTCCCATCGATGGAAATTCATTTCCTTTCTGAAGGGAGTGGTCTTTGCGTCTGTTTTCCTTATCCTGAGCTGGGTGTGACCTCAGCCCCCAGAAAGGACCACCCACCTCCACCCCACCCACAGCTGAGACTGGGGCCACACATGTTGGCCCAACGATCCTCTAAATGAGGGGTGTGTGTGGGTGACCGCAGGGCCCTGGACGCCCTCGCCCTCTGATCCCGACTTCACGTTCGAGGACGGCAAATAAGGCAGCGACGGGAAGCTGAGAAGCGTTCCTTCCCGCTATGGTGCTGAATTATCAGCACATACAAGTTCAGACAGAGGAGGAGGAATCTCTGTCTTCAACCGTTTCCCTTCCTCCCCACCCCATAGGCAAGCTTTTACGTACACATCTATCAAATCCTATTCCAAATCCGCTCACGGTGTTATAAATAGGAAATGCACAGAGGTGGGACGTGTACATTTCGGTCTCTCAGGAAGCGTCCCAGAGAGGGGCTGAGGGTTTGAGCCGCCTAATCTCTAAGCACGTCCCGGAAATGGTGCAATCCTCTGCCATCCAGGTGAACGGTGGGCATGGGAGGTGAACTGTGGGTGTGTGTGTGGGGCGGATGCTTTTCTCAGCGTGGGGTAAAATGGAAGTGGTAGCATCCCAAGAATCACAAGACCCTGGTTCTCTGCTCCCACCCGCCCCATCTGCCAGAAGGGGGTTTGTAGCAGCAGATACCTGCGGACAGTCTTCCTCGGCAGGGCGGGGAGAAAGAAAGTGGATTCACCTCCGCGTGAGTCCCGGCTACCTCCGCGGCCTCTCCCGGTTACGCGCAAACAAAGAAGAGCCTTGGGCGGATGCAGCCGGGCATCCCTCGCCTTCGGAGCGTCCGAGGAAGATGCGCTCAGGCGCGGACTCCGCATCCAAGGAAGGTCACCCAGGGCAACGCGACGGGCGCGGATGGGCGCTTTTGTCCACGGGTGGGAAACAGCTTGCAGTCAGCGGTCGGCTCCCCCTCGCTCGGCTGCGGCTGCGTCCCTGGTCCTCGTGCCTCCGAGGTATTTTCTTCTTGCCAGCTTGCAGCTGGCGGAGGCTCGGCTTCCTTAAGACAGTTAATTATGCTGCTTTTGTGTGCAGGGTGGGTGGATGGGGGCAGGGCTGACCAAAAAGCACAGCCCCCTGCCAGAATCGGTGCTCTCCATTGGCTGAGAGGGGAGCATTTCCAAGAGCCTCACCAGGGGCAGAAGCGGAAATGATTTCCTGATGGCGCATCACAGATTTAAAAACAAAACAAGGAACAAATAAATAAGTGGCAGCGATGGCCTCATTCCTTAGATTAAGAGGGAGGGAGGAAATAATATCCTCATGGACCCGTTTCATGGGTCCCTCAGCCGACCACTTACGATGAGCCATGTGCCGAAGACGGGGCTGGGTGCTGGGGAGACAGAACCTTCTCAGACACATTCGCTCGGGGCCTCCGAGGGAAAGGCGCCCCCTGCAGGTGTGCGTGCGTTAACCCCTCCCTGGAAGACCATAGAATGGTATAGAGTTAAGAATGCACCCTCTGAAATCAAACCATAAGTGGATTGGGACACTGGCTCAGCCACTAGCTGGGGACTTGGTTGGGTAAGTGATCATACTTCCTGGACCTCAGTTTCCTCATCTGTGAAATGGAAACATCAGGGTACTGGCCTTTTGGCATTTAATGAGGTGATGCAGGGAGGGTGCTTGGCACAGTGCCGCAGCATGAGAAAAGTTCTATGCGCGTTTCTTGCTGTTGCTGTTTTTATTTTTAGACTGGTAGCAGGTTGAATGGTGCTCCCCCCCACCAAAGATATGTCCATGTCCTAACCCCTGGAACTTGTGAATGTGACCTTATTTGGAAAAAAGGGTCCTTGCAGATGGAATTAAGTTAAGGATCTCCAGATGAGATCATCCTGGATTTAAGATGTGCCCTAAATCCCATGACAAGTGACTTCATAAGAGAAGAGAAGGGGGGGGGGGCACATCATGTGAGATCAGGATGATGCATCGACAAGCCAAGGAATATGGAAGGTTGCCAGTGACCACCGGAAGCTGGAGAGGCACCAAATAGATTCTCCCTCACAGCCCCCAGAAGGAGCCAACCCTGCCAATACCTTGATTTCAGACTTCTGGCCTCCAAAACTGTGAGAGAGAGAGAAAAAAAAAAGCTATCATTTTGAGCCACCTAGTTCGTGGTACTTTGTTATGGCAGCCACAGGAAACTAATATCAATACATGATCCTAAGTAGGAATGGATGCCTGTTGTTACCTCCTGTCCCTCTTAATCACTGTGATGGTTTTCACCTGTTCTGTGAACACATCAGGCTCATTCCCACCACAGGGCCTTTGCACAAGCTGCTCCCTCTGCCAGGTATGCTCTTCCCCCAGATGTTTGCATTATTCAGGTGTCAGCTCACAAGTAATCTCCTCAGAGAGGCCTTTCCTAATCTCACCGCCTACCTTGCCTCTCACTCCATCATCTTCCATCCCATTATCTAGTCTGATTTGTTTTTCAGTGTTATTTTTTTTCTTTTTTACTGTGGTAAAATACGCATAATGTAAAATTTACCATTTTAACCATTTGAAAGTGTATAGTTCGGTGACATTAAGTACATTCAGTGTTGTGCCACCATCACCACTGTCTAGTTCCTGAACTTTTTCATCACCCCAAATGGAAACCCCAACCCATTAAGCAGTCTCTTACTTCTCCCTCCCCAGCCCCTGGCAACCACTAATCCAGTTTCTGTCTCTGTGGATTTGCCTGTTCTGGATATTTCATATAAATGGAATAATCTACTATGCCATCTTTTGTGTCTGGCTTCTCTCACTGAGCATCATTTTTCAAGGATCATCCACATTGTGGTGTGTGTCAGTGCTTCATTCATTTTTATGGCTGAATCATATATTTCATTGTATGCGTGTGCCACTTTTTGTTTATTCATTCACCAGTGGATAAACAAAAAGTGTTTCTACATTTTGGCTGTTGTGAATAGTGCTGCTATGAACATGGGTGTACATGGATTCATCTGAATCCCTGTTTTCAGTTCTTTGGGGTATATACCTGGGAGTGGCGATGCTGGGTCATACACTAATTCTATGTTTATGGTATTGAGGAGCCTGATGAGTCTTTTTTCATAACACTTACCACTATTTGAGATTATTTACTTGTTTCTTTGTTTATTCTAGGACCCCCCCCCCTTATTGGAATAGAAATTTCAAAAGAGACTTGGTTGGTTTTGTACACTGTAATGTGCCAGGGCAGTAGCACGCAGCACAAAGGAGATGTTCGGGAAATGCAGGTAGATTGCACAGACGATGGCTCCCCATGTGGGTCTCAGACAACAATCTATTCACGTGGCTACCCCACTCACTGCATCAGGGTCGGTGCCCCTGAAAGCCAAAGGCATAAAGGCAACCTCCCCACAGCAGGGAAGGAGAGCCCAGAGACTCCAGAACAAGATCTGGACTTTGCACCTCTTGGCTGGAGGACGTGGAGCTCTGGGAAGAGACACTGAGCGGGAAATCCAGGTTCATTCTAGTACTGGGCAATGGGGTCCGAAACGTGAGTAAGACTTTGCTTTCGTAGAACTCCCACTCGGAGAAGCAGATATGGGCAAGGGAGTCTGCGCTGACATCTTTGGAGCAGAGTGGCTTGGGAGGCACATGGGGAGATTTCTCAGAGTGGGGCAGGGGTGGTGACCGTGTGGGTTGGGCGCTGAGGAGTGAGTAGGAGTTGGATGGATGAAGAAGGGGGGGAAAAGCATTTGGAACCGAAGGACATTTGTAAAGCAGCAGCTCCTTCCTCCAGGAGCTGTCCGTGGTGCTGCAGCCCGCCACCGAGCTGCTGCGTGAACCAAGATTGGCTCTCGTCTGGTTTATCGTTAATGGTGGTTATATATATTAATATAAACGCATAACATAAAGTTTGCCATTCTAATCATTTTTAAATGTAAAGTTCAGTGGCATTAATTCCATTCCCAATGTGTAACCATCCCCACCATCCATCTCCAGAACTTTCTCATCTTCCCAAACCGAAACTCTGTCCCCATTAAACACTAACTCCCCATCCCCATTCCCCCAGAATGTAAGTTTCTTGAGATCAATTCATTTTGTCATTGCTATATCTTTAATCTCTAGACCAGTGGTTCTCACCTGTGGGCGATTTTACCCCCCATGGGACATTTGGTAATGTCTGGGGACATTTTTGGTTATCATGACTTGGGGGATGGAGGTGATTCTGGCATCGAGTGGGTAAAGACCAGAGATACTTCTCAACACCCTACAATGCACAGGACAGCCCCTTCCCCAAGAGAATTATCTGGTCTGAAATATCAACGGTGCGGGCGTTGAGAAACCCTGCCCTAGAAGAATACCTGAAACGAAGTTAGTTCTCAGTGAAGTTTGTTGAGGCAATGAAATTACTAAACCTCCTTGAATCTCCTTTTCCTGATTTGCAAAGGGGATTCATACAAATACATTTGATCCTCATTATTCACGGTATTTGTAAATTTGCCTACTGGCTGAAATTTATTTGTAACCCCCAAAATCAATACTCATGGTGCTTCCAGGGTCATTTGTAGACAACACAGAGAAGTGAAAAAATCTGAGTGCTGGTTGTGCATGTGCTGTCAGCTGAGGTTGATCCAGATGATGTTTATTCCAGCCTAGGCTGTAAACAACTGTCCTTTTTTGGGTCTATTTAGTGCCGTGCTTTAAACATTTTTGTGCATTTTTTTGTGACTTGGCTATTTACAATGGCCCCCACACATGGTGCTGAAGTGCTGTCTAGTGTTTGTTAGCACAAGAAGGCTGTGCTGTGCCCTTATGGAGAAAATAAGCATGTTAGATAAGCTTCATTGAGGTGTGAGTTATAGTGCTCTGGAATGTGAGTTCAATATTAAGGAATCTACAATGTATATTAAATAAGAAGCCTTTAAACAAAACAACACACATAATACAAGGTTATGTATTGATCAGTTGATGAAAATGTTGTGACCAGAGGCTCGCAGGAACCTAACCCTGTATTTCCCCTAGGAGTAATGGGTCAGTATTTTGCTATTTCAGTGTTTGCAGCAACTTTACAGAACAGAGCTGCTGCCAATAACGAGAATCAACTATACCTACTTCTGAGGGCTATTGTGAGGACTAGATAAGATTATGCATGTGAAGCATTTAGCACAATGCTTATAGCAAATAACAGGAAAAAAAGATATTATGCAATCCAGAGAAAACATCAAAACAGACCTGCTTTTGTAAAAGGCATGCAGCCTGGGTTATCTAGTTAGAGCTTCAGGGAATTGGAGGGAGGCCATGTGTAATTACCATGCTGAACTTCAGCCAGGGCATGGCAGGAGAGCTGTGTTTGCCAGACGCACTAGATTGTTCCTTGTGGCCACACATGGTCATTAAGACACAAATGGAAGAATGCCATCCACTAAATCACCCACACGGCTTTCCTTGGCACCCTGGGCTTGCCATGGTTTCCATCCAAGAATTAACTAGCCCTGTGCCTGCTTAAAAGGGTGGCAAAAGAACAGCACCCCACCACGGTTGGTAAATGTACTCTTTTTTTTTGCCTTTAAAAAATTAATTTAAAAAATTGAAATAATTGTAGATTCACATGGGGTTGTAAAAAATCACACAGAGAGATCCCATGTACCCTTTTCCACCATGTTACCCAATGGTAACATCTTGCAAAATTATAGTATAATGCAATAGCACTATTGCTTTTGATACAGTCAAGGTACGGAACATTTCAATCACCACAGGATCTCTCATGTTGCCCTTTTATAGCTACTCCCACTACCCATTACCCCCTCCCCATGTCCTTAACCCCTGGAAATCACAAATATGTTCTCCATTTCTATGATTTTTGGCCTTTCAAGAATTTTATGTAAATGGAACTTTTCCCACTCAGCATAATTCTCTAGAGCTTTATCCAAGTTGTGGTATGTATCAAGAGTTTATGCCTTTTTATTGCTGAGTAATATTCCATTTATAGGAAATGCCCAGAACTGGCAAATCCATAGAGACAGAAAGCAAACTAATGGTGGCCAGGGGCTGGGGTGGGGGTGGGGAAGTGACTGTTAAGGAGTTCATGGTTTATTCTTGGGTGATGAAAGTGTTCTGGAATTAGTCGTGATGGTTGCACAACTTTGTGAATATACTAAAAACCATTGAATTGCACATCTTAGTTGGGCGAATTGTATGGGACGTGAATCATATCTCAATAAATCTGTTCTTAACCAAAGACTACCTTAATTGTAATAGTTTGGTTATGATCTGCTTCCCTGAATCTAAGTTCTTGAGGACTGGTGCCATGCAGCTTACTGTTGCACCCCCCAAGATGGCCCTGCCTATAGTAAGTGGGTCAAGAAATAGCCCTCAAAATGAATTACCCTTAGAATAGGGTTTCTCCACCTTGGCACTGCTGACGTTGGTGCCAGGTCATTCTCTGTCGTGGGGGCCCTCCTGGGAACTGTGGGGCATTGAGCAGCATCCCTGGTCCCCATCCCCTTGATGCCAGGAGCACCCCCAGTCGTGACAACCACAGATGTCCCCAGACACTGCCCACAGTCCTCTGGGGGCAAAACACTCCAGTTGAGAACCACTAATTTAGAGTCACTGAATTTTAGGTACTGGAGCCTTAGAAAGCTCCTCGAAAAGACTGGCACCCAGGGGGCTGCTGAAGGGACAAGCAGGACTTGGCCGTATCAGTAGGGCCACGTTCACCCAGCCAGAAACGGTCAGCGGGGCAACCAAATCCACCCAAGGGCACAAAAAAGAAAATCACTTCCAGCCTCAAAACCCCCAAGCTGAGAGGTTAAAGGGAAGGAGGGGAATCCGGTAAGGGGAGGGGCTTGCGGCGAGGGGCGGAGCTTGAACTGAAACAGAGAGGGCCGGATCTGGGGCTCCGCGGGAAGGAGGGGGTCGAGCCAAAGACCCCGGATACTGAGCGCTCAGAGGGAAGGTGGGGGCTCCGAGCAAGGGGCGGGGCTTGCGGCGGGGCGGGCTCGAGGCAAAGACACGCCCCCAGGCGCAGACTTGGAAGGGAGAAGGCGCGAGCTTCGCACGGGGGGCGGGGCCTGGGGCGCGTGGCGGGGCGCGAGCGGCACGAGGCCTGGGCGCGGGCCGGATGACGTCACGCGCCGGCGGCCCCGCCCCTTCGCGCCTCCGGGTCAGCGGGCGCGCTGTGGAGGAGCCAAGATGGCGGCGAGTAATTATTACGGCTTCGCGCAGGGCGCCGGCTCGCAGTACAGGTAATGGCCCCCGCGCCGCCCGCGCTGCCCCGGCTCCGGCCTCGGCCCCGGGGAGGCCGCGGCCCCGAGTTGTAACTGTCGGGGAGAGCAGAGGGGCTCCTGACGTGGGAGAGGGCTCTGGGCTTGTCGCGGGGATGGACCTGAGGGGGCGCCGAGATCTGACGAGGGGTGGGGCTGCCTGGGAGTGTACCTGGTCGGACTGGGGGAGGGGCAAGGGCCAAGGACGGAGGGCGGGGAGGTCAAGCCTCCGGACTTGGGGTGGAGGTGGGGAGAAGACGGAGATCTGGGAGTGCACCTGGCGGGGCAGAGGGTGGAGCAGAGACCTCGGCGAGGGAGAGCGGAGTGGAGGTGGGAGGGAAGACAGCCCTGGAGGGGTTCCTGGCCAGGCGGGGGGATGTGGGGTTTGGAGGTATGAACCCTGATGGGGGGAGGGGGTGTGAGAGAACACGGAGACCTGGGAGGGTGACGGGGGGGAGAGGCAGAGGCATGGGGGAGGGGGATAGAGTCCTGACTGGGGAAGCGGGCAGAGACTTGAGAGGGTAGCGGTCTTGACCTGAGCGAAGTCCTGAGACCCAATAGGAGAGTGGGCTCCTGGGGCTTCCGGGGAGGGAGAACAGTAAGGAAGGGTAGAGGGACCTGGAAACTCAGTGGAGGAGGTGACTGGATATTTTAAGACCTCCTGGCAGACAGGGGCCGAGGGAAGAGCCGGGGATGGGGGTGGGCAGGGATGGGAAGCAGCCAGGGGAAGGAGGGCTCTGTGGTTAGAGACACATGGGGTGTGTCTGTACCCCAGATGTACACACGCACATCATTCTCCAGGGCTTCTCCTTGGAGCCTGTCTGCGGTCTCAGTCCTTCAGCCTGGCACTCCAGACCAGGTCCCAGGCGGGGATGCAGGCAGAGCGGGCATCCCTGGGGGAAAGTGCCCCCCTACCCACTTTCCTTTGTCGCCCTGGTGTCACTTGCCAGCTGGTGGCCTGGCAGAACCTCCTGGGCCAGTTTCTCACAGACTGGATTCAAACTGCCCCTTAGGGCTTCCCTGGTGGCGCAGTGGTTGAGAATCTGCCTGCCAATGCAGGGGACACGGGTTCGAGCCCTGGTCTGGGAAGATCCCACATGCCGCAGAGCAACTAGGCCCGTGAGCCACAATTACTGAGCCTGCGCGTCTGGAGCCTGTGCTCCGCAACAGAGGCCGCGATAGTGAGAGGCCCGCGCACCGCGATGAAGAGTGGCCCCCACTTGCCGCAACAAGAGAAAGCCCTCGCACAGAAACGAAGACCCAACGCAGCCATAAATAAATAAATAAATAAATAAATAAAATTAAAAACTGCCCCTTAGATAACTGAGCGACAGGTGCCTGCTGCACCAGGGGCCTGTTAGGGTTGTTTCATGCTCTCTTTCAGCACGTTGAAAATAGGTAAGGCTAGTGGAAAGTTAGTGCCCATCTCTCCCTCAACCCAGTTGTTGTGATGCTGCTGTGTTCTTTCCTGTGGGATCAGGAGGAATTAGGTCAGGCCTTGGAACCAGGGGTTGTGGAAACTGGGAGCGCTCTTCCTGCTTTCTGTATCCAGAGTGGTCTGAAAGGTGTAGAGTTGGCTGGTCATGGGGTTTCTGTCAGGGAAAGAATGGCTACAGAGTGTTACATACAGCGTGTTACATTTTTATGTTATCCTTCCCTGTTTCCGTCATCCTTGGTGGTACAGCATTCTTATTGCCCGTGCTTAGTTACAGCAGCAGGAGTAGGCTAGGCTGCCAGAGACCGCGCCCTTTTGGAAATGTTCTGCCCCTCTGCCTGCTTGCTGCCACTTCTTTCTTTCCTTTCTCTCTCCTTTCTGTTTCTTTTTTTTTCTCTCTTCCTCCGGTGCATTATTTAGTGAGATGCGGAAAATCACTTGAATGTTACGCTTTCTATTAAGATTACCTTCCAAAGGAGAAGTATGAGCACTTACACTGGTAAAACAGGTAATTGCGGGCCTTCAGCAGATGTTTTTGTCATTTACCTGAATTAAGGTATTTAAACACTTTGGCACAGCTCTTGTCTGGATCCTGATGACTTAGGTGATACAGTAAACACACATGTAACTAAGGATGTTAAACTACCACGAACTGAATGTCAAATTAGTCTGTGTCTTTAGAATTGTCCCCAAGGATGTGTGTTATTCCTTGAGAAAGGAGTAGATTTAACTAAATCAAAAACATAGGAATCATAGCAAAATCAATTTTAGTCTCAGAAAACCTTGAAACAAGATAATCTGCGTTGTCTGAATAGTTTTAAGTTAACTAGACATTCTCTTGGGGGAAACGACTTTTGCTTGAAACCTTCAGCTGCTTTTAAAGTATATATTTCTTACATAATGTGCCATGGAAAAACTGATCAGGTAACAGATTTTGTGAGTACCAGATTTATGGACAAATACTGGACAACAGTATTTACAAAGCCCATTTCGTGGATTGCCAAAGCAAAGACGACAGTTTATTTCTTAGAGGAATTTTGCATAGGTTTTTTTGGCTTTTAAAATTGGTAACCATAGCCTTGGATAGTAATATTCCTTACATTGTCATCCATAAATAGGGTTGGAATCGGAACTGTTCTTAAGTTGTTGTTCAGTAAGAATCGGATGCACACTTACTCTTGAAGTTATAAGAAAAGTTTGTAATTACTTGTAAATAATGATGATTTTCATTTATTTTACTTTAGGTGATCTTTTAAATCTCATAAAGCTTTTTTAGACTTAGAGTTAGTGCTGCACGTGTTTAGAATTAAGGATTAATCCCATGTGGAAAATTGAATCTGACAGTGTGTTTAATTAGCACTGAATGCAGTTTTCAGTTGTGAGGCTGAGAGCTGCTCAGGAAATCCAGCAGAATTCTGTGTGAGTTAAGTCGAGTTGGTAATGAAAGCATTGAGAGCTCAGAGCTGTACGGTGGATGTCCACAGGGGTGGAACGTGACAGGCGGGCCAGATCTACTGTGATATTTCCCTTTTCTAGCAGTTTTGTCAAAATCCCACCCATCTAGTGTAGCTGGCTACCTCTACCTTTGCGTTCTTGTTAAACCTAAATAAGACAGCTACTGGATTTTGGTGTAATACTTGATTTCCCATCAGGAGAAGTTCTATTTTAATAAGCTTTTGGCATAAATGTTAATAGCTGAATTCCTTCATCTGGAGAATGTCAGGAAGTTGGAAGCCTGATTGGAACCCCATTGAACTCTGTTAGTGGTGGGTAACAACACGAAGTGCTGGTTACTGATCCTCTGTATTGAATAAGTCCCAAGCACTTGATATCTCGTCCAGTCCTCCCAGTAATCCTGTGAGCTAGGTATTAATGATACCCATTTTGCTGATAAGGAAACGAAGCTCGGGGTGCAGTAACTGGTGTAGGATCCCCAGGGTGGTGAGTGGTGGTGTCTGGCTAGGAATGAGGGCTGCCTGGCTCCCAGGCTGTGCCTTTGCCCCATGGTAGGGCATGCCCGAGCCTGGGGAGGTGCTCGTGGTGACAGACCTACCCTGATGCAGCCGCTTAGCAGTGGGCCCGCTGGAGGAGACTGGGTTCCGCCATTCTTTACGCTGTCACCTGGATCCTGCCCCTTTAGTTTGGGTCCTAGCCAGATTGTGGTTTAGGGCTACATTCTTCAGACCTTGCAAAATTACTTGCCCTCGAGTGGGGAAGCCGAGGAAGTATCTGGTCCAGTGTCATGGGGATGGTAATGATAACCCAACCCATGTCTGTCAATAATCTCTTCCAGAGGCAACAGATAGCTTGGGAAAGGCACCAGAGCCCACGTCAGCCATGGGGGGCAACATAGGCAGCCCCAGTACTGCCAGACGGAAAATCACCCGTTAACAGCCCCCAGGTAGGAGCCCCCTGCCCTGTCAGGTACGGCTACGACCAGATTCAGAATGGTCCTGGTCGTACCCAGGCCAGCCTCTGTTGCCTGCACCCCATCTCTGCCCCCCTGGTTTCCAGGCCCTTCCAGAGTGAACCTTACCCTCCAAGGCCTGTCTATCCCCTGAGCTTAGGTCCCAGAAACACAAGCTGCCAGAGAGAATCTGGTGTCATTGCCTCAGGGACTGGGGTGCACCTGCCACCACACCCAAAAGCAGGAGAGTGGGGCTTGTGGGAAACTGCAGTCGAGTTTGACGCAGTCCTGACAGTGATTGCACCTCAGCAGCGCTTCCCTGTACTCCCCATGGGATTGACTGGAGGCGGACCCTGGGAAAGCAAGGCACAGGAGTTCTCCTTTTACAGTGTGCCTGCTGTTGTTTTCTAAAGACCCATCTCAGAAAGGCTTGCAACTGCAGGCGAGACCTGATTTCAGTATATTTTAAGGAAAACCTTTCAAATGACAGAACTATACTATCTGTGTTCCTACCACAAGTACATTAGGTACATTTAAAATTTTTGAAGTGTGGATTTTGAATTTTCATTTTATCCATTTTAGAACCAAAAGTCAACTCACCAACATCAGAGCATAAGTTAATTCCTAATAGAGATTTTTTTCTCAACATATTCTGTTTCTGAATTTTTTAGTTTTATATTTTGTCTTTTGTCTAGATCTACCAATGTGTGTATCTAGAATGATCAGAACAAATACATCAAATTTAAAAGCATTTTCAAATGATCCTTTAAAATTCTTTTTTCACGTGAGTGTAATTGATGTTCTCTTATGTGGTTATAGAGATAAGGAGACAAAGACCATTGATCTGGATGAATAACTGAGCAGTCCTAAAAAGTAAGGGAAACGTGTAGAAAGGGTATTTATAAACCTCGTATTCATTCTTTATTTTATATTAGTAGATGAAAAGTTTGTGAACCTTCAGATCAGGGATTGCAGATGGTCTTGTAAGGGGCAGACACATACATGTGTGAATACCATCTAAGATAGAGGATAGAGGGTCTGTCAGGGGAGGATCAAAACAGCCTGCGCACCCCACCCTCCCACCTGTCATTGACACGTGGCACTGAACCCAGAGTGGCAAGTCTTCCCCGTTTCCCAGAGAACCCACAATTCCCCGTCCTATGTGAAATCCCCCAAGTTTTAAATACCAGAACCAAAGTCAGACTGTGTGAGACAAATGACATCTGCTTCCACTTTATGACCTTGCTTTCTGTTCTTAAAAGTTTAATCACAGAAGGATAACGTAGAAGACATTATAGATACATTTGATAATTAAAAGGAATAGTACGTATTCCAGCTAGGAGGAGGAGCCCTCCTTTTCGACTGGTTTTAGTCGATTAAGAAGGTTGTGGGGTTTTGTATGTATGTTAAGATGATACCAGTTTTTGTCTTCATCACGGCTCTGAGCTGTTCAGATAGCTTATTCATCTAAGGTGAGAAATGCTGTCTAATTCAAAACAAAATTAGGAAGCTTTGACAAAGCGCAGAGATTTTTTGCTTGTTTCATTTGTTTTTTTGTATGTCTGTGACACCTTAAATCTGAAGTGTGCTCTTTACTCATTGGGTATTCTAGAATCTTGGTAGGAAAAGCTTTTGGTACCACCCAAGGTCTAACTGGTTGGTAATTGTTCCCTTGTTCTGTCCCTTGTACTGAGGTATCCGCCACCAGCTGGGAACTGACATTCTCTGCCTGTCCTTTTCTCTTATACTTGCGTTAGAGGGTAATTCTAAGCTTGCCAGACTTTTTTAGCTAGAAACTTCATTTGGGGGAACGGGACTTCTTTTTTTGGTACGTATTTTGCTTTGGGCAGTTTTGTTTCCCCCCAGAGGTAAGTTGCATTTGTGGCGCATCACTGTCCTCTTGCATATTTAAATTAACTGTTGACTAAGAATTGAGAATTGCTTCACTTTGGTTCTGTAGCACTTTGTAGTTTGGAAAGTCAGTTTTGTTGACTGAGGTTAACTCCTTGTGAGTTTTGCTCTCTGGGAACAGAATGAACTGTAATGCCTAAGACTCTTGGAATGAATGTTTTTAAAAAGCCAGTGGCTTCTTTTAAATTTTGAATGTCATTGGTTGAATCAGGGTTGGTGGTTCGATGTCTCTTGTACTTGCTCATGAGAAACTCAGATTGGCTGTCCAGTCCCATCTCCCTCTGTTGACACGAGAGGCCCATGTGCTAGACCAGCATAGATGTTGCCCTGGAGGTTTTTCTGCCCCTTAAAGCAGCAGGAGAGGGCTGGAACCACGGATGAGCCTTCGCTGTGCCCAGAACGGCATTTCACCTATTTCATTCATGGCAGCAAAAAGGCACGTCCGTACTGATCCTGGTTGGGCGTCCTCTCACTTGCACTGCTTCTGGGGAGGGCGGGTGTACATAATGCTTTCTCTTTAGCTTAAGCAGCATGTATCATCAGCAAGATGGCATTCTTAAGCATCTGACCAGCAGGGCTACCTATGCAGCCACCTTCCGTGTGAGCACCACGTTCCTTTTCAGAAGGACGGAAGAGAATTCCGGGAGTTCCACTGCCAAACAGAACATGGCTCACCCTCAACGCTCAGGAAACTCCCATCACCAGTCTCTGGAATCCCTGCCTTGGGAACACCAAGCAGCCCAGTGGCTCTGTCTTGAGGAGCTAGGCTGGCCCTGACTGGGAGCTGGAGACGCCTGACTACATTTTAAAGAAGGTTGAAGATGGGCGTAGGGGAATGAAATTCTCCATCATCTTCCCAAGCCCAAGGATTTAGTTCATCAGATCCCTTTCCAGGATGTCTTCCGGGAGTACCTGGGTCTGAAATGGGCCTTTAACATGGAGAGTGCATATAAGGCTTCCGTGGAAAAAAAAAACTTCTGTTAGAAAAATCAGAATTGTTACGGGAATGAATGTATGGTATGTTATATGTTTTGAATGTAAAACCCTTGTGAACTGAAGTGCCAAATGAAGTCATCTCTCTGGGTGTATATGTATGCGTGTACACACAAAATAACAAATGTGATCTTATTGCCAATAAAACAGGTTTGAAAATATCCTCCCTGATGAATGTCTTGAGTGCGCATGTTAGCCTTGGGTATTGCCCTTCACAGTGCACCGTCTAAGCTCCGAATGTTCCTCAACCCTGTGAGTAGTCGCAGACGCACCTGGGAAACTGAGCTAGGTCAGGATGCCAGAGCCGAGGTTTCCTCCCCATAGCACTGCGAAGTAGGTGATCGTTGAGGTTGTGATTTCCAAGTGCTAGACACTCAGGTTTAACCCCTCATTCTGGTTTAGTTTCTGCCATTGGGGTGGGGGTGGGGGTCCTTAGGAGGAGGGATGATAGATAAGTGGGTGAAGAGCTATGCCCTGGAAGGAAGAGTCCATGATTTAAAAAGAAAGCACTATGTAAGGTTTCTCAGCACTGTGATTCCACAAAAATCTTTCTTCCACTTGATTTTTTTTTCTCATACTCTAAATGTTTTGATTGTTTGTTTGCTCACTGAATGATTCTTTGAAAGCAGTCTGCGACAGAGATCATTGTTACAGCAAACCCAGAGTGACCTGTCTTTCCTCCTGACCATCCCTGTGACATTTCATCACCTGCCTGTAGATTCCTGAGAGGCGCCCTTCTGAAGTGAGGTCTACACTCAAGGTGCAATGTGTCCTTACGATTGGCCTTTTAGGAGCAAGCAGAGCGTGTACCAGAGAGTCCCTGGGTCGGGGAACGTGGCCTCCCCAGATGAGTCCCTTCCATCTCCAGGCCTCCGTGTCCCCATCAGTTAGGTGACTCACTGAACAAGCTCATATCCATGGGTCTTGCCAGCCTTGCATTCTCAAATCTTATCTAGACGATGCACCCAAAGAAGCCTGACTCCCCAAAACAAAATTCAGACCAAAAAGCCTGCGACCCAAAGACAAGGATGGCAGCCAGGACTTGTGAGTCTGCGTCACACAGACGTGCTTCAGTCCCGCTCTTCCCGAGCCAACAGGTGCCGGTGCTTTCTCCCCAGCTTCCCGCCTCAGCTCTTCTCCCTGCCAGGCAGGCGGCACCCACCGGGCCCTTGTTGTCATGAGGACAGGGGCCCTGGGCCTTGTGGTGCAGTGGCACCCTCTCCCTGTGAGCAGCAGGTGACTTCAGACAGCAGCAGCCCAAGCTTAGGCCCCTTGCTTGAGGGGAGGCTTCACCGAGAGTAAATGTGTGACTCTCTGTTCTTCAACAGCCACTCCCAACTCCTTGCTCTTGGTCGGGGTTGAGAATTGGTAGCCTGCAGGCCATGTTGGATTCTCACACCAGCTGTCTTCGGCCCGCACAGTGGGTTTTTTACTTGCTATATTTGAGTTAGGTGCCAGTATTTTAAAATTGGGAGACTTTCCAAAGATTTCTGGTATCATTTAAAATGGGAAGATCTGGCCACTCTGGGCTGCGTCGTGGGCTCCTGTGCGAGGCACTGTAGCACATGAGTTCTTGTTTGTCACGCCATCCTGAGAGGTAGGTGTTCCCATTTTACAGGTGAGTAAACTGAGGCAAGGAAAGAAGAAGTGACTCGCTCAAGGCCCCGCGGTGAGCAGAGCCAGGATGAAGCCAGGTGGTGTGGCTCCCGTTCCCATGCCAGCCGCTGGGCTGTGGCTGTCCTCCCAGTTCCTAAGCTTGAAACCCCTGTGAGCTCTTCCTTGATCTTGATCTTGGTCCTCGGTCCTCACGCAGAACCCTCGCGTCCTCAACCTGTTCTCTTCACCTTGCTCTAAGGCAGTGTCTCATTTGTGCCTGCAGGATTTTCATCCATGGAGGTGACCGACGACAGGGGCCCTCTTGCCATTGAATGAGGATTTATTACATTTTCCGAGAGAAGGGAACACGCCACGCCACACAGGGGCACGTAAACTTTGCCTTTAATCTCAGCAAATGCTTTTTGCTCTCCCATTCAAGGAGAGATTCTTAAGCTGGGGCCTGTGAAGCCCCAGGTGATTACCGGCAAAGCTGTGCCATTTCCAGGGAATCACAGAGGGCCGGAAGTCACAGCTTTCATTTCATTCGTAAAAGGACCCAGAAAAAGGCTATTAGAAATTGACCTCTCACCAAAGGGAGCTGGAGAAGAGGTGTGGGGACTCTCCCTTCAGACTTGGGGCAGGGAGCCCGGGCGGGAGTGACAGCCTCCGCTGCTGCCTCACCTTCCTGCCCCCGACCTTCACACGTTAGGCTCTAATCCCCGATCCCCAGCCCTGGGCACCCCGACTTTGCAGGTCTGAGTTTCTCAGATTGTTCTCTGTGAGGCCGTCCTGGGCGCTGTGGGGTGTGGAGCAGCATCCCTGGCCCCCACCTGCTCGAGGCCAGGAGCCCCCCAGAGTGACAACCACAGATGTCCTCAGTGTCACCCCGTTTCCCCTGGGGGCAGGATCACCCCAGGTGGGAACCCCTGCTCTAGATTACCTAGGTTTTGACAACCATATGGACCATGCCCGAGGAGTCTCTCCCATGAGCTGTTTTTTGGCTAGCTCAACTCCTAAAACCTCGATGTGGTAGATTGGTTGCCAAAACACCCTTGTCCTTTATGTTGTTCCTTCTTATATCCACGCCCTTTCCACTGTGACCATGCAGCTCTTCCCATCTAGAAATTATCAATACATCGATTTCCCTGGCCCTCGAGCCTGGGCTTCCTTGTGCTCCTCCTTGGCCCGTAGATTGCAGCAGAAGTGATACTGCCACAGACTGAAGGTTTATACACCCCCTGCCCCCCATTCATATGTTGAAACCTAACCCCCAAGTTGATGGCATTAGGAGGTGGGGCCTTTCGGAGGTGATTAGGTCATGAGGGTGGGGTTCCTCATGAATGGGGATTAGTAACCTTTTTTTTTTTTTTTTAACCATTGATATGAATTCCTATTGCTTAGTTTCTTTTTTTCTTTTTTTTTTTAATCAGTCATCAATTTTATACACATCAGTGTATACATGTCAATCCCAATCGCCCAATTCAGCACACCACCATCCCCACCCCACCACGGTTTTCTCCCCTTGGTGTCCATACATTTGTTCTCTACATCTGTGTCTCAACTTCTGCCCTGCAAACCAGTTCATCTGTACCATTTTTCTAGGTTCCACATACATGCATTAATATACGATATTTGTTTTTCTCTTTCTGACTTATTTCACTCTGTATGACAGTCTCTAGATCCATCCACGTCTCAACAAATGACTCAATTTCGTTCCTTTTTATGGCTGAGTAGTATTCCATTGTATATATGTACCACAACTTCTTTATCCATTCGTCTTTTGATGGGCATTTAGGTTGCATCCATGACCTGGCTATTGTAATTAGTGCTGCAGTGAACATTGGGGTGCATGGGTCTTTTTGAATTATGGTTTTCTCTGGGTATATGCCCAGTAGTGGGATTGCTGGATCATATGGTAATTCTATTTTTAGTTTTTTAAGGAACCTCCATATTGTTCTCCGTAGTGGCTGTATCAATTTGCATTCCCACCAACAGTGCAAGAGGGTTCCCTTTTCTCCACACCCTCTCCAGCATTTGTTGTTTGTAGATTTTCTGATGATGCCCATTCTGACTGGTGTGAGGTGATACCTCATTGTAGTTTTGATTTGCATTTCTCTAATAATTAGTGATGTTGACATCTTTTCATGTGCTTCTTGGCCATCTGTATGTCTTCTTTGGAGAAATGTCTATTTAGGTCTTCTGCCCATTTTTGGATTGGAGGGATTTTGGATTTTAAAGGGACCTCAGAGCTCCCTCACCCCTTGTGCCATTTGAGGACACAGCGAGAAGATGGCTATCTATGAACCGGGATGTGGGCTCTCACCAGATACTTGTCTGCTGGTTCCTTCATCTTGGACTTCCCAGTCTCCAGAACTGAGAAATTTCTGTTGTTTATAAGCCACCCAATCTATGGTATTCTGGTGTAGCATCTGTTCGAGCTGCCAATCCTGTTCATGCCTGTTCTAAGCCTAGACCTCCAGAGCCTTTGCCCACGTCCTGTCCATCTTGGGGGACCCTGCCACATGAAGGGGCCCTGGCTGGACCACTGGAGGAGAAGATACTACAGGGAGGAGGGCTTCAGTGCCCGCTGGACAGCCAGCTGCCCTCCAGAAGTGGAGCTGCCTGCTGCTGACGTCAGATGCAGCCCAGCCTACACAGTTAGGAACAAAATAAACGATGGCTGTTTTAAGCTGGGGATCAGCAAGCCTTTTCCTAAAGGCTCAGAGAGTAAATATTTTCCACTCCATGGGTGTCTTAGTTCAGGCTGCTGTGAGAAAGTACCACAGACTGGGTGGCTTGTAAACAACAGGAGTTTATTCCTCGGAGTTCTGGAGGCTGGAGGTCTGTGATCAGGGTGCAGGCAGGGTTGGGTTCTGCTGAGAACCCTCTTTGGGTTGCAGATGCTGACTTCTCACTGTGTCCTCACCTGGAGGAGAGCGGAGGGGGAGGCAAGCTCTCCTGTGACTTTTATAAGGGTACTCATCCCATCACGGGGGCCCCACCCTCACGACCTCATCTAATCCTAGTTACCTCCCAAAGGCCCCACCTCGTAACACCATCACATTGAGGGGTAGGGGTTCAACATAACAATTTTGGGGAGACACAAACATTCCGTCCACAACAGCGGGCTACACCGGGTCTGTTGCAGCTACAGAGCTCGGCCACTATAGGGCAAAAGTGGCTGAAAGCAATACATAAACAGGTGGGCATGGCTATGTGCCATCAAACCTTTATATTTTGACACTGAAATGTGAGTTTTGTGTAATTTTCACGTGTCATGAAATAGTACTCTCTTAACTTTCTCCAACCACTTAAAAATGCAGAAATCATTTTTTGCTCATGGGCTGTGCAAAACACAGGCAGTGGGCAGATGTGGCCGTACTTGGCCTAACCCTCTTTTAAATCCCTTCCCTTTCTCCCTTTCTCCCTTCCGTCTGGGCTCCACCATGCCGAGGCCTCTCCTGAGAAGGGCACAGTCCCATGGCACGTGCACCCTCCCCAGCTTGAGGGCATCCGTGCTCCACTTCCGCAGAGCTTGCTCAGCTAAATAAAAGCCAGGCAACACGTCATCCTCCCACCCAGACCACAAACAGCTTTGTGTTGCCCTGAGCGGTTACTCAGGTGGGCCTAGTGTTCCCTTTGGGGTCACAGCTACCACTTTGACCATAGCCACGAAACGTTTACTTGACTGCTTTGCAAGCCCCGTTTAGGGTGTCTGCAAAGCTCTCGACCACCACCGGCAGCTGGCCTGGCCGAAATTTGCATAGGTGACCTGAAGTGGCCTCTGTGTGTCTCCTATCAGCTTTGCCCTCAGCTTCTCCCCTCTACAGCCATCACCACCTGTCTAGTCTGCTTGAGCTGCCGTAACAAAACACCACAGACTGGCCTAAACAATGCATGTATTTGTCACAGTCTGGAAGCTGGACATTCAAGATCAAGGTGCCGGCAGGGTTGGTTTCTCCTGAGGCCTCTCTCCTTGGCCTGCAGATGGCTGCCTTCTTCCTGTGTCCCTGTGTGGTCTTCCCTCTGTGTGGGCGTCCCTGGTGTCTCTTCTCATAAGGATACCAGTCCTATAGGATTAGGACCCCACCCTTATGGCCTCATTTAATTCTTTAAAGCCTCTGTCTCCAAACACAGTCATATTGGGGTTAGGGCTTCATGTGAATTTGAGGGGGGGGGCGGGCACAACTCAGTCCACAGCACCACCTTAGCATCCTAAAACAGGACAGATCTTGTCCTGAGATACCGTGGTGACTCCGGATTGCTTTCTGGATAAAACTCGGATTCTGCCTGGCATCCCGGAGCCCCGAGCCCACCATCCAGCCTCCTGTCACCCACCCCTCCTCTGTCCTTCAGCACACAGGGCCGTTTCCCTGTCAGCCCCTGTGCTCTTCTCCCTTTCCCGCGTGCGTGCCAGGCCCTTCTCTCAGCCCAGGGGGCTGCTGAGCCCCTCTCTGGAATCCCAGTATTCTTCATAGGTGAGGCCTTTTCAGGCTCTGGGATGGAGGGGGAGGCTCCTGCTGCCTGCTGGGCTGTCAGCACATCCATACTTCCTCCAGACGGTGTGTCTCTGTCTCCCCTGCCCCTCCCCCAGTGTCTCAGCTGTTTGCACAGGAGAGGTGCTTCATCCTGTCATCTGAGGAGATGGGGGCGGGGGTGACCTCCGATGAGATCAAGGGCGTTTCACCATCCCACATAAAACTCAAAGCTGATATCTACCCTGCCCCTGTATGCCTCACAGCCAATCAGTCTGCTCACAGCTGTGACGTTCGCAGGCCCTCGTAATAAAACTGACGGGAGTCACCCTGCAGGGCACGGGAACACCTGAGACCTCCCACCACTGAGTTACGTCAAGACCAAACGGCTTGGACACCCAGCCATCTGTGGGCAGACTCTCTTTTTGTCCTTGACTTTGGTCTAGCTCAGTGGTCTTCAAACCTCAGGGTGCATAAGCATCACTACTCAGGGTCGTATACAACCAAAACATGTCCTGAATTCTTAGTTTACACCCGCAAACGTGCTGTCTTGAGCCTGATCCTGAGTCACAGGGCGGGCTGCAGTGTCCCGGTGATCCTTCTGGAGTAGGGTCTGGACCAGCCATAAACCAACGCATGACGCTGCCCATCTGCAGCTGGGGTCTCAAAGCTGGTGCCCTGGGATTGGGCTTGTCCTAGACCAGCGGTTCTCACCCGGACAGTGTCTGGGGACATCTGTGGTTGTTCGAGCTGGGGGCACCTCTGGCATTGAGCGGGTGGAGACCAGGGATGCTGCTCCACAGCCCACAGTGCCCAGGGCGGCCCCCTACAGAGAGTGATGGGGCTGCAATGTCAGCATTGCCTGGATCGCGAAACCCTGCCCTAGACAGAACAGGCTGTTTGATCTCCTGGCCTGAAACAAGGTCAACAACCGCCCGGCTCACTGGTTCCCTAGGTGGGGCCCCCACCAAATGGAGACACAGCTTTTGACCTGAGCTGGGTCGCTGCGGGAGCAGGGGAAGAAAGCCCCAAGCTTGTCTCTACTCCCTCGGGCCCTCGGCTAAAGGACAAGACTTGCCCTCCACCGCGGGAGACACTTTGCCTCTGCACCCTCAGTTGGCACCACTTGGTGTGCTGGGTCTTCAGGACTGGGGGCGGAGACCCTTCTGGAGGTGGAGGCCATTGGCACGCTGGGAAGCCAGGCAAGAAGGAAAGCATCACTGCAGTGCTGCTGGCCTCTTACCCAGCAGAGGCAGCAGGGCTCAGTCCAGAGAGCTCCAGGTCTGCGCTCACACTTGGACTCTAGCACTCCCGCCCTTGCAGCTTGGGCAGCTCAGACGCCTTTGTCGAGCCTTCTGAGTGGCTTCAACGGCATGGCTTTTTATTGTCCTCCCAAAGCCCATCCCATCCGTTTTCCTTGCCGGTTTGGGTTGGTCCACCTCTCCCATGTGACTCAGGAGAATGTGGCCCCAGCTCCAGGTTAAGTCCTGATGGATCCGAGGCAGCCATCCTCGCCCCATTCTCCTCAGCTGTGCCCTGTTTGGAGCAGGTCGTGTGGGGCCCAGGCTGGAAAAGAAGCCATGAGGGGAAGCTGGCACAAGAAAGCATACACAGAACATACGTAGAACATGTGTAACAGTAGAAAATGGGAAATAGCATGTGGTGGTTTAAAAATATTGCCATAAATTCCCATATTCAGTATTCATTAAAAGAATTCATATTCCATATTCCCATAAATAAATTCACTCCTCCCTTCAAAAGATGGCGCTTAATCCTGTCCCCTTGAGGGTGGGGTGTATTTAGTGGTTCACTTCTAACGCTGAATGTGGCAGAAGTCATGCCATGTGATGTCTGAGGCTCATAACAAGGATAGCTTCCACCTGGTCCTTCTGTCTCTCTCTCTGTCATCTCTCATTCTGGGGGAAGCTGGTCGCCATGTTGTAAGAACACTCAAGCAGCATTGGGAAAGCACCAACCATGTTAAGGAGCCATCCTGGAAGCAGATCTCACTACCCCAGTCGAGCCTTCAGATGATGCTGTCCTAGCCGACTTCTTTTTTTTTTTTTTTTTGGCCGTGCTGTGTGGCATGGGGAATCTTAGTTCCCCAACCAGGGACCGAATTTGTGCCCCTGCATTGGGAGTACAGAGTCTTAACCACTGGACTGCCAGGGAATTCCCCCAGCCGACTTCTTATTGGCAATGTCTTAAAGACTCTGAGTCAGAGCCCATCCACACCACTCTCAAATTCTGACCGACAGAATCTGTGAAGATAATAAATATTTATTATTGTTTGCAGCCACATCGTTGGGGGTAATTTTTTAAATTGAAGTATAATCACTTACAATATTCTATAAGCTTCAGGTATGTAACATAATGATTTGATATTTTTATACATTACAAAATGATCACCACGATAAGTCCAGTTATCACCTGCTACCATGCAAATTTATTGCAATATTATTGACTGTATTCCCCATGCTGTATATCACATTCCTCAGACTTACTTATTTAAGGACTGGAAGTTTGCACCTCTTAATCTCCCTCACCTATTTCACTCATCCTCCCAACCCCCTCCCTTCTGGCTACCACCAGTTTATTCTCTGCATCTATGAGTCTGTTTTTGTTTTGTTATGTTTATTCGTTTTATTTTTTAGATTCTTCACATAAGTGGGATCATGTGGTATTTGTCTTTCTCTGTCTGACTTATTTCACTCAGCATAATACCCTGTAGGTCTATCCATGTCACAAATGGCAAGATATCATTCTTTTTTTACGGCTGAGTAATATTCTGTCGTGCACGGGTACATGTGCGTGCACACATATGTGTGTGTGTGTGCCTAAGTATCCGTCGTTAGATGAATGGATAAAGATATATATCTCCTTTATCCATCTATCAAGGGACACTTAGGTTGATTCCATATCTTGGCTCTTGTAAATAATGCTGCAATGAACATAGGGGTGCATAATCTTTTTGAATTAGTGTTTTTGTTTTCTTCAGAAAAATCCCCAGAAGTGGAATTGCTGGATCATATGGTAGTTCTATTTTTAATTTTTTGAGGAAGCTTCATACTGTTTTCCATAGTGGCTGTACCAACTGACATTTATTAGGGGTAATTTTTAACTCTGCAATAGAAACTGATACATAATATAAATACTTACCAATAGTAAAATAGGCAAATGAAATATAGTCAGACAAATGAATAGCCTTCACAGTTTGAGAGGCCCAGGGCAAGAGTACAAATGGAAGCCAGCATGCCATGTCTAAATATTTCAACATTATAGACCAAGCTGGCAAAAGTTAAATACAGTATGTTCTGTCCCACCTACCTTAACAAATATACCTTTCTAATGACCAAGAAGAAAAAAAAAGAGTGATGCTAGGTTTACAGTTGTCAAAACATCAAAGGTTATCATTACTGTGTGTGTCTGGGCATTCTGGTGATGGGCTGATGATGTTTGGGTGTCTTAAATAAAATAAAAACATACTAATTCATGAATGATTATATATTCTGTAAAATGTGTTTTAGGTGCTTTCATTTCAGCATGAATGATGTTTGTGTAATCAAGATTTTCATGTCATTTGAGTTTTGTTACAATAATGACCCTGTCATGGGCTGACTTGTGTCCTCCTAAAATTCATATTTGGGTGTTAGGCATTGGGGGTTAGGACTTCATTGCTAACTAAAGAATGTGACTGTAGGAGATGGGGTCTTTAAAGAGATAATTAAGGTAAAATGAGGTATTAGGTGGCCCTGATTCAATATGACTGGTGTCCTTATAAGAGGAAGAGATTAGGACATAGACACACATAGAGGGAGACCACGTGAAGATGTGGGGAAAAGATCCCTGGGACCCCGGCGGGCCAGGACCTCACCTGCGATTGGGCTGCTCCCACCCACCATTTCCCAAACACCTGACTGTAGGCCATACTAATATTTCCTGAGCACCTGCTATGTGCCAAGCGCCACTGTCGTGCCGGCAAACAGCTTGGGACCCACCGCAGTTCCTGTGGCTTCATGTTGGTGGAAGGATTGCATCAGGCGGTGCTGGGAGGGAAAATCAAGCAGGGTGAGGGGGCAGGATGATGGGTTACAGGGCCCTGCTGCTCTCCAACAGGGGCTCAGGAAGGGCTGGAGAAGGAGGTGAGGAAGGGAGCGAGCAGGTGTGGGAGGGGATGGGAGCGGAGGGCCTTGGGAGGGTTCTGAGCAGGAGGGTGACGTGGTCAGGTCTGTGCTTTGAGAGGACCCCTCTGGCTGCCAGGAGGACGAAGAGATGCTGGCTAGGAGATGGGCAGGGGCGATGCAGCGGGCTCTGCTTGACCCTCAGCACCGCGCTTCCCTCCCCCTGGCAGGTCCCTCAGCCCCCAGGACGGCCTGGATAACACCCCCCCCCATTTCTCCATGGCCCTCCCCACTGGGCAGTGAGCCACTCTGGGGGGCAGGAGTGACACTGCAAGTATCACATGTGAGTCTAGCATCGGCCCAGAATGTGTGCGAAGGTGCCAGTGGACAAGTGCTGCCAGCCGTCGTCCCTCTATACTCAGGTCTGCCTGCCTCTGAGCTGTGCACACGCCTTGCCTCATCCCCTACGGCAGCGGTCCCCAACCTTTTTGGCACCAGGGATCAGTTTCGTGGAAGACAAACTTTCCATGGCCAGGGGGAAGGGGATGGTTCAGGCAATAATGCAGGCGACAGGGAGCGGCAGATGAAGCTTCACTCGCTCTCCTGCCCGCTGTGCACCCCTTGCCGTGCGGCCCAGTTCCGAACAGGCCACGGACCAGTACCAGGCTGTGGCCCGGGGGTTGAGGACCCCTGCCCTACAGGGTTTGCGGGAACTTCCTTCTTTTAAAAATTGAAGTAGAGTTGATTTACAATATTGTATTCGTTTCAGGTGTACAGCAAAGTGATTCAGTATTTTCTTTAAAGATCTTTTCTGTTATAGGTTATTATAAGATACTAAATATAGTTCCCTATGCTATACAGTAGGTCCTTGTTCATCTATTTTCCATATAGTAGTGTGTATCTGTTAATCCCATATTCCTAATTTATTCCTCCCTCCCCTCCCCTTTGGTAACCGTAAGATTGTTTTCTATGTCTGTGTGTCTGTTTCTGTTTTGTAAATAAGTTCATTTGTATTATTTTCAGATTTGACATATAAGTGATATCATATAATATTTGTCTTTAACTTACTTCACTTAGTATGAAAATCTCTAGGTCCATCCATGTTGCTGCAAGTGGCAATATTTCATTCTTTTTTATGGCTGAGTAATATTCCATTGTACCACATCTTCTTTATCCATTCCTCTGTCGATGGACGCTTAGGTTGCTTCCATGTCTTGGCTATTGTAAATAGTGTTGCAGTGAACATTGGGGTGCATATATCTTTCTGAATTAGAGTTTTCATCTTTTCTGGATATGTTTCCAGGATTGGGATTGCTGGATCATACGGTTGCTGTATTTTTATTTATTTATTTATTATTTTAATTTTTAAAGTTTTTGGCTGTTCCATGCGGCTTGTGGGATCTTAGTTCCCCGACCAGGGATTGAACCCCGGCCCTCAGCAGTGAAAGTGCTGAGTCCTAACCACTGGACCACCAGGGAATTCCCATCTACCACTGGACCACCAGGGAATTCCCATCTATTTTTATTTTTTAAGGAACTTCCATACTGTTTTCCATAGCGGCTACACCAACGTACATTCCCACCAACAGTGTAGGAGGGTTGTAGGAACTTTCTTATATGATTCTTATTGGTATTGGGCTAAAATCTTTGCCGATACCCTTCCCCGACAAACGGGCTTTTACATTTGAGGACTGTCTACTGGTGACTGATACTCAGCATGGTGAGGAGCGTGGGGATCAGAAAGATCTGGGTCTGAATCAGGCACTTGTCACCTATCCTCAGAGTTTCGTCTTCCAGACACTGGGGATGGACCAACAGATGGACATACAGACAGCTGGCAGTGCCTTCTCTAAAGGCAGGAAGGTAGGGATGAGGTGAGGCAGACAAAAGGCCTCAGCTCTGGGCTTCCTGCAGAACGAACCACAAGCAAGAGCTGGTTCTTATAGGTAAAGAGTTCTTAGTTTAGTGTTAATCAACCTTCCATGATTTTTCTCAACTGTGAAAATGGGGACCAGGCTGGCTCCAAGCACTCAGGGTTGCTGTGAGATTGTGTTAATTCATGCAAAGCGCTTCCAATGGCGGCTGCACTCACAGAAGAAAGGTCTTGGACTGGAGGCATCCACGTGGCCGATGTCTAGTGTCAGATGGCATTTTTGTGCTCAATGCAGGTTCTCGAATGCCAGGATCTAACGCTGCCGGGTTCTGTGTTTATCTGTGGTTCTAGCGCCCAGCCTCCTATGGCTTTTCCCCTCCCAGCTGCTGGAACCAGCTTGGCCATGCAGCCCGCTCCTGGACTTGGCCCTGCCCTGATCCCGTTTCCTGAGGCCGCCCAGCCACCCAGGCCCATCACTCCAGCAGGGTACGGTGGGTACCAGCCCCATCCCGGCCAGGACCTCGGTTACGGCGGCCAGCCCCAGGAGCCTGTGCCGGCGGCCACCATGGCTCCCTCCTACCAGGTATCAGCCTGACTTTTCTCTGCCCAGCACCAGTCCTTCCTTGAAAACACAATCCAGATGGGCCATCACCCTCCTGATGCTCCCATCCCTGCCCTTAGAGGGGATGGAGGCTGGGCTTGTCCTTCCCGGGCCTTTCCGGTGCTGACGATGCCCCCTTCCTGACCCCGAGCTCTAGGACCGCAGATCTGGCAGGTGTGTTTCCACGTGGAATCGCCAAGGCGTCCCACGCTCCATGTGGCCCAGCCCCCTGAGCCTCTGTCACCCACAGCTCGTTCCTGATTTGCTCGGCCAAGCTCGTACCCACCTGGCTCCGGCCCCTCCCTCCTTTACTCCCCTTTGCTTCCCCAGGACCTCTGGGACTTCTCTCAACCTACCATCCTGAGTTCCTGCCCTGCTCCCAGGGCCTCCTCCCGGCCCCTTGGATCCATCCTCACCTCCGTGCAGTTAGTCCCTGGTCCACCCAACAGCTCCTATCTCCTTGTGAACCAGCCGTGCTTCCTGCTGCCCCAGGCCCTTCCGGCACCACGGCCCCGCCTGCCCACCCAGCCCCTCTCCTGGCGCTCACAGTCCTCTGCTCTGACTGGCTTCCGGGCCTCCTGCCAGCCCACCCGCCAACCCCCACCAGGGCCTCCGCTCCCTGCCAATCCGGCCAGGAGCCCTGTCCCCGGTCTCCGCATGCCTGCCTCCTCCTCCGAGCCGTCCCCGGCAGCCCTTGTCCCGTTGCATGTTCCTCAGAGCACTTTTGCTCTCAGACATTAGCATCAGTTCTGAGGGAGCAGGCCACACCCCTCTCCCTGCTCGCTGCGTTCCCAGGTCCCAGAACAGAGGCTGGTACAGAGCAGGAGCTCGGGAACCACATGGATGCAGGCCTTGCAGGGGGCGAGGAGGGGGCCTTGCCCCACCCTGAGCACCTTTCTCCTGCTCTGTGTTCCCCATGGAAACCCTCTCGCAGGACAGTTACAGCTATGGACCATCGACAGCCGCTGGTGGCTACGAGAACAAACGGGACCCGCCACCTGCTGCTGGCCTGCCTCAGCTCCCAGCCATGGCCACGGCCACGCTCTGCCCACCAGGTGGGTGGGTCTCTGCAGGGTCAGGGCGGGGGCAAGGGGGCCTCGCTTACACGGGAGGGACCCCAGAAAAGTCAGGTTTCAAGCGCTTCAGGTTCACAGGAGGTGCAGCAGTAGCGTGGGTCTCAGGGCTGTCTCCTCAGATACGCCCCAAAGTCTCCACTAGTCAGTGGGCCCGTGTGTGCGAGAGAGAGGGACGGGGAGACCCAGACAGAGAGATGGGGGAGAGACGAAGGTGGGGCTGGAAGTGTTTTCCAAGCACGTGGGTCCTGCTGAGGACTTGGATTTTAGAGATGGGAGAGCCTGGGGCTCTGGCCTCCAGCGTGGCTCAGACACCCAGCCTTCACAGCCAGTTGCGCCCAGGCCGTGCCAGCTCCTGGCAGCTGGGGGGCAGTTGTGTTGGTCACACTTTCTCTGCTCCCTGGGCCCGGTGTCACAGGGGTGGTCCTGCAGAGGCTGTGCTTGCTCTCCAGGGCCCCAAGGAGCCTACGGTGGCATTGGGTACAACCAAGCGCAGCCCCTGCCACAGGTGCCCACCGCCGAGGCGGGGCAGCCGGCCAGCGCTTCGCCCTCCACCTCCACCTGCCCCCCGGCGAGCAGCGCTCAGCCCGCGGCCTCCTCCCTCTCCACCCTGCCTTCCTCATCCTCGTTCGGCCCAGCCTCCGCCCCGTACACTGGTAAGATGGTGGTTCCCCCGCAGGCATGCAAGTGCAGGCTGTTCCTTTTATTTGCTGCCGAAATAAATGTGGTCCTTTCCTCAAAACCAACCCATCTCCACCTCTCATTTTTCTCTCCGCTTCTTAGGACCAACCTACCCGAGCTATGACGCATCCCCGTACTCAGCGGTCAGTCCTTACTATCCCCCGCTGCTCCTCCCGCAGATGCGGCCGCCCCCGCTCCCAAAGCCCGTGGACTCGTCCCTGTGGGGCGGCTCGGGAAGCAATCCCAGTGCCCGTTGCGCCGACAGCTTCGCCAAGAAGCTACCAGTTGCCACCAAGCTGCCAAAACCCAGGGGTGGCCCCAGGCAGCTCCCGCTTCACTATTGTGACATCTGCAAGATCAGCTGTGCTGGTCCCCAGGTCAGCCGCCCCGCCCCACGCTGGGCAGGACCCGGACCTTCCTGCCCCCGCGGGTGGGAGAGCCCTCCCTTGCCCCCTGCGACCGGCCAGAGGTCAGGGTCGTTGCCTGCTCAAAAGAGATCTGTTATTAATTTGCAACGCCAAGTGCGCATCAGCATAACCTTAAAACTGCCTGGTGTTCTTGTGAAAGACACGAGAGCGGGCCCAGCGCTGGTCGTTGGCCGCAGAAGCGTGGTCTTGCACCCTGAGGCCATCTGCAGCAGGGAGGCCCTCAGCGCACGGTCCTGGACGCGAGGGCCGGCAGGCGCGGCTGGTCACAGTGCAGCTTTGCTGTAGGGCCGTGCAGGCAGAGCCGTGCAGACAGGGCCGTGCAGGCAGAGCCGTGCAGACAGGGCCGTGTAGGCAGAGCCGTGCAGACAGGGCCGTGTAGGCAAGGCCGCAGGTGGGTAAAAGCAGCATGTTCGTGCACGTGTGCGGGCGAGTGCACTGCTGTCTAAGCAAAGGACCTCCCCAACCACGCTCGCAGGTGGTGACCCACCTTGCTCCCTGCAAAGATCATCAGACGCTAGGCCTGGTCCTCACAAAACACCCCGTGTGGATTTTGTCTTCTTCTTAGTACTCTGAGAGAAAGCTGGCACCGTGGAGGCATGCAGAGACTCCAAATCGCAGGCTATAGAGGTGTGGGAGGAGCCCAGAACCCCTCATCCAGCCCCGACTTCCCTGGCAAAGGGATGAGGGCCGGGCGGCCCGCAATCAGGGCTGCATCGTGAGGATTCTTGGTTCCTCTCACCAGTCAAATACAAGGTCTGCTCCTGTGATACTAGACTCTTTGTGGCATCAGGTTGAGCAAGGGTGTGACGCTCCCCATGGCCGTGGGGTGGGACGGAGCGTGGGCACGTGAGCATCCCCCGAGTGGGTGTCGAGGCCTCTCTGAGCCTCGTCTCCCCGTGGGACCGGGTTTGCCCAAGCGCGTCACCACTCGGCATAGCATCTGGCATGCAGACATGTCAGCTCCAGTTGTTCCCAGCTTTTTGTTAATGTTAACAGCGCTTGTTTGTTGGACTTTTCATTGAGATGGTGGTGGTTTCACAGGTGGTTGTAAGAAACACCGCGGAGAGGCCCACGTGCCCTCACCCAGCGCCCCGAGTGCTGACGTTTTGCCAAACTACAGTCACTGTCACAGCTGGGATGTTGGCCTTGAACCCGTCCGCTGAGTCAGAGGTCCCAGGTTTTACTGGTCTCACTTGCACCTGCGTATGCCTGTGCGCACGTGCGCGTGCATGCGTGTGGTCTGCTCCGTGCGAGCTCATCACCTGCCCAGGCTTGCGCATCCGCCTCCACCACCGAGATGCCGGGTGCTTCTGCAGAGTCCCCGTGCTGCCCTTTCCTGCTCGCCCCTCCCGCGCCCACCCAGCGCCGCTTGAGACACGGTTAACGTGGAAGCAGCCGCGCACGGCCTCCGCCTGCATCGGAAGGACTTGGTCTGCGTGGCCTCCCCGCAGCGGGGGCAGCACTTCTGCCTCTTTTCCGGGCACCTGTCTCTGAGTCCAGGACAGCACAGTTGGCTGTGCGGTCTCCGTCCCAGCCGAGCGAGGGGCCAGGCAGGCCTCTTTCTAATGCTCCTCTGGGTTTTTTCTCATTCCACATCTGATCTGTGTCTGTGATAGAGAGTCAGGCATCGGGATGGCATAAACTGTGAACATTTGTTCTTTCTACGGGCTCAGACTCTGTGAAGCGTGTTCTGAAGTAGTTTACTGTTGGCGCCTTGGTGTATATCCTTCCAGGCTTGTCTCCGTCCCACAGGCTTTTACATCATGTCCGTGTGCGTGTGTGTGTGTGTGTGTGTGTGTGTGTGTGTGTGTGTGTTCTGTGGCTTAGGTAAAAACACAGATTCCTGGGACTTCCCTGGCGGTCCAGTGGTTAAGACTCTGCGCTTCCATTGCAGAGGGCGCGGGTTCAATCCCTGGTCAGGGAACTAAGATCCCACATGCCACGAGGCACAGCCAAAAAAAAAAAACCGCACAGATTTCTACATTCCGAGAGCACCCTTCCCACTCCTGTCCCTGCCCCCAGAGCCAGCCGACATCACCAGTGCCTTTGGTATTTTCCAGAGGCATTTCTATTCCGCGGAATGTTGACTCTTGGCGTGGTTAGAGGGCATTGGATTAGCAGGCCCACTTTGCCTCGTCTTAAGGCTTCCCAGAGACAAGTCAAGGGTGCCCCGTGAGAGCTCAGTCGTGTGCCAGACGCTGTCAGACATCTCGGGCACGCGGTGCGGGAAGCATGGGTCTGTGCCTCGCGGCCACCTCCCCCAGGTGGACCCCGCGGTTTGGGAGCAGTGTTCTAACAGTGAAGTGTGTCCCGTGTCGTTCTGGTAGCACGCATCCTTGCTTGGCTTCTGAGGTCAGATTCTGAAAAGCCGGAATATTCTTTCAAGCAGCCCCTGAAACTAAATGTGTGCTCCTTTGAGGATGCTTGCTTAAGAAACTCATTGATTTTTAGAACAAACAAAAGAGAAGGAAACCTTATGTCTTTCCGTCCGAGCTTCTGAGTCTTCTATCTGTTGACGGGGCTTTAAAAGGAGGCCCGTGAACAGAGGGGTGGGGACATCAGGCCTCCCGTGAACTGCGGCGACGGGGAAGGCGCGGTGCCAGGTGGGCACACAGCCCCCTCAGGCCGCCCTCGCTCTCTGCCGGCAGACCTACCGCGAGCACCTGGAAGGGCAGAAGCACAAAAAGAAAGAGGCGGCTCAGAATATGGGCATCCAGCCCAACGGCAGCCCACGAGGGGTGCAGGCGCAGCTGCACTGCGACCTGTGTGCCGTGTCCTGCACCGGGGCGGAGGCCTATGCCGCCCACATCCGGGGCTCCAAGCACCAGAAGGTAGGAGCCCCTCACAGGCCCCGGCCCACTCGGGACCCAGAGGGGCGTCCGATGACACGGGGGGTGGGCAGCCACCCACGAGAAGTAGCTTTCCCTGCAGGCCCACGCGTCCTCCTTCCTCAGAAGCCAAACCCCTTCTCTCGGTTATAAAGGTCACACCTGCCCCTGGACAGAAGCATGGAGCAGGGCAGCTCATACCCAGACCCCAGAGGAAACTGTTCTTGGCCTTGGGTGTGTCTGCATGTATATATGAACCAGAGTTTGTATGTCGATGAGATCAAACGGTATATTCCATTCGGGGTCCTTATTTACTAAAAATCAAAGTAGTAAGGTTTAATATTTTAATATCAAAGTTTTCATTGATACTAAATTATTTAATATCAGCATTTGTCATATTTATTACTATTTTAATATCAACGTTTTCCTGTGGGCTTAAAAATGCCTGTAGTATGTCATCTTATGAGGAAATGAATGGGCTCCTTCACCCGAGAGAAGGTAGGGCACCTCTCCCTGTGCCCTCTTTCTATGGTCCAGAGGTGCTTTTTGGAAATCAGCAAACCTTCCCCAAATGGCATCACGAACCTGCAAGGTGCTGCTCACCTTTCGGGTGTGTGCTGAGGACAGGAGGAGGGGGAATTCCTGGCTGGACGCCTGCTTTGAGCTGCACCGCACGGTTTAGAGCGAGAGGGTTAGGAAGGCCCCTGTCCCATGGCTGCCTCTCTCTGCCCCGTCCACAGAACCCCTCCAGCTGCCCCAGCTCACCGGCCATGCTCCCTCCTGCCCCCGGGCCTTTGCTCACACCCTGCCCTTGGCAGCTCCCTTCCAGCCCCCGCTGCAGGCTGGGCCGCCCCGAGCGCCTGCCTGAGGATCTGTCTTCTCCCCCTGCTTGTCAAGGGCCTTGTTCCCCAGCCCAGCTGGGACAGGCTCTCGAAGGCCTGCATGAACCCACAAAACCCACCAAGGAGGGAGCAGTGAGGCGTGGAGAAGGGGACGCGCCGGCCTGGTGGTAGCAGGGGTGCAGGCGGGAGAGCTGGGTGCAGGCGGGAGAGCTGGGCCCAGGCGGGGTGGGCTGCGGGTGTCACAGCTCGCAGGCTGGGACTCATTCTGGGGTCAGGAGGCCCTGCAGCCAGCCCCGGGGTGGGGGGCAGGTTTGAGTCGTGAGTGTCAGAGACTTAGAGCTGAGAATGTGTCTGAGACAGTCGTCAGTGCAGACTCTGGGGGTGGTGGAACAGTCCTTTCCAACTGGAACTTTTGCAAGTAAGTGCCTTTGTCGGGGGGGCCATGCCGAGGACAGGGGGGTGACTGTATCCTAGGTGGATCTGTGTCCCTGGACGTGTATATGAGTTCCTGCAGAATGTGGAGGTGTGTCTATGGACGTGTACACCCACGTATACCGAACATGGATCTGTGTCGTGGACGGGTACACGTGTACATCTTAGCAGGCGGTCTACACACACTGTGTCTCTACCTGGGGCTGGCGCCGGGCTGGTGCTTGGCATGCAGAAAACAGCCGTGCTTCTTAGCGCAGGCGGTGGAGTTTGGAGGAAGGGGGTCTGTGTAAGCCAGCAGGGGTGTCAAAGTATTATAGGTCCCCCATGTGCAGGAGTAGTGGGGGCCTAGAAGCAGGAGACAGATCAGGAAGGCCCTTCCCAAGGCATTTAAGTGGGAACAGGGGAAGGGGCAGGGTCCCCGGGGACGAGATGGACCACCGCCCTCACTTCCACAGGCTGCCAGCTCCCCCATGCCCGGTGAAGTGCTCTTCCCACCCCTGAGGAAGGTTGGCCAGGCCTGAGCGGCCCTGACAGGGGGCTGGGTCTGTTCCAGGTCTTCAAGCTGCACACCAAATTGGGGAAGCCCATTCCCAGCACGGACCCGGCGCCAGTGAACTCGGCCCAGGCCACCAGCACCAGCCAGCCGGCCTCCACCCCCCTCACCGCAGAGAGCCCCCCCGCAGCCCCTGCCAGCCCCAACATGTGTGCCCCAAGCAGGCCAGCGCCAGCCAGGAGACCGGCCGCCTCGAAGGCCTCGCACGTGGGTACGTGTCTCTGCATTTCACAGCCCCTGCCCTGCCTCAACGAGCTCGAGCCTCAGAGACGGGATGGTCCGGTCAACGGTGTACGTGCAGCCATCACTTCTGGGGAGGCAGGACCTATGAAGGGGGTAGTTCTCTGCCAGATCCCCGCCGGCGGGGTGCCTTCTGCCGCCTTTGGCCCACCCTGGGGAAGCGTGGGCAGAACCAGTGCAGCTTCCATTTCTTCCCGTGGAGCTTGGGACTGAGCCGCTTGCTGGCCACACTCGGGAAGCCGGCCCTAGGCCTGGAGAATCCCCTGGGCTGCCGCCTTCCCCGTGCTGGAAGCAACCCCCTTCACACCGGGTGCTCTGATAAGTGAGGTGGGCCCCGGGAAATCCAGGCAGGTTCCTCGCAGCCCCACCTCCAGCCCTGCCTTCCCTCGAGCGTGTGTCACCCGCACCTGCTATGACCCCTGGGCAGTCACGGCTGCCGAGGGACATGAATTTCAAGGGGTAAATAGGCTTACATGTCAGGCACTCACTCCGGGTGCCTGATTCACCCTCCACGGCTCTAGGTTTGTCATTAGTCCCACTTTACAGATGGAAGAACCGAGGGGAGGGGAGGAAAAGCACCTGGCTCTGGACCACCCGGTGAGCGGTGGGGGTGGGATTCCAACCCAGTCTCTGCTCTCCACCACCACGCTTCGTGTGGGAGGCGGGGCCTATTTTATTTTGCGCCTCAGCAGGCCTGAGATTTGAACCGTCACGTGATGTTGAAGATCAAATCATAAAGCGGTTTTGGTGACAAAGAAATGTCTCCCTTCTGAGGCTCAGTAAACGCTGGTCTGCCTGATGTTCCACTGTCGGTTAACTAAGGGCTGCAGACTTTGTGCAGCAGTGGCGGTTGTCCTCAGAGAGGGTCCTACGACCTGGGCCTCCCTGTGGACCCGTCCACCTTGGCACCAAACGCTGTGAGGGCCTCGCTCTCCCAGTCGTGACCCAGGCTGGTGGGAAGGGGTCTTGTGGGACTGTGGATCCCACTGGTTGACGTCACGGAAGGGGGAGGGGGGCAGCGGGAGACCCGGTGGCATCGAGTTGTACACTTCATGCTGGCGGACCAGAAGCCGACCCTGGTCGCCGGCTGGAGCAGATTATAAGTTACGCGATTCTTCCTTCCAGGGCCTCCTGCGCTGCCGACAGCAGACAGCAGACCCCCCCAGGGGAAACTGGCACACCCCAGATCAGAGCGGCCCGGAGAACCGCCCGCCCAAGGAGGCTCTGCGGAAGCTTCTGGAAGGTGCTGTGACGCACAGCCGGTGGGCCCAGGCTACGTGGAGGAGGCAAGTGCTAGGCGTCCGGCCATCGGCTCACCCTGCTCCGCCCCGGGCTCCTGTGGAGAAGGACCTTGCAGGGCCAGGCCTCGAGGCCTCGTCCCAGTTCTCCCCCTGAGACTTGCACACCTGCCCCGGGCAGACCTCAGTGAGCCAGCATCCTTTGGATCTCACTGGAAGGCCCGGGTGCTGGGCTTCAGATCTTAGAAGGAAGGCCCGAGACAGGCGGAGGTGTTTCCTGCCGCCGGGCAGCCCCTCTTCCTGCGGCAAGCAAGGTGGCAGGAGGGATCTGTGTCCTGGAAACCCACGGGCACGTGATCCTCGGGCACAGCAGCCAGCGTGCGCCCCACACAGCACCACCTGCACACCCGGGGCTTTGTGGAGCTCAGGTTCTGAGCCCCTCGCCCCGGGCCCACAGTCCCAGCCTCCCGGGTGCCTCCCGGGTACCTTCCGGGCCATGCATGTGGGCGTGTCTTCCGTGCTCGTGTTCGTGCTTTTCTTCACCCAACTCAGCACCTTCTGTTTGGTCCCCTGCAAAATAGCCACACCAGGCAGGCTTCTTGCCAGGCTGGTAGCAGCCCGGGGATGGGGGGACAGGGGAAGGGAGGATGGGATGGTGGTGGCAGACGGGAGCCGGGCCTGGGAGGGTGCACTGGTGAAGAGCCACTCCTCTGAAAGCATAAACCGCTGGGCAGACAGGGAGCCAGCGCCCGGCCTGGACGGCCCTGGGGGATGGAGGCGCCCTGCTGGAGCCCAGACCCGCTGCGTGGGGGCCGTGGGTGGCACTCAGCCGTGCCTTGTGTTTCAGGTGTGCAACGAGGAGGGCAGAGTGATCCGGTTCCACTGCAAGCTGTGCGAGTGCAGCTTCAATGACCCCAACGCCCGGGACATGCACGTGAGGGGGCGGCGGCACCGGCTGCAGTACAAGGTGTGCCTGCAGGGGGCGTCTGGTGGGCCTGGCTGGGGGTGAGCATCTGTGCTCTTGACACCTTGGCTCTCGTCTCAAAACACACCTTTTGCCCCCATGAGTCGGAGCCCCTGGGCCCTTCAGCACTCGGGCTCAGCCAGAGGGACCCTTGGCTGCTTTCACGAGGCCTCCTTGTCACGGGTTTGCCGGGGCATGCGTGCACACGTGTGTTTAGACACACTTGACTGTCGGGCCCCGTGTACACTTGTGCACAGCACACACTGTGACTCTCCTTGTGACAAACAATGGCTTCTGGATATTTCCTCTCTTTTCAGCAGCCTTGTTGAGATATCATTCACACACCACGCAGCTCACCCATGTAAAGTGGCTTTTACTACATTCACAGAGTGTGCAACCAGCAGCTCCATCTAGTTCCAGAACAGTCCGTCAGGAGCCCCGTTCCCATTGGCAGCCACTCCCTACCCCTACCCCAGGCCCTGACAACCAGGAACCCACTCTCCGTCTCTGTGGACTTGCCTGTTCTGGACGTTTCCCATCAACGGAATCACACACCGCGTGTCCTTCTGCATCTGGCTTCTCACTGAGCATCGCGTTCTCAGGGTCCATCCACGTTGTAGCGAGTGTCAGGGCTTCACCCCTTTTCCTGGCTGAGAGATGCTCCTGTGTGTGGAGGGACATGTTGTGTGTGTTTCACCCGCTGAAGCCCACTTGTGTTGTTTCCACCAGTGACCAATCCTTAGACAACACTACACTCTTTGAGTGATGAAATTAAGTACTAAGGACAAAGCCCAGTGAGCGAATTAGCAATGCTATTTAGAATATATAGAGCTGGATCCCACACAAACGGAGTTTCCCTGGGTTACTCTGATCGGGACGAGCATTTCCGTTCAGTCCTCCGTCAACATGCGTGACCACTGACCGCGGTTGCTCCTCCGTGTTGCGGCGCCTTCTCCCTCTGGCTCCTCTGTCAGATGTGCGGATGGTTGGCTTGTGCAGTGGCGGACGTCACGTCTGCCGCTCTGCAAGTCAGTCATAGTTTTGTTCCCCGCTGTGGTTCCCTTTCCTGCCATGGCCTTTGGGGATGAGGAGTGTTGACACTTTGGGGATTGAAACTCACTGTTGTCTAAACCTGGCAGGAGGGACTTCCCTGGCGGTCCAGCGGGTAAGACTCCGTGCTTCCACTGCAGGGGGCGCGGGTTCGATCCCTGGTCGGGGAACTAAGATCCCGCATGCCGTGGGGCGTGGCCAAACAATAAAAAAAATTAAAAAATAAAAAATAAACCTGTCAGGAGGTGGCACCCCCAGCATTCTCGTCTGACCGAAGGTCCCCGATCTTCCCAGAAAAAAGTGAACCCCGATCTTCCGATTGCGGACAAGCCCAGCACGAGGGTTCGGAAGCTCCTGGAGGAGAGGCTGAGGAAGCAGCGGCAGCTGAGCAAGCAGCGTCTGGGGGAGCTGCGGCGCCGGCACGACGAGATGAGGTGCGGGGCCTCAGGGCCCTCCGCCCGCCAGCCGCGCTCAGCCCGGGCCGGACCAGGCGGCACGAGGAGCCGCTTCTGGGGCTCCCCACGGTCTCCCGCGTGACCGGCCCAGGGTCCCGCCGCTGCTTACGGCTCCTCGTCCCTGCCACCCCAGCAGGCGCTACGGCTTGTGCAAGAGGCGGCTGGAAGAGGAGCCACAGGCGCCGGAGGCGCGCTCGGGACGCTCGCCGGCCGACCAGCATCCACCTCCCCTCGGGAGCAGGCCGGGGCTGTCCACAGCCAAGCCTCTGGTGGGTGGTGGTCTCGTCCTGATGTCCGAATGCCTCAGGGGCTGGGAACTGGAGGGGGCTGAGGGCCTCACCTCCAGCCACAGCAATCCCTTGAAGCTTCCTGAGGCCCCAGTGGTCACATCCCTCAGGAGCCTTTGGGTGTCTGTCCGTCCAAGGGGGCCAGGCTGGGTCGGATGGGAACTGTGGATTGCACCCTGCTGACGGAGGGGGTCACCAGCTGCCTCGGGGCCTCTGGCTCGGAAATTCAAGAACGTTGCCCAGGGAGCCCACTGGACCCCCAGTCGGCCCAAGCTCCCCACAGCCATCGGGGCCCTGGGGTCCTCACTGGTCCACCTCCCCTGTGGACCCTGTCATTCCTCTGCCTGGCTCTCCGGCCACCGCTTGCCTGTCAAAGCCAGCCTGACTCCGGGCCCCCCGCGTCCCCCGGGTCACCGGGGCCTCTCAGCCTGCCTGTGACGTGACACGTGTGCCTTTCCCCGAAGCCCATGAGGCGGCCGGAGTCCAGCGACGACCGGCATGTCATGTGCAAGCACGCCGCCATCTACCCCACAGAGGAGGAGCTCCTGGCCGTCCAGAAGGCCGTCTCCCACTCGGAGCGCGCCCTCAAGCTGGTGTCCGACACAATGGCCGAGGAGGATTCCGCGCGCCCAGAGCCAGAGGGCGGGGAGTGCAGGTAATGGGCATTGCCCTCCTGTCCGGGGGCCCGGGGTGACAGAGGCGGCTCCATTGCTGGATGGCTTCGAGCCCTTGGACGCCCAGGGCTTTCCAGAAAACTCCCCAAGAGAGGCTCAGAGCCGGAGCCCCGAGGTTCAAAGGGAGTGGTAGTCCCAACCGGTGAGAACCGTTGTTCTAACACCAGAAGTTACTTTTCCTGTCGAAGGTGCGTGTAGAAATGTAGTTCACAGAGGATTAGCCCCTGTTTCCTCACCCGTAACACGGAGATAAGTGTGATTCTCCTGGAGCAGGAGGTGCCGCTGAGCGTCCGCATGAATCATCTTTCCCGCTGCCGGGAGTGTCGCAAGATGGAAAGTCCCGATGCCTTGTAGTGAATCATGAGAGGGGGTTAGCTTTTCCAAGTCCCTTCTCTCTGGGTGGCTTCTTTTCCATTTACTTTTTTTTTCTGGGCGCACCACACAGCTTGTGGGATCTTAGTCCTCCGACCAGGGATTGAACCCGGGCCCTCAGCAGTGAGAGCATGGAGTCCTAACCACTGGACCGCCAGGGAACGCCATCATTTACTTTTTTAAGGTTTTCTTTTTTTTTTTGGTGGTAAAATACTCATAACACGAAATTTGCCATTGTGACCATTTTTACGTGTACAATACGGCAGCACTAAGTACATTCACAACGTTGTGCAACCATCACCGCTGTCCATTTCCAGAACTTTTTCATGATCCAAAACAGAAATCCGTCCCGTGAAATTCCCCAGGCCGCTCGCTGTCCCCGCCCCGGCACCCACCTTTCCACTCCCTGTCTCCACGGCTTGGCCTGTTCTGGACATTTCACACCAGTGAAATCATGCAGCATCTGTCCTTCTGTGTCTGGCTGATTCCAATCAGTAGCTTCTTCCTGCCACAGTGTTTGCTCCCCGACAAGAACGTGAGAGCCACTCGTGGGTCACCAGGTGTCATAACGAAATGCACTCGCCCCTCAGCGTGAACGCAGCTGCCTCCCCGGGACAGTGGGCCTTCCTCACCGCCTGGAAGGGGAAGCAGGCGCGGCCCCTTGGGCAGAAAGGGGGGCCCTCCCTTAACCTCCACCCCGATGTCTTCTGAAGGAAAAGGCCCCTCACTTAGTGCTTTGCAGTTTTGCTCCCGTTTTCTCCCCGTGCTCGTGTTTTGTTTTTCTTGTTTGAAAATATTTTATTTATTTATTTATTTATTTATGGCTGCGTCGGGTCTTAGTTGAGGTATACGGGGTCTTGGTTGCGGCACGTGGGATCTTTCGTTGCGGCGTGTGGGCTCTTCGTTGCCGTGCGCGGGCTTCTCTCTAGTCGTGGTGTGCAGGCTCATTAGTTGTGGTGCGAGGACTCTCTAGTTGTGGTGCATGGGCTCAGTAGCCCTGTGGCATGTGGGGTATTAGTTCCCCGACCAGAGATTGAACCGGCGCCCCCTGCAGTGGAAGCACAAAGTCTTAACCACTGGACCACCAGGGAAGTCGTGGATGTTCCATTATTTACTTAACTATCACAAAGAGTGTGTCAGTGTTTGGGTTTTGTTTTTTTTTTCTATTTTATTATGGAAATTCTCTAACACACACAAAAGGTGAAGAGGCCCAAGTGACCATCCCTAAACCAGGGATGACTCACTTGCTCTCTACCCATCCCCCTCCTCGACAGACCACTGCGGTTAAAGGAAACCCTATCAGACACGATATCAGGCATCAGCCCGAGGGTGGAGTACGTGTCTCTAAACAAGACTCTTTTTCATTTAACAAAACCAGAACACCATTATCATACTTGAAAAAAAATGAACAATAATTCTTCAACCCCATCAAATATCCAGTCAGCGCTGAAATTTCCAGTTGTCTTTTTGGATAGCATAACGTGGTCTTTTTGTTTAGGGTTTTTTTTTGTTTTGCAGTTGTTGTTGAATCAGGGTCCAAATTGATTGACAACCTGTCAGTCTCTTTATCTGCAGGTTCCCCGCCTCTCTGCTTTGTCTTCCCCTGAAGGATATGGTCCTGGTCCTGTAGACATCCCAGGTGCGGCCAGGTCCCCTCGGACCATCCCGGGCTCCAGCACTTGTGGTCCCGAGACAGACCACAGAGAAATACACAAATGCATTACAGAATTAGGTTATCTCGTATCCTGAGAAGTGTCACAAAGAAAACAGCAAAGTGGGGATCAGGGAGTGGTGGGAGCAGGCGGCAGCTTCGAGAGCCAAGGGGCGGACATTTGTGTTGTGACAGCCGTGGGGAGGGCCGCCACGTCAGGGCACCCCAGGCAGCGGTCCGGGTGGGATGAGCCTCGTGGGGAGGGAGTGGAAGGAGAGGGCGGTGGCGAGGCGGCCCAGGGGTCAGGCTGGGGGCCTCGGGCCCCGGGAAGAAGCTCGGGTGTCCCCAGCCTGCAGAGGGGCGGCACTGGGAGGGTGGCTGCCGGGCGGACGCGGTGGTGGCAGTCACCTGCGGAAAGTGACCAGGCCGGTGCGGTGCAGGTGGGGACGCGACTCGGGGGGAGGCAAGGAGCACCTGGCCGGCGGCCTCGGGGGAGTCAAGCTGGGGGCGAAGTGGCCGCAGAGGCGGCTCAGCAGCACGAAGCCAGGGACCGACGAGGGGGCCCTGCTGGCTGAGGACCAGGGCGCCGCTGGGGGTGGCCGCGGGTGGCCTCTTCCAGAATGCAGTTTATTGGGAAACGGTGACGGCCGCCAGCCCTGCTGAGCAGCACAGCTTCCTAGCGGCGGTTCCAAGCGCTTCTCCCAGATCTGTCTCCTCGTGCCTCTTTGATCAGGTGCCCCCTGGCAAGGGCCGTGCTCCCGTTTTACAGATGAGGAAGCGACCCCGCGTGCAAGAGCGGGGACCCTTCCTCCCCACCCTCTGCCCACGCGTTTGTGGGTTTGTCTCGGCAGCCGCCCAGGCCCCTCTGCTCGGATCCTGAAAGGCGTGATGCGGGTCGGCCTCCTGGCGAAGGGCCTCCTCCTGCGGGGAGACAGGGCCGTGCAGCTGATCCTGCTCTGCTCCCAGAAGCCCACCCGCGCCCTGCTGCGCAGAGTCACGGAGCAGCTGCCCCTCCAGCTCCCGGTGAGGCGCCCGGCCGCGCATCGCGTGGCTTCTACGCGGCCTGGACACAAACCGGTTTGTTTTTAGAAACAGGCGCAAGGAGAGAGTGGTGGAACTTGAGGGTTCCTTTACAAAGGGGGTTCAGGGTAGAGCTTGGAAACAGTCTAAACGTCCGGCCACTGAGGACGGTTACTTCCGTCACATCCACAGCAGAGCCCAGCCAGTCGGCACGGAGCACAGACGGGACGAAATCCACAGGGCAAACACTCAGGCTCATGAGACTAGAGAGGTGCAGGGCTGGGGGTCGGCCGGACTTTCTCCTCCGGAGCAGTTCCTGTTGTTGTCATAGAGCTTTTTTTTTTTTTAATAAATCTATTTATTTATTTATTTATTTTTGGCTGAGTTGGGTCTTCGTTGCTGCGCATGGGCTTTCTCTAGTTGCGGCGAGCGGGGGCTACTCTTCGTTGCGGTGCGTGGGCTTCTCATTGCGGTGACTTCTCTTGTTGCGGAGCACGGGCTCTAGGCGCATGGGCTTCAGTAGTTGTGGCACGCGGGCTCAGTAGTTGTGGCTCACGGGCTCTAGAGCGCAGGCTCAGTAGTTGTGGCGCACGGGCTTAGTTGCTCCGCGGCATGTGGGATCTTCCCGGACCGGGGCTTGAACCTGTGTCCCCTGCACTGGCAGGCAGATTCTTAACCACTACGCCAGCAGGGAAATCCCTGTCATAGAGCTTTTCTCAAGCAAGATGGTAACCGGGAGAAGAGTGAAATCATGTCATGATTTAAATTGATCATCTTTCATTAAAATACTCAATTCCCAGGGCGGTTTCTTCTTCCTGATGTGTCTGCTGCCCTTCCCGAGACAATTCAGCATCGTTCCTCCGACTCGTGTAGTAAGCACTGGGGGCCGGGTAGACCCAGGCTCGCCTCTGGGGCTCCCAGTCTGGTCAGGAGACACAATAAACAAACACAGAGCAAGCTAACTTCCAGTTTATCTTCTGTAGAGAAATTAAAACCTGATGTCAAGTAGCGAGCACCTGGGGAGAGCGGGGGCCACTTCAGACAGGACCGTGGGAGGTGTGTGTCCTGACAGAAGATGGAACAGGTGAGGTGAGAGCTGAGAGATGAGGAGAGGCCTTGAAAGATGTGGGGGTGGGCAGTATTCCACATAGAAGGACCTGCACCTGCAGAGGCCAAGAGGCAGGAGGCCCAGGGAAATGCATGCCCGAATGCACAAGGGCCTAGATCGAGCTGGGCCTGAAGGCCATGTGGGGAGGTAAGATTGCCTCCTCAGGGAAATGGGGAGACTGGAGGGTTTTAAGCAGGGGAGTGACATGCTCCGACTTCACCAATTTAATCACTCGTTTCCTGAACACCCATGACATGACAGTTTTCTGCTCAATACCGTAGGGGTTGCAAAGATGGCTCACATGCAAGCCCTGTCCTCTGGAACCTTGCAGCCCAGTGGCTAAGACAAATCCCTAAGCCCCATGAAGATGGGTGAGGCCATGGGGAAGATGGCGAAGGCCACGGGAGAGCTGGCAGTGCCCCCCGCTCCCAGCCATGTAGACAGACCCTCCTAGCTGTTACCTGGCCGAGTGTCTCAGGGGACCCCAAAGCAAGATGAGGGACACAGTAAAGCTTTTCTATGCAGGCACCGGGTCACTGCACCAAGCCCGCCTTCGTTTTGCAGTCTCCCCGGGAGGCTGGTAATCGGGGACGGCAGTTGGAGTTCTGATGACTGTGTGCAAGGGGTCCCTTCTCCCTGTGCCCCTGAGAGTGACAAGCCGGAGAGGGTGTAAATGGAGGGGAGGGAGATCTGCCGAGAGGGCGGGGCTTGTCTGGAGGCTCTGCTTGCAGGGGGGCTGACCCTCAGGGTATCCCCCAGTGATGCAGCCGGGGCAGGCGGGGTCCTAAGGACGCGTGTGCTGGGGCAGGGCTGAACCCTGGGCAGGCATGGGGTGGGTCACGGAGCCGAGGGGCCTCAGATCTTGCCTGGAGTCAGCCCCTGTCCAGTGTCCTGAGAAACCATCGTTCTGCCCTCATTACCCAAACAGTAGCCTGCTGGACCAACTGAAGGATTTTGCGTTTTTCACTGAGTAGCATCTCTTGGGTCACATTCCATATTCATACTTAGGGAGCATCATTCTTTTTTGTGGCCGAAGAATATCCTGTTGCCACTTGTCCATAACTAGCTGGGTCCTTCCATGTAGTTGGACGTTTAGGTTGTGTCCAGTGTTCTGTGTTACCAGGGAGGCTGCAGCAGATGAAGAACCTTGTACACACACTGCTCCACACACGTGGGAGCGCGTCCCGGGGCAGAGTCGCTGGGTCAGAGGCATGAGCCTGGAGGCTTCTGCTGAGTGTGGCTAGGTCAGCCTCCACCAGCACTTTAGAGACGCATGGATTTGCCAGCCCAGCGCCTCCTCAGACTCTTTGAGTTTTGTCCTTCCTATAGCTGACGATGGCACCCCATTCTAGTTTTAACGTGATTCTCTCTTGCCATGGGAGTCTTTTTTTGTCATTGTGTAGAAAGGGTCACTTTGGTTTCTCTTTCTGCAAACTATCTATCACTTGCCAGTTTTTTTTTTAAGATTTATTATTTATTTATTTATTTATTTGTATTATTTATTTTTTTTGGCTGCATTGCGTCTTAGTTGCAGCACACGGTATCTTCATTGAGGCATGTGGGATCTTTGTTGCGGCACGCGGGCTTCTCTCTAGTTGTGGCATGCGGGTTTTCTCTTCACTAGTTGGGGCAGGCAGGCTCCAGGGCATGTGCACTCTCCAGTTGAGGCGCGCAAGCTCAGTAGTTGTGGCACGCGGCATGTGAGATCTTAGTTCCCCGACCAGGGATTGAACCCGAGTCCCCTGCACTGGTAGGCAGATTCTTTACCACTGGACCACCAGGGAAGTCCCCACTTGCCGGTTTTGCTGTTGGGTTGCTGATCTTGCTGTTATTGAGCTTTGGGTGTTTTTACATATGAAGGCACCTTGATGCTGGGTCTGCTGTCTATATGCATTTCTACGTGTGCACTTCCGGAGGCTGGGGCTGTGTCTGTGTCCCTAGGAGGTTCCAGAACACCCGGCATGGGGCCTGGTACACGACCACATCCTGCCTGTCAGCTGGAGTAATGAGGCCTTGTGTTGTATTTGCACCTCGTAGATGGTGACAGAGGACAAGTACGAGGTCTCCTCCGACCCTGAAGCCAACATCATCATCTCCTCCTGCGAGGAGCCCAGGATACAGGTCACTGTGTCCATCACCTCGCCCCTGATGCGGGAGGACCCCTCTGCAGACCGAGGTGCGGCAGGGCCCTTCCGTCTAGCCCTCCTCTCCACACACCCGGTGGCCTAGGGCAGCATCCGCCTCTGCTCTGGGCGGGAGGTGGGGGGGGGTTGCCACGGCCAGTTTCCAGCACTTCCGTCAGCCCGGATGTCCCGGTGAGATAAGAGCTGGGCCTTGGGGCTGCAGAGGAAGGGAGGGTAGAGAGCTGGGGCGGAGTGTCAAGTGGCTCAGTACCCAGCTGTGGGGCATGTGCATGGGGAGCACTTCCTCCCATCCCTCCTGGCCGTGCGGGCACCTGCTCCCCGCCCAGAGGAGACCAGCTGTGCTGCGTCCCCCAGCAAGGCAGGGGCCCAGGGACCTGAGACAGATGCGCATTGCCTGAGCCAGTGGGTGGGGGTGCGGGGCGAGGCCAGAGGGCAGCCAACAGGGAGGGTGCAGGCCAAGCCGATGGGGATGCGCCCGAGTCTCATCCAGCCGCGGAACCTCCTGGAACAGCCCCGGAGACTGTTTCCCAAACTCCAGTCTTTCTTGGACCCCCTTCATTATTGTCAGATCTGAGGGCCACGAACCACTGATGGCTTTCCTCTGAATCAATTCCTTTTTGACTCTTAAATTTTTAAAGAGGAGAGCCTTTGAACCGTAAGTGGAAAGCCATTACCAGTTGTCATAAAGAGCGTCATCTGAAAATAAATACAGTGGGAAGAAAAAGTGATGCCCTTCAGTTCCAGGTGGAGGCCCTGCTCGGGCTTGCTCCGAGGCGGGGATTGGGAATGTCGGAAAGGGTTCAAGGTCCGAGGCCTCGGAAAGAGGTGGACTGGAGGGGGCTAGAGAACCGGAAACCCCTCCGAGGGAGCCCCGGACCCCCAAGAGCTGCGATGTCCCCGCCCTGCTGACTGCTGCGGGGAGGGGAGCTTTCAGCTTCCTCTGTTGCTTGCTCTCAGCCCCAGAGGAGCAGACCCAGGCCTGGGGGTTGGGGGGTTTATGGGCGAAAGAGAAACCTCGGCTCCCTCCTGTGACCTAAAACACCAGGACCTCGCAGAATAAGGGGAGAAGAATTTTCCTGAAGCAAGAAGAAGAAGGAATCAAAAACAGGCCGGAATTTCCCCCAGACACAGAGCCCTGTTCACCTGTGATGGCGTGTGCTCGAACCTGACCCGCTGTCTCCCTCTTAATTATGCATGCGGAAGTTTCTGGAAATCCAGCTTCATTCATAGTTTTCCATCTGAACCGTGATTTGCTAACCAAGGGAGTCAGCGCTGATGGCACCGGGTGACAAGCGTGGAGCTCTTTCCTCGTGAGAGCGCAGAACCCGGAGGAGATGGGATCTTCGTGGAGAGGATGTCTGTGGTCCTTGCAGCGTCCCAGAGAACGGGCCAGTGAGCGGAACCATGTGTCTTCTGGATAAATGCAAAGAAGCCTAGGGACCTGAGGGCCCGGCCACGTGGCCCGGGCAGCGGGAGCAGGGAGAGGGGCGCCTGGCCCACGTGCCCTTCTCTTCTAGAAGGAACAGAGGTGCCTCCGCCTGACCCGGGAGATGTCCTGAGCTCAGAGAAGTGCCTCCAGTCGCTGACTGCCCTCCGTCACGCCAAGTGGTTCCAGGTCAGGGGTCGGGCCCAGAGCGGGCTCCCAGTACAAATGAGGGGCGGACGTGGGTGGGGCGGCTCCTTGGCCGGCTGCTCGACCCATGTGTCCACGCCCAGCGCTAACCTGATGGAGGTTACATCCTGGCTGATTGGGTCGGGAACTTGAAAGGAGTGACCACCACTCTGGGGGTGGGGGGCCGTTTGGGAGTGGAGTCTGCTTCCGGTCGCCAGCCGTGAGGCCAGCTGGCCCATGCCTCCCGGAGTCCCTCACTGCCAGGACAGGACCCCCGGCTGGGCTTGCTGCCCCTGGATCAGCCCTTGTTCCCTCGGCCTGGTGCACGTCCCCCCATTGGCCACGTGCTTACAGCTCCCTGGAGCTAACCATGTGCTTCTTTCCCCGAAGGCGAGAGCCAGCGGCCTGCAGCCCTGTGTGATCGTCATCAGGGTCCTTCGGGACCTCTGCCAGCGCGTGCCCACCTGGGGGGCCCTGCCAGACTGGGTAAGGCAGTGCCAGGGGGCTGGCCCTGCTTTAGGAAGCCCCCAACCCCTGACAGACCACAGCCCTGGGAGGCCGAGCCTCATTTCCTGGTTCAGCGCTCAGCTTTCCAACAAAGGGCTGGTGTCCGTCTGAGCGCCAGGAGAGGTGGATCGCGGTGGGGCATAGCGGGGTCCCTTGGCCCCAGGGTGAGGCTTGCTACAGACACAGTCTCATTTGACTGCATTATCTGAAACCTACAACCTTGCGGGCAGAATCAGGAAGCATGCAAACACAAGGGCGCCCCAGCAAGAGGTGGGGTGCTTGCCTAGACCTGCAGGTGTCAGTGCAGAGGCCCCTGTGAGGGCAGGCAGCCTGGTGCAGACCCACCTCCTCTGAAGGGGAGGTCCCCTGCAGCCCTGACACCCCTGGTCAGCAGGCCCCGAGCCCTTCTGGGGGAAGAGGATGTGAAGGCCCCCTGTCCCCCAAATCCCCAAGCTGCCGTGCTGTGAGACCCCCAGCTCCTGCCCTCCGTGGGCCCCCCTGCCCCGTCTTTCAGGATCTGATCTCGTCTGTGTGCCCCTCGGCAGGTCTGTCTCTGAGTGTCCCTCTCCCGTCACACACCCACTGATCCCCCGGCGAGCGCAGATGTGTAGGTTTTTAAGCCTTTCACCTTCGACATTATCCTTGGGAAGGCGGCCGAGTGCCCTGAACTTGGGGGGGGACGCGTGCATCTTACGTGCAGCCTTCTGCTGCCAGTTTGTCGGCTCCCACGCCCACAGGCGGGTTCTTGGACCCTTCCCACCTGAGCCCAGGCTACCCTTGGCCTTGCTCATGAGGGCTCTGGTGCCCACCCGGACCTTGGCTTCCTGCCCGTGGACCGGGGAGACACCCACTCTCGGCACCACCCCTGGTGGATGGCACAGCGGTGGCCCCGTGCTGAGTGACGAGAGGGGTTCACTCAGACGCTGGGAGGGCCCCGCATTCCCCGGAGCCCGTTTCCCTGTAAGTATAGACGCAACCCCCATGATGGTCACAGCTCCGGCCCTGCCCTGGAACCCGGGCGGGTGGCTCCTTGGAGGTGGGGACACGCCTGCGTGAGTCCCCAAGTCCTTGTGACCCTCATGGCCCTCACTGTCTGAACCTCGGGTCATGGAGAATGAGTTTCTTTTAACCCTCATGACACTGGTTTGCAATGTTACCGTCTATGGGATTTTGCTGATGTCGAAACTAGGCGAGAGAGGGAAGAAACACGCCCATGGCCACGCCAGGGTGGCAAGGCCCCGGTGACCCCCTCCTTGTAGAAGTTCAGGGGTGGGTGGGCGTGAGGGGAAGAGCTGGGCGGGGAGCCTCACGTCCCCGGGCCCCTGGAGACCTGGCCGAGGCTGCACAGCTGCGCCGTCCTCAAAGGCCCGGGTCTCCTTCTCTGTCCCCACCCGGCCCAGGCCATGGAGCTGCTGGTGGAGAAGGCTCTCAGCAGCACGAAGGGGCCCCTGAGCCCCGGGGACGCCGTGAGACGAGTCCTGGAGTGCGTGGCCTCGGGGACACTCCTGACAGGTCAGTCCCCGTCGGCCGGGAGCCCAGACCCTGGAGCACGTGGCAGAGACCAAGGGCCATGGCGGGGGCGGGGAGACGGGGGAGCACAGAGGAGCCTCTTAGGAACACTCGAGAACCACGTCCAGCACAGGCAGGACAGCGGACACAGACGTGCACACACATGTCACCACTCAAGGGAGCCGTGCGGAGGTGTGGACCAGCCGGAAGGAGAGGCGGGGTGGAGGCTGGAGGGGAGGGGTCCGTGCCTTCTCTCACGCTCCTCTGATGGCACACCCACCCTCTCTGGGGAGCCAGGGACAGCCCGGGGGACATTTCCGAAGGAAACAACAGGGATTCCATGATGGGCTGTGTACAAAGATGTTCACCACGATGTCCTTCACAGTAGCACAAGGAGGAGAGCACGCATGCGGCCCGCGTGACATGTTAGATGCAAAACGGTGTTTTCCAGTCATTTCAGTGACACGGGGCGATAGCGCTTTAAGTGGAAGAAGAGGATGATACACTGACCCGTGGTGTGAGCCTTTTCTGTAACTACATGCTCGCCCACGTGTGCACACACACACGCAGGCAGTGAGGAGGTCTGCTGAACGCGTGTGGGGCTGGAGGGAGAACTGGCAGGGGAGAGGCCCGGTGTGGCCCGTGGGCACGAGGGGGCCAGGTGCAGACCCCCCAGCACTGCAGAGCCGCAGTGGCAGCCTTCATAGGGTGCACTCTCCTTCTCTGCCACTCCCACCTCCCCTCTCAAAGATGGGCCGGGGCTCCAGGATCCCTGTGAGAGAGACCAGATGGACGCCCTCGGGTCCATGACCCTCCAGGAGCGGGAGGACATCACGGCCAGTGCCCAGGTAGGAGGCCAGCCCACGGGGCTCCCCGACTCGGGCCAGCTCGACCTGGCTGCGGGCAGCCCAGTTCCCAGCCCCCATTCACATCTGCGCTGCATCCCAGGAAATGGTCTGGGACTCCCCTTCCCACCCCCTCCCTTACAGAGACAGGTGGCTTGTGGGTGACAGGACTGCTTCCGGGGGCAGGGCCAGCCTGGCCCAGAACCAAAGCTACTCCCGTGATGAGGCGCAGACTTGGGGCCTCCTTGGCCGGTACTGTCCTCCCCAACCCTGCCCTGTGGTCTGCAAACACCCAGCCAAGGCCTCCAGCTGGGCCTAAACAGCTTCAGGCCCAAAGCAGAGACCCCGTCTGTGGCTTCCCTTTTGTTTGCAAATTTTTATTTATAAGCAAGTCTCCCAGCAGTACAGAAATCGCACTGGGCCTGACATTTATGAATGGCCTTCAGTGGAAAGAGTCAAATTGCTCTTGATCAGAGCCGAACCCGGAGAGGCAGGATCTAAGGTCCCTGTAGTGAGGAGAGAAAGAGCTGAAATTCCAAGGGCCTTCCTGGCACAGTACTCACCACCAGCTGGCACAAGCAACTCCCAGTACAGTTCTTCACGCCCAAGGGTGACGTGAGCTCTGCAGTTGCTAGAAGGGTGTTGAGGATGCCCAGCAAGCCCCCGAGTCCGCACGGGGCCATGAGAGGCGGGCCGGCAGGCCGCGGGCAGGAGGGTCCTGACGGGTCGTCTGCCCCCAGCACGCCCTGCGCATGTTGGCGTTCCGGCAGATCCACAAGATCCTGGGCATCGACCCTCTGCCGCCCCCCAGAAGCAGGCCTGGGGCGCGCTTCCGGAAGAGGCCACGGGAGGTGAGCGAGGCCGAGGCCGAGGCCGAGCAGGGCGCCGGCCAGAGGAAGCGGGCTGGTGGGGCGGAGAGGGGCCCGTGTGAGCGGCCTCGCCTCCCCAACGGGACCTGACGCCCCACCGAATGGCTGCTTCAACCCTGATGCTGGGCAGTCCTGTTTTCCTTTGCAGTAATGTTCCGTAGATTTCTTTAAAGACACTTGTGCTTAAATCATTATCAAAATCTCTTCATCTGGCGATTTGAGCTGCGGTGGTTGGGGCACAGCGCCCCAAGGCCTGCCCTCACCCGGGCAAGAAGGTGCAGCACTATTTTAAACCCTGGCATTTCTTGCTAGCTTTAAACTCACCCTGTGGCCTACTAAGGGTGTGGGTTTTTAAATGGCTTCATGAGGACACCAGCCATGCGTGGATTTGAAATCTCACGGGCAAGCCCACTGGGGGTCCCACGTCAGGAAGCCTGGCCCCGGAAGGCAGGTCGGGAGGATCTGGGGTGGTGGCCAAGCCTGAGAGTGTGCCCAGGCCGGGGTCCTCAGTCCCCAAGCTCAGTCTGCTCCAAACACGCTGCCCCCCTCCAGCTCCCCAGCCTGGAGACGGCCCCGCGGCCAGAGGTCTGCAGGGCCTGAACTGGGCTCGTCCCCCAGCCCGCCATGGGAGGGCCACAGAGCCGAAGGGTGGGGAGGATGCAGGCTGGGCACGCCCCTGACCCCCGGAACATCTGTGACCCCCACGGCACTGCACCCCGTGCCACTCCGTGCCTTCTGCACTACGAGGAGCAGCTCTGTACGCCTCATTCGGGGCTGGGTTTGCCTTGTCTTTCTCCCGTCCTCCTCGCATAGGTGCAGCCAATGTGGGTCCAGGGCCCGCCCCTTGAAAGCGGAGTCTGGGGGCTCTGCCTGGTGCAGGGCACAGAATCAGGCGCCTCCTGGCACTGGTGGACATGAGGGCACCCTTGCCCAGCTCCCGCCCCGATCCGTCCAAACTTCCCTCTTTGCGACAACCTCTCTTGCCTGGCTGCCCCGTGGCGCTGAAGGAGATAAGTCCATCTTTGGGCTGACACGATCTTTTCTGGTCACTTGATTGTTTCCAGCTCATTTCTGTGTTTAAGGGACAGCCTGTGTGTGGCTTCACATCTAATGTCTTCATAGAACTACCTGGAAGTTTGGGGGGTGGGGAATAAATGAGATATGCCTGTCTCTTGGTGTGGACCGCGCAGTCCTTCCTCGGGGTGCAGTGACCCTGCTGGGCTCCCGCAGCCTCTCAGGGCCCCAGGCAGGGGCCCTGACCAGCCAGAACTTCTCCCCGAGGCTCTGAGGCTGGGAGTGTGGATGGGGAGGAGGTCCAAGGGGCTGGTGCTGCCCAGGTGTGGGCCTCTCAGGCCATCTCCACACTGAGGTCCCCTGGGAATGCAGAGGAGCCAGGCTCTGCAGACCCCACCCCCAATCCCGGGGATCCAGCCCAAGAAGCACTCATCTCACACACATCCCACAGCCACTCAAGGAACCCACCCTGGCCTGGTCCAGGAGATACACAGCGGGACCATCAGCGGGAGGGTCAGGGACCCGGAAGGCTTCCTGGAGGAGGGGGCAGCCAAGCTGAGTTGGGAGGGGTGGCTCTCCGCCTGCAGGCCCCCTACCAAGAGTTCCCCCGCAGTTTCCCCAAATCCTCATTGCAAACCTCAGGGGGCGGCAGGGGTCCAGACAGGGAGAGGGCAGGTTGGAGGGCAGAGAGGGGAGGAGGCGGGTGAGGTTGCAGTGGCCCGTGGCGGAAGTGGCACATGCCCATGAGCACAGACCAGGGCAGGGAGATGGCCAGGACCCCCTTCTCAGAGCTGGGCCAAGGGAGTGTCGGCCCGCCGTGCAGGCAAAGCTTAGCCTGGTTCTACCAGGCACATTATCTACCGGAAACAGGAAGCAGCCAACTGGTGCCTGACCACTCTGACCTCCCCGGAAGGGCAGGCCGCTCTCCTCTGCTTCTGGGCCCTTCCTGAGAGAGCAGCACCCCAACAACACGAGTGAGGGCAGAGCAGCCCTTCGGCTACAGCCGCAGACCGGGCACGGGGGACATTCTCCACCTCACGCCGGGGAGCTTCACCCGCACACACCCTCTCCCTCTGCATCTCTGTCGACAGCTCTGCTATTCACCCAGCTGCCCAGGCTGACCACCACCACCACCGAGGAGTCCTTCTGGGTTCCTTTGTGCTCGGGGCCGAGCCATCTGGAAGTCCTGTTGGTCCCACTTCCGTTGCTCTCCATTCACAGCTTCTGGCACTCTGCAGCTTCAACCCTCCAGCAGCTGGGGCCTCAGGGTAAAACTCAGGATTACACTCAAGATAAAACCCCAAATCCCGACAAAGCCACCCCCAAAGAACCCAACTGCCACCCTCTGCCTCAGTAACTCCACTTCAGACCTACTAGTCTCTGCTGGTCCTCAGGGAACCAGCCAAACTTCTTCCTGCCCCAGGACCTTTGCACGTGCTTTTCCCACTGCCTGTTAAGCTCTTCCCCTGGCCTGTATGGCCAGCTGCTCCTCTCCTCCTTTGGGTCTCAGAGAGGCCTCCTTGACCACCTCAACCTGTCACATAACCCTATTCATTTCCTTTATGCCGCACGCCACTGATTAAGGTCATTTGTTATCTGCCTTGCTCCCACGCTGTGAACTGTCTGCGGGCAGCAAGTGTATCTGCCTTACCACAGCACCCCAGGTCTAGAATAGACCAAGTTCAGTAAATGTGTTAATGCTTGAAACCATGCTCTGACCCTCAAGGATGGGTGTCTGTGTTGGAGGGATTCATCTCCTAGCAGGTAAGAAGACACCGTTTGTTTCGGTGTCATCCCAGGAGATTGCTGTACCCATCAGGACGAGAGCCTTTGGCTAAAGCGGTGGCGAGAGGATGAAGGGAAGGGAGAACGGGTTGGCATTCAGGGGTGGCCATCACCGCTGCACTTTTGTGGAAAGCCCCTGTCCCGCTACCATGAGCCTTCCTCACATCCTCACATCCTGGCAGTAGCAGCTCCGGGAAATCTCACGACCCACTCACTGCACACCATCCCATCCCTATCTCCTAGGGAAGACGGATGTGATCTCCCTCAGGTCGTGTAAGACCAATCCAGTTGACAGAGAGTTAAATCTGCACCACCACCACCACCCACCAGCAACTCCAGAACACCGAGTTTAGGCAATGCAGCCACAAAATCAGACAGCTGGTTAGCGATGTACTCGGTCCAGATGGATGGGACACCTGGGCTATGGTGCTCGCTGCAGGCCTGAAGAGCGGTTGCTTCTCGTCTTTCCAGCCCTCTCCCCACCGGGCAGAGGACCCCAGAGCAGGCTGGCAGCTGGCGGGGAGACGCGGGACCAGGCACTTGAGAATTCGGACCGCTGAGCGGGGACAAGCAGCCCAAGACAGCGACGCAGGACCTCAGGCTTCGGGATGCCGGTGGGCCAGCCTGGTTGCTAGGAGACGGTGGTGAGTGTAGGAGGGATGACGCGGGGCCGTGTGGGCAGGGCTGGAGCCAGACCTGGCAGGCAGTCCAGGAGAGACACACGTGAAAGTGCAGATCTGCCAACCCCACCTGCAAAGTCACCAATAACACAGAAAGAGAGCCACGAAAATGCACTGCGTCTCCTGGTCCAAATAAGTTGCACTCGGTGGCAGAGGGAGCATCTCCAAGGCTCAGCCAGTCCGAGGCTTGTTTGGGGAAATGTTGGCTCCATCTTCTCCCTGGTCACCCGTTAGTTTGGCTTCCGGAATGAGAAGATGTTTCAGGTAAGCGGATTAAGGCTCTGCTGAGTGGACAAGCCAGAGGACCCATGTTTCTCCTTAAGGTGGAGAGGGCCGCCCGGGGTAAGGGGTGTGTGTGGGTGGGTATCACCCTGTTTATATCTGCCCAAGTTCTGAAAAATAAGTGTACTGGGAAGCAGATATTTGCACACCCATGTTCACCGCAGCATGATTCACAGCAGCCAAAATGTGGGAAAAAGCCAAAAGCCAAGTATCCATTAACAGATGATAAATAAATGTAGTCCATCCATACAGTGGAATATTACTCAGCCTTAAAAAGGAAAGAGATTCTGACACCTGCTACAAATAACGTAGATGAACCTTGAGGACATGATGCTCAGTGAGAGAAACCAGACACAAAAGGACAAATACTGTCTGATTCCACTCATAGCAGGTCCCTAGAGGAGTCACATCCACAGAGACAGGAAGTAGATGGTGGGGGCCAGGGGCTGGGGGAGGGGGGAGGGAGTCAGTGTTTCATGGGGACAGAGTTTCAGTTTGGGGAGATGGGAAAGTTCTGGAGATGATGGTGGGGATGGTTGCCCAACAATGTGAAGGTACTTAATGCCACTGAACTGTGCACTTAAAAATGGTTACAATGGTGAATTTTATGTCTATTTTAACACAATAAAAAATTTTTTTAATGCATTGGGTTTTTCCAATTACAAAAATCTTGGAAGTTTCAGAAGAATGGAAGAAGGGAAACAAAGTCAACCACTGTTAATACTCTGTGTTTCCTTCCAGTTTTCTCATTTTCTACACTCTTGGTTACAGATGGGCTGTTTATACGACTTTGATTCCTCCTTTTCTTCAGTTGACATTATAACAACTTTGATTTCTCAACTGTGTTTTCAAGGTGCTTAGATATACTTTTCTAACTTAATTCTTCTGGAGACCTTTGGAGACAAATCTTTTTCATTATTATTATGGTGCTAATATACACATAATATAAAATTCACCACTCTATTTCAAAGTGTATGACTAAGTGGTTTTTGGTATTTTCACAGCGTTGTGTAACCATCACCAATATTTATTTCCAGAACATTCCATCATCCCCCAAAGAAGCCCCATCCCCATTAGCAGTCACTCCCTGCTAATCCCCCTCCCCAGCCCCTGGCAATCATGAATCCACTTTCTGTCTCTGTGGATTTGCCTGTTCTGGACATTTCCCGGCAATGGAATCACACACTGTGTGTCCTTCTGTGTCTGGCTTCTCTCACTGAGCATTGTGTTCTCAAGGTCCATCCACGTTGCAGTGTATGTCAGTGTTTCACTCTTTTTTTATGGATGATAATATTCCAGTGTGTGGATGGACCACATTTTATCCATTCACCAGTTGATGGACATGTGGGTCATTTCCACGTTTTGGCTACTATGAAGAGATGTAATTTTATTTTTTAATTTTTTAATTAATTTATTTATTTTTGGCTGTGTTGGGTCTTCGTTTCTGTGCGAGGGCTTTCTCCAGTTGCGGCGAGTGGGGGCCACTCTTCATCGCGGTGCGCGGGCCTCTCACTGTCGCGGCCTCTCCCGTTGCGGAGCACAGGCTCCAGATGCGCAGGCTCAGTAATTGTGGCTCACGGGCCCAGTTGCTCCGCGGCATGTGGGATCTTCCCAGACCAGGGCTCGAACCCGTGTCCCCTGCATTGGCAGGCAGATTCTTAACCACTGCACCACCAAGGAAGCCCAAGAGATGTAATTTTTAATAGCTGCATAACATTCCACCAAATGAACATACCCTAATTTGCTTAACTGTTCCCCTACTGTTGGACATTTAGATTGTTTTCAAATTATAAATTATACCTCTGCAAACACGTTCCTGAACATTTGGGATTCTCTCCCTTCCACAGATGCCCAAGATCGAAAGGCATGAACATTTTAAGACATTTGAAACTTCCATGTAGAAGACCGCATTCCACCAGAGGTTTGCGAGTTCCCCCGCACACCTCCCCCCACACTGTAGACAAAGGAGCCTCATTCACCGTCCCCAGGTCAGGACTGTGCCCTCTTATTTTCCAAAATTCTTTTCTGCACGTACGTTTAACAGTTAAGTTTCATTCTGCCACGTCTTATATCCTCATTATGCTGTTCTTTCATTATCTCATTCATTCAACACATGTTGATTGAACACCTATTATGTGCCATGGGCCATCACTCATAGGGCCTCCCTGTGTCTCCCATTAAGAATGTTGAAATTTATTCAGTTTCACTCAGCAAACACCACTTTCTTGGGAGAACCCAAAGATGAACCAGAGTTGTCACTTCCTGCAGTGAGGGTGACTCCGTGGCCCTTTATCATATTAGCCATGGGGTGTCAGGTGCTCACTTCACCTCCTGAGCCTCTTATAAAATCGGATTAAAACTCATAGCAGCAAACTTGTAGAGCTGTGGGGAGAACTCAGTAATAAAATGCATTTTTTTAAACACTTGCTGCCCAGAAAGGTTTAGCCTCAGGGACACGGGCATGATGGAGGGCAGGGGTGAGAGTGAAAACCGGTGATTAAAATGGAAGTCACGCCATGTTCCATGTGTGAGAAAAGCCCTAAAGGTGCTGCTGATGTTCGGGGACTCCCCAACAGTGGCCAGTCCCCCCACAATCACCCCCAGAGTGAAGCCACTCCCATGGCGAGGGGCTTCCTGTCAGCTCTGTAGCCCTCCCCTCATGTTAGCCAGCGAAGAGGCCAAAACCCAAAGAGAGGGGGGATAAGTAACTTGGAGGAAAGAGAGAATGAGAACAGAAGAAAGCAATTCTAGAAAAAAACCTTATGCATATGTATTATCCTCAGAGAGTGAATAGAAAGTTCACTAGCCAGGAAACAAATTTAAATTTGCCTTTTGAAAAGGAACATTCAAAGAACCAGAAAAAGCTCTTGGAAATGAAAAACCTGAGGATCAAAATTCAAATGGCAACAGAAGCGTTGGAAGAAAAAAAAACAGAATGAGAAGATAAAAAGAAAAAAATGTAGACAAGAAAATTAGATCAATCCAGGAAGCCCAATATATGACAAAGAAGAGTTCCACAGAGAGAGACCAGAGAAATTAAAAGTGGAAAAATCACCAGTGACATCATCCAAGAAAGTTTGCCAGGAATGGAAGATATGATAGAGCCCACTGAATGTACAGCACCACAGGTGAAAAATAGACCCACACCAAACCCACACTGTGAAAATGCAGGATGTGGAGAATAAAGAGAAGATGGAGCAGATTCTACAAGCTTCCAGAGAGAAAGGGAGTGACAAGCAGAAAATGAGGAAGCAGATCAGTTCAGATTGTTCAACTGCCCAAGACTGGAAGCTGGAAGACCTAAGGCAAGGGAATATATCCACTACTCAGAACACTTGTCCTCAGCCAAACCACCAATCACACAGGAGAGCTGAAGGAAAACACTTTCTCTGGAAATGCCCAGGGAGCATACCTTCCCAAAACAAGGGCGCAAACCAAGAAACAGGAGACTTTACCCCAAGAAACTGGAGCTACATCCCAGGAATCCCAGGCGCTGAAGAAGAGGAGCCAGAAGCACAGCCGGGCAACAACTGCCCCTGTGTGGAGAAGTTAGTTCCACCTGAGGGGCTCGGGGAGAGAGTCACAGACACACAAAAAACAAAGGCAATCACTAACTCCAGGAAAATCAAAAAACAAGTCCTAGAAAATAAAAGTGTTCCTTAGTGCACACTGTTGCACTGTGAACAATATTTACATATAATAACATAACCACTGAATATTCATTTAAACAAAAGTTGTGATATAACTTTTGGGAGAGCAATATGCCTAATAGAGCTAAATCTATACTTTCAGGAGTAGGAAATCAATGGACAGTGTTCAACTGGTAAATCCAGAGATGTGTAAACCATTATTCGGGAAGATGGAAGCAAATGCCAGAGAAACAGCCAATAGAAACTGCAGTGGCAGCCCTTGGGGAGTGAGACACACAGTGCTTTGTTTAAAACAGTTTTTTTTAAGCTTCGCACAGTCTTCAGCACACAGCCAAACACTCTACAAGTATTGCTACTATTAATTTTGACAAGAAGAAAACATCTATACCTTCGAGGGGCTCATCGCTGAGTCGGGGAGCTTTATGTAGTTTGGAGAGCACTTGAGAGCTTACTATGTGCCATGAATAGCGACACATTTAATTTAATAGATGAGAAGTGCACTTACAGGATCAAATAGATTAGAAAATGTGCCTACTTATAAGAAAATAAAGACAGAGAGAGACCAGAGGTCAGCAAACTACAGCCCACTTACCCACCATCTAGCGCACACCATCTGATTTTGTGCATCCAGTGAGCTAAAAATGGTTCTTTACATTTTTAAAAAAATATTTTTAAAATTTAATTAATTAATTAATTAATTAATTTTTTGCTGTGTTGGGTCTTCGTTGCTGCGTGTGGGCTTTCTGTAGCTGCGGCGAGTGGGGGCTACTCTTTGTTGAGGTGCGCAGGCTTCTCATTGCAGTGGCTTCTCTTGTCGTGGAGCATGGGCTCTTGGCCTGTGGGCTTCAGTAGTTGTGGCACTCGGGCTCAGTAGTTGTGGCTCGAGGGCTCTAGAGCACAGGCTTAGTAGTTGTGGCGCACGGGCTTAGTTGCTCCGCGGCATGTCGGATCTTCCCGGAACAGGGCTCGAACCTGTGTCCCCTGCATTGGCAGGCGGATTCTTAACCACTGCGCCACCAGGGAAGCCCGGTTCTTTACATTTTTAAACGGCGGGGAAAAAAGAGTCACAATATTGCATGACATGTGAACAGTACATGAAGTTGAAATTTCAGCATCCATAAGTAACGTTTTATTGGAATGCAGCCATACCTGTTCTCTTTCCCTTGTGTTCTCTCTCTATGGTGGCTTTCGAGCTACAACTGCAGAGCTGAGTAGTCAAGACATGTGGCCCTTGACAGAGAGTTTGCTGACTCCTACGTTAGAGGATGAGGGTGTCGGGGACAGGATGGGGAGGATCAAGGTGGGATCCTGGAGCAGGGGCACAGGGGCAAGTCTTCCGGTACCTTGTGGATCGCCTGCTGTCCCTCTAACTTTACCCTCTCACACAACTCTGCGTTCATTTGTTCTGGGAGGGCCTACCGCGTGCCAGGCTCCAGAGATAAATGCTTGCCCAGGCCACAGCCAGTCCCTGCCCTCGCTCACGGAGCCTACACTCTGTCAAGGGGAGCAAGGCGAGTCAAAGGCAATCAACAGGAGCGAGTAAGACAGGGTAACCGGCAGTGATTTAGGCTTTGATGGTGGGTGGCCCCTCTGAGTGGTCAGGCACGGTCTCTTGGAGGAGTTGGAAATGATAAGAAGGAGCCTGCCTTGCGAAGAGCTGAGAGGAGCACACACTAGGAGGCAAAAACACGTGCAAAGGCCCTGAGGCTGGACGGTGCCTGGAGCATTTGAGGAATAGGAGAGACCTGGGAGCAGAGAGGTGACAGCGGCCTGCCAAGCCACAGCGGGGAGCTGGGTTTCACGAGCACAGCAGGCACCAGGGGAAAGTTCCAAGCCAGGAGGTGACACAGACCCAGGTTACATATACTGAACCCTTGAGCATGCCTGGGAAGTGAGGTGCCCACCTCCACCTTTGGTACAAGGAAGACGGGACCAAGGGACATGGGGGAAGAGCAGGCACCCTCTCCCATCAAAGGCAGATCTGCCTGAAGCTCACCCTTGGCACCCAAAGCGGGTCGTCCAAGAGGCCCTTCCTTGGACAAGTCAAGAATGGCCCAGCAGACCGCACTCTGGTTGCAAAGCATTTTTCCTCGAAAGAGGGGAGTATTCCTGCGCTGAATCCCCTGCGTCCCCTGGCAGGGAGAAAAAGCTAAATTTAAAGGTGTGTTAACTGGGGCAGTCTGATCCGGCGTGCTCCAGCCGAGGATCCGCTGGGTCCCCACAGCTCAGCTGTCCCCACACCTGGCAGCAGCTGCCCTGCCTCACCTGCCCCTCCACATCCAGAAAGCTGTTACTGGCGCATTCTCTTTGGGAGGTCTACCGTGTGCCCCACACCTTGCCGGGCAGCCGGTATGTGGGCCCTGGAGCCAGATGGGCCTGAGCTTAAAGCCCAGCCCACCACTTCCCATGTCCTGGAGTATGGCACCCTCTGAGCCTCAGCTTTCTCATCTGCAAAATGGGTCCAATGAGAGCGCTCACCTCACAAGTGACAGGCACTGCTCATTACCTCTTCTCTCCCCAACATTCACTGGCTTAAAAAGTATGTTCTGAGCACCTGCTGTGTGCCAGGTACTGAGGCCACAGCAGTGAATGACACCGTCCAAAATCCCTGCCTTCAGGGAGCTGAAGTTCTAGAGAAGACGCAGCCCGTAAACAAGATAAAGTAAAATATATGTTCGGTCTGAACGTGGTAGTTCTACAGAGCTTCAAAGGAAGGGGGTGTGAAGTGTCAGCGGGTTGAAATATTCTGTGGGGTTTCTGGAATGTTGGGCATGTCTGGGGAAGTGTCCCAGGCAGGAGGAACAGGAATGCAAAGGCCCTGAGGTGGGAGTGAGCCTGGGAGCTTTGAGGAAGAGGAGGCCAATGCTCCCGCCTCCCCCTCTTCCTTGGCCCCTAGTGTAAAGTCCATATTTCCCAGCTTCCGCTGCTCCTGGGTTTGGCCTTGTAGCTAAATTCTACCCAATGGGAAGAAGAGAAGGTGTCATGTGCATCTTGCAGGAAAAGTCCTTAAAGGGAAGAGGTGCACCATTGTTCTCTGAAACTTCCTGCTTCCTGTTGGCTGGAATGCAGATGGGATGGATGGAGCTTGAGCAGTCATATTGGATCAAGAGGTGGAAATTCAAGTGCTGAGAAAGGCAGAGCCAGAAGATGGCAGGAGCCTGGGTCCCTGTCACAGCCCTGGATAGCCTCCCTCAGAGAGGATTAATTCCTATCTAATTCAAACCTCTAGCACTGGGGGTCTTCCACCCCGTGTAACCAATCCTAATTCCAACTGATGCATTATGTAAAGTGCCTGTCACATGATGCCCTTTGTTCATGCCTACTACGATTTTCCTCTGTATTAGTAAAGGAGAATAAGAAATGTGCCCTGCACTTGAGAAGTTTAGAACCCCAGTGGGGGAGTCCGCGGGCCTGACTCTCAGCCCCAGCCAGCTGTGTGACCAAGGGCAAGCAGCCTCGCCTCTCTGTCTCAGCTGCTCCAATTCCAAAGAGAGAGGATTGGCCCCAATAATCTCCAGGAGTTTGGAGAAGGGAGGGTTGGGCAAACTGCAACAGTGAAAACAGGAGAAAGATGAGAAAGGTGAGGAACAGTGAGATTTGGACGAGCAAAAGAAAGGCCTTTGGGAGGGGGATGGGGTAGGTCCATCAGGGCTCCTCTGTTGCCAGCGCCACCTGACCCGGTGGGTGGACGGCGGATTTATCGGCTATGGAAGGGGACACCCAGGAGTTCCCTCTTCCTAGCTAGGTTTAGGGCAACCTAATCTGACTCACCAGTTCCACATCATGGAGTCCGTTCATTTCTTTTCTTTTCTTTTTTTTTTTTTTTGGCCACTCGGCATGTGGGATCTTAGTTCCCCTACCAGGAATCGAACCCACATCTCCTGCGTTGGAATCGCGGAGTCTTAACCACTGGACCGCCAGGGAAGCCCCGATTCCGTTCATTTCAACACCCAACTTCTGGTCCCATTTTCAGTATTAGGAATCCCTTTGGTTGCAAGTGGCAGAAACCCCCTCCCGAAGCCACCAAAAAGCAAAGACCAGCTTCCAACACTAGGCAGAGCATGAACTCCAGGCATGGCTGGATCCAAGCATTTGAATTCTCCCCGAGGGGTTCAGTCTCTCTGCTTCCCCTGGGCTGGTTCCTTCTCAGGCAGGCTGATGGGCTTAGTCACCAAGGCCAGGTCCACGCCCGTCACACAGCAAGATGAGAGGGCTAGTGTTGTGTCCTTTCAGGGCATAGAAGTGAGGTCTTACTCTGAGAAGGGAGGGGGCATGGGAGAAGGCTTGATAAAGATGGCGAGAGCTGGGGATGCCCGCTGGACAGGGGGGTAGGACATCCCAGGCAGAGGGGACAGCCAGGCAAGCTCCTGCAGTTCAGTGCTGCCAGACTGGGAGATACTTGGTAGGAGCAGGAGAAGAGGCCCGGGGGGTCAGCTGGAGGCTTAACACAAAGAGCCCTGAGTGCCAGACTGAGCATTTGAGGCTCTGTCCTCGGGCAGTGGGGAGCTATGCAAGGGTATAGAGTGTGGAGTGGGGGGGGGGGGCACGACCACGTTTTCATCCCTTGTTGGTGCAGTGGAAGGTGTATGATAGCAAGGCGGAAAACTGGAGGCAACCAGGAGAGCAGGGAGGGGGCTTCTGTGTCACCAGCCTGCACCACATGGCTTGCCTGGGGTGGGGTGGGGTCAGAGAAGTTCTGGAATCAAGTCAACAGGACTGAAATGTGGAGGGTGAGGAGCCTGGCACTGGGGAAGTCTGGGAGACCGATCCCTGATGTGGCTACCAACTGGCTTCAGGCTGGTAGAAGGCAAGAGACAGGAGAAACTGGTATTGCCACCTCCAGGGACTGGAAGAGCCACAGCGTCTTTGTGATTCAAAGTGGCTGATTCTTGGTTGCCTCCAGAGATGGGGAGCTCACCCCTTATGACCCAAATAAACCCTGGACTCAAATCTATCCCCCTAGAGTCAGGCACAGCTCCATGCCCCATGCCCACACCATGGGGGCCTCCCTCACCCAGGCCAGCACTTGTTGCTTTGGGCACCTGACGCTGTCTCCTTTTAAGACTGTCGTCCAGGGCTTCCCTGGTGGCACAATGGTTAAGAATCCACCTGCCAATGCAGGGGACATGGGTTCGACCCCTGGTCTGGGAAGATCCCACGTGCCACGGAGCAACTAAGCCCATGCGCCACAACTACTGAGCCTGCGCTCTAGAGCCCGCAAGCCACTACTACTGAGCCCGCATGCCACAACTACTGAAGCCAGCGCGCCTAGAGCCTGTGCTCCGCAACAAGAGAAGCCACTGCAGTGAGAAACCCGCGTACCACAATGAAGAGTAGCCCCCGCTCGCCACAACTAAAGAAAGCCCGCGCACAGCAACGAAGACCCAACACAGCAAAAAATAAATAAATAAAACTAAATTAAAAAAAAAAAGACTGTCCTCCAGTCTCAACACCTCTGGTTTCTCTGGTTATTCATTCCAGGGAAGGGCCTCCCAGAGTGTGAGACAAGGACCCCTGGGGGTCCTGGGGAGGATGTCGATGTTTCTCAGACACCAAGTATCATGGTTTTGCAGAGAGAGAAAGCAGACCCCTTCGACCTCCTCCCATCTCTCTGGCTGCATCAAGGAGAAAGTCTCCATGGGGTGTTGGGGTGTCTTAAGCACAGGCTCATGGCCTTGCTGAGCAGAGCAGGCAGACTTCCATTGTGGGCCTGGGGCCGCTGAAGTGGCTGGTGTGACTCTAATGGTGCTGCTGGGTTTCCGCTGTGGCTACTTTGACGCTGCATTTCTATTTTGGGCAAGTGATGATGGTTTGCCATATATGGTTGGCCCCCAGTGACCCTGCTGAATGCTGGCTGCAGGGTCCCCAGCCCCTTGGTCCAAAGCAGCGCCCGTGGCTGGGAAGGGGGCGCTGGGGCACACCCTGGGATGATCCCACAGCCAGATCCATGGAGCACAGGGAGCCTGACGAGCAGGAAAGCTCCCTGCAAACGCTGCCAGCATCAGTAAATTACACCACCACAGAGAAAGACGTCCTCCCCCTTGCTCGCCTCCTACCTGCTTCCTTCACTGGCAATAACCCTTTGCCGGTTGGAGGGTCCCCTTCTGGAATGTTCCCCTTGGACTTACTGTCTCCTGTGTAACGTGAATGGGATTGTGCAGTTTGTATTGTATCACATTCCAGGTAAGTGGTGGTTGTTTTTGACAACCAGAGATTTTAGCATTTTAATACACATAGTTTCCTAGTTTTTGTTGCATAATATTGCATGATATTGAATATCTGTAATTCTTGTAACTGGGCCTCTATTGCCAGAAGTCACATGACATCTTAGAGGCACAGACAGCCTTCTGGGGTACCAGAAAATTAAATTCTGGGCATCTTGCTTCATCACCCTGCTGAGATCAGCTTCATCCTTGTCCAAGCGGAGTCCTCCACTCATAGAAAGAGTTGTAAGGGAGATCGCAGAGCGACAGCTGAGAGCCAGGCCCCCAGGCCATCAAATGCTCATCAAGTTGTCCTCTGAGCTGGAAGCTGGTGCTGCCTGGCCCTACAGAGGAGGAAACTGAGGCTGGGAGGGGGCAGCACCTGCCTCTGGCACAGCTGGGTTGGCGCTGTGGAGGCCCCACTCCTATCGCCCAAGGATGGCTGCTCTGCCAGGAGGCCTCCAGTTCCAGATGATTTTTTTCCTGTGGCCCCAATTTTCCCTTAATGTCGTTGATGATGATAAGGATATTCATAGTGGTTGACATTTTGAGGGCTTTCTTTGCTCCAGGCACCAGCAGCCCTCTCCAGGGGCCAGGTACTGAAATGAGATCCTTGTTGTTAGAGGAGTTGACTGAGGGCGTTGGAATCCCAGTCAGAAGGGTCCACAGTGTTGTCTGGGCTCTGTGGCTTGCTTACCTCCCCGGACGGGAAGCTCACTCTCCTTCCCCTCCCTGTGACCGCGCGGCACTGGCTCCACGCTCCAAGGTGTGGGTTTCCGGAATGGGCAGGGGTGCGCGCCCCGCAGCGCCAGGCCGGGGAGCGGCGTGCAGCTCGAGAACGCCGCCGGCCCCCGCCCGGGCCTTGCAGGAGGCGCCTGGGGCCTCGGAGGCGGGGCGGGGAGGGGCCGCCGGCGGCGGCGGCGCGCTAAGCAGACCGCAGTAAGACCGGCGCTAGGACCCGCGGGGGCCTCCCAGGCCGCCGCGCCTCCCGATCCCCCGCTCCTCAATCCCAGCCTTCCCCCCCAAAATGAGGAAGCGGAGCAACTTGCTCCAAGTTGTGCAGCCGGGGCCGCCTTGGGGTGCGCAGCCGGGGCGCGGGGGCCCTCCTGGGGGCGGGCGCGGGGTGCGGCCCAGGGGCGACCCCTGAACAGGTGAGCGCGCCGGTGGGGATGGTGGGGAGAGACGGTGGGACAGTGGAGGGACCCCAAGGGCTCGCGGGTGGGGTTATGCCGGGCGAGCGCGGGAGGGGCCGGTGTGCGAGCGCGAGCGTGCGCGTCCGGGGCGCGCGGCCGGTACGCGGCTGGGGCGGGGGTGGTTAGATGCGACCAGGAGCGGGGTGGGGTGGGGTGGTATTTTTGTGGGTGCGGGTGTGCGCGTCTGCAAGCCCCTGGGTGTGTGTATCCGCGGGTCCACGTGGAGGGATGTGCGCGTGTCTCCGAGCTGCATGTGCGCGGCCCTGCGTGTAGCTCTGCGTGCCCGAGTGGCCCAGCGTCTGGCGCCCAGGTGTTCAAGTGTGGGTTTGTGGGGGGGGGCCGGTACACACGTTTCCGAATGTCCGAGAGTCTGTGCGTGTGTTCACACATGTAGACGTGTGTGCACAACTGTCTCTAGGAGAACCTGCTTTTGCTTGCATACCCGCGTGCCTGCGGTTACCTGTGTCCACCTGTGTGTTTCTGTGTGTTCTCGTGTGTACATGGATCAGTATGCGTGTGAGTACACGTAGGGCTGGGGATTTCTGGGGGCATATATTCGAGGAGCAGAGACTCACCCCTCCCAACCTGTCCCACTGCCCAGCCACCTGGTGGGGTCCATGGGGGAAGCAGGGGGAGGAAATGCCCGGGCCCCAGCAGCAGTGAGGGACTTTGTGTGTCCGTCCTGGGTCGGCGTGGGGTGGGAGAGGAGAGAGGCTCAGCTGGCGGCCACAGGAGCCCAGCAGGGCTGCACTGCTCTGGCCCCCACCCCCTCCAGGGTCAGAGATTCTTAGGAATGACCTTGAATCATCCTGTATTTCCTTGTCCTGTCCCTGCCTACTTACCAGAAAAGAGGAAGAACCAGGCTCCATTAGGTGGCTCCAAGCTCCCCACGCACTGTGTGGGCTGCTGGGGCCTGAGTCAGCCCCTGGCCACTTGCTCTGTGCCTGCCTTGTGCCTCAGTTTCCCTTTGGGGATGATGGCGGGGCCAGGCTCCATGCTAAGGAACTCTCCCAGGGAAAGACCACCTCCCCAGAGGGGCTTGGGGAGCCCCTACAAGCCTGGGGAGGCCGGCTGGCTGTCACCTCCACCTGGCCTGGGCTGGAAGTGGTAGTCATGGCCCCTGGGGCCCCAGCCTCGCTTGAATCTGGGCTCTCCAGCTGGTCTCTGCCCCCTCCCCAGGGGAGCCCTCGCTTCCTCCACGCCTGGCACCCCTCACCCATCTCAGCCAGGATGCCAACGGTGAGTACCCCCAACTTGGGTGCCTGTGCCCCGGCCCTTCCTCTGCTCAGTCCACAGGAGCTCTGCTCCATGGGGAGTGGGAGGTTTACTCTCTGACCCGTGGCCCCTTGGCGGTGTCTGCCAATCTTCCTCTATCACTTGGTGTTGCTCTTCTTTCACCCTTCCCTCCTGCCCTCCTGCCCTGGGCCCCGGCTCTGTCACTCTGATATGTCCTCTGTCCGCTGCTCCCTCACCCGCTCTCCTCTCCTCTCTCACTGTGTGCTGTTTGTGGTCTCTGCCTGAATCCAGTCTTTCTCTCTCCTCTGGACCTCTCTCTCCCCTCACCCCCGCATCTCTCTCATGACCCCTTTCCCCCTCTCGGCACCCCCCCCCCCCCAGAGGCGCTGGGCCCCAGGCACCCAATGCATCACCAAGTGTGAGCACACGCGCCCCAAGCCCGGGGAGCTGGCCTTCCGCAAGGGTGACGTGGTCACCATCCTGGAGGCCTGCGAGGTGAGTGGGGTGGGGAGGTGTGCTTGGGGAGAGGGGACTCCGCCAGGAAACCACCCCACCGACCCCACCTGGCTCCCTTCCCGCAGAACAAGAGCTGGTACCGCGCCAAGCACCACGCCAGCGGGCAGGAGGGGTTGCTGGCGGCGGGCGCACTGCGGGAGCGCGAGGCCCTCTCGGCGGACCCCAAGCTCAGCCTCATGCCGTGAGTCGTGGGGAAGAGACCGGGACCAGGGCGGGGTCAGCGGGGCCCGGCCAGCCATGCCCAGCCCGCCTTCCCGCCGGCCGCAGGTGGTTCCACGGGAAGATCTCAGGCCAGGAGGCTGTGCAGCAACTGCAGCCGCCCGAGGACGGGCTGTTCCTGGTGCGAGAGTCCGCGCGGCACCCGGGCGACTACGTGCTGTGCGTGAGCTTCGGCCGTGACGTCATCCACTACCGTGTGCTGCACCGCGACGGCCACCTCACCATCGACGAGGCGGTCTGCTTCTGCAACCTCATGGATATGGTGGAGGTGTGGCCGCCACAGGCCCGGGACCCCAGAGCCCATGCCCCCCCATTGCGGAGATGGAGGGATGCCAGGCTCCGCCCTACCCCAACGGCTGGCTGGACATGGGACCCCAGAGGTGTCTGCTCCCCAATGGGGAGAAGGAGGGGCTGGTCTCCATGAGCCACCAAACCCTACAGTTGGTCTGAGTCCTCCAGGTCCCACCTCCAGAGACTGGGGTGACTCCTCTGGGGACACCTAGGAACCTCCAATTTGACACCAATGCCAAGACACTCCCCATCCTCCTGTTTCCTGCTAGTCTGCATCCTTTCCTGTTCCCATGGAAACCAGCCTAAAGAGTCCTGTGGGAACGAACCCCCTCTCCTCCTCCCCAGCTCCCACCCACCCCATCCAGAGATCCCTCCCTAGGAAGGGGATGGGATGCAGGGGTTCCCTCACCCACGGGGTGGGCTCATGGCTGCCTCTGCCCTGCCCCACCCTGCAGCATTACAGCAAGGACAAGGGGGCCATCTGCACGAAGCTGGTGAAACCCAAGAGAAAGCAGGGCACCAAGTCAGCGGAGGAGGAGCTGGCCAAGGGTAGGGGGCCCCGCCCTTCCTCTCAGTGTTAGCCTGGCCTGGGGAGGCAGGGCCCTGGGGCCTGGGCACACGGCCAAGGCCACATCACCTGAGCAGGTCGCTGTGCCTGGCTCTGCAGGCAGAAGACCTGGGCTGCCCTTGGGCCGGGCGGGGCACAATATTGATCTGGTTCTCACACCTGCTGCTTCCCCCCACCCCGACCCCTGCCCCTGTTCCCATCATCCCTGAGCCAGAAACCCTGGGCAGATCCTCGACGACCCCCGCCCTCCCACATCCTCTCCATGGGCAAGTTCTAACACCTGTTAAACCTGGCCCCTCCCCAGGACTTCCAGTGGTTAGGACTCTGCGCTTCCACTGCAGGGGGCAAGGGTTCACTCCCTGGTCCTTCCGGGAACTAAGATCCCGCAAGACGCCCGGCCCCTCCCTGCTTGGCTGCCCCTCCCTGCTCTAGCCCAGCCTCAGACCGTCCAGTCAGACCGCCTCTTTCCTGAGGGGAGAGTCCCCCTCTTCCTCCCAAACCCTGTGGCCTCAGAGGCAGCTGTCCACCGTGAAAATCACCCGTATCACTCCCCTGCCTAAAGGAGGGAGTTCGGGCAGCTCCACTGCCTTCCAGAACCTTCCCCTGTGGCTGAGCTATCTTTCCTGCTTCATCTACAAGGCCCTTCCTCTGTTCCACAAGCCCCTGGGGTTGTGTGACTCCTCGTTTCCTCTCATGCCTCTGTACTGTTGTGCCTTCTATTCCCCTCACCTGAAATGCTTTTCCAGCCCTTGAGTAGTGAAATCCTCCATGCTCAGAGCCAATGTGCCCTACCGTGGCCACCCCTTTTGAACCTGGCGATCGTGGCTGTCTCCTTGGAAGCGTCTTGGGGATGGCACCTGGGTGGAGGCTGGTGTCACCGTGCCTGATTGTACTCAAGGGCTCGTGATTTGGAGAGGGGCTTTGGGGAGGAAGAGGAGGAGACCTACAGAATCTGCTGGGGGCCGGGGGGGGGGAAGAACACAGGGGTGCTTGAGAGAAAGATCAGGGAAGCTGGAACACAGATGATGACTTAGAGCGCTGGAAGATTCTGGAAGGTTCCAGAACCTTTACCAGAAGGTTCTGGAAGCTTTACCAGTCTCTTGTTGTATTTTTGGCCCGTGTGGGTGTCCCTGGGTGGTCGGGGATAAAGGATTGTAAAGAAAGAGCCCACAGGGTCCTTGGAAGGACACAGTCTCCAGATGGAACAGAGAAGTGCTCTGTTGCTTTTGGCCGCCCGATAACTGGTACCAGGAGTGCAGAGCCTCAGACACGCCCTTGGGCCACTGCTGGGGACGTGTGCCGTGGGAGACATGGCCTGGTCTCCCGCCAGGTGGAGCTGCCGTGGGAGGGGCTGGCACCTGGCAGCCCTCTGACCGGGTCTCCCCCTGACAGCTGGCTGGTTACTGAACCTGCAGCATTTGACGTTGGGAGCGCAGATTGGAGAAGGAGAGTTTGGAGGTGAGCGGGGGGCCTGGCAGGGGCTGAAGGAGGGTGGGGGTGGGGTCCCAGAGATGAATTCACATCCACATTTGATACCTACTTGCTGTGCGGCTGAGGACCCAAGGGCTCCTCTCTGTGAAAGGAGGTTCACGACAGCTGGGGCCAGGAGAAAGGTAGTTTAGGCAGGCACCCAGCGGGTGTGAGTCCTTCACAACCCTGGTCTCTTGCGCACGCTGGTCCCTCTGGTTCCTCTTTTGTTTTGTTGTTTTTTTTTTCCGGACCACACTGCATGGCATGCGGGATCTTAGTCCCCAACCGGGATGGAACCCCCGCCCCCTGCAGTGGAGGCGCTGATTCTTAACCACCAGATTGCCAGGGAAGTCCCTGGTCCCTCTGTTTTGTTGCCGTTGCCTGAAGTTATTATCCTGGAAGGTCCCGGGGCCTAGATCAGGGCTCACAGACCTTCTCTGGGAAGGGCTGGAGTGTGTATTTTCCATCTGTCACATCTGCTGAGCTCTGTCCTTGTAACAGGAAAGCAGCCACAGGCCGCAGGGAGATGAACAGGCATGGCCGTGTGCCAATAAAACTTTATTTATGGACACTGAAATTGAATTCTGTGTAATTTTCATGTCAAAAAATATTCTTCTCTTGATCTTTTTTCAACCATTTAAAAATGTAAAAACCCATTCTGAGCTTGCGGGCCTTGCAAAAACCCACGATGGGACTGGATTGGGCCCGAGGGCTGGAGTTGCAGACTGGTTTAGGTGATTCTCTTTGCTCAGGGATCTGGAGCTTGTAGGGGAGGGGTTTCCAGGCCTGGGGACCCACCGCTGCATCGGCATCCTTGGGGGTCAGTGTGAGTGGGTATGTCCCTGTGTCTGTCCAGTCTCTGTGGGGTCCTGATCTCCTCCCCCACCGGCCCCCAGCCGTCCTGCAGGGTGAGTACCTGGGACAGAAGGTGGCCGTGAAGAACATCAAGTGCGACGTGACAGCCCAGGCCTTCCTGGACGAGACGGCGGTCATGACGTGAGTCCTGGTGAGGGGAGGGCACCCTGGGGTGGGAGTCCAAGCCACCTTCACCCCACGCCCGCCTGCCCCCAGGAAGATGCAGCATAAGAACCTGGTGCGTCTGCTGGGTGTCATCCTGCACCAGGGCCTCTACATCGTCATGGAGCACGTGAGCAAGGTGGGGGCAGGGCCCGAGGGTCGGGCGGGGTGCGGCGGCCGAGCAGCCTCCAGCAGCCCTCACCCCACCCGTGTCTCCCACACAGGGTAACCTGGTGAATTTTCTACGGACGCGGGGCCGGGCCCTTGTGAACACCCCCCAGCTCCTGCAGTTTTCCCTGTGAGTGGGGCTCCCGGGGGCAGGGAGGCCGAGGCACGGAGCGGGGAGGAGCCTGGCCTTGGAAGTCTGTGGTCCAGGCACCCGAGCCCCGTGCCCACCACTCCTCCACTCCAGGCACGTGGCCGAGGGCATGGAATACCTGGAGAGCAAGAAGCTGGTGCACCGAGACCTGGCCGCCCGGAACATCCTGGTGTCCGAGGACCTGGTGGCCAAGGTCAGCGACTTTGGCCTGGCCAAAGCCGAGCGGAAGGGGCTGGACTCCAGCCGGCTTCCAGTCAAGTGGACGGCACCCGAGGCTCTCAAACACGGGGTGAGCCCCCCTTACCCCCCAGGGCCCTTGGAACCCTAGCTTCACTGTGCGACCCTGGACCTGTCTCTTGCCTCTCTGAACCTCCAAGGGAATGGCTCTGCCTCCCTGGTAAGCCCTTGGCCCATAATTGTTCCTTTTAGCCCCAGTCTGGGCCTTGGTCTCCTCATTTCTGAAACAGTCTTGGGCTCAGCAAGTGAGAGCAAGAATAACCTCGTTCTTGCACTGAGTCTGGGTTGGGGGGTGGGGCGGATTCAGAGGCAGGAGCCTATTGGGAGGAGACCTGGGACTAAAGGTCAACCCAGGGGGACTTCCTGGAGGAAGCAGGGGCTGGGGCAGAAGCCCTGAGGGGTCCCTCTCCCCATGATCTCCGGCCCCACAGAAGTTCTCCAGCAAGTCGGACGTCTGGAGTTTCGGGGTGCTGCTGTGGGAGGTCTTCTCATATGGCCGGGCTCCATACCCCAAGATGGTGAGCAGGGGCGGGGGGGGCGGCGCTGGGTCCCCCGCAGGTCTAGGGGTCGTGATCCTGACCCCCAGCCCGCACCGGCGTGCCCTCTGCCCGTAGTCGCTGAAGGAGGTGTCAGAGGCCGTGGAGAAGGGGTACCGCATGGAGCCCCCCGAGGGCTGCCCGGGTCCCATCCACGCCCTCATGGGCAGCTGCTGGGAGGCTGAGCCCGCTCGCCGGCCGCCCTTCCGCAAACTGGCTGAGAAGCTGGCCCGGGAGCTGCGCAGCGCGGGCGCCTCGGCCCCCAACGGGGGGCAGGATGCAGACGGTCCCACCTTGCCCCGCAGCCAGGAGCCCTGACCCTGCCTGCGGGGCCTCGGGCCCCAGAGGACTGAGACAGTGGGGGGCACAGGGTGGGGACTCGGGCCAGGCCTGAGGAGGGGCAGGGCCAGCGAGCTGCCCGCCCGGCTCACATCACAGGGTCAGGCTGCGTTGGGGTGGTCTCTGGGCAGCCCGTGGGCACCACGGCCCCAGGGAAGTGAAGGATTAGCGCCTGGATAAAGACTGGTTCCAAGGACTGGGTGTCTGAGTCTCTCTCTGCTACCACTCTGGGGGCCCCGTCACTCACCAGGGGTGATCTGCCTGCGCAGTTGTCTGCCCACTGAGGGGTTCACCCCGCTAGGACCTTGCAGCCCAGAGGGGCATATATTTCCCCTGGGATGGGGCCAGGAGACCCCCACGCCAGGGATCATAGCCACCCATGGAGCCACTTGCCATCACCCACGGGTCCGCCACTTCCTTTGGTGGCAAGGACCCCACCATAGCCCTCAGGGTCCCAGGTGCAAAGGACAGTGGGAGAGTGCCAGCGGCTGCGGACATCCGAGTCCCCTGTCTTGGCATCCTCTTCTCCCCAGCCTTGCCCCTCGTCCCCTCCTGGGGCACTCCGGTGTGGCTACGTCCTCCACCTGTCACGACCCAACAGCCTCACCCGGTGACTCCAGGGAACACTCGCTGAAAAAAGCCAGCCACACGGCCTGTCCCAAGGCCCTGCCCCTCCCGTCCACTCTCGAGCAGGGGCTGGGGGCTCCAGTCTTGCACCCCCGGGTTCGAATCCTGACTCGACCCGTAGCTGTGTGGCCCGGGCTTGCCGTGAACCACTGCGTCAAACTGAGGGCATGTCTGGGATGGGGGATGTTAGTGCTAAACTCGGGGTGTCCTGGGCAAACTAGAGGGGCAGCCCCCCTCCATGGGCCCCCAAAGCCTCCTCTATGATCAGGTGTCTTTTCCGGGGAGACGCGAGGACCCTGAGGGCTCACACCAGTGAAGGACTGAGAGCACACAGCTGGTGCTCAGCTATTACTGTAGCTGTCAGCCATCCGCTCTCTGATGATGCTCCCAGACAGCCAGCCTCTAGGCTGCCTGGAGAGGGGGTCTCTGGCCAGCTCGGTGTGGGCCCCTCCCCAGGACCCCCTGAGCTGGTGAGGGGACACCAGGCCACAGCACGGCCTCCCACCTTGACTGCCCCACCCCTGCCTGAGCAGAGCCTGAGAAATGTCTCAAGGTCACACTGACCTCCTGCAGTTCCCCCCCTGAGCCCCGCCCACCCTCTGGCCTCAGTTTCCCCACCAGCACCCGAAGGGGTTTAGCGATTCTTCCTGGGGGAGAAAATGAAGGGTGGGAGGCCGGAGGGGCTGAGAGTGGCCTGGCCCCCGCCTAATCCAGATGGAAGGGGCCGCCTGTCACCGTGGCCCCGCACCGCCCTGGCCTGCCCCTAATCCGGCGCTCTAAGCTGACACAGCGTCTGGACCTTCAGCCGCATCCTGCTAAATCGCCAAAGCCCCCTGCGCCTAACACCCAAATCCCTCCTGCGCCTCTTAACCCACCCGGGGCCAATTAGCTAATTGGGGCCTGTGAACAGAGCAGCTCTTTAGCGTTTCCAAGTGATGAAGCGGTTAGGGGAATTACCTGCCCCCACTCCACAGGCCCCCAGCCCACCGTACAGGCGGGGCAGCTGAGGCCTGGAGAAGCCCCAGGAGCCTCTGGAAACACTAGCCGGCCCTCCGGCCTGGGCTCAGGGCTTCTGGGGCCTCCTTGCCTGGCCGACCCCTTGGGTATCAAGCCCCCTGCCCACCGGGCCGTCCCTCCTCGTCCAAGGCCGCTCGCCCCTGCCCCCGACTTCTCCAGGGCCTGCACCCCTTTGCTGCATGTGAGTGTGTCTGAGCGTGTGCACTCATGCCGTGTGTGAGTGCCTGTCTCCATCTTTTTCTCCGTGTGTGCCTTTCCCCTACAAAGCCAACATTCCCTACATTCCCTTATCTCTACAAAGCCAGCAGAGATGAGATAAGGACTTATCTCTGCTTCCTCTGCACTCACTCCCTAGTCCATCCACGGGCCTGGGTCTCCCGCCTTCCTCCGCCCCTGGGACAAACTTCCTCTGTCCTCCTCCTGGGCCTCATCCTGCCCCCTCTCAACCCCGGTGCCCCTCCTCTCTGTTTTCAGGGCACCCCCTCCCCCGGCCTGAGCCCCCAGGCTCCTTGGACTGGGGAGGGGGGTTGGCAAACCAGTCTCAGGGGCTTCCCAAGATCCTGCTCCGGCTCTCAGGCCACCGCCTGAGGGACAGTCCCATCATCCACCTGTCCCAAAAACAGGACCTGGGTATACCGGTCCTCTTCCCTCCTCCTCAGACTTTCTCCCTCCAGATCTCTCTCCTGCCTCTCCCCTGACCTTGCTCTGACCAGGCCTCTAGCATCCTCCTGGCCTCCCATCTTGCACACAATAGCTACTCATGCAAAATGCCATCTGTGCCCCTCCCATGCTCCACAACCTCCCATGGCTCCCCAGTACCCACCCCTTCACACCCAGTCTTGTCAGAATTTACAGCCTTATACTCCATCTCCCACTCTGATCACCTTCATTGAAAGAGCAACCTTCCCTCCCCTGCTTGAGTTTTCTCACCAGGCTTCTGACCACCTGACATGGTATATTATATAGTTACAGATTATCTGTCTGTCTGTCTCCTCCACTAGGATGCCAGTTCCAAGATTTGTGTCTGTTTTGTTCACTGCTGTGAACAGTACCTGGTATACAGTAAGCTCGATGAGTGTTTACTGAGTGACTGAAAAGTGAACTTCTATTCATACCTCAAAACCCAGCTAAAATGCCCCATACTCCTTTGCCCTGCACAGTGCCCAGGGGGCCAACTGGAATTGCCTTCACCTCTGGGGACCTCAGCTTCCCTAACCCCTGTTGACATCTGTGAATCTGAGAGGTTCTTTTTCTCACACCAGATGATTAAAAAAAAAAGAGCCTTAACAGTGGACATTCATTAAGCACTCGCTGTATGCCAGTCACTGTACGATGCTCTTTCCTTTCATCAGTTCATTGAATCCCTGTGAGAGCCCCATGGGGTAAGTCCTGTTATCGCCGTTTTACAGCTAGGGAAACTGAGGCCCAGAGAGGGGGAGGCTCTTGTTTATATCCTACAGCGAGGGGTGGCAGACCCAGGCTAAATGGTGTCCCTCCAACCCCTGGAGCCCGGCCCTCCCTCTGTGGCTCAGAGCAACCAGCACCTGGGCGGGAGGGGCCCCCTCAATTAATCACCTCGTTAATCCTCCTTCCCACCCGACCCCAACCCCTCGAGTCTGGCTGGGCCAGGCCAGCAGCAGACGGAGCTGGGCCGGCAGGGGCTGTCAGAGGACCTGCTGGGAGCGGTGAGCACTGGGCAGGTGGGCACAGGTGGGCCTGGGTGGGAGTTGGGGGCACAGAGAGCCCCCAGGGCAGAAGACTGGGGGTAAGGAAGTGTTCTTAGGGCAGTGTCCCAGTTCCTGCCTTCCTGGGGGTCCTAGACACAGAGACAGAGAGATAAAGGGAGACAGAGGCAGTCAGGGAGAGCTCCAGAGGGAAAGAGAAAGAGAGGCGGGGAGACAGAGACGCAGAGAAAAATGATCAGAGAGAAGCAAGTGGAGACAGGGTCAGATGATCCGACATGGACAGAGAGGCTGGGGAGGCAGAAGGAATGCAGGACCCACTGGAGGGAGAAGCCCCTCCATATCTTACCCCAGACCCAGCAGGGCCGGGGGCTCCCCCCGCCCTCCCCAGCCTCAGTCCCTCCCGTGTCTCACCGCCATCTGTCCTGCCGCCGCCCCGCCAGGTGGGGGTGAGGAGGAGCCATGTTCCTGAGCCCGGGCGAGGGGCCAGCGGCTGAGGGTGGGCGGCCAGGGCCTGGCGAGGAGGCCCCCAAGAAGAAGCACCGGAGGAACCGCACGACCTTCACCACGTACCAGCTGCACCAGCTGGAGCGGGCGTTCGAGACCTCCCACTACCCGGACGTTTACAGCCGCGAGGAGCTGGCCGCCAAGGTGCACCTGCCCGAGGTGCGCGTGCAGGTGAGGGGGCCCCCTGACAACCCGAGGAGGGAGCCGGTGCCAGGTATGAACCCTCCCAGTGCATGGAAGGCTTCCCGGAGGAGGGGACGTGGGACTGGGGCCTTGATTTTGACTAGGAATTTGCCAGCTAGAAAGGAGAAAGGGCATTTTTTCTAGCCCTCCAGAGCAATGTGTGTGAAGGTGTGGAGGGGTGAAATAGGAGGCATTTCCACAGAGCTGGGTTGTTGAGGCAGGCGGAAGCAGAGGCAGAGAAGGAGCTTGGGAAGGGCCTCAAATGCCGAGCTCAGTGGCCGGAACTTCATGCCAAGGGCCAAGAGAGACCAGGAGGGAGGCCAGGGAGCCTGAGGGGGCCTGAGCAAAGGGAAGGCAAGGAGAGCCTGGATTCAGAAGGACTTGGGCTGATTTGATGGGGGCCAAGAGGCAGAGATCCTGCTCTCAAAACAGCCGTCTCCTTGGGGCAGGTAACACAATATGTTGGCACTGCAACAGGTGGGGGTCAGGTTAGACAGCAGGCAGAACCCCGAGAGGCTGCGAGACCCAGAGCAGGAAAGAGTGGCCTCGCCTCACCCCACCAGCCCTGACCAGGAGCACCTCTCTTGCTGCTTCCAGGTGTGGTTCCAGAACCGCCGGGCTAAGTGGCGCCGCCAGGAGCGTCTGGAGTCAGGCTCCGGGGCGTGGCAGCCCCGAGGCTCCCCGAGGCCCCAGCACTGCCTTGCCCGCCCTCCCGCCATGCCACTGCCCCTGGAGCCCTGGCTGGCCCTGGGACCCCAGCCGTGCCAGGACTCCGCGCCTCCTGGGCCCGGGTCCAGGGCTGCAGGGGTCCTTTGGGCCCCACGCCTTTGGTCCAGCCTTCACGGACGGTTTCACCCTGGAGGAGGCGTCCTTGCGACTGCTGGCCAAGGAGCACGTGCAGGCTCTGGACAGGGCCTGGCCATCGGCCTGAACGTGGTGCCTGCCCGGCCTTCCCTCCTCAGCCTGTCTGTGGCCACCCACGCCGGGTCCCCCACCCCACCCCCACCTCCTTACCCTGCCTTGCAGGGTAACTGGCACCCAGTTTCAAGAAGGAGGTGGCCAGAAGATCCCTGGCCAGGGGGATGGGTCCCTGGCCTGGTCTCAAGGGAGTCTGTGCCCTCGTGGGGCCTCAGTCTCCTCATCTGTCAAGTGGGTGTGGGTGGGCTGGATTCTGAGGTTCTTAGACTGCAATCAGGAGCCAGTGGGATGTGAATTCTGAGTTGATGAGTCTAAATCCCTCCGCCTGCCGCCCTCTCTCTAAGAAATAACAAGTAACAGCAGTAGCAGTTCATGTTCAACCCGCCCCCTTTCACTGTGTGCTCCCAGTGTGCCCATTGCTTTACCCCACGAGGTGGGCATGGCCACCAGCCCCATTTTTCAGGGGAGGAAACTGAGGCCCAGAGAGGGGAAGCCAGTTTCTTGAGGCCACACAGCCAGTAGGGGGCGGAGCTCTTTTTAAACTCATTGCCTGACTCCATCACCCCAGGCCCCATGCTGGACCCAGGCTGGGCGCTAACAGGGACTCTTGCTGAGGCTGGGCGAATACTGTCTGTCCCTGCTCCTCCCAGCTACCACGGTGTGGCTTATGTCCCCACTGGCCACAGCCCCCATCATGTCTCCCAGCCCACTGGGGTGGGGGTGGGGTCGGGGCCCTGGTGACAAGGCCAGCATTTGTTCCGTTCAACCCATGTCTCCCACGTGGCGGTCCTCACCTCCCTTCAGCCAGGGGATACAGGGCAGGACCCGCCCAAGACTGTCCGGGTCCGGACTGGGCTGAGAAGCGGACTCCTGATCCCTCACCCAGGCCTCTGTTGAAGAATCTCAGAACAACCACCACGTCTGGAAGGGGTTACAGTGTTGTGTGTATATATAGTAACAGCTTTACTGAGGTAAGATTTCCATAAAGTTAATTACACGTGCTTAAAGCATACCACTTGGTAAGCCTCGACATCTGTGTACACTCCTGGAAGCCTCGCCACGGTCATGTGACGTGCACACCCCTTCAGCTGCCTCGTGCCTCCTCAGTCCTCTCCCACCCCCCACCCCCGCCCCTCCCCACACGACCATTCATCTGCTTCTGTCACTGGACATTCACTTGAGTTTTCTAAGGTTCTATAGAAATGAAACCACACAGGATGTCTTCTTTATTAGGTTTTGTCTGCTTTCTTGCACCGAGGACAATTATTTTGAGAGGCATCCAGGCGGACCCCCTTTTCTTGGTGAGCCCTATTCCGTAGTAGGGGATACACGTCTGTTTATTCATTCCTCTGGTTTGCTCTGGGGTTGGTTCCAGTGTGGGATGATTATGAATTAAAACCGCTTGTGGACGTTTGTGTACATGACCTACACCTTCATCTTTCTTGGGTAAATACTTGTATATGGATTTTAGCCGTTCTCAGGTGTGACACGGCATCTCGCTGTGGGTTTACTTTGCTTTTCCCTCATGACACATGGTGCTGAGCATCTTTCCATGTGCTCATTTGCCATCTGTGCATCTTTGGTGAAATGTCCGAATCTCTTATCCATTTCTATATACTAACAGTAAGCACTTGGAAAAGGAAATATTTACATGTTTAAGATACCCTTTAAAATAGTATCAAAACCATCAAACACCTCGGAATAAGTTGGACAAAAAACGTACAGCTGCTTGACGCTGAAACTCAAAATATTATTGAGGGAAACAAAAGAAAACGTGAGTGAATGAAGGGATATGATATACCCATGGAGTTGGAAGGTTCACAAGATGTCAGATCTTCCGCAAATGGATCTACAGAGTCAACGCAATCCCAATTAAAATCCCAACAGACCTTTTTTTTTTTTTTTTGGTAGAAACTAAATGATTCTAAAATGTATATTAAAATACAAAGAACCTAGAATAGCCAAGGCAATCTAGAAGAAGAACGATACATTTGGAGGACTTACACTATTAGATATCGAGACTTTTGGAAAGCCGCAGTAATTAAGGAAGTGTGGTTTTGGCCCAAGGATGGACAGGCAAGTTGACTGATGGAACCAAAGAAACAGACCCACATGTGAACGGTTGCTTGATTCACACCAAAGGCATCCCTGCACATTGGAGAAGGATTACCTCTCCAGCAAAGGGACCTGTATATGGAAAATACTGAACCTTGATCCCTGCCCCACACCATACACAAACGTTAAATGGATCATCTATTTAAGTGTGAAAGGCAGAACACTAAAGCTTTTAGAAAAAAAACTGTAGGGGAATGTCTTCAAGACCTTGGCACTTGGCAAAGATATTATAAATGGGAAGTAAGGAACATTAAACATCAGCAGAAAGACCGGACTTTGTAAAAGTTAAGAACTTATGTACATCAAAATATACCGTTAGAGAGAGCATAGGCAAAACCACAGAGGGGGGGAAGATATTTGAAATATTGACCAGCAAAGGACCCATAGCCTTGACAATTAGAAAAAGGACAGACACACCAATAAGAAAAAGACAACCATTTTTTGGTTTAATGGGCAAAAGACACTTCGGTAAAGAGTCAATCCAAATAGTCACAACCTTATGAAATGGTATTCAATGTCAATTGTCATTAGAGAAATGCAAATTAAAACCACAACAGAATATGCCCTATATGCCCATCAAAAGGTCTAAAATTAGACAGTATTTTGTGCTAATGGAACAATTTACGCTTCACAAAACTTCGGCCGCATCCACCCAAGATGTTGTTCTGTTTGTACAACAGAAGACTACACGACAAGGACAGACAAGGACCATATACAGAGCTGGGCTGCCAACAGGGACGAATCTCACCAACGTTGCTAAGCGAGTGAAACCAGAACAAAAAGAGGACGTACCGTAAGCTTAGACGTCTGTGAAATTCAAGAACAGGCAAAGACCTCACCTGTAGGCTCTTCACAAAGCTAAACATAGAATTCCCATACGACCTAGCAACTCCACATCCAAATATACACTCCAAAGAACTGAAAGCATTTTCCCCCTCAAACAACAAGAAATCTCGAGATGGGCATTTCAGGGCTGTGGGTGCCGGTGCCCCTGTTCTTGGTGGCATTTGTCCTCACGGTTGCAAGGTGGCTTCTGTTCATTCAGATATTGCAGCCATATTCCAGAGAGGGGGAAGACGGAAGGACAGAGGCAAAATGCATGTGCCAGCTTTGTCTTTTTTTTTTTTTTAATGTGGAAAACAATTGCTCTCCCAGAAGCACCACCCATGGGCCATCTGCTAACTCAGCGTTGACTCCTCAGCTGTGGGGTGTGTCCATGAGGGTGATTCAGTGACAGGGTTGTCCCCAGTTTCCACAAGACATAGGGAAGCCTGTTTGCAGTGGGAAGCAGGGTTAGCTCAAGACAAGGAAGGGGAGGGGATGAGGGATGAGTAACCTCGGCTGCCACCTTCCTGGGCTTCAGCTTCTTCAACCGTCAAATGCAGCTGCAGCAGCTGTCTGGCCCCAGCAGGAAAGTGAAGAGGAAAGCGTTTGGAAATACCCCCAGGGAACATTTGCACCTGCTTTCCTTTGCACATGCGTGTACATGGCCCCCTCCCTCCCTTTGTTCATGCCCCCGCTCAGATGTCAAATCCTCAGATAGATCTTCCCAGATATCCCTGGCTACAGGTGCAGCTCTTGTCTCTGTAGGTCCCGTATTCTCCTTTCTATCCCTCCACACCCGTATCACCCCTGAGCCTATGACATATTCACTGATGCATTTACCTGTATTCTGTGAACCTCCAGCCCCACCTGCCTCACCTCATATGTGGTCTTAGTGGGTTCAGTGCTGCATCCCCCCGGCACTGAGCCTGTTGTCAGTGCGTAGGGGTTACTCAATGAATATTTGCAAAATCAGTGAACTGAGGAGGCAGGCTGTGGTACTGGATGTGTCCAGCAGGTGGCAAGGCCTCATCACAGGTCGCCCTTCTAGGCTCATCCAGAAGGTACCTGGTTGAAAGCCATCCTACGATGTAGGACAGGTGTCTTGATCTCCTGGACCAGTGCCAGAGAAATACAACATGGACTATGTGTCAGTTTAAATCTAGTAGCCAGCTGGATGGAAACAGGTGACATCAACGTTATCAATGTATTTTATTGAACCCAGCATATCCCAAACATCATTTCAATGTGCCATCACTATAAAAAGCTATTGGGGGCTTCCCTGGTGGTTCAGTGGTTAAGAACCCACCTGCCAATGCAGGGGACACGGGTTCGAGCCCTGGTCCGGGACGATCCCACATGCCACGGAGCAGCTAAGCCCGTGCGCCACAACTACTGAGCCTGCGCTCTAGAGCTCGCAAGCCACAACTACTGAGCCCACGTGCCACAACTACTGAAGCCCATGCGCCTAGAGCCTGTGCTCTGCAACAAGAGAAGCCACTGCAATGAGAAGCCCGCTCACTGCAACGAAGAGTAGCCCCCAGGCTTCCCTGGTGGCGCAGTGGTTAAGAATCCACCTGCCAATGCAGGGGACGCAGGTTCGAGCCCTGGTCCAGGAAGATCCCACATGCCATGGAGCAACTAAGCCCGTGAGCCACAACTATTGAGCCCGTGCCTAGAGCCCCTGCTCCACAACAAGAGAAGCCACTGCAATGAGAAGCCCATGCTCCGCAATGAAGAGTAGCCCCAGCTCACCACAACTACAGAAAGCCCATGCGCAGCAATGAAGACCCAACGCAGCCAAAAATAAATAAATTAAATAAATAAATTAAAAAAAAAAGAGTAGCCCCCGCTCGCCGCAACTAGAGAAAGCCCGTGTACCAGCAACAAAGACCCAATGCAACCAAAACTAAATAACAAATAAATAAATAAAAATCATATTAAAAAGCTACTAATGAGATTTTTAAAAGTATTTATTTAGTTAGTTAGTTAGTTGTGCCGGGTCTTAGTTGCAGCGGGTGGGCTCCTTACTTGTGGTAATGAGATATTTTGTATTCTTTTTTGTTCCTGAACAAAGGCCTCAGAATCTGGTACCTATTTTATAACACTCACAGCATAGCTCAGCACGGAATAGCCACATTGTTTTTCTTTGGCTGTGCCTTGCGTCATTGTGGGGATCTTAGTTCCCTGACCAAGGTCGAACCCACACCTCCTGCGTTGGGAGTGCAGAGTCTTAACCACCAGACTGCCAAGGAAGTCCCTGGAATAGCCACATTTCAAGACTCAATAGTGCCGGCTGTAGTGGACAGTGCATTACCGGAAAAAAAGATGGCAGATGAAACCTCAGGCTTGAAGGCTGTCTCTGCAGATACTGGGCCGAGCCAGGGCTCGGAGGGAAAGCTGCTTTGTCTCTCCCTGTGCCCTTCTTCCCCTGTGTTGTAATGTGGATATGCCTGTAATGCCTGTGTCTCAAACCCAATGTGTTGAAGAGGTCCCTGATGATATGACCCACTTTGGTGGGTGGTGGGTTCCCCATGGGTGACCTCACCAAGTCACTGAAATGGACGATAGGGTGAATTTGTCTCATGGATTATGTTGATGAGCACTTAATTTTTTTTTTTTTTTTTTGGCCGCGCTGCGTGTCTTATGGGATCTTAGTTCCCCGACCAGGGATCAAACCCTCGTCCCCTGAAGTGGAAGGGCAGAGTCCTAACCACCGGACAGCCAGGGAAGTCCCAATGAGCGCTTGAAATAATTAACCCCAGGACCATGGCTCTCTCCATGTCCTGTTAAGGGATATAACAAATTTCCTCCTTAAAAGGGTAGTTTGAGTTGGGCATTGTGTTTCTCGTAGCTGCAAACTACAACCCAACACTATTGAATATTTTATCGGTCACCAAAAGGAATTGACCCAGAATAATGCATCCAGGGAGGGTTAGAAGAAATCAGGTTTGATAAAAGCTGCTTGGAACCCTATTTATCTGCTGAATGAAAGGATGAAAAGACAATTGATATGGTCATTACCAAAACAAGATGTTTCTTAGGCAGAGGGCATTGGATTCCTTCAGTGAATCTCTGCACATCAACTTTGATTTAAAAATTCAACATATTCATTTAACTTTGAATCACTGCATAATTTTACATTTGCCCAAATTTGGAATCACAACTTTGTTCTTTAAGTATGATGAAATAAAATTTATATTTTAAGGCAGGATGAGAAAACTTATAAAATTCTCTCTGTGTCCATTTGAGCCACCTCCCTCCCTTCCATCTGCATTACACATGAACCAGACCTCCTCAAAGAAGGAAATGCCTGCTCAGTCTTAAAGATCAATTTTTTTCTTGCTTCTGACACTATCAATGTAACTTCTTAAAAGAATAGTGTTCTTTCCCAACTCTGTAGAAGGTCGTGATGACTTACTACTCGCTTTGTATGTGCTTACCTAGACTATGTGTCTTTGGTGAACTTTGTATAAAATGTCAGTATGTCATTTTGATGTACGAACTTTTGTCTTGAAAACGTATGTGACTGTGCCTTCAACTTTAACAGGTGGAACAATCCTCAGAGCTTCTGAGAGTCTGTCTCCTGGGTTATAATCCTTAGTTTGGCTCGAATTAAATTCTTTTTTCTTCTTAACTTGATTGTTAATTGAATTTTCATTGCCAACTACATAAAAATTCAAAACTTTAATTTGGCAAACGTCACCATACACAGGTAAAAGAACAAAATGAAACAATATTTCCAGCTTATATAGTAGGGAGGATGATATTTATAAAGAGTTGTTAAAATCAGCAAGAAGATGCCAATACTCTGATAAAATATGAAGCATCGGTTGGGGAATTTACATATAGGAAAAGATATTCAGCCTCACTAATAATCCAGGAATGTGCAATAAAATGACAGCATACCATTTTATTAGCAAAAGCTGTTTACAATTGCAAACCCTAGTGGTAAAGGGATAAGGTTTTTAAAAAAAATTTTTTATTTACTTATTTATTTTTGGTTGTGTTGGGTCTTCGTTTCTGTGCAAGGGCTTTCTCTAGTTGTGGCAAGCGGGAGCCACTCTTCGCGGTGCGCGGGCCTCTCACTGTTGCGGCCTCTCTTGTTGCGGAGCACAGGCTCCAGACGCGCAGGCTCAGTAATTGTGGCTCACGGGCCTAGTTGCTCCGTGGCATGTGGGATCTTCCCAGACCAGGGCTTGAACCCGTGTCCCCTGCATTGGCAGGCAGATTCTCAACCACTGCGCCCCCAGGGAAGACCAGGGATAAGGTTTTTGGTAAATAGGTACAAGCATTTGAGAAAGCAATTTGGTAAAATGTATCATAAGGCCTTAAAATGATGAGTAGGTACATATGCAAATGACTCAGCAATTGCATTTCTAAGCATTTATCCTACAGAAAATCAAAATGTGGTTTTTAAAAAAATTTTTATTGGCGTATAGTTGATTTACAATATTGTGTTAGTTTCAGGTGTACAGCAAAGTGAATCAGTTATACATATACATATATCCACTCTTTTTTAGATTCATTTCCCTTATAGGTTATTACAAGATACTGAGCAGACTTCCCTGTGTTATACAGTAGGTCCTTATTAGTTATCTATTTCATACATAGTAGTGTGTATATGTCAATCCCAATCTCTCAGTTTATCCCCCCCCCCAGTAACCATAAGTTTGTTTTCTACATCTGTAACTCTATTTCTGTTTTGTAGATAAGTTCATTTGTACCCTTATTTTAAGATTCCACATATAAGTGATATCATATGATATTTGTCTTTCCAAAATGTGGTTTATACACTATTAGCCCAAGTGTGCAAAAATGCATATACAGGGATAGTCACTGTATCCCTCCCCTTCACTTGCAATGAATTTCCGGTCTTCAGTTCTAATTCCCTCCTACGAGTGCACCACTCATGAAGTGACTGATTAAGCATGCAAATCTGATGATGCAATTGTTTAAAATTGATCCTATGTGCTTCTGGGTAGAGTTCACACTCTTTAGCTTAGCAGGAAATGCATTTTATCTACTTGAAATCCTCCAAGCTTGAAATGCTCCCGGCTCATTCACTCCCCTGTGCCCTGGCACATGTTTTTCTCTGACTCGAGTCTCCCTCTCTGTTCATAAGGGTGTCACTAGAAAACAGATGGCACCCTTCAAGAGAGTGATGGAAGAACGTTCCGTGAGAAGACTATGTGCAAATACGTGGATACATTTAAAGAAAGCCAACAAAGGATTCTGCCGCATTCTGCAGTGGGCAAGAGTGGGAGCGGTTACCACCTTTGACCTGAAGGGGAAAAAGAGGGACTAAATCATGGAACACAGCAAGAGCTCAACATGACAGCAGTTGAAGCTTTCACTAGACCAAGAGCCATGGCCAAACCATGACCCAGCATGGAGGGAGACAGGAAGACATATCTCTTAATTATTTCCCCTCCCTTCTGATCTTGTGCTGCGGCTCCCAGTTGTTCAAAGCCAGATGGAAGTCAGGAGGCAAATGACCTTGGTTGGTGTGATCCAGAGAAGTCAGTTTCCCAGGGTAGAGGGTGGGGCAGAAACATGTGTACGGTGGGTTTGGCGGGGCAAAAGTTTTCTACTTGGCTTCAAAAACTCAGCTCAAACTACATCTCCTTTGGGAATCATTCCCAGATCTTTCAAGACTGTCAAGTTCAAGTTTCTTGTGCAAGCTTCTTCTCATCCAGCCTTTTGCACGGTAGTGAAAGAATTTGTTTATTTGCCATGCTCCATTCATTAGACTATAAAATTTCAAAGACCGTGTGATGTAGTTGAAAGAGGAGATTTTGAATTCTATAGACTCAGAATTAATTCTGCACTCTGCCACTTACAAAGGCTTTGCTTTTAGACGTACTTCCAATTCTTCGAGTAAAATGCTGGTCATGATAGTACTCACCCCATGGGGCTGTTGTGAGGACTAGACAGCAAAAGTTTCTTTAAAATAACTCACATGACTGAGGAGATTCTCAGTGAGTGAAAGTGTATTGGATACGTTCTATTGATGGCTGGGCATAAATTTGGGATTAACCTTCCTATGTTTGGAGAAAGTCAAATCTTACAAAGCCAGTCTGACTGGAAATCTTCCCATGTGGCTGAGTGGTGCAATCAAAACAGCAGACAGGCTTCCCCTCCTGAGGGGTTTTCATGAACCCAGGACCACAGCCCTAGCTGCACACAGAGTGGGGAATCAGAACAAGAGAAATTCTGACAATAAAAATGTCTTACTAGCAGCCAGTGAAGTATCCATGGATCACAAAGATAATGATAGTGGCTCTTAATTTTTGCACCTAGAATGATATTTCATTGAGTTCAAAGTACTTTCTAATTTCCGTTTTTGTGTCTTCTTTGGCTCATTGTTTATTTGGATGTATGTTATTTAGTTTCCAAATACTTGTGGGTTTTCCAGAGATCTTTTTGTTATTGATTTTAAACTTAATTTCTTTGTGATCAGAAAACATCTTGTATAACTTGGATCCTTCTGAAGGTATTGAGATTTGTTTCATGGTCCAGAATAGTCTGTCTGTGTTCTGTGCACAATCGGGAAGAATGTGTATTCCACTGTTGTTGGGTCTAGTGTTCTATAAATATCAGTCAGGCCAAAGTGGTTGGTAGTGTTTTCCAAGTCTATATCTTTGCTGATGTTCTGCCTACTTGTCCTATTAATTATTGAGAGAAGGGTGTGCTGGTTACTTTTTTGTGTCTCCTTGGCTAGGTTATGGTACCCAGTTGCTAGGTCAAACATCAGTCTAGATGTTGCTGAGGTCATTTTTAGATGTGATTAACATTTAAGTAAGTTGACTTTGAGTGAAACTGATTGTCCTCCATAATGTGGGCGGGCCTCATCCAATCAGCTAAAGGACTTGACGAGAAAACAGGCTGAGGTCCTCGAAGGAAGAGGGAACTCTGCCTCCAGACTGCCTTTGGGTCTTCATCTGCAACATCAACTCTTCCCTGGGTCTCCAGGCTGCCTGCCTGCCCTGAAGACTTGCCAGCTCCCACAATCACGTGAGCCAATTCCTTAAAATCAATCCCTCTCTATATCCCTGGAAACCTTGACTGATGCAAGGAGTACTGAAATATTCTCCAACTACAATTGCGGATTTATCAATTTCTCCTTGCAGTTCTATCCATTTTTGCTTCATGTATTTTGAAGCTCTGTTATTAGGTGCATAAATGTTTTGGATTGTTATGTCTTCTTGATTAATTTGAACCTTTTATCATTATGAAGTGACATTTATCCCTCATAACATTCCTTGCTCTTAAATTGACTTTGATAATAATATAGCCAATTCTACCTTCTTTTTTTTTTTTGCAATTTTTTTTTGGGGGGCCACACCCCTTGGCTTGTGGGAATCTTAGTTCCCCGACTGGGGATTGAACCCGGACCCTCAGCAGTGAGAGCGTGGAATCCTAACCACTGAACCACCAGGGAAGTCCCCAAGTCTACCTTCTTTTGACTAGTATTGACATGCTATATCTTTCCATTTCCTGTATTTGGTCTTCATACTTAAAGTACATTTCTTGAAGCCAGCATATTCTTGGGTCAACTTTTTTCTCGGACAATCTGTGGCTTTTTTTTTTTTTTTTGGCTGTGCCACCACACAGTAAGCAGGATCTTAGCTCCCCACCAACCAGTTATCAAACCCAGGTCCTCAGTGAGAGCACAGAGTCGTAACCACTGGACCGCCAGGGAATCCCAACAATCTCTGACTTTTAATTGAGGTATTTATACCAGTAACATTTAATGTGATTTTTACTTTTCTTTTCTTTCTAAATTTTTATTTTATTTATTTTTTATTTAATGTTATTTTTAATATGGTTATATTTGAGTCTATCATCTTGCTATTTATATGCTACTCACTCCATCTTACCCTTTTCTCTCTTTTCCTGCCTTCTTTTGGAGTAATTGAGTATTTTATTTATTTATTTATTTATTTGGTTGTGCCTGGTCTTAGTTGTGGCTTGCTGGCTCCTTAGTTGTGGCATGCAAACTCTTAGTAGTAGCATGCATGTGGGTCAGTTCCCTGACCAGGGATTGAACCCATGTCCCCTGCATTGGCAGGCAGATTCTTTTTTTTTTTTGGCAGGTGGATTCTTAACCACTGCGCCACCAGGGAAGTCCCTGTAACTGTGTTTTGACATTTTGTTTGTTAGCTACTTTAGGACTTAGAGTACATGTCTAACTTGTTACAGTCTATCTTCACTTGATATTATAGGACTTTATGTGTAGTATAAGAACCTCACAATTGCGTTATACATTTCCATTTCTCCCCTTCCTACCTTTAGGCTATTTTTGTCATGATTTTACTTTTCCGTGTGTTATAACCCCCTCAATACACTGCTATGATTTTTGATTAAGCAAGGCTGAGAGCTGAGGACCATTGGTCAGCAGCATTCCCAGCTGCAGGAGGAATAGGTCCTTCAGTCCTGAAGGAGGGATCTGAGCAGCATATCTTCTGTGTCATGGACTAAGACTGGGAAAGTCAGTCTGAAAAAGCTGGGTTGGAAAATTGTTCAACACATCGTCTTAGACCATTGGGGATGCTCGAACAATTACCATAGACGGGGTGGCTTAACCACCCATTTGCTTTTCACAGTTCTGGAGGCTGGAAGTCTGAGGTCAGGGTGCCACCATGGTCAAGTTCTGATGAGGAACCTCCTCCAGGTTTCATACAGCTGACTTCTCCTGTGTCCTCACGTGGTAGAAGGGGAGAGGGAGCTTTCTGGGGTCCCTTTATAAAGGTGTTAATCTCACTAATGAGGGCTCTACCCTCATGACCTAATCACCTACCAAAGGCCCTGCCTCCTAATCCTATCACACTGGGGATTTGATTTCAACTTACACATTTTGTGGGAGCACAAACATTCAGTCCATAACACACATCATGTTTATTATTGAGTTGGCTTGGGCCATATATCACACAAATTCATACAAACATCAGAGTCTTCTAACCTGATGTTTATTCTATCTAAACCAAAGCCACTGGAAGACTAGATTCCAGTCTAGGCTTGAAACAAGTAAAATGTAACTTTAGAGAAAGGATCCTAATCCATTTTGCCCAAGAACCTGTTGATCATATGGCAAAGTCACAATCAGAACGTTTATAATTATATAGCACATAAACACCATCAAATGCCAGTGGTCATCAGTTGTAGCGGAGGAAGCATTGTCAACTTCTCTCCATTTTCTGGGGACTTCATTTCTTCTCTAACATAAAACATGCTGTAGGGACTTCCCTGGTGGTGCAGTGGTTAAGAATCCACCTACCAATGCAGGGGACACGGGTTCGAGCCCTGGTCTGGGAAGATCCCACATGCTGCAGAGCAACTAAGCCCTGTGCCACAACTACTGAGCCTGCGCTCTAAAGCCCGCGAGCCACAACTACTGAAGCCCACGCGCTCTAGGGCCCGTGCTCTGCAACAAGAGAAGCCACCGCAATGAGAAGCCCACGCACCGCAACGGAGAGTAGCCCCCGCTCACCTCAACTAGAGAAAGCCCGCGTGCAGCAACGAAGAACCAATGCAGCCAAAAAACCCAACAAAAACATGCTGTAGAGGAGAGGACTTGGGATATTGCAGAGACAGCGTTATATAGAGAGAAAAAGAGTGAGAGAAGTAGTATCAGGGAAGAGAGATAACACATTATGGCTTGGTCCAATAGTAACAATAATAATAATTTAAATATATAAAAATATTTATATAATTTATTAATAAATAGCTATTGTTTTATCAGTGGATAACATTTACTATATTATATAATATATAATTTAATTATATATTATATTGTTTTAAGAATATATTACCAACCTATACTATATTAATTATGGTAGTTTTATTATTTAACAGAATATTATTAACATAAATCAATATATTAATATTACTAATAAATACACATTATCATTAAAACAATTTTACTAGGTATATAATGGATTATACACTTATTAATGTGTTAATAAATAATACTGGTTATTATTATTGTTTTATTGGCAAAACTACGTCTTGGGCGTGGCGCTGAATATACCGCATTTCCTCCCTTATTTAAGAAAAAGCAGCTCATGCGCCCGAGCTTCTCAGGGAGCGCGCGTGTGCGCCTGGGGCCGGAGGAAATACTCAGCTGCAGGAGGCACCTCAGTCCTGCGGAGACACCGCCCGCCCGCAGAGAGCGCTGTGACTCAACTCGCTGCCCCCAGAGGGACGGGGACCCTGGGTCGCGCCCGGAACCTTCTGGGACTTGTAGTTCACGGCCTCGTGGCGCGCAGGGGCGCAGGCGCACTGCCGGGTCCGTCCTGGGTGCGCGTCCGGGGGCGGCGTGAGTTAACTGGGGCGCCAACGAGGGGCGCGGGCTGCCGGGCGGGCGGGGTGCTGACGGGTCCCCGGGATGCTCTGCACCGAGCGCCTCCGCCACGGCGGGACCCGGGCAGGACCCGGCGGCGCTGGAGCGGTGCCCCACACCTGGGGCCGCAGCACCCGGAAGCGCTTGTCCGGGTCGCGCAGCCGCGCTGGGATGCAGGCCCCGAGCCTGGTCCCCGCTCCTGTGCGGGTAGTTAGGCGGGCGGGGGTTGGGACGGGGTCTGGGGCGGGGTCCCGGGCGGGAGGGGTGGCCTGGGGTGTTCCCCTTGGGTTTGCTCCACCCGTCACTCTGCAGGCGGCAAAGGAGAGGCAGAGATGTCGAGCAGCTTGCCCGAGGCCGTCCAGCACCCAGAATGGCAAAGTCCGAGCCCTGCCCTGTGAAAGTGCCCCTGGATGACAGGTCCGTGAGGCAAACTCTGTCGTGAAGTAAATGGAGCTTCCAGAGGCCGGACGTTACAGGGAAACGAGGTAAACCGAACGTCCAGAATCCGGAGTGTAGACTCATTGCGCACTTGGGCGGGGTTCTCACCTGGGGTGGTTCTGCCCCCCGGCGGACACGGGGCGGTGTCTGGGGACATCTGTGGTTATCATGACTGGGGGACCTCCTGACATTGAGTGGGTGGGGGCCAGGAATGCTGCTCAACACCCTACAGCGCCCAGGATGGACCCTCAGAGAACGATCCAGACCCAGTGTCGCCCGTGCCAAGGGGTCTTACACCTTAGCATTGTGATTCTAGTGATAAGGTATCAAGAGTTTACTCCATTGATTCCTGACACACCTGCTCAGGAATGAGCTGACCATTCTGCCAGTGTCCCAGCAACAAGCTCACCGACCTCTCCCCTTCCCTGGGGTTGATTGCACTTTTCCCTGCCAGGAAATCCTCATCAGCCCTTTCTTGTGGAGAAAGGGTGAGTTTCAGTGGTTTGAAAACTGAAAGAGAAGACCCTGAACCAGGTGCCACAGGCCTGGGTGAATGAGGGTCTAACGGGATCCCTGACATCAACCACGAGGGAGGGAGGGTCCTGCGAACCACCCAAGGGTGGGAGAGGATTGGTCTGGAAGACCTAGGAAAGGACAGGGGGTCCTGGACCCATTGCCATCAGCTGCAGTTTAAAGTCCCAAGAGCAGAGAGATCAGGGTGTCACCGGGCTCTGCTCCCTCTGAAGGCTCCAGGGGAGGGTCCTTCCTGCCTCTTCCAGCCTCTGGTGGTGGCCGTCATGCATCACTCCAATCTCTGCCTCTGTAGTCACATGGCCTTCTCCCTGTGTGTCTGTCTCTCTTTTAAGGACACCAGTCATATCGCATTAGGACACTCTCTGCCCCAGTATGACCTCATCTTAACTAATTACATCTGCAAAGAGCCTGTTTGCAAATAAGTTCCCATTCACAGCTACTGGGGGTCAGGACTGGAGCGTATCTTTTAGGGGACGTGATTCAGCCCATGACAGTCTTAGCAGCAGATGTTCCCCCTGGGTAAAGTATTGTGCGTCCTCGAGGGGCATCTGGTGCAGTTTGGGGGCATGGCTCGGCACAGCATTGTGCACCCACAGTTCCCACCACCCACGTGGAATGAGTCAGAGCCAGCTCTCGGGAAGAGAATTTGCATCAAATCCACTCTGGTCCCTCATCTCGGAAGCTCAGCGAAAGCTGCCGTCATTTTTAGATTTTTAAACTTTTCTATTTTATCTCGATTGTATTTCGAGAAGCTGACTGCACATCGCGTTTTCCTTGATACTTTTCATAATTCCAGGTCCTTGCTGGAGGTAACCGTGATATCGTTTGGTGTTTATCCTTGCTGGCTTTTTGCTGTATATTTACACGTGTGTGTGTGTGTGTGTTTGTGTGTGTATAGTTAGATTATGTCTAACTCTGGAGCATTCCATCACCCCAAAAAGAAACCCCGTCCCCATCAACAGTCACTCCCCTCCCCCTCCCCAGCCCCTGACAACCAGGAACCCACTCTATGTGTCTGTGGATCGGCCTGTTCTGCATGTTTCCCATCAATGGAATCGCACATTGTGTGTCCTTCTGTGTCTGGCTTCTCTCACTGAGCATCGTGTTCTCAGGGTCCATCCACGTTGTAGCGAGTGTCAGTGCTTCACTCCTTCTTATGGCCGAATAATCTTTCATTGTGTGGATGTGCCTTATGGCGATTATCCATTCCTCACTTGATGGACATTTGGGTTGTTTCCACCTTTCACCTGTTGTGGGTTATGCTGCTGTGAACACGGGTGTACAGGTTTTTGTGTGGATGTGGTTTTTTTTTCTTTTCTTTTGAGTAGATACCTAGGAGTGGAACTGGGTCTTATGGCAACTCTAACCATTTGAGGAACTGCCAGACTGTTTTTCACAGTGGCTGCACCATTTTACATTCTCACTAGCAATGGGTGAGGGTGCCCCATCCTTGGCAACACTCATTATTGTCTGTCTTTTGGGGTTTTTTGTTGTTGTTGTTGTTTTAGACAAAGGGGTAATGTGCTATTAAAATTTTATTATAGTGCAGTTTTATTTCTTTGTGGGTGAGCTCTTTACATTTTCTTATTACACCTATTTATTTATTTATTTATTTATTTATATTGGAGTCTAGTTGCTTTACTTGTCTGTCTTTTTGATCCTAACCATCCTGGTGGGGAGATGAGATGCTATCTCAATGTGGGTTTGATTTGCATTTCCCTGATGACTGGTGACCATGAGCATCTTTTCATGTGCTTATTAGGCATTTGTATGTTGTCTTTAGAGAAGTGTCAATTCTTTTTCTTTTTTTTTGGCTTCGCCCTATGGCTTGTGGGATCCTAGTTCCCTGACCAGGGATCAAACTCAGGCCCTCGCAGTGAGAGCGCGGAGTCCTAACCACTGGACCGCCAGGGAATTCCCTTCCTTTTTTTTTTTTGGAAGTGTCTATTGCCAGGGTGGTACAGAGAGTTCCCATGTACCTTCACACAGCTTCCCCTTGGGCAGTGTTCTTAGCCTTTTAAAAAAATTATCACCCCCTTTTTAGGCATTTTTTCCCTAATCAACTTTTCCCATGAAATTCTTTTTTGGTGGGGGGAGACTACTATTTTTTAAAACTTTAAATTTTTAACAAATTGCGGACTCATAAGAAGTTGCAAAGACAGGGCAGAGTCCCATGTAGCCACCGCCCAGCCTCCCCCTCCGTGGCAGCTCGTATAACTATAGAAACAGAGGGCAAGGGTTCTCGCTGAAGTCACTTAGCAGGGTTTTTGCCAAAACTGTGCCATGCAGAGACAAACTCGGGAGCCCAAAGATCGAAGCCTAGTTGGGACGAGGGATCAGAGGGGCCTAACGTTTGGTCAAGGACAGAGTCCTGTCACTGTGCAGAATTCCAGAATCAGCACAGCCCAGATCCACCTGGAGCTCTCCCGCTGGAAGGCAAGGGGTCCCCTGGGTATGTGGGGAGCTCAGAATTCCCCACGGGCGTTCAGGGCCCCGTGCTCCTGCTTCTCATAAGGCGGGGCAGGCCCATCTAGATCCTTCCTGCTACAGCACAGAGCAGTTTGGGCAGTTTGGCCAAGAATCCGAGAGGAGAGAGGAGGGCAGGGCGAGAGGAGGGCGGAGAGGGATTCGGCTGTGGGGAGGGAGAGGTGAATCTGATTGATGCAGAGCCTGGGGATGGGAGTTCTGAACTGAGCCTTCCAAAACGTGGGCCTGGGAAGTCCTACTGGGTTGAATTGTGTCCCGCGCCCCCAAATTCACGTCCACCCAGAAACTCAGAATGTGACCTTTTTTGGAAACAGTCTTTGTAGGTGTCATTAGTTAAGATGAGGTCATCCTGGAGTGGGGCGGGTGGAGGGGGGGGGGTCCCTAAGCCAATGGCTGGTGTCCTTATAAGAAGAGGAGAGAGACGCACAGAAACAGAAGAAGGGGAGGGAGAGACTGGAGTGATGGGGCCACAAGTCAAGGATGCCTGGAGCCCCCAGAAGCTGGAAGAGGCAGGAAGGACCCTGCCCTGGAGCCTTCAGAGGGGGCGTGGTTCTGCCACACCTGAATCTCAGACTTCCGGCCTCCAGAACTGAGAGAAAATAAATTTCTGATGTTTTAAGCCCCCCAGTGTGTGGTCATTTGTTACAGCCGCCCCAGGACGCTAATACAGAGCACTTCACAGTAGAACTTGTGTGCTTCCAAGACCTTCTGTATCTTCATCCAGAAAATGGAGTCATTAAGGCCCCTGGCCTGTCCTGGCTTCCATGACCATCCTCTGTGGCGGGGGTCATCTCAAGTGGTGGAGGGGATTCTGGGGTCTGGGGACAGGCTGGGTCTGGTCTTCACTCTGCCTTTCCTCTCCCGCAGCTCTTCCTGCCCGGGAAGCTGCTTTTGCCCAGGAGGGTGGAGAGGATGGCTGCTGGGTGCCTGCTCCCCTGGCCCCAGTGGGGCTTCCTCTTCCCCCGAAAGGCACCCAGTATGTCCAGAGGGAACACACCTGTCAGAAGCGCAGTGCCCTTGCTTTGTGGGAAAGACGGGAGAATTCACCATGAGCGTCTGGGTCCAGGCACTCGGTCTCCTCCTAAGTGTAGGGAGAGGTGCACTGTATCCCCAGAGGAGGGCGGCTGTGCTTCCTTCCCAGGGCCTGGAGCATCTCTGCACCACCTGAAGACCCTGCAGTTTCTCCCATAGGGCAGGGAGGGCCCCCCGCCAGGTGCCATCCTCTTTAAAACATTTATATTTTTTAAAATTTCGGTGAAATACACATAACATTACATTTATCATCTTAACCATTTTTCCTCTTTCAAAAAAAATTTTATTGTGGTTAAATACATGTAAAGTTTACCATTTTAACCATTTTTAAGCGCACAGCTCAGTGGCTTTAAGCACATTCACACTGTCGTGCAGCCATCCCCACCATCCATCTCCAGAACTTTCTCATCTTCCCAAACCGAAACTCTGTCCCCATGAAACATTGACTTCCCAGCCCCTCTCCATCCCCTGGAACCCACCATCTACTTCCTGTCTCTGTGGATGTGACTCCTCTGGGGACCTCCTATGAGTGGAATCAGAGAGTATTTGTCCTTCTGTGTCTGGCTTATTTCACTGAGCATAATTATTCTCCACATCAGAAAAACAGGGCTGATCCACAATTCGGTTTCAGGTCCCCTAGGGAAACAAGCCCTTTCTCGTGGACGTTTGCAAGTCTCCCAGATGGTCCCCGCAGCATCCGTGAGATTCTCATAGTTAGAAACCTTGGTCAGGTGTCCTGGATCTGCTCTGGTCCTTGAGTCGAAGTCCTGGTTTTTGCGCCTGGACCCGCTCTCAAGTCAGCCTGGCTGAAACAGCCCACACGGACACGGTCAGGTTTCAGCCCGGAGCTTTGCAAAAAGCAAAGAAGTTGTGTCCCACTAAGACTTTTTTTCCCACCTTTCCCTGATTGGAATGATCTCTCTGTTATGAAATTATAATAATATATTTATATCATTTATTATAATAATCAGAATAATGTATTATAATAATACTATAATGCTTATAATTATTATAATATATATTATTGTATTTAATAAATGCAAACCAATAATATTTCACACTAATTTTTTATTACGCATCCTATGTTAAGAGCTATACAATACAGAGCCATTGACATTTTTTTCCTTGCAAATTCACTCAACCCTTGCAGTGATTCAGCAATTGCAGGCTTAACATTAAAGCCACCAGCTGGAATGCAGGGTGCCTGGGGAGGTTGTAGCAGCTGCAGCCACTGGGGGAAAAAGGCTGTTTTTTTCTGATAGGAGGAACAGGCAACAGGGACATTGAATATGTTTTGTCCACTTCCACGCCGCCCCCTTTGGGAATGTCTGAGCCCTTGCTCCTCCTGGAAGAGGGGAAAGACCAAAGGCATCACCAGTACTTGCTTTTTTTTTTTTTTTTTTTTTTTAAATCCCCTCATTTTAGCCCGAATGGCCCAAACCTGCCAGGGGATCCAGCACTCCAGCACACCCACTTTCCTGAGGTCGGGTCTGTCACTGTCAAATTCCACAGGTAGCTTTTCCTTCTCAGGACAGCCAGCAGCCCAGCCAGCCAGGTACCATGCATCTGTCATCCCCCACCCCTTCATCCTCCTCCCTTCCCCAAACTCGGCTCTCCCCGAGTATTTCAGGGAGCAGGTGAGTCTGGGGCAGGTAGCAAACCCCACTCCTTACTCCTCTGTGCTTTGTGACGTGGAACTCCAACTCATGGCACCAAAGAACCAGTATCTACGGACCTCAGGTTTTGGATGAGGGTCTCCCTGGTCAGACAGATTGCTCGGTGTGGCTTCTAGGCTCTCTGGCTCTGTGGGCAGCAGAGGCCACGACCCACGTGAACTCATGAGCCCTCATGACCACCCTGTGAGGTTGTCCAGGAAAAGTCAGTAATAGACCCTCCATCGCATGACCCTGGAGCAGCACAATCACGAAGCAGCAGCAGGAGCTTCTCAAGTGGGAAGGTCATACTCACGGATCCAGAAGTTAGAATCACTAGTTCAACAAGAAATGGGGAAAGCATTCCCGGCCGACCCGCGTGCTAGTAGTCTGTGCTGCATTTACTGCGGGCCTGGCGTCTGTCTGTCCCTGGGCTGTAAGCCAGAGACAGGTGCCCACCAGGCACTAGTGGAGTCTGACTTCTGGGTTCTGCTCCATCTGAACTCCCTCCTCTGGACGTTGGTTGGGCAACTCCCCCTTTTTTCCCTTTTGGCCATGCGGGATCTCAGTTCCCCGACCAGGGATCGAACCCAGGCCCTTGGCAGTGAAAGCGCTGAGTCCCAACCACTGCGCCACCAGGGAACGCCCGTAGCCAGTTTATTCTTATCACAGCTCTGCAGGGCAGAAGTCCAAATTCAAGGTGTGGGCAGGGCGGGTCCTTCCGGAGGCTCCAGGGCAGCAGCGGTTCCCGCCTTTTCCAGCTTCTAGAGGCGCCGCATCCCTGGCTCGCGGCCCCTCCTGCATCCTCACAGCCAGCAGCGCAGCATCTCCCGTCTCTGCCTCTGACCCTCCCGCCTCCCTCTTATAAGAACCCTGTGATGGCACTGGGCCCCCCAGGGAATCCAGGGTCATCCCTGTCTCAGGGGCCTTAATCCCACCTGCAATGTCCCTTTTGCCACCTAAGGTGACAGTCACAAGTTCCAGTGATTAGGATGTGGACATCTTTGGGGACCTTTAATTCTATGGGCTGAACCAACCCACAAACCCTTTGCTTTGTGATGTGGGTGAAAACACTGCAAACCGCATTTCTGCTTTGCCAGAAGCTTCTGCCAACTGGAGGGGGGATGGAATCTGGAGGAGGGAGAGGGATTGGCCCCTCATTGCTTGCGTGGTTTAGGATGTCTTTGTTACCTCTGTGCATGAATAATATCCCAGCGTGGCCTAAATATCTTGCATCACCCCTCCTTTCCCTCAGATGGCCACACGTGTTACTCTGCTCTCTTGTGGCAATGGGTGTTTGGTGAAGAATTCAGAAACCAGCCTCATTTTTCACCTTAATACATGAAATGACGTGTTCTTTACGTGTGAGGCTCACAGGCTAGATCTCTGAACACATTATGGCAAACAGGCAGGAGTGCTTGAGGGCCATGCCAGGACCCGATCTTAAGGCAGACTTCTAAATTCCATGCTGATTTATTGAAACTCGGTATGCATTATTAACCCATATTTTTAAAAGTATATATTTCATTTTTAATAGTTTATAAATCCAATGAGTAACTTATTTTTGCCTTGAAGCTTTTTTATATGTTAATCCTCTAAACACTCATTTTTATGAAAGCATCTAAAACCTTTTTGAAAACCGTAAAAAAGAAATTTTTATTTTATTTATTTATTTTTTTGGCCATGCCCCACGGTTTGTGGGATTTTTAGTTCTCCGACCGGGGATTGAACCCGGGCCCTCGGCAGTGAGAGCTCAGAGTCCTAACCACTGGACTGCCAGGGAATTCCTAAAAAAGGAATTTTTAAAGTTCTGTCTGTAAATAAAATGACAAACGATATCAGAGTCTGGGCATCCACTTAATGTCAAATGAGAGAATGTTTTCTAAAAGAAGCAGGCATATTAAATGCAGTAGGTGTTTAGCCCCCATCTAGTAAGTGTATTAAGAGTTCTTAGGTCCATCCTAAATTTATATAAGCTTTTTTTGTTGTTGTTTTATATAAGTTAAAGTAGGAATTCAGGGACTTTCCTGGTGGCGCAGTGGTTGAGAATCCCCCTGCCAATGCAGGGGACACGGGTTCCATCACTGCAGGAGGGAGATCCCACAGGCCGCGGAGCAACTAAGCCCACGCACCACAACTACTGAGCATGTGCTCTAGAGCCCGTGCTCCCCAACAAGAGAAGCCACTGCAATGAGAAGCCCACGCACCGCAACGAAGAGTAGCCCCTGCTTGCCGCAACTAGAGAAAGCCTGCGCGCAGCAACAAAGACCCAACGCAGCCAAAAAAAAAAAAAGTAGGAATTCAGTTGTCTCAAGGATATCACAGCCTTAAAAAAAAAAACAAAACCGTTTAAAAAAATACTGTGGCAAAATACACATAACATGAAATTTACCACGTACTTATTTATATTTTTACCATCTTAACTATTTTAATTTTGGCCGCACCGCACAGCTTTAGGGATCTTAGCTCCCCAACCAGGGATAGAACCGATGCCCCCTGCTTTGGAAGCCCTGAATCCTAACCACTGGACCACCAGGTAATTCCCCCATCTTACCCATTTTTAAATGTACAGCTTGTAACAGGACTGCTTCTCCCAGAGAGCACACTGAGGTCCAGACAGATCCAAACCTTGGCCCTAAAAAATGTGTGCTGTAAGGTTACTTGATATATATTTATTATAATTTATATATTTATTATAATAATTATAATTTATTATAATTATTTATGGCTGCATTTAACAAACTTTTCATTCAATTTGATGCTATTTACACCATTGCTGTGTAAAGGAAGCTCACGACAGAAAAAGTTGCACCAAAAATAACCTTCATCTAATTTTGATCTACTTAAGAGTTGTGTGATCATCCACTCTTGCTGAGAAGATTCGAAGGCCAACGTGCTTGGATGGCTCTGATACTTAAGGGTCGCCAAGAGGCTAGGAATTTAAAGTGTTTCTAATTATTTAAAAAAAAAAAGTGGTATTAAGTACCTTCGTACTGTTATGAAATACCAGACCCTTGTCGTTTTCAAAATTCCCTGGGGATGCATAAAAACCTGATCAGACATAAACTTCCTTGTAGTGTAAAATGTACACCTGAGAACTGTGGCATCTCACACCTGTGGATGTGCTGATACCAGTCCTGCGCGGGGCTGTGGCCTCCGGGTCTGACTTCCCACGGGGGAAAGGTCCCTGGGGCCTTCGGTTGCTGATCTCAAGCCCCAGTGGTGGGGGCGGGGACGAAGGGCGGGGCCTCCCCGTGTCAAGGGTCACACGTTAAAATCAAGCCAAACGCTGACAGGCAGAATGTGACGTCACTGAGCGTCTTCGTTCTCAAACAAATATATGTTTCCACGGTGACCTCGCGGCCGGGCCGACTCCTGACCCCGGAGGTCACTAGACCCGCTCCTTCCCCCGTCCCATCCTGTCCAGTCCCGGCTCCGGACAAGGGGCGTGGAAACTGAATCAGGACTTCCCGGTCCAGGAGGAGGACAAGGAGGGGCCGCCGAACTGTGGGAGGACGTCGGGTTCGACCGCCCGAGAGCGGGTTCTGCTCGGAGCCCACGTCCCGCGCGGGCGGGTCGGTCCGCAATGTGTCACGAAGCCCTCAATAACCAGAGGGCGGGCCTGGGAGGAATGTCCAATCAGATGCGACGGGGCGGTGCCCGGGGAACAATCAGGCGCTCACAGGCGGGGCCCAGAGAACTGTCCAATCAGGGGCTCCAGGGGCGGGTCTCGGGAAACCGTCCATTCAGGGGCCCGGGCAGTAGCAATGCCCGAAGCACTGTCCAATCAGAACGGTGAGGCGCGAAGCATCTCCCAATCAAGAGCCAGGTGGAAGAGAGTGCCAGGAGCACCGTCCAGTCAGAGCACGCTCCCAGCCCGTGAACGGGTAGTTCTCGGCCAGTCGTGGCGCTCCTGCGCACCTGCGCCGCGCGGGCCCATGTGTCCGGTCCCCGTACCTCTCACCTGCGCGGACCGCGGCAAGGACGCCCGGGAGAGCCGGGAGCCCGGCGGAGATGGTGAGTCCGCGGGACCGGGGCCCGAGACCGGGAGGGGCTTTTACGAACCGTCCGGAACCGGCTGGAAGCGGTCGCGGGGTGGGGTCCCGGCGTCCTGTCCGGTCCCCGCTTGTGGGACCGGTGTCTCAGGACTATCTGGGTGACCTAGATGTGCACAACTGCCCTCCTCCCGGGGGTCCGGGAACACCAGCCCCTGGTCGTCTCCTCCCAGCCGACAGCCTGCGGGGGCGGGCGGGGAGCCTGGGGAGACCTGCTTGGGGGCCCGGGGCTGGGAGGGCGTCTCCTGGTCGGTCCTCCGTCCTAAATGACCCCAGCCCCAGTTCTCATTCCCTGGAGGGACACTACTTGTCAGCTGACCGGACGCCTGAGGGGAAAAGACGGAAATGATTCCTGCTCCCTGGGTTCTCACAAGTGAAGGGAGAAAAACTAACGCAAAGGTCAAGGAAAGCCCACCGTGAGGTGGGGCAGCACCCCTCACCCCCTCCCACCCCCCAAGCCAAATGCACTGGCGACACAGCGGGGACACAGCCAGTGTCCTTTGTTCAGGGAGCACGTTAGTGAGCAGTGGGGGAGGGGTGCCCCTCGTGGTAGCGTGGCTGCACTTGACCCTGAGTCATCTGTGTATGGGTACCAGTTCAACACAGCCCCTCCCTGGGTTTTTCACCTTGAAAAGATGTATTCACTTACTGGAACCTCAGATTTTCAGCAAGTGTAAAATACATTGAATTAGTACAGCAGGAAACATAAGATAAAGTATTTTCAAAGGAGTGAGTTTCAGGAAAAAAAAAAAATGTCATACATTACGTTTGTTAAACATTCTTTTAAAATCTCCTCCAGTCTGTAGTAAGTTTCTCAGGCCTGTCCCTTCCTGTACAGCTGCAGAGAAGTGAATACAGTACCACATAGCGTGGTAGGTGAAATTGGTGAATTTTAAAGATTCACCAAAAATACCAGTTATTTAATTTGTGACAGTAGATGATACTGTTGTTTTTTATTATCTGCGATACACTTTGCTTAAATCTGCAGTAAATTGGGTATTGTCCATGGAAGAGGTGGGAATACACGAATGTTACTTAGATACCAGTTTGTCCTGTCCCATGTGTGGAAGTGTCTATCATTTCTGCTTGGCTCCCCGTGGGTACCCTGTGGTGAATCAGGTCTCCCCTGCCCCGTAGACACAGGCCTGCTTCGGGCTCTGTTCCTTTCTGTAGATTTAGTCGTCCATTCCTTTGCCAATTCCGTCCTGTCAGGAGTTCCTGCTGCTTTATAACCCTTGCAGTGTGATAGACGGATTCCTGCCTGGTTCTTCAGAGTATTTTGCCTGTTTGGGGGCATTTGTGTGTAAAGTTGGTATTTGTCAAATCCTAAAAAACATCTGGTTTGGCAATTTTATGGAATTTTATAAAGACTGTCTTGGGAGGGTTGATATCTTGGTAACACTGATTTCTTTTTTGGAACATGTGCCATCTTGTCATTTATTTCATTTTGCTGTGTTATCCTTCATGTTTTAAAATTTTTGTTAGGTTCTTTTTATAGCCTTCATTAAACTGATTTTGTACTACTTCAATTTGGTTTTTACCATGGTATGTGTTATCTTTTTTTTTTTTGAGTAATAATTTTTATTGGAGTATAGTTGATTAATAATGTTGTGTTAGTTTCTGCTGTATGTGTTATCTTTTCCTTTTTTTAAAATTAATTTTTATTGGAGTATAGTTGCTTTACAATGTTGTGTTAGTTTCTACTGTACAGCAAAGTGAATCAGCTATACATATACATATATCCCCTCTTTTTTGGATTTCCTTCCCATTTAGGTCACCACAGAGCACTGAGTAGAGTTCCCTGTGCTATACAGTAGGTTCTCATTAGTTATCTATTTTATACATAGTATCAATAGTGTATATATGTCAATCCCATTCTCCCAGTTCCTTACCCCCACCTCTCCCTTGGTATCCATATGTTTTTTCTCTTTGTCTGTGTCTCTACTTCTGCTTTGCAAATAAGATCATCTATACCATTTTTCTAGATTCCAAGTATATATGCGTTAATATACAATATTTATTTTTCTCTTTCTGACTTAACTTCACTTTGTATGACAGTCTCTAGGTCCATCCACATCTCTACAAATGACCCAATTTTGTTCCTTTTTGTGGCTGAGTAATATTCAATTGTATATATGTACCACATGTTCTACATTTAGGTTGCTTCCATGTCCCGGCTATTGTAAATAGTGCTGCAGTGAACATTGGGGTGCATGTGTGTTTTTGAATTATGATTTTCTCTGGGTATATGCCCAGTAATGGGATTGCTGGGTCATATGGTACTTCTGTTTTTAGTTTTCTAAGGAACCTCCATACTGTTCTGAATAGTGGCTGTATCAATTTACATTCCCACCAACAGTGCATGAGGGTTCCCTTTTCTCCACATTTATTGTTTGTAGATTTTTTTTAAGTTAAGTGTTTTTAAAATTAATTAATTAATTTTTTTTGGCTGCGTTGGGTCTTCGTTGCTGTGCGTGGGCTTTCTCTAGTTGTGGCGAGCAGGGGCTACTCTTCATTGCGGTGCATGCTTCTCATTGCGGTGGCTTCTCTTGTTGCAGAGCGCAGGCTCTAGGCATGTGGGCTTCAGTAGTTGTGGCTCGCAGGCTCTAGAGGGCAGGCTCAGTAGTTGTGGCGCATGGGCTTAGTTGGTCCACGGCATGTGGGATCTTCCCAGACCAGGGTTCGAATCTGTGTCCCCTGCATTGGCAGGCGATTCTTAACCACTGCGCCACCAGGTAAGTCCTGTTTGTAGATTTATTTTTTAAATTAATTAATTTATTTTTGGCTGCACTGGATCTTCGTTGCTGCGCACAGACTTTCTTTAGTTGCGGTGAGCGGGGGCTACTCTTCGTTGCGGTGTGCGGGCTTCTCATTGTGGTTGCTTCTCTTGTTGCATAGCACGGGCTCTAGGCGCATGGGCTTCAGTAGTTGTGGCTTGCAGGCTCAGTAGTTGTGGCTCGCGGGCCCTAGAGCACAGGCTCAGTAGTTGTGGCACATGGGCTTAGTTGCTCCACGGCATGTGGGATCTTCCCAGACCAGGGTTCGAATCTGTGTCCCCTGCATTGGCAGGCGGATTCTTAACCCCTGCGCCACCAGGGAAACCCTGTTTGTAGATTTTTCGATGATGGCCATTCTGACCGGTGTCAAGTGATACCTCATTGTAGTTTTGATTTGCATTTCTCTGATAATTAGTGATGTTGAGCATCTTTTCATGTGTTTGTTGGCCATCTGTATGTCTTCTTTGGAGAAATGTCTGTTTAGGTCTTCTGCCCATTTTTTGATTGCGATGTTTTTTTTTGATTGCGATGTTTGTTTTTTTGATATTGAGCTGCATGAGCTGTTTGTATATTTTGGAGATTAATCTTTTGTCCGTTGCTTCATTTGCAAATATTTTCTCCCATTCTGAGGATTGTCTTTTCATCTTGTTTATGGGTTCCTTTGCTGTGCAAAAGCTTTTAAGTTTCATTACGTCCCATTTGTTTATGTATGTGTTATCTTTTTAAAGTGAACTTTCCAACTTGCTGTTGCTATTAATTAGAAAGGTAATGAAATTTATTTTTATGTTGAATTTTTATCCTGAGATCTTGTTCAGAATCTTATTGTACGATGATCTTTGTGTTCTGTTAGTATCATACATGTGCAGCTGTTGAGTTAGGCATTAAGACAAGTGTCTCCTGGCATTGCACATTTGCGCATTTTCCAGATTGGATTGCTAATGTAATGTTGACTAAGAGTCAGGTCAGCTGTCCACACTTCATTTGTACCTAATTGTCTTGGAGAAAACAGTGAACTTCATACCATTTATATGTTCTTTGGTCTCGTTTGAATATTCTTTTGTCCATTTTCCTTTATCCAGTCGTCCACATTACCATCTATTCCCCACTGGTAAGAGTGTTTTTTTATGTATGACTGTTGAATATTATCAAATGGCTTTCAGCAACTCTAAGATGATTACAGGTAAATCCCGTGAATTGATTTTAGAGTTTTCTGTTGTATCATATAACATCAGTGCAGGAAAATGCATGTGACATACGTACAGTTGACAGAAATATGTAAAAAAAAGTAATCCTTTGTTAAATGAAACTCAGCCCTAAATGTAGAACAAGCTTTCTTAAAAGACTTGAAATGAACCCCAGTGGCAGGCCCCTCTGCCACTCTCCAAATATGACCAACGTGTTGAGTATGTTGAATTACGTGAAGATATATATAATTATATATAATTATGTGTATATGTATATGTTTGTGTTTTTGATTTTTAGGTGCCAGTTTGCAGTCTTATCTCAAATGGTTATTTTACTGTTCTCCCTTACTCTGCCCTACAGCCATTCATTCATATATATGTATATCGATATCAACGTGTATATACACACACGTGAAAATCTCTGCCCCCTCTTTCTCTCTCTCTCTATATGTATATATCTATATCTATATCTATATCTATCTATCTATCTATCTATCTATCTATCTATCTATCTATCTATCTATCTACCCCTCCAAATCCCCTTGCTCTGCCACATTTTCCTTAGTAATTATATTTGATTTGCTTATTTACTGCTTTCCTCCAAAAGAATTTAAGATCCACGTGGTTCAGAATTTTTGTTTTGTTAGTGCTGTAGCCCTAGTGCCTGCAGGTACTGTAACCTAAATAAATTTTACTAAATGAAAGAGCCAGAGGTCAGGTCTTCAACAAAGCGTTTTTGCATGGGCACGGGGGTTTGGCAGGAGAAGCAGTGTGAGATGTAAGGATGGAATAGGATGTTTCTGTTGGCTGCTCTCCACAGCGCCCGGCAGAAGCTATCTTATCTCCTCATCACAGTGGGAAGTAACAGTCACACTAGCAAAACAACTGTGAGGTGTGTGTGAAAGAAGGACAAGTGTGCCAAGCTGGCACGATGTTATTAATTCATTGTTCTGCGTTTCCTCTGCTGTGAACTCGTTTTAATCATGTCTGCTTTACAGAGTTATTATAAGTATATATGAGCTAATGTGTGCAAAGCTCTTTGTCTTTCTCATATAATGTGTGCTCAATGGCACATTTAAAAAATTAATATTGTAATATAACAAAAAATTTTTACAAAAGGAGTGAAAAAAATCCCACAAAAACAAAAAAATAAGATAAAAAATTAATATTGTAAAGTGTTAAATATTTGATGGTTTCAAGCTAGGTGTGTTGGGAGTCCCTGTCTTAGTCAGCTGGGGCACCTGTAAGCTGGGTGGCTTATACACAGCAGACCTTTGTTTCTCACAGTTCTGGAGGCTGGAAGTCCAAGATCAAGGCACCAGCAGATTCGGTGTCTGGTGAGTGCTTCCTGGTCCGTAGGTGGCCGTCTTCTCACTGTGTCCTCACACGGCAGAAGGGTCCAGGGAGCTCTCTGGGGTCCTTTTTATAAGGGCGAATCCCATTTCTGGCCACCTCCAAAAGGCCCACCTCCAAACACCATCACATTGGGGATTAGGTTTTGACCTGAATTTTGGGGGGACACGAACCTTCAGTCTGTAGCAGTCCCCATGACCACCCTAGGTTCAGAGATTCACTAGGAGGCCTCCCAGGCTTTGGTGTATAGTCTGCTCATGGCTGTGATTTCTGACTGCAAGAATAAAGCAAAGTCAACAGGACTGGGTACCTTTCTCCCTGCATTGAGACTGTCCTAAGCCCTTTTTGTCTTGTCTGCCTTAGAGTCCCAGCTAAGTCCCTGCTGGGCAATCAGCCTCTGAAGGTCATCTGAAATAGGTTTTCAAAAGAGCTTTTTAGCAAACTGAAAACTTCTACCTAAAATTCCAAAAGTGTATCTTTACTTAAAGATTGCCTGTCTTTTCATTTTGTTTACCACTTTTCAAAAAAAATTTATTTATTTAGTTATTTATTTATTTATCTATTTATTTTTGGCTGCGTTGGGTCTTTGTCACTTCGCACGAGTTTTCTCTAGTTGCGGCGAGCAGGGGCTGCTCTTCGTAGCGGTGCGCGGGCTTCTCATTGCGGTGGCTTCTCTTGTTGCAGAGCACAGGCTCTATGCATGTGGGCTCAGTAGTTGTGGCTCGTGAGCTCTAGAGTGCAGGCTTGGTAGTTGTGGCGCATGGGCTTATTTGCTCCACGGCATGTGGGACTTTCCTGGATCAGGGCTTGAACCCATATCCCCTGCATTGGCAGGCAGATTCTTAACCGCTGTGCCACCGGGGAAGTCCCTGTTTACCTCTTTTTGAACCTCCAGTGGGTAAGTCATAGTAAAAAATCATTTATGGAGACCTGATCTTGTTTCTGATACTTAGGGTTCAAATTCCAACCCAGGCACCAGTTGGAAACAGCAAGGAAGCTGTGTCTTATTTTTCTTTGCACTGATGAGGATGATCTCTCTAGCATTTATAAAATTACAAGCAGATACCATTAGTATCCAGTTTTTACCATCCAAGCAGGTGCAGTAGCCACAAAACAAAACCATTTTAAGTAAAGAAAAAAAAAAATCCCTCCCCCCCTTTTTTTCCCTCATTGCAATCAAACCTTGTGTTCATTTCCGAGGGCCGGCATAACAAATTACCACAATGTGGGTGTTCTCTCACATTTCTGGAGGCTGAAGTCCGACATGAAGGTGTTGGCAGGATCATGCTCCCTCAGAATTCTCTAGGGTCCTGGGGTCATTTCCTGTCTTTTATAGCTTCTGTATCCCCAGGCGTTCCATTGCTTGTGGCAGCATGATTCCAGTCTCTGCGTCCATCTTGTTCCTCTGCTGCCTTCTCTGTGTGGCTCTGTCTTCACATGGCATTTTCCCTGTCTCCTATGGACACCAGTCATTGGATTAGGGCACATCCTAATGACCTCATCTTAGTTTGATTACATCTGCAAAGACCTTATTTCCAAGTAAGGTCACATTTATAGGTATCAGGGGTTAGGATTTCAGCCTATCCCTATAAACGTATTTAGCGTTTACAGGGATAGCGTTATAGCTGGGAAGATCCTGGCTGGCACATGTGGGTGGGCCAGGAGGCCCAGCAGCTAGGCTGAAGAAAGGCTGGCTATCCCCTCCCCTTTGGTTTGTCTAAAATTTTGCTTCAGCTCTAGGAACTGATTTAACTTTTTTTCTCCTGATGCAGTACAATCTTTTAACATTTTTTGCCTATCCAAAGCTCACTTTTGGGAACTTGGGGGCCCTTTCTCCTCCTGCCTGGAAGAGAGAGCAAAAATCAAAGGTGTTACCTGTGCTGAACTTTGATTTTCTTCTCACTTGGCCTGCATGTCCACAGGCAGCTGGTATATCCAGTGAGCCAGCCCTCCTGGAGTTGGATTGCTTATTTTTACCTCAGTCAACATTTTTTTTTTTTTTGGGCCCCGGCACGGCTTGTGGTATTTTAGTTCCCTGACCAGGGATGGAACCCAGGCCCCAGCAGTGAAAGCGCCGAGTCCTAACCACTGGACAGCCAGGGAATTCCCATACCTCAATCAACTTTTAGCCTCACACCAGACAGTTCAGCTGCCCTCTCATACCCCGGATGACTCCATAGCCACCCTGCCCCAAAGGTTTGCCATTCCCTCCCCCTTCACCCTCCCACTTCCCAGACAGTGCTTTTGTCATATTTTAGTGAATCGGGGTTGCTCTAGCAAATCCCAGTTCTAATGTGTCTGGTGTCCCCAAGGCCACCCCTAGGTCCTGCAGATAAGACTCACGTGACAGCATATAGTTGGAGTCATGACTATGATTTGTTAGAGCAAAAGAACACAGCAAAATCAGCAAAGGGAAAAGGCACATGAGGAGAAATCTGAAGGAAACCAGATGCAGGCTTTTAAGAGTCCTTTCCCAGTGGAGTCACACATAACACACCTGATAGCCCCAGCGATGAGTTGTGACAGCATGTGAAATACCGTCTACCCGAGGCTTATTGGGGACTCAGTTCCCCGGGGGTTTTTATCAGCTCACAGCTGATCATGTGAGCATCCTCTGCCCAACATGGACCCAAAGCCCAGACTCCCAGGCAAAAAGCAGTTGCTCAGCACTAACAGTGTTGTCTGCACAGTCAGAGACAGGGAGTAATAATAAGGGTGATGTGAAACCTTCAGAAATTAAAGTTCCCACACACTGGCCAAGGCCAACCTTGCCAGCAGTCATTGCCAATGATAAAGTTAAGGTTTGCAGTGTCAACTCCTTTCCTGCACACTACGTAGAGGAAACACTACAGATAACTGTATGGAGAGCATCTCACCTCCAGAAGCTCCAGAAGCTCCTGTTGTTCCCTGTACAGTAGGGATATTCCTGTTATGCTGCTACTCTGTTGAATATATACTAAGTACTGGCATCAGGATTATTACATGAGAGTGTTTTCTTTCCCCCGCTCATGGATGTCAGTGGGTTGATGAACTTTTTAAAAAACCATGGCTTAAGGGAGGCATGCAGCTCAGTGGTCCCTGTGCTTAGGGGTTGGCCTGACACGCTTATGTGCCCACCAGGGGAGGGACGTGGACGTGAGAGAAATTGAGAGTGCAGCCTCTAGGATGGTTTGTGTGGAATCACTGTCTCCTGGAATTCGAGGCAAGGGAGTGTTTCCTTCGTAGGAAAGCACTGCTGAATGCTCTATGTATTTTATACTCAAGGCTAAATTTGCTGTCAGATGTTTTCTTTTTTAAATTAATTAATTAATTTCTTTTTGTCTGCATTTGGTCTTCGTTGATGCGCACGGGATTTCTCTGGCTGTGGCGAGTGGGGGCTACTCTTTGTTGCGGTGCGCGGGCTTCTCATTGCAGTGGCTTCTCTTGTTGTGGAGCACGGGCTCTAGGCACGCACGCCTCAGTAGTTGTGGCTTACGGGCTCTAGGCGCATGGGCTCAGTAGTTGTGGTGCATGGGCTTAGTTGCTCTGCAGCATGTGGGATCTTCCTGGACCAGGGCTCGAACCCGTGTCCCTTGCATTGGCAGGCGGATTCTCAACCACTGCGCCACCAGGGAAGCCCACTGTCAGATGTTTTTGATGTTAAGGTCCTTTGCAAAGTAGGACTCTTAACCTTATCCTCAAGGTCAGCAAGAGTACTCTTTTATGCGTCTGGTAGAAGAGCTGTTTTGGCATCATGTAACTGTGTGTGTGTGTGTGTGTGTGTGTGTGTGTGTGTGTGTGACCTCAGAACTGTTGGGCAGCAGCACTGGCTCAGGAGTGTAGGGAACGTATGCAGTTCTAACTTCCTATTTTCATGAAAATACACAGAGGAAAAGAGTAGAAACTGAGCTGGTGATAACTATTACACAAAAATGTTAAAATTAATACTTCTTCAAAAGAAATATTTCATTCAGCCAGTTGGATTGTCCTGATGGCCTGGAGTTCTTTAAGACAGTATGGCTTGGATGGACCTAGAGTCTGTCATACATAGTGAAGTAGGTCAGAAAGAGAAAAACAAATACCATACGCTGACACATATATATATATGGAATCTGAAAAAAAAAAAAAAGGTTCTGAAGAACCTAGGGGCAGGACAGGAATAAAGACACAGACGTAGAGAATGAACTTGAGGATACGGGGAGGGGGAATGGTAATCTGGGACGAAGTGCGAGAGTAGCATGGACTTATATACACTATTGAATGTAAAATAGATAGCTAGTGGGAAGCAGCTGCATAGCACAGGGAGATCAGCTCGGTGCTTTCTGACCACCTAGAGGGGTGGGTTAGGGAGGGTAAGAGGGAGACGCAAGAGGGAGGAGATATGGGGATATATGTATACGTATAGCCGATTCACTTTGTTATACAGCAGAAACTAACACACCATTGTAAAGCAATTATACTCCAATAAAGATGTTAAAAAAAAAAAAAAAAAAGGCAATATGGCTAGCAGGCCCTTGCAGCAAGTTGGGTTCCCACAGACCCATGGGCCTCTCATATTTGGTGGCGGAAAGAGAAGGAAAAGTTCCCAGTCCTTCATTGTGTTTGTATTCCTTAAACCTCATGCAGGTTGACCTTGGGCTTCACGTGCTTATGGATGTTGTACAGTAAGAAGGAGCTAAAGTCGCTTGTGTCACAAGGGATTGATGGGTCTTAAAATGCAAATATTATTTCATTTGTATAGCATTTTTTTCGTTTCTCCAGTGTGGTCTAAACCCTTTGGTTAGAGAAGAATAAGACTTGAATGGTCACAGTAAAAGTGTAGAGATAAGTTCAGTGTGTTAGTGCTGTTAAATCTATGAGGATAATCTATGAGTGTGGACATAAAGTAGGAGGTGTGATGACTGGATCACAGAGTAGATGTTAGGTGACCATGGAATCTTGTTTGAACTTCCTGTGACTTGCGTCCAGTTGCTCAATGCTGTGAGTCTCACCCATGCTCCTGCACATACCTTGGGTGTTTCAGAACTCGGTGGTCTTTGAGGATGTGGCCGTGGACTTCACTCTGGAGGAGTGGGCTTTGCTGGATTCTGCTCAGAGGGAGCTCTACAGAGATGTGATGCTGGAAAACTTCAGAAACCTGGCCTCAGTGGGTAAGAATGACATCATTCCTTCACTTAGTCATTTAGAGACAAGCATTTCTGGCACATCACTGTTCCAAGAATTGGACTGTGGAAAGGGAATACGTTAATAAGACAGACATGGTCATAACCATCATAGAGCTAGAATCTAATAGTTTCTCCCCATGAGACTGAGAATCTATGTATTAAACTGAGTTTTTCTTTCTGTTAAGAAAGCTCCCTTAGCATCATTGGTGGATATAGATTTCATGGGGCCTTCGGGGGCCCAGTGAGGTCTGTTTTTGAACCTTATGAGAGTTTTACTGTGTTTATTAAAGTGCTTACCATTTTGACCCCTCATACTTGTTATTGATGAAGTCTTGACATAGCTAAACTCCTCAGTGTCCTTTTTGGCTAACAGGTACCTCCTTTCTTGTAAGATTTGTTCCCTTTTTGCTTTCAGATGATGAGACTCAATTTAAGGCCAATGGTTCAGTTTCTCAGCAGGATATTTATGGGAATAAAATATCCAAGGAGCATAAAATATCAAAGTTCACTGGAAATTATTCCTTGGCCTCCGTCTTAGGAAAAATTTGGGAAGAACTCAGCCTTGAAGATCAGCACACAGATCAAGGCAGACATCTGAGGTGAGTTGCACTCATGAGAGAAAGCAGTATTCCAGGAGGGAATCTTAGTATGTCATAAAGTTTAAAAAGCAAACAAACAAAACACATGTAAGCCTAGATCAAATTTGTTTATTCATAGAGATTTTCACGATGATTTTTTTTCTTAAATGCGACATTGATGTTGAATGATAGAAACAGCTGGAAACAATCAACAGAAGAGCCCATGTTTAAGAAACATTGTTTTTGTAATAGTTGTGGTTGAGCCCCCTTCTATGGCATTGAGTTCATTCCACTTTAAAAGAATTCAGGTAGGGCTTCCCTGGTGGCACAGCGGTTGGGAATCCGCCTGCCAGTGCAGGGGACATGGGTTCGAGCCCTGGTCGGGGAAGATCCCATATGCTGTGGAGCAACTAAGCCTGTGCACCACAACTACTGAGCCTGCGCTCTAGAGCCTGCGAGCCACAACTACTGAGCCCGTGTGCCACAACTACTGAAGCCCGTGCGCCTAGAGCCTGTGCTCCGCAGCAAGAGAAGCCACCGCAATGAGAAGCCCGCGCACCGCAACGAAGAGTAGCCCCCGCTCACCGCAACTAGAAAAAAGCCCTCGCGCAGCAATGAAGACCCAACCCAGCCAAAAATAAATAAATAAATTTATTTTTAAAAAAAGAAGTCAGGGAGAAAATCTATCCATCCACTGAAATTGGTGAAAACGTAATTCTCGTACTTACTAATAAATCATTATTAATCAAATCATTGATAACACGCTTCTCATTTTTAACAGAAATCATGTGGTGGAGAGACTCCATGAAAGTAATGATCAATGTGGGGAAGGCTTCAGTCAGACTCCAAATCTTAACCTGTACCAGAAAACTCTTACTGGAGTAAAAAGGTATGAATGCAGTACAGATGGAAAAGTCTTCACGCATCATCCATCCCTCAAGAGTCACATCGCTGTTTGCACTGGACACAAACCGTATCAATGTCAGGAATGTGGGCAGGCCTACAGTTGTCGTTCACACCTAAGGACGCATGTGAGAACCCACAGTGGAGAGAGACCCTATGTGTGTAAATTATGTGGAAAAACTTTTCCTCGTACTTCTTCCCTCAACCGGCATATAAGGATTCATACTGCGGAGAAAAGCTATGAATGTCAGCAATGTGGGAAAGCCTTCATTGATTTTTCAAGTCTTACTAGTCATGTGAGAACTCACACTGGAGAGAAGCCATATAAATGTAAGGAATGTGGGAAAGCTTTCAGTTATTCCTCAACTTTTCGAAGACACATGATAACACACACTGGAGAGAAGCCCTATAAATGTATGGAATGTGGGGAAGCCTTCAGTTATTCCTCAACTTTTCGAAGACACATGATATCGCACACTGGGGAGACACCACATAAATGTAAGGAATGTGGGGAAGCCTTCAGTTATTCCTCGGCTTTTCGAAGGCACATGATAACACACACGGGGGCGAAGCCCTATGAATGTAAACAGTGTGGGAAAACCTTCATTTATCTCCAATCCTTTCGAAGGCATGAAAGGATTCACACTGGAGAGAAACCCTATGAATGCAAGCAATGTGGAAAAGCCTTCATTTATCCCCAGTCATTTCGAAGGCATGAAAGGACGCATGGTGGAGAAAAACCCTATGAATGTAACCAGTGTGGTAAGGCATTCAGCCACCCCTCATCCTTTCGAGGACACATGAGAGTGCACACTGGAGAGAAACCTTACGAGTGCAGGCAGTGTGGAAAAACTTTCAACTGGCCCATATCCTTGCGAAAACATACGAGAACACACACTAAAGAGAAACCCTACGAATGTAAGCAATGTGGGAAAGCCTTCAGTTTGTCTGCTTGCTGTCGAGAGCACGTGAGAATGCATCCTGGAGACAAATCATATGAATGCAAGCTCTGTGGGAAAGCTTTCAGTTGCCACATCTCCTTACAAAGACACATGAGAAGGCACACTGCCGAGAAGCTTTATGAATGCAAGCAATGTGGGAAAGCCTTCAGCTGGCCTGAACTTTTGCAACAGCACGTGAGGACACACACTGCAGAGAAACCTTACGAATGTAAGGAATGTGGTAAAGTCTTCAAATGGCCCTCATCTTTACCAATACATATGAGAATGCACACTGGAGAGAAACCATATGAATGTAAGCAGTGTGGAAAGGCCTTCAGTTGTTCCTCATCCTTAAGAAGACATGTGAGGATACATACTACCAAGAAACACTATGTATGTAACTCGGGAAATCCTCCTGCAAATGAATTCATGCACAGTGCTTCAGAAAATTCACATCAGGAGAGAAATCTTACAAAAGTTGTAAACCTGGTATTGCCTTTATGAGTCCTTCATCACTAAAGTGGACCCATAGAGAGTGTATTTCCAGTTCTTTTGCAAATAAACATTTAGATGAAAATTAACTGCTGAAGTACTCTTTTGGCTACAGTACGTAAATTTTGCAGGAAGTGTTTTTTCTTATGTTTTAGGAAATAAAACATTTATCTTTACAGTTTGTTGGACTCATGGGTGATTTGAAGTGTATTTTTAATATATAAGTAGTTTTAATACGTTAGTTCTTTAAATTGTCTTTTAAGAGGTTATTGGAACCATGACACTGTGGTATTTGTTTGGATTTTCCTACTGGCTTAGTGTGGCAGATTCTGGATTGTCAACCATTATATGTTTTCCACCATGGATTGAGAGAATCTTTGTTTATGTAGGCCAGTGGAGCCTTATTCTGTTTTTCTTCTAAATAGTTGGCAGAAATTTGTAATTATGCAGAGTTCTTCCAAGTGTATAGTCTCATGTGAATTGTTACTTTCAGCTTTTGCCCTTTGCTTTGTCCTTGCTTGTGATAGCGAATTAAACAGTGGGTTTTTACTTAAGAGACGCTTGTGATGTGACCATGAGATACAGAGTTCTGGATTGTGTTATGTCAGCATGGGTAATGTTAGGAGCTACAGTTCCCAGAATCCCTTCCCTTTATGATTCTGTGTTCGAATTTACCAGTAGCCTATTGGCATGAGATTTGGAAGGCAGAAATGAAGCCATTACTAAGTTTTTGCAGCCACATTAAAGTATCAGAGAGAGATGCATAGGGACTACTTGGAAACCAGCTTTCAGCCTGTTTTCCTGATTGTTGGCCTTACCAATCAAGAGTATCATCAAAAGAAATGCCAAGTACTTGATTTCTATTTTTCTCAGAGTTATAGGCTTCCATAAATACCTCCAAGAGCTTGGTGTCAGGGATTCAGTCATGTGGTCAGGCACTCACAATTTGGATTTTCCTACAAACCCTAACATGTCCTGCAGACCACTAATTCAGACTCATGTTTAGTGATCTCTGATGCTGTGATTCCACTCTTCTCTAGATGTTAACATATTTTACAAGGTCTAATTTGTATAGCAAACTCTTTGTTCTCAAAACTTTTAGTGACTCTCTGATCGTGATTCTACCACAAAAGCTACAATGTTGCAGGAAAATAAAACAATGCATGGGACTTTGTTAAGGTATTGTATTTCTTTTTCTTTTTTCTTTTTTTTTTTTTTCCCGGCTGCACCATGTGGCATGCAGAACTTCCCCGACCAGGGGTCAAACCTGTGCCCTCTTCAGTGGTAGTGCAGAGTCTTAACCACTGTACCACCAGGGAAGCCTTACTGTATTTTTAAATGCACTGACTCAGTCCTACGTGAGAACAAACATCTTCCTCGTAAGTTTGGGGAGATGTCTGTTAGAGCTGAATGCAGTTCCTTGATACGGGTTTAATTATTATGTTTGATTCTAAGTCACTAAAAACAGTGTTTTATTTTCAAGAAAAATCTTTTGTAGGTATGTCTTAGAAATATCTTGTTTACTATGTTTCCAAATCATTTGTATACTAACTGTATTAGTTTCCTAGGGCTTCTGTAACAAAGCACCACACAGCTGGGTGGCTAGGGCAACAGAAATTTTTGTCTCACGGTTCTGGAAGCAGAAGTCCAAAGTTAAGATGTTGGGAGGACCATGCTTCCTCTGAAAGTGCTAAGGAAGGATGTGTTCCAGCACTCTCCTAGCTTCTGTTAGCTCATTGGCTTGCAACAAACGTAACTAGTTTTCTCATGGGGGCTTTCCTGGTGGTGCAGTGGTTAAGAATCCGCCTGCCAATGGAGGGGACACGGGTTCGAGCCCTGGTCCGGGAAGATCCCCCATGCTGCGGAGCAACTAAGCCTGTGCACCACAACTACATGCCAGAGCTACTGGAGCCTGCGTGCCTAGAGTCCGTGCTCCGCAACAAGAGAAGCCCGCACACTGCAACAAGAGCCCACGCTCAGCAACGAAGACCCAATGCAGCACCCCCCCCAAAAAAAATCTTATCATGGCATTCTACTTGTGCATGCCTGTCTCTTCATATGGCATTCTTTTTATAAGGACACCATACATATTGGGTTAGGGCCCATCCTATTCTAGTATGACCTCATCTTAACTAATTATATCTGCAACAACCATATTTTCAAATAAGGTCATGTTCTGAGATACTGGAACTTTTAACATACGAATTTTGGGGGGAACACAGTTCAACCCGTAATACTAACAAATGTTATTATTTTTCATGTACTGAGAATATGTTAAAGTATTCCATTGCAATTATGGATTTTAAATCAACTAATATTGTTAATTTAAGCATTATACAGTCTGAGACAGTATTAGCTGGCATATACAAGTTAAGGTGTTTTGTCATATAAACATTTTTATTGTTACATACTTCAACATCTGTCATTAAATGGACTGCTTATTCATTGTTAATAATAAAAGCTTAAATAATGGTTTTGTCAATGGTCTCTAGCCAAAAGCCACCAGGACCACATTGGTTTGATCAAAGAAAACTGAATGTATTGAGTTAAAGCAATTTGAATGAATGCATAGACAGTGGGATGTACCAGTCAGAGGTTGTTTGAAAGAATATATTTTCCGATTTGGGCTGGTGTTTGGTGAGTGTAGAAAGCGTAAGTAATTGAGGTTGGCTAAAACTAATTGGTAGAACAGAAGCAGTCTTTTTTTTTTTTTTTTCAAATTTTATAGCTACTTTATTTATTTATTTATTTATTTATGGCTGTGTTGGGTCTTCGGTTCGTGCGAGGGCTTTCTCTAGTTGCGGCAAGTGGGGGCCACTCTTCATCGCGGTGCGGGGACCGCTCTTCATCGCGGTGCGCGGGCCTTTCACTATCGCGGCCCCTCCCGTTGCGGGGCACAGGCTCCAGACGCGCAGGCTCAGTAGTTGTGGCTCACGGGCCCAGCCGCTCCGCGGCATGTGGGATCTTCCCAGACCAGGGCTCGAACCCGTGTCCCCTGCATTAGCAGGCAGACTCTCAACCACTGCGCCACCAGGGAAGCCCAGTTATTTTTATTAAAGAGCAGTTGATGTCTAACCTCTATTTTTTTTTTCCATGCTAACTTAGGTTTTCATAGCACTCCATAGTTTGGTGTGATTTGACAATCATCTGTACCTCCTTCCCTCCTATCATTCAGATGATGACAAGCACGGGGAGCACAGAGTTGCCCAAACTCATGTAGCTCATAAAAATGGAATGTCAGGTTTGAAGGTTTTAGTTCTGCTTAATCTTTATTGGGAAGTGTTGGACATTTAGAACACTGGAAGGCAAGTGTGATTTCTGAATTTTAGAAAAATGGCATCAAGTTTTACAAAAAGACTCCTAACAAAGGAAGGCTTTCCTTTTATGAGATGTGGATAGGACAAGAGTACAGGAAACAAACAGGTTAGTGATTGTGGGTGGGGCATTTGAAAACAGATGGGCACCTGTGTTCTTTTCAGGGTGATGGCGTGTTCATTTTGACTGTGTTGGTGTATCTCTGCACTTATAAGAACTCATGGCACTTCACTTAAAATAGTGAATTTTACTGCATGTATATTAAAAATAATAGAAAAAAAAAGCCTTCATTTGCTAAGGGAATTTTAAAACTCCTGAACCTTGACACCCACCTCACCCCCATCTTGGAATCCTCAGTAAATGCTGAAGGACCTGGAAGGGGCGGGGAGAAGGACTTGGGGCCAAACAGATTCTTGGAACTCGGTCTAAAGTTAGGAAACACCCGCAAGGACCACGTCTGTCCTTAGCCTTGCACAACAGGAGAGAAGTGAAAGGGCTCCTGGAATCTTTCTCCGAGTTTATGCCAGGTTCCTCCAGTGAGATCTCTGGGAATGCTCTGGTCTGAACCATAAAAGTGCCCCTACGGTTCTCCCCAACAGACCCGCCTGGGGGCCTCTTAATCCTTGGGCATCAGCGTCATGTCTTTCCTGGGCCTGTCTGGAGGCCATCCAGCTCTAAAGTTGCATCAGGCCAGGTCCTGTGACTTCTTGCTGGGAGACATCATGAGGGTTCTACACTCCCGCTCGTGGAACGTTGCGGCAGCCGCATGGGGCTGGGAGATGACAGAAACACAGCAGTATCAGAACCTGCGACAAAGCCACAGATGGCCTGTGGCCACAGCAACCCCCGCTTCCTCAGGAGCATCAGCTCAGCGCCCACAAGCTCCAAGGTGCACACCAATCTCAAAACCTCCAGGGACGTCAAAGGGACCTCCAGCCATGGCCTGCCCGTCGCGCATACACCCACTGCCCCATGATCATCCACCACCGGAGGATTTAGGTTGCAGGTGCGCCAATCCCGCTCAAACTTCTTACTTCCGGTCGCGCCTCCCCTCTGGGTCGCGCCCCGCCGCGTCGCATGCGCACTTCTACCAATGCCTGCGCTCAGCGTAGTCTCAGCCGCTGTGGCCTGTGGGAAATGGAGATCTCAGAAAAAGACGCCGCAGACGCCCAGAGCCCCGCTCCCAGACTCCTCCCGGCATGCAACGCGACCGCCTCTTAAACGCTGCTGGAGACACCCGGGATCGCAGACTTCGCAGAAGTGCGCAGGTGCTCGTGGGTGGGGCGACTGACAGGCCGCCCAGGGAAAGATGGAAGTCGGGTCACCACCTCTTGCGCATCAGCAAGACTTATCTCTGTGGCCTGGAGATGTGTAGTCCGCGCTCCCTAAGCACCCATCCTCGGAGTCTCCGGGAGGACATTGGGGCCATCCAGGGCGGACAGAGTGGAGTCTACGGGCACATGAGGCCAGCAGAGAGCGCTGCCGAGGGGACGACAGTGCAGGACACATGGCTGCCAGTCGACAAGATAGACACCATTGCTGCCCGCATTGAGTTTCCAGTTGGAAAGCAAAGTGACAAAGGGTAAAGGTAGTGATGAGTGTGTTGCTGGTAGAATCCTCAGCAGTGTGGGGGGCTGGAACATCATAACCCAAGCCACATCGGGCCCCTGACACTTCTCCCACAGGTTGGGTTCTTGTGGTTCTTAGGGAGAGAGGCGTTTTGTACTGTGCAGGTTCAGGAAGCGTGTAGTCCCTGTACCAGGAGGAGAGATAACAAGTGAAATAGATGACGTATCAGGTGTTGGTTAGTCCTAAGTAAAGAGAGCTGTTGGGGAGTGGGGGAGTCGCAGAGGCCGTAGGCTGTGTATCTCTGGGAGTGTATTAGTTTCTCTGGAGACATCATCTTTGCCAGTGTGTCTGAATTTGTGTGTCTGTGTCTGAGTGTGTCCACGTGTATGTCCCAGTGACAAAGTTTGTGTGATTTTGTCACGCCACCACATGCATTTGTCTGGGAAGGTTAAGGTGTTTGAGTGGTGGTTCCTGTGTCCTGACAGGAGTGCCGATTGTCTGTGCATCTCACTGCATGGATGACTGTAGTGTTTCTCTGTCTCTGGGTTTTCCCCAGTGTGTGTACTGAAACTTTTGAGATCTACTCTCTTAGCAACTTTTAAATACACAGTACAGTATTATTAACTATAGTCACCTTGCTGTTCATTACATCCCCATGACTTTGTGTGTGTGTGTGTGTGTGTGTCTATTCATTGCTGCATCTCCATCATGTAGAACAGGACCTGGTACATAGGTGATCAATAAACGCTTGTTGAGTGACCAGGTTCAGATACTTACATACTTACACACAAACAATGAGGGTTTTGTTCAAAGCTCATAACAGACCCATACAGTTCTCACCCCCTTCCCATGTGGCAGAGTGATGTCCCTTGGCACTCAAAACAAATCCCAAAGGAGGGTCTTTCAGCCGACCTGGTGAGGGAAGGGACCTCACAATGATGAGCCCTCACCGTGCATAACATTCAAAGGCACTCACCATAAGAAACTGCCAAGGGGACATCACCACCACATGATAAGAGCCTGAGGCCCTGAGAGTCAAGGACCAACATCCCTTGTCAAGGATGCTCCAGCCAGCCACTCTGCTTTAGGTATCTTCCAAGAACAGGCCCCTCACTACCTGACGATACAGAGGGTTTTGGTTGTCCGTTTGTTTTCAGGGAGGAACTGCATTGGGGCTGCCAAGGTGTGTAATCCCTCTTTAGCTGTCATATTCTCTACTAAGTCTCTCAGCATTCGCTGTGGTTTCCTTAGCACCTAGCTGCCTTCCCAGTGGCAGCCATGGTCGGGGAAGGAAGGGAGGTTGAAGCCTCGGGAAACCTCCCAACCCCTCGCCTGGCCTCAGTACATGGTTACCGGCTGGAAGCGGAAGTGAGGTCCAGGGAGGCCGGACTAGAAGGCAGAGATTTCCGCTACCTTCGGCCCTGCCTGGCGTCCTTTCGGGCTTTTCCGGAAAACCAGAGGCCGCAGCTTCCAACATGGGAAGGATAATCTACTTGAACCTGGGCAGTCGACAAAGGTCAGAACGGCCAGCAGCCTCTGGGGGCAGCTGGTGGGGCGTGGAGGCCGCGTTGTGTGCTGGAAGCAATGAGGGCCTGGAATCTAGTCTCTGCGGGCTGTCTTTCTTCCAACTGCATTTTTCAAGGGGCTCAGGTTCCCTGGGGTGGTGTCCCAGGAAGTGAGTGAACTTGGAGGACAAAGGGGAGGGCTCTTCAAAGCCGGCCTGGAGCCTGCGAATGACTAAGGAGCCAGAGTCCAGCTGGCTCTAGGCATGGACTGCGCATGTGCAGCCCTGAGCCCCAGCCCCGATTGCTCCTGACCCGTGGTGGTCGACAGCGACACAGGGGCTGTGATTGCGCATGCGGCGTCTGTGGGCCCAGCGTCGAGGCGGTGGTGAGACTGTGGTAGGCGTGGTGACCCTGACTTGCTGCTGAGCTGAAGATGATCGAGAGCCGGTTCCTCTGCCCTTGGCCCAAAGTTTGTTAGTAACTGTCCTGGGCCCAGCTTCGAGGCGGTGGTGAGACTGTGGTAGGCGTGGTGACCCTGACTTGCTGCTGAGCTGAAGATGATCGAGAGCCGGTTCCTCTGCCCTTGGCCCAAAGTTTGTTAGTAACTGTCCTGGGCCCTGGTTGCCCTTGTTTTCTGTTCCCAGTCACTGCCACATGGCACTGCTTAGGGGAAATAGTCCCAAAATGGAGACAGGTGTGGATCCCTTAATGAAGTCTCTCAGCAAAAGGACACAGAAATGGGCTTGGGAAAGGAATTTGAGAGCTGAAATGGACTTATGATGCAGAAAAATCCCGTCACTGACCGCAGTTTTCCTTGCATCTACCGGGAGATTTCCGAGAGCTTGTATAGGTATCATTCTGCTCATAGGGAAAGGCACATGCTAGGGTATAGCTGTGCAAATGACCATATTTCTTTTGCAAACTAGGGGGCAACTCTGATTTCCGGGATACAAAACTCTCATTGGACTATAATAGAAAAATGATAATGCCAAATATATAATCCAATTTACAGTTCTTTCAAAAGAAGTATAAACAGCCACACTCTGTGTCCCAAATAAATGATGGGACACTGATGACAGAAACCCTTTCCAATTCCTAAGTACATGTCACATGAGCTAAAGCTTTTAATTATTGCAAATTGAACCATGAGTAGGATTTTATTTTATTTTTCAAATTTTATTGAAGTATACTTGATTTACAATGTTGTATTACTGCTGTACAGCAAAGTGATTCAGTCATATATATATATTCTTCTTCATATTCTTTTCTATTGTGATTTATCACAGGATATTGAATATAGTTCTCTGTACTATACAGTAGGACCTTGTTTATCCATCCTATATATAATAGTTTGCACTTGCTAATCCCAAACTCCCCATCCTTCCCTTCCCCACCCCCTACCCCTTGGCAACCACAAGTCTGTAGGATTTTATTTTTATGGAGACTCATTATTCTACTTCCCTTGAGTATTTCCTTTAGTAGTGTTTACTTAAGACACTAGATGATGGAATTATAAGTTAATGAACACATCCTCACTCACTGATGCCCCTGCCTTTCAGAGGAAAAAGAAAATACAGACTACACCCTCCTGCTTTCCCTATTATCTCTCTTATCATGGATTATTTTCTACCAAGACACATATTTCCATCTTTGATGCCAAATGAGAACTGCAAGGACTTGTTTCCTGCTTCTGCATTGAGAGTCTACCATGTGTGCCATGATTGGGCCTAATTTTGTTTTGAGCTTAGAATGGCTGGTGTATTAAGGAGGTTCAAAGACTAACATGCAGTGAAGAGCATGGTCTCAGGGCTAGAAGGTTTTGTTTTGAATCCTGATCCTGTCTTTACCACTTGCTAGCTTTGTAATCTGTAGGCCCCAGTTAACTCACAAAAGGAGATTAGAATATCTACATTATAGTTTTGGAGGATTACCTCAATTTACATTAACTGAACTAATTTATGGGAAACAAAACAGTGGCAGATATATAGTAAACATACTAAAATGTTCACATAGTGAGAAAAAAGAATCAGCCCTTGAGAATGCGGATCTACCTGGCCTGGTCTTCACTCCTAGGCTGTGGTGTTTTGCTGAACAGAAACCTTTTTTTTTTTTTTTTTTAATTTCTTGGCTGTGCCACGTGGTGGCGTACAGGATCCTAGTTCCCCGACCAGGGATCGAAACTGTGCCCCCTACAGTGGAAGTGCAGTCTTAACCACTGGACCACCAGGCAGGTCCCTTAAACAGAAACCATTTTAAACAACACTGTCATCAGACAAGGCCACTGGGTGTTATGGAGTAAGGCACAAGCAAGAGCACTCTGTGATCATGTCATCACACAGGATCAAAAGAATTATGCAAATCACAAAAATGATGAAATTTTCTCCTAGTCTAGCTAACAAAACTGACTTGTTTCCTTAAAAGTTAATTTTAGCCCCATTCCCTTCTTTTTGCCTTCTAAACAAGAAATATTAAAATTCCCAGTCAGGGACTTCCCTGGTGGCACAGTGGTTAAGAATCCGCCTGCCAATGCAGGGGACACGGGTTCGAGCCCTGGTCCAGGAAGATCCCACATGCCACGGAGCAACTAAGCCCGTGCGCCACAACTACTGAGCCCACGCACCTAGAGCCCGTGCTCCGCAACAAGAGAAGCCACTGCAATGAGAAGCCCGCTCACTGCAACAAAGAGTAGCCCCCGCTCACTGCAACTAGAGAAAGCCCGCGCACAGCAACGAAGACCCAATGCAGCCAAAAGTAAATAATAAAATAAATAAATTTTATTAAAAAAAAAAGTCCCCAAGAGCTGTCTCAGACTTGATGATTCATTAGGGCTGATAGGATTCAGAAAAGCCATTATATCATGATTATGGTGAAAGGATAAGATTAAAAGCAGCAAAGGGAAAAGGCATATATATGGTGAAGTGGAGGAGAAATCAGGAGCAAGCTTCCAGTTGTCTTCTCTCAGTACAGTCACGTGGACAGCACCCAGCAGTGATAGTGACAACATGTGAACTGCTGCCAATCGCAGAAGCTCACCTGAGCTTTGGTCTCCAGATTTTTATTGGGGGGTCATGTAGAACCCACGTAACTGAGCTTAGCCAATCAGTCTCCAGCTGTTTTCCTCAGAGGTCAAATGGATACAGCTTCACCTATGGCCTTATGCATACAAAACAGGCATTCACCTTAAGTCACACTGTTAGCATAAACTATCTAGTCAAACTGATAAAAAATGTGGCCCAAGGCCTCAGGCAGACAAAACAGTCTTATCGGACAGAATAGTCCAAGGACTCAGAACTTATTTCCCAGGAGCTGGTCAAGGACCAGTGCGTTCTTTGAAAAGTGTGGAGATTGAGCAACCAAAGCCTGCTGAGTTAATACTTTACTGCACACTTCCTGGCAACAGCCAACCTGGTGCAAAGCTTCTTTGAAGTGTCCCCCCAAATCATTTGAAATAAGTCTGATTCCCATATGTTCTTTCTAACAGAATTTCTGAGATGTCCTGTTGTTCTTCATGCTGTGTGGTCACCCCACTGCATATAAGTCAGCAAACCCAATTTTGTTCAACTGCAGGTGTGTTTCTCTTGGGTTCTGGTTGGTGGGCATTGACATAGCCAATATATAAGCTTTTATTCTTATGAATGAATAAGTTGCTTTAATGGGAAACTATTATAAGAAAACTCACATGAAAAAAATTTAAGATAGTTATGTACTATAATCTCAGAACATGTTTGAAAAGACAAAAATTACATTACTGATTTGATAATACATAACTGTATTGGACTATTTTAACATATCCTCTCTCAGTACATGAAAGATAATGTTTTAAGTATACAGCAAACATAAAGACAGTTTTACTTGGATTTTTCTAAGAAATATGTACAGAACCTTGTGTCGGACTTAAAAAATATGTATCTTATTTTGCATGCATGAAAATTTTAATTATTGACCACATATTAAGTTCATTGTTTAGAGACTGCATTCAGCTGTGAATAACAGAAAACTCACACAATGTGCTTCATGTATCTGTACAGTGCCCATCTCTCATGTGGAACTGTCTGGAAACAAAAAGTACAGGGTAAATGCAACCACTCAACAATGCAATCAGGAAGTAAAGTCCTATGTGTTTTCTGACATCACAACTGTAACTTTCAGGATAGAGTCAGGAACACAGGGCCACAAGATATAAGAAGATGTTCACTACACAAATTAGACCCAACACAAATATGGTAAGAACTGGAGAAAAGAGAGAATGTCAGAGAAGGTCATCAACCAAGAAAGTATAAAATCAATGGTGTGGGTGGACACGTTGGAGTTTGCAGGAAGATCCAAATTGTGGACTGGAACATAATAATAATTAGAAACAAAACTAACATTCCACTAGTTACATGTTTTAAAATACACTCAGGGGGACTTCTCTGGCGGTCCAGTGCTTAAGACTTCACACTTCTACTGCAGGGGGTGCAGGTTTGATCCCTGGTTGGGGAAATTAAGATCCCGCATGCCATGCAGTGTGGCAAAAAAAAAAAAAAAAAATATATATATATATATATATATATATACACACACTTCAAAAGATCTATGGGTCCAAAAGATTTCATAGTGTAAATAACCTTTATATAAGCAATTCATGATGAAAACACTATATACCAAAAGGTATGTAATTTGGCTGACAGGGTATGTAGTGGGTAGAATGGTGCCTTCCACCCCCCCCCCCAAAGATATGTCCACTTAGAACCTGTGAATGTGACCTTTTTGGCAAAAGAGTCTTTGTAAATGTAATAAGGATCTCAAGATGAGATCATCCTAGAGTGCGCCCTGAATCCAGTGACAGGTGTCCTTACAAGAGAAGGGGATAAAACACTTGGAGGAGAAGGTGATGTTAAGATTAAGACAGAAATTGGGCTTCCCTGGTGACACAGTGGTTGGGAATCCGCCTGCCAATGCAGGGGACACGGGTTCGAGCCCTGGTCCAGGAGGATCCCACATGCCGTGGAGCAGCTGGGCCCATGCACCACAACTACTGAGCCTGCGAGCCACAACTACTGAAGCCCATGCACTTAGAGCCCGTGCTCCGCAACAAGAGAGGCCACCACTGTAGGCCTTCCCACTCAACGAGGAGTGCCCCCTGCTTGCCGCAACTAGGGAAGGCCTGTGCATAGCAACGAAGACCCAATGCAGCCAAAATTAGATTAATTAATTAAAAAAAATTAAGACAGAAATTGGAATGATGCATGCTTGTGTCTACTGGGACTTCCTGGCAGTCCAGTGGTTGGGACTCTGTGCTTCCACTGCAGGGGGTGCAGTTTCAATCCCTGGTCAGGGAACTAAGATCCTGCATGTCTCAAAGTGTGGCCCAATAAATAAATAAATAAATAAATGATGGCATCCACAAGCCAAGACACCAGGGACTGCTGTAGCCATGGGAAGTTTGTAGAGCACATGGATCTGATTCTTCTTCAGAACGCTCATGAGGAAGCAACCCTAATAACACCTTGAGTTCCAATTTCTAGTACCCAGAACTGGAAGAGAATACATTTGTTTCTTTAAGCCACCAACTTTGTGGCAATCTGTTAGGGCAGCCCTGGCAAAGTAATACTTAAAGAATTATTATCTCCTAGATGTTATTCTCAGAAAGAACTGGAAATAATGTGATAGGGATCTACTTTAAGAATAAGGCACTAATAAAGCCAACAGTGTGTCCAAGACCTTTGTAAGTATTTTCCAATGCTATGCAATTTGTTGTGCACAATACATGTAAACTGCATGCAGGCCTTCCATCATTGGAACTGGCATGGAGTTTCCCTCCTGAGTTTCCATGCGTTTTTTTAAGGATAGGGGAGTATAGAAGGCTTTCCCACACTGCTGACATTCAGAGTTTCTCCCCAGTGTGAATTCTCACATGTCTTTGTAAGGATGAAAGCCTACTGAAGGCTTTACCACATTCCTTACATTCATAGGGTTTCTCTCTACTGTGAGTTCTCAAATGTCCTCGAAAAGATGACGACCAACTGAAAGCTTTCCCACATTGCTTACACACATAGGGTTTCTCTCCAGTGTGAATTCGCACATGTGTTCTAAAGTATGAAGGACTACTGAAGGCTTTCTCACATTTGTTACACGCGTAAGGTTTCTCTCCAGTGTGAGTTCGCAAATGTCCCTTAAAGGATGAAGGTGAACTGAAAGATTTTCCACACTGTTTACATTCATAAGGCTTCTCTCCAGTGTGTGTCCTCATGTGAATCCTAAGGTCTGAGGGCCAGCTGTAGGCTTTCCCACATTCCACACATCTATAGGCTTTCTCTCCAGTGTGCATCCTTGCATGTATGATCAGGTAAAAAGAATGAAGGAAGGCTTTTCCACATTCCTTACATTCATAGGCTTTTTCTGCACTGTGAACCTTCACATGTTTTCTAAGAGAAGAAGGAGAAGAGAAGGATTTCTCACATTCTTTACAAGCGTAGGGTTTCTCAACAGTATGAGTTTCTCTATGTGTCCAAAGGTTTGAGGGAGATCTGAAGGTTTTCCCACATTTTTCACATTCATAAGGCTTCTCTCCAGTGTGAGTTCTTATATGGACTCTAAGTTTGGAGAAATATATAAAGGCTTTTCCACATTCTTTACATGCATAGGGTTTCTCTTCAGTGTGAGCTCTTATGTGTGCCCCAAAGGCTGAGTAAGAAATAAAAGTTCTCCCACATTCCTTACATCGATAGGGTTTTTGTCCATGTTGAGATGATGCTATGGGACTCTTGAGGGATGAAGAATCCATGATGGGTTTTTCAAACTTATTGTATTCATAGGATTTTACTCCAGTAGAAAGTCTCTTATGTACAACAAGATTGGAAATCTGGTTGGTTTCTCCACATTGATTACTTTCATTATTTTCTGAGGGTATCTCCACCACACGCCATCTGTTAAAAATAGGAATCATATTACTAATGATTTGTTAACAATTCATTATGGCTTTTAACGATTAATATGATTACACTTTTACCATTTTCAGTGAGTGTGTATGTTTCTTGCCCTGTTAGTATTGTTTCAAAGTGATATAAGCTGAGTGCTCTGACAGAGGGCTCAACCTGAGGTACCATTTTCACTGTTTTTTAAATATGGGATTTTGTTTCCTGACAATTGTTTACAACTGAACTATGTCTCAATCAACCAACATCTGTATCATGTTTATAAAATTGTCTTGTGAAAATTCTCTGTGAACTCTTAAGATCTGACATATATTTACACACATATTAATATCATGGCACTCTCTCCTGAGACCTACTTTCTCTAATGTATGTGTCACTCACCTCAAATGTGTTTTCTGGTTCTTGTGCTGATCTTCAATGCTATGGCATTTCCAGTTTTCTCCTAAAATGAAGAACCAGGAATCATTTCTTCTGAAACTTACTATATTCTGTTCATTTCATATTTCTTCCCCAAACATTCACTGTAAAGGACTTAACCCATTGATTTTAATTTGAGTGCCATAATATGAAAAATAGTAACAAGTTTACTTTCTTTGGAACAAACTGGTGGGATTAAGGCAAGAAAATAAGTAGGAAACATGTACATTTCTTTCCAAGAGCAACCCAAGAGATAAATTTTATAAGGAAAAATGCACTTTTGAGTAAAAAAAGAATTGGAGGAGTTCTGGCTACTTCAGGACTTTGACAATAATAAGGATAAGAAGGCAAAATGGTGGGCAATTTACTGGAAATACTTCCATGAAGATTGAGACTTCTGGTGACATAAATGTCCTATTGTCAGGAAGCAACATAGGACGGAATTGGACAAAATGCATATGCCCAAATATAAACTTTAAAAGAGGAAATATGGAAGGTCTTTCAATGTGGGCAAGGCCATTCGTGAGGATGAATGAAAAGTCAAAAAAAGGGAAGCTAACATATCTGCAAAATTCAACTTCCACAGAAAGAAGAGTAATTTCTTTTTCTAATTAATATTTCCAAATGTAATGTTCCCCAACAAGGGCTGTTCCTCTTAAGGAACAGTTATAACCCTTACAGAGGCTACAAACATTAATGAGAAAGTAGTAGGTTTCATACATACATGAGAAAGCTGTTAGACTGTATGCTCCATAGTAATGTGACCATGTCTGTCTTACTTAGCAATAAATTCCCACTGTTCAGCCCAAGTTCTAGAGCAAGCTCAATAGCTTGGGGATACCTGTCCTCTAGAGAGTCAGTAAAGGAATGATGTCATCCTTACCCACTGAGGCCAGGTTCCTGAAGGTCTCCAGCATCACATCTCTGTAGAGGTTCCTCTGAGCCAGATCCAACAAAGCCCACTCTTCTGGGGTGAAGTCCACAGCCACATCCTCAAAGACCACTGACTCCTAAAACATCCAACAAATTCTGGTTTAACAAGGTACCACTCTCCACCTGTGTGTGCAGAAGGAAGGGGGAGGCTGACAGCACTGGGGAACCGGGACTAAATTCACAGCAAGTTCATCCATGGTTCTGTGGTCTCCCATCAACTCTAGGGCTTTGTCATCATCTCTTCCCCACTCTTCAGCGCTGACTTCCTCAGAGATGCCAGCCTGCCTCATAGATTTAACAGCGTCTCTAATGAACCCATCTCTCTAGTTTGACTCTGGCTCCTTCCACTCTTCCCCTCCATCTGAAGGGTCCAGAACAGTCCACAATACATTGGAGATATGGAAGAAATACTGTACAAATAAAACAATTATTTTGTCTTTAAAAACGTCAGTTCCTTGTAATGAAAATAATTTCATCTCCTTCTTCGTGGTCCAATACAGGCCAAAGCACGATATGAAACAAAGTCAGGCCTGGATGAGGTTTTAATGAATTAAAACACAGTGAGGGTCCGTGGGCATTTCTTGCTTACCCCCTCACCAACAATTTGATTCTCAAGAGGACTGATTATGCCCAACCTTCAACCCAGGCCCTGAGATGGATATATTTCCTTGGAAAATTCCAATCCATCATAAACTGGCAGGGCCACCTTTATGCTAAGCATTAATATTTACTTATCTGTCTCCTGTTCTTTTATAAAACAGCACCTTTTCCTTTCTCTCCATGCTCTCCAGGAGGCAGTCAGTGTATTGACAAGTTGGAGCCCAGCCAAGAGAAGGGAAGCCTAAGACTTAAGACCTCACTACAGTGCCTGCATTCAGGGGCCTGAGTGCTGATAATTATGAGTGATGTCAAAATTATGGGTGGTGGCTCTTCCTCAACTGATGTCACTGATGTCACAAGACACCAGAACAGCCTTGCCTTCCCCAGAAAAGAGTGCCCTGGTCCTTCCTGCCTGTGAAGAGGCAGTTCTGAGCCCACCGTAGAAATGAATTAATTGAAGTCCAGAAGGGTTTGGCTGTGAATCTGCCCAGATCATAAAAGGTATAAAGGGATCAGGTGGCACCTTCCTCCAGAAGGACATCTGCTCCCACTGAAAAGCCAAAGGCACTGACTTATACACCAGCCTCCTAGGGGCACTACACACAGCAGTCATTTCTGCACCCTGTGGCATGCAGACAGGCATAACTGCCCAACCCCTGAGCATGGAATCTGATGGCTCCCACGGTCCCCCAACAGCCTGGCTTTTGAGGAAGTGCATCACTCCGTCGGCTTCCACACGCAGAGGTGTGAACATAGGTTGCCACACTCCAATGCAGGGGATATGATTCACCTGTTCAATAAACAGCAGCAGAACTAGAATGCTCCAGAACGGGAACACTCTCTTATGAGGCTGGTAAGTAAAGTCAGCTGCTTTGGGCATCCCTAATTACTAATTACCAAGGTACTCTGGTATCTAGCACTGTCTCGAGACAAACTTTTATCCACAGATAAAATTCAACTAACTCTTCCACTACTGTGTATCAGGTGACAACCCTAACCCTAACCCTAACCAGGGCCCCCTGCATTGGGAGCATGGAGTCTTAACCACTGGACCACCAGAGAAGTCCCCGTATTGAAATTTTAATAATTTTCATTTTGCCCACTAAATAAAAGTACACAGATCGTTTCAGTACATAACCAACATAATTACTGAGATAGTCTATATTATTTTTGTCATACTTAATGCTAGAAATGTATGGATCTCACACATGCACCCAACTCAATTTTGATAGCTGTACAAGAGCTCAACAGCCATGTGTGGCCAGGGGTGCTCTAGTGGACAGTGCAGATCTAGACTCTGCCTGTCTCCTGGAGAGGACAGTGGAGACTAGAAAAATGGAACATTCTCTTCACATCAGACATCCTTGGGCTCCTTCTCCTGGCAAAGCCCTCTGTCTCAGGCAAGTTGCTTCTCTATATACCTGTAGCTGACTCATTCATTTGCTGAAAATCTATTTAGGTGATAGTTCCTACTACATGCAGTTATAGAGATACAGCACTTGAGAAAAAATCTGAACCACATGGATCTTAAAATCTCACGGTGGAAGACAATAAGTAAGTTGAATATTATCTAGATGAAGGGGTAAGTGCTGTAGGTAAAATACAGGACAATGAAGGCATTTGGAACTAGGAACATGAGCAAAGGGACTGGGGCAGGGTGAAATCATAACAGTGACATAACCATCTGGGTAACATTGGAAATGGATACTGTGGCTTGGTTTTTTGTTTGTTTGTTTGTTTGTTTTAATTTTTTATTTATTTATTTATTTATTTATTTTTGGCTGTGTTGGGTCTTCGTTTCTGTGTGAGGGCTTTCTCCAGTTGCGGCAAGTGGGGGCCACTCTTCATCGCGGTGCGCAGGCCTCTCACTGTTGCGGCCTCTCTTGTTGCGGAGCACAGGCTCCAGACGCGCAGGCTCAGTAGTTGTGGCTCACGGGCCTAGTTGCTCCGCGGCATGTGGGATCTTCCCAGACCAGGACTCGAACCCGTGTCCCCTGCATCGGCAGGCAGATTCTCAACCACTGCGCCACCAAGGAAGCCCTGTTTGTTTGTTTTTAATGCCACTGCATTTTTAAACTATAAGGATTAGAAACAGAATGTCATGATTTCACAAAATCTCTGGAAAGGTTTCAAGTGCTTGTTAACTTCACCATGTCCCACTGGAGAGACACTAGAATCAAAGTGTCCCCAGCCAAGAGCAGAAGCACCATCTACTCCCAGAAAAAGAAAGAAAGAACAGTACCAATGGGCTAAAAATGAACTCAAGAATCTGGAAAAAGAGAAGTAGAATAAAAGAAGAAAGCACAGAATGAAATGTGAAGGGCAAAATGAACGATATAAAAGGGAGGCTAAAAACACATCTCTTGGGAATTCCCTGGCGGGCCAGTGGTTAGGACTCTGTGGTTTCACTGCCAAGAGCCTGGGTTCAACTCCTGGTTGGGGAACCAAGATCCCACAAGCTGTGTGGTGAGTCCAAAACAAAAAACCGTACAAACCACATCTCTTAGAACTAATCAGATTGCAACCTCTGACAATTTTTTTCAAGAAAAACAAAGCATGGGCAAATAAAGTTACAAATGAAAAAGCAGGCATAATTAGGGGTGTTCTAGGGATTAAACATGAGAGGAGGGGAATGGTCTAAAAATTTTAAAATCTGAGTACTTCCATACTACTCAGTAGTCGAAAGTAATTTAAAGATAATAAAAGGGTGTTTTCAAACATTCACAAAAAGGAAACAAAAATCCCAAATTGTTTTACAGGCTAGTTTTATTAAATATTAACGAGATCAATAATTCTATGTGCAGAAAACAATTCCTTTTTCAGAGACATGCCAGGAGCAGAAGAGTACAAATGAAAAAAACTATCATTAACAAACACAGGTGCAAAATTCTATTAAAAGTTAGTTCCCTAAATAATGAGTAATGTGCATAATCAAGCACAACCAAGCTTTTTTTTTTTTTGCCGAGCCATGGGCATGTGGGATCTTAGTTCCCCGACCAGGGATCGAACCCGTGCCCCCTGCAGTGGAAGCATGGAGTCCTAACCACTGGACCGCCAGGGAAGTCCTACAACCAAGCTCATTTTATTCTAGGAATGCAATAATGTTTAAAAATTAATCCATTTTATAACACCAGGAACTCTACTCAGTGCTCCGTGGTGACCTTAATGGGAAGGAAATCTAAAAAAGAGGGGATATATATACACGTATAACTGATTCACTGTGCTATACAGCAGGAACTAACACAACATTGTAAAGCAACTATACTCCAATAAAAATTAAAAATAAATAGATTTTTTTTGTAGTTTTCAGTATACAAAAGTTAATCCATTTTACTATATTAATAGAAATGCAGAAAAATCATAATTCGTTGTCCTCAAATCCAAAACAATGACTAGCATTAATGGACATAAAAATTTAATACATCAGAACTAGAAGGAACACGGCTAACTAGGGAAGATGGTGCATAAAAACACTGCAGTGTTAAATGAAAAATCTGAAATAGTAAAACAGCTCTCTTGTCAAGAAGACAATACACACAGAGTACCTTATTCTACATTGGACTGGAGGTCCTGGTGAATCATTTAAAAAGAAAAGAAAAAGGTAAAATAACAGGACAAGAAAAAAGCTGAAGTATCATTATTTGCAGGTAAGATTTTGTAAGTAAAGATTCAAAGATTTTACAGATCAATAATTATAATCTATGCTTGCACCTAACAAAGACACTAAGAAAAATGCTCAAAAATGAGTTTACTTCTATGTACCAGGAACAGTATTTTTTGTTTTAAAGATAGCATTTAAATTAGCATCAACATTACATGCAGAACAAGTCTAACAAAGGTTTTGTAAAACATGACGAAAACAGTAAAACATTATTAAAGGAAATTAATGGAGAGACATACCAAGACCGTGGATCGCGAAGTTCAATACTGTAAAGGATGTAGATCCACCCTCGAATTCATCTAAAGGTTCAATGTAATTGCAACTCATTCTTTGTACTTGAAATGCTGATTCTAATCCTAGTTTTTTACATGCGAGAAGCTCAATCCCATGGGCACCAGAATCCATCCATTTCATGAAAAATACCTTGAATGTCTAAAGTGCTATACCCTCCCCCCTGTGGTTGCGATAAACGAATGAGAAATTAAAAGATCCCCTCGTTTAAAGCCTCATAGTTTAGAAAGCTTGGTGAGTCAGTAAAGAAAAAGCAGGGGATACAGGGGGACCCCCCAGGGGACCCCCCCCCCGCGACCAAGGGCGGGGACTCTGGCCGGGACCCTGGGGGAGGGGCGTGGAGACCCCGGCCCGCGTCAGCTTCCAGCTGGTTCCTGCCGGTTCGAACCAGCCCCTCCCAGTCTCCGAGCCGGTCAGCGCACTCACCATCTCCGCCCCGCTCCGGACTCTGCCGGAAGTCCTTCCCGCGGCCTCGCGGCCCCGCGATCTGAGCAGGTGAGAGCGATGAGGAAGATTAACCTCGGGCCGCGCCGGGTAGGGGCGCACCAGCACCACTGCCGGCCGAGAGCGACCCCGACATGGGCTGGGAGCGTGCCCGCCCCCCGGCCCTGATTGGACGGTGTTCCGGGCCCCGCTCCCGGATTGGATAGAATTGGGATCTCCGCCCTCTGATTGGACGGTTCTCCAGGTACTCCCTCCCCATGGGACTCTGATTGGGTAGTTTCCCGAGGCGCGCACCCTGATTGCACAGCGCTTCGGGCATCTTCTTTGGAGCCTCTGAGGATAGTGCTACAGACCCCGGTGCCCCTGATTGGGCAATTTGAGTGTCTGCACTGACCCTGCTTGGGAGATGGGCGGGGGCAGGGATCACGTGGAAGAGCCGGGTGGAAACGTGGATTCTCAGCTTCTGCCCTGTCCTTGTCCGGCCTTCTACCCTGGACGCGAAACTGCCTGCGCTGGATGTGGCCTCCGAGCGGAACTCGCTCCCGGCTGGTCGGACTTGGCGTCAGCCCGCAGCTCCACGGTCCCTCTTCGTCCTCCTTTCTGGTCTCGGATGTCCTGACTCAGTTTCCACGCGGAGCACCCCGTGTCTGGAGGCGGGACTGGACAGGACGCGGGAGGCTGGTGACTTCCAGGGTCAGGGGTGGACCTGGGGCGTTAGGGACCACGACCTCTAGTATATCAGCATCTACACTGAAAATTGATATCATTGTGTCTGAGTTTTCAGGGAAACCGTATTTTTTCCACTTTGGTCTCAAAATCTGATTTTTTTTTTTTTTTTTTAATGCACTTAGATCTGATTCTGGTTTGCTTCTGTAAGATTTCATTTCTATCATTTTAGCGTTATGATCAGAATTTTTCTTGTCAGTGTTCCCATTTATATTCTTTGTCCTTCCCTCCGTTATTTTCTCTATTTTTTTTCGTTTGGCCGCGCGGCTTGCAGGATCTTAGTTCCTGGACCAGGGATGGAACCCATGCCCCCTGCAGTGGAAGCGCCCTGTCCTAACCACTGGACTGCCAGGGAATTCCCTTCCCTCCGTTATTTTGTTTAAAATCTGTGCGGAGGCACCCCTCCTCCCCCAGCTTCTGTTGCCATAGGTCTGCAGGGGTCCAACACACCCTCTCTCCATTCTGCAGATATAATCCATCAATTAAAAAATCAGTGACATTTTCCCTGTAAGAAAACATCCCCTCCTCCCTCTCCCCACAGTCGGGCACCTCGTGTTCTACTCCTTGGTCTCAGTGTAAAAGTCTCTCTCTCACGTGACCTTTTGGGAAGCCCCCCGGAAGCATTATCTCTCCTTTTGTTAATTGCTCTAATAGGAATCTTGCATTTATACTCCTCATTTTCTGTGAGTTTATTTGGTGCTTATTGTCTGTCTACCCGACGTAATTTCAGCACTATTGGAAAGAAGTCTATGGCCTTATTTCACAATCTTAGCTGCTAGACACACTGCCATTATTATTATTATTATTATTAAATTTTCTCTGATCGATTTTAGGCAATGACTGCCGGGCCAGGCTGCTACTCATTGAAGGTGTTTGAGAGCACTAAGTGAAGAGGAACTGATATCAGTAGGACTTCCGACCTTAAGGAACAACCAAACCAAACAAATATGTCTATTTTCCCCTCAATTATTTATCATTGCTTTAATCTGTTATAAGATCATGTCAGAATAGACACTGAGCCCTATAAAGTATAGGAATAAATATTGTGATTGGAGGTGATAGCATTGCTTTCTTGAGAAACTAAAGATGAAACAACTATAAAACTGTTAGAACTATTGGCAATTTACTAGTTACTGATAAAATATATACGATTTACATAATAAAATACATTATTGGACTAAAATTGCATTTTCTGGGAAACTCTATATTAGATATTGCAGGATAGGCTTAATGCCATGTGCAGGATCCATATAAGAACATTTTACAGTGTTTCCTGATGAAGTGATAAAGGTGTCACCTTCATGGATATATAAACAACATTGTTGGATTGAAGACTCCTCAGTTCAAAGATGCAGACCTCTCTAAACCCAGCCATAAAATTTAGAGAAATTTCCAACCAAATTTGCATCAAGAAGTACTGTATGCCTCATAATAAGATAATTGTAAAAGAATTTCTGAAAGTAGTGCAAGGAGTAGGTAGGCAAATGTAAATGAAGAATGAGGAAGAACTTCTGATCAGATCACCAGTTAAAATAACGAATGAGTACAAATAATTGAAATGGCCCTCAGAAACAAGGAATTATCTGACTCAAAATAACAATAGTGCCATTGTTGAGAAATCTTGGAATGAACATATATGCCCTTGAGAGTCTATAAACATACACAAGAATAAAATACTGTATGTGATGATTTATGTCAAGAGATGATTCAATCTCAGCCCTCTTTCTACTACATCCAGATAAATTCCAGATGGGATATAGATTTAAACTTAAAAAAAGAGGGACTTCTCTGGAAGTCCAGTGGTTAAGACTCCACGCTTCCTCTGCAGGGGCACGGGTTCTATCCCTGGTTGGGGAACTAAGATCCCACATGCCGCAGGACATGTAAGCCTTCGTGTTCTAAAGCCCATGCGCCGCAACTAGAGAGCTTGTGTGCTGCAAGTACTGAGCCTGCTTGCTCTGGAGCCCATGTGCCACAACTAGAGAGAAGCCCATTCCGCAACAAAGAGCCTGGGCGCTGCAGTGAAAGATCCCACATGCCACAAGGAAGATCCCACGTGCTGCAACAAAGACCCAATGCAGCTAAAAAAAAAAACTAAAAACATCAGTAAGTATTTATGTATACTTAGGGAGTGAAAGTCACGACATCCAAAGAAAAACTATAAATAGAATGATGACAAGTTGGAAAAAAAGTACAAACGTCATAAATGATAAGATGAAAGACATACTAACTTGGAAATGTTTTCAATGCTGTCATAGCAAAAAATGCAGTATCATTAATAGTTTTTTTTTTTTTTTGTCTGCGTTGGGTCTTCCTTTCTGCGCGGGGGGCTCTCTGCAGTTGGGGCGGGTGTGGGCCACTCTTCTTGCGGTGCGCGGGCCTCTCATTGCAGTGGCTTTTGTTGCGGAGCACGGGCTCTAGGCGCACGGGCCTCAGCAGTTGTGGCTGGCGGGCTCTAGAGCGCAGGCTCAGTAGTCGTGGCGCACGGGCTTAGTTGCTCCGCGGCATGTAGGATCCTCCTGGGCCAGGGCTCGAACCCGTGTCCCCTGCATTGGCAGGTGGACTCTTAACCACTGCACCACCAGGGAAACCCTAATTAATAGTTTTAAAAGCGCTTATAAATCAGAAGCAAAATGTTAAAGTCCAAGAAAAATGTGCAAAGGCTGTACACAGAAACTTACAAAATCATAAATTACAAAATGCCCTGTAAAGATAACGAAAATAGATTAGTTCCTTAGGCCCAGGATGGATTGTAGGAATAGATACACTTACTAACCACTAAAATTACCATTTTGGTTTCCTTGAGGTATATTGTTGGGGAAAGGTCAAAGAGATGCTTCCTAGAGCTGTTCCTTAAGATAGTAAGCCTGAAGCAACACCTCACTCATGGAGGAATTTCAGAAATTAGTATTGCCATCAATATACTGAGAGATGCAGGGACTTTTTTTTTTTAACTACCTTTTCTTTAATTTGAATGGTTGTTATAAAAGCTATGGAGGTTGGGTTTGGAATATCACAATCTTTTTTTTTAAGGTTTTTAATTTTATTGAAGTAGAGTTGATTTACAATGTTATGTTAATTTCTGCTGTACAACAAAGTGATTCAGTTATACATATATATATATATATATATACACATTCTTTTTCATATTCTTTTCCATTACGGTTCATCACAGGATGCTGAATACAGTTCCCTGTGCTAGACAGTAGGACCTTGTTTATTTTATCACTGATACATTATTATTGACCAAAGTCCTTGCAGGCTAGTGCTGGAGTTCCAACCTCAGCCACATGTATTTTAATTGGCAAACAACCTGATACCCTATGAACCACATACACCCAAATCTGGTCATATGATTTAAAACCTATTTGCAACAGAACCATCTCATCATCCTTCTGGGCAACACCTTGGACTGTTGGGAGCTTCTAGATTCAGCCACCCATAACTGAGGCTTTAATTGTGCCAGTTAAGTCCAGTGATGGCAGTTTCAGAGAGGCTGCCATCACCTTTGCTAGCTGTGCACCTAGCACAGGTATTTGAAAGGTATTTGCAAGTCAAGCTCCCAGGCCCACAGTTGCCATCGAATTCTGCAAGTGGCTCGGCCTCCATGGCTCTACCATAGAGCCACAAAAATTGGATGCACATCAACCCAAATGGGTATCCACTGGGAAAGGACATCCCAGTGCCATATCACCCTGGGCAACGTGGCCCTAGAACCAAGCTCTCAGGAAGCTGCAGGAGTCATCATTTTAAAAGTATGTTTATGGGAATTCTCTGGCGGTCCAGTGGTTAGGGCTCCGTGCTTCCACTGCAGGTGGCACGGGTTTGATCCCTGGTAGGGGAACTAATATCCCACATGCCCCATGACGCGGCCAAAAAAATAAAAGTATGTCTAATAAAAAACTAATCTAGACTTAGATAAAGAGAAACTTTATTCACAAAGATTGTTGCAACAGGGCCGAGGCTCGGATCTCAGCGATGTGTCAGCCTCTCCAGCCACACAGAAAAGGGCTTTTCTCGTCTGTGTGAGGAGGGGAGGAGGGAAGTTGGGCGAGTGAGGGCGGTGCATGGACTGCGGGTCAGTGTGGCTGGACTGGACAGGGCTCCCTGGGTGGCCTATTCTCTGGAGAAGCTGACCAAGGGCTTGCTCTGAACCTCAGGGTTGCTCAGACGTGGGGAGACCCAACGGTACCCCCCTCTTGTGGGGAGGGAGCCTGATGCTGTGGGGTAAGAAATGGGACACAGAGAACTTGGTCAAGCCCAGATATACGGGCGGGTCAGGAGGGCGGTAGGTGTCAAAGGTCACACGTCAAACCCGGCCGAATCCTGCCTTACAGGCGGACGTTTCTTTCTTCTTAAAGAAAGGGCACAGACCCATGGTGACCTTTGACCCCGGGTCGACCATTGACCCTGGAGGTCACCAGGCTCTCCCGGCCCATCTTGTCCAGTCCCGACTCTGGACAGGGGTCTCTCCGCGGGGAAACTGAGTCAGGACGTCCCGATCCGGGTTCGCCTGCCCGGGAACAAGGTCTGCTGGGAGCCCACGTCCCGGGCTCGAAAACCGCACTTCCGCCCGGTTTAGGGACCTGGCCAACGTCCCAGCTTATCACTGAGGCCTTAGGGACTATAACACTGTCCAATCAAGGGAGACGGGGGCGGGGCCCGGGAAATAATCAGAAGCGCTAGGGTGGAGCCCGTGAAACTGGGCGGAGGGACGGGGAGGGTCTGAACAACTGTCCAATCAGACCCCGGAAGCTTGTCCGAGCACTATACATTCAGAGTCCTCAATAGGGTGAGTGCCTGGAATACCGCCCAATCAGAGCGCCGGTTCCCGGAGAACAATCCAATCAAGGATTACGGGGGCCGGTTCTGGAGTCCTTTACTAAAGGGCGCCGGGGGCGGGTCACTGAGTAGCGTACACTCAGAAGCCCCGGTGGGGGAGTGCTTGGAGCACCGTCCAGTCAGAGGGCGGAGGCCCGGAGCTCCGTCCAATCAGGGTCGGGGGTGGGTGCCCTCCCAGCCCTCCCAGCCCTCCCAGCCCTCCCAGCCCTCCCAGCCCTCCCAGCCCGCGCAGGCGTCGCTCTCGGCGGATCTCGGCGCGCCTGCGCACCTGCGGGGCGCGGACCCAAGTGTCCAGTCTCTGTGGCTCTCACCGGCCCAGATCGCGGGGCCGCGGGAGGACGCCCTGGACACCCAGGACCTGCGCGGAGATGGTGAGTGCGCGGGCCGGGGCCAGAGACCGTGAGGAGCTGATTAGGACCGGCTGGGAGCTGAGGCAGGCCCGGGTCTTCCGCGCCCGCTCCCCTGGATTCTGACCCGAGTCTCCCTCTCGGCCGCGGGGTGCGGTCCCGGCGTCCTGTCTTTCCCGTCCTCTCGTGGTGGTGCGGGGGAGTCCCGACCTGAGTATGCGTCCCTTGGGGGTCCCAGGGAGGACCGGGTGACCCGGGCAGTGGTCAGGGGCGGAGGTGAGGGAACCCGCCGTGACCTGACAGATAAAGTCAAACCCTTATTGGGTAAGGAGAGACTTTATTCCCGTTAAAAAACAAAATTCAACTGAGTACATTTTGAAGCTCTTACTGGCTGTATTCAACAATTCATGAATCTGGCAGCTTCCCATCCAGCGTATCTATAAGGGCGCTGCCAGGAGGTGCACGGAATGAAAGTCTTCCATAGGCAGAGGGAGCGGGACAAAGAAAGTAGCGAAAGTTGATTGTCTGTGGCCAGGTTACTCTACGGAGCGCAGGGGTCTGTCAGGCAGATCACTTCACTGTGCTGACCAGGTAATTCCTGACTGACTGGTTTCAGATTCCGTTTCTGGGAGAGGCTGAAACTGTAATTAAGTCTCTGGTGATTTGGGACTTAGCATAACCGATTCCGTTTGGGGCTGTGGTCTTGTTTTTAATATTCCAAAGACTTGGAATAGGAACAGGGCTCGGATCCCACAAATGTGCCAGGGTCTCAGACTAAACAGAAAAGGGCTGTGGGTGAGGAGGGTGAGAGCAAGGCTGTTTGACAGAATGGGGCGTTCCTGTGGTCAGCGCATTCTCAGCCCGGGGTCGGGGAGGGGGGCCGGGGGGAGGGTTTGCTCTGCAACTCAGTGCTTCTCAGTGGGGTCGGGGGAAGGGAGTGGTGACCCAAAGTCAGGGGCCTGTGGGTAGACAGGAGCCTAAGTAAAATTTGGGTAAGAAATGGGCAATTGTGAACACTGGGTCAAGCCAGTGTCAAATAAAACTCCAAACTTCCTAAAGGCAGACTTTCATTCAAATGAGTTCCTGCAGGGGGAGAAGGGTCTGCTGCATGAGGCACAGGGGGCTCTGCAGGAAGGGGGACATCTGACCCCAAGATCTGCAAGCGTCTCAAGAGTTGGGCAAAGAGAGTTTCTTTTACACAGAGGCTTAAACAACACCAGGAAGGACCAGGTGAGATGCTCAGCTAGCAGATCCCTGAGGCCAGCCTGTCCTTAGGAGTCTGTCTGCTGGCTGCGGTGAGGCCAGGTCAGGGGGAAGGAGAGGAGCTGAACCAAAGTTTGGCCAACAAGCATTTGTTCTGCTTGGTCAGTGGGGGGAACAGTTCTGCTAATCACTGATGAGGTGGAGATGGGGCTTTGGCGGACCGTGTCTGGGCTTGTCCTGGCTAAACAAGGGGCCTCCATGTGAGTCTTATCTGAGTCAGGTGGGGCACAGGGGCGGTTTCTTGCAGCCTGCTGTTTTCCAGAACACCAAAGGGTGGGGGGTCCTTTCAGCTTCCATCGAAGTTTCCAGGAGCACAGGGCTCAGGGAGGGTTCAGCATTGTCCCGTGACACCTGTGAGCTGCCTCCTCTGGGTCCAGCTCGGCACTAATAGCTTCCTTTCCCTAATCCAGCTTCCGGTTTCAGCAAGTGTAAAATTCTGCATTCTTCCTGCCTGGTTTCTTCTCCTTAGTGAGGGTAGTAAGCATCTCAGGTCTTTGCCCTTTCCTGCTGACTTGTATTATTCCAGGCTTTTGGGCCTTAACCAGAGATGCCTCTGGGGAGAAGTGTCTCAGTACAGAAAATGTTTTCTCTTCCATTAGAATTTCAGGAAATGCAGGCAGTCCCACCCCTTCATGTGAAATGGGTGGAGAGATGGAGTAAAAAGATTCAGAGAAATTGTAATGACTCTTCCATGCAGGGTGCAGAGTTCTGACACTGTCTGAATCTGGTCCACTAACTGTTATTACCTGGACAACAGAGATGAATGGAAATTCTGCGGAATGTGACCAGTGCTACTGAGACTTGCTCACTTCTGATTAGATGAGTTACAGCTTGTCATCCTGAGGATATTAGTGAACTGATGCCTGTCTTCTGAAAGGGATGAGCAGTAACCAGTTGCTCAAACCATAAAAGTGCCCTACAATTTCCCTCTCCTACGTTATCCATGAACACAGGAGGAAGCAGTGATCCTGCAGGTTCTCATTTACACACTGAGACAGGGGTCTTTGTCTCCTGTAAATGACCCACGGTGCTTGAAGCAGGTGCATCATCTGGGGCGGGGACAAGCTGAGCCTGTGAGGGAGGTGAAGGAAGGTGCTCTGGGCCCTTGTGGCCACCCGTCCCCACACATGTGGCCTCCAGACCGTAGAACCACCACAGAAGGAGGTGTTTATGGCATGAGCATGGGGTAGGGGATCCACCTGCAGAAGGGCTGGGGGTGGTTTGTCAGCTGAGGTTGTGTTGCCCTCACCTGTTTGCTGATCTTTGCTTTTGGCCTCATCCAAGGAGTTGGTGAATTGAGTGTGATGTGTGCACCCTGAGTGAGTCTGTGAAGGTCAGACTTAGGGAAGGCTCCTTGGTCTCAACTGCTGCTGAGAGGGTTGATGAATTGGAGAGCTTCTCTGGGTCAGGACTTCAACTTGAGTGTTTTCTCTTGGGTGAGAATTGAGGTCCACAGGAGGCGGCATTTCCACACTGAGCTCTGGCGCTCGGTCCCTCCCCCTGCCCTGGGGGCGCCCAGCCAGGCTGTGTGTCGGCAGGGGGATCCCAGCCCCCCAGCTCGGATGGCTTTGACCTTGTGACTTGGGGTTTCCTTGTGCACCATGGGCAGCACGCTGCTGATCTGAGCGGCTCACACTTGGCTGCTCTTCCGTTTTGTTTCCTCGATGGAACCTTGTGTCATGTGACTCAGTGTGTGACTACTGAAGACTTTTGTTCCATTACTTGAAGGTGTAGATTTTTATTCCCTTGGTCGGTTGGTAGCACTTCCCAGTGAGCGACCCCCAGGGTGCCGATCGTCCTGGTCTTTTTGGTATTCTTTGCAGCTTTACACCTGTCCCTCATCACCAAGCAGCGTTTTGATTTTGCTTCTGCTGAATCTGCAGTAAGTGAATATGACCCGTACCACACCAGTAATGGCACACAGAATGCTTCTACGTGGTTCTTGGCCCCAGTCTGTTTCACACGTGCTGGTTTCAGAGGAGGGGAGTCACCAGGTGGTATCCTCCATACAGTCCTGTGGGGCTTGGGTTGTCTCGTGGTTAGTTTTGATTTATCAGCAGTGCTATTATTTATACTCCTTGATTTTTGTCTCCAAATGCCAATGCAATATAAATTTTTTACATGTGGAAGGAACATTGTAGGATTGTAGATGATGGATATTTTCAAAATACTAGGAAGTGTGGATGGAGGGCTGGAGTCTAGCGTTGATTCTACGCCATTTCCAGCACTTGGAGTATTACTGACCAGGGTTCTTGGACTTGAATCAACAGAAATTGATGAGGCCAGACAAGAAATTCCAATCAAGGCTTTACTGGGGCTCCTGCTGCAGCACTAGGGAGTGAAAACAAGTAACAGGTTTCCTTGCTTACTCTCTGAGGAGCGGGTGGGGGTGAGCTGGGTTCTCTTATATTGGATGGGGGGGGGTCTAGTCCAGCAGTTGGGCCGGAGGGGTGGCTTGGGTGGTGTGCCCACCCGCTTGGTGGTGCTGTGTGCCAGGCGCATGGGCAATACCCTGCTTTTGCTCCGGACTCCTCAGAAGTGGCAGTTGGATTTTTGGTCTTTTTGTATCTTGTTATTCCTAATTTGCCCCAAGCCTGTGTGCAGTTATTTTTAGTCCCTTATAGTTTCTTTGTATTTTGCTGCTGGAGGAGATGGTTGTCCAGTTGCAGGCACTGCAACAAAGGGTCCCAGGTTCCAGCCTGGCTCAAGAGTATCCAGCTTAATTTTGTCCATCGTAATATGTGAAGTGGGATCTCCTTGTGATTGTATATTGGTTTTTACTGATAACCATTGGGGTTGAGCACTTCTTATAAGTGGTGTTCATCTTCTGTGAAATAGTTTTCAGTCATTTCCTCACCTGTAATTCATTTGTATATTTCCTGACTTATTATACTTTCTTTACATACCCTGGACATTCAACCTTTTTCATTTCTCGGTGTGCCAAATATGTTCTCTCAGATTGTGGTTCATCAGTTCTCTCTATTCTATTTGATGGACACATCTTAACTTTAATAGACTTGACATTCTTCATCTTCCTTTGTAGCTTACTCTATTTTTCCTCTATAAGAAAACTCCCCCGATTGTCGAGTCATAATGCATTTTCCTGTAACTTCTCAATGTGTTCTACTTTCGTCTCTCATAGTTAAGCCCACAGTGAATTGGTTATTGTACATGCAGTTATAAGGAAAAAGATTTCTTATTCCCCTGTAGATATCCAGTGGTCACTGCCCCATCAAAGTGTCATCATCTGGCCCCTGCCCAGCATCAAGTGCTCTGGCGTAGATCCACGTGCTGAAAACATGTGGGTCTGTTTCAGTGCGTTGTGGTTTTTTTCCATTGGTGTATTTGTCCATCCCTCTGTTAACACCATCCTGTCCTAATCACTGCAGTTTAAGAAGTTTCAATGTCTGTTAGGGAAAATCCCACCACCTTGTTCTGTAGAAAGTCTTGGCTATTTTAGAAGTTTGTCTTCCATTTCAGTTTTTAAAAGTAGATTTTCTTAAGTTCACACAAAACAGAAACAACCCCCAGAACAAAACCCAAAGCAAACCTTCAATGGAATTGAAGAGTCAATGGAATTTTCTTAAACTCTTGACCTGTTTGGGAGAAGCTGACGTCCTGTGACATCAAGTCTCCTTACTGAGAATGTGACCATCTCTCCATTTATTTCATTTTACTGTGGTGTCGTTTGATAACATTTTGGACTTTATCCACAAATCAGTTTATATCCTTAATTAGACATAATTTAGGACTTAAAGAAAATTAGTTTTTGTAGCAATTAGTTTTAAAGGTCTAATATTTAAATTTTTTACTGTTTTTTTTTGGCCGCACCTTGCAACACGTGGGATCTTAGTTCCCCAACCAGGGATCAAACCCTCATCCCCTGCATTGGAAGCATGGAGTCTTAATCACTGGACTGCCAGGGAAGTCCTGAAAATTTTACTTTTCAATTGCTTGTTTCTAGTGATTCAAAATACACCAAGATTTATTTTTATGAGTTTGTATACTGGAAACTTACTAAAAATCTGATTCTTTGTTTATTTTCGTATTCTTTTGGGGCGTGACGTACACAAACATTTGAGCAATGAATAAAGGTAAATGTTTTCTTCTATTACAATATTTTTTTCCTGGTGAAACTTACTCTATTAGTTTCCCCTATTAACAATTTTTTTAAATCATGCATCTACTACAGATCAGCATTAGAGAGATTTCTGTGTCTATTATTATTGAGAGATCAGGGTGATAAATACATTTGAATACTTGAAAAGATTCTCTGAAAAGAAACAAAACTTGAAATGTGGTTTTATGACAAACCATTTAGAAAACCTCAGTTATTAAACAACTAAAAACACAGAACACAGATTTCCCTGGTGGTCCAGCAGTTAACACTCCACGCTTCCAATGCTGGGGACGCGGGTTCAATCCCTGGTCGGAGAACTAAGATCCCACATGCCACGCAGTGAAGGCAAAATAAATAAATTAATTAAAAGTTAAAAAAATAATAAAAACACAGAACAGAAGATAAACAGGCATTTACCAACCTTATTGTCTTCAGCACATGACATGTGACATATTAAGGCATCTTTTGCTCCCATCCTGGTATATGCAGGTTAAGAGACAGGCTTTAAATAGGAACCAGCACTTCTGCTCAAATGCATTGGGCAGATTTGTTTTTTATATTCTCCCATTCCCCACACCCTGAAAGCTCTCATGATGAAGCACATCTTGACCCAGAGCAACCCAGTGGTGTACACAGATATCTGTTTACTAAAGAGGAGCAGTTCCTTGTTGAACAGTAGGAAGGAATGACAAGAAGATTATGTAAAAAGTTCCAAGACTGGTATTTCAGTTGCTCTCAAGAAATTTATGCTTCAGTGATAGGGAGATAGATGAGATGAAGACTTGATTGACGATGAGATTCCATTAACATGGATCCTGCAGGGGAAGAATTGTTCATCGGTATTTTGCTCCATTGGGATGAGAGTTTGAAAAGCACTTCATACGCCTTAAAAAAAAAATCAAATCCACTAGAATCAGATCATTTAACTTAGTACTGATTATTTATTATTTCCCGTATTTGTCCATTTTCAAAGCTCAACAGGCTCCATAAAGTACATAGAAGAGTGACCTACTCACCTGTTATTAAGGCAGGTGTGTGAAAATAGTGTACTAGAACTACATCTTTCATGAACTGTCAGCTTGCAACATTTATTTATTTATTTATTTATTTATTTATTTATTTATTTATGGCTGCATTGGATCTTCGTTGCTGCATGCAGGCTTTCTCTAGTTGCGGCGAGCAGGGGCTACTCTTCATTGCAGTGTGTGGGCTTCTCACTGCAGTGGCTTCTCTTGTTGCGGAGCATGGGCTCTAGGCACGTGGGCTTCAGTAGTTGTGGCTCACAGGCTCTAGAGCGCAGGCTCAGTAGTTGTGGAACACGGGCTTAGTTGCTCCGTGGCATGTAGGATCTTCCCGGAGCAGGGCTCAAACCCGTGTCGCCTGCATTGGCAGGTGGATTCTTAAACACTGCGCCACCAGGGAAGTCCCTTGCAACATTTTTTAACCCAAGAAACATACCTAAAATTGTATTTTGCAAAAAGCCCCTCCATACCACAAAAGAGTCATGAAGCATTTTGGGGTTTTTTGTTTTTGTTTTTTTAATAAATAAATTAATTTATTTATTTATTTTTGGCTGCGTTGGGTCTTTGTTGCTGCACGTGGGCTTTCTCTAGTTGCGGCGAGCAGGGGCTACTCTTCGTTGCGGTGTGCGGGCTTCTCATTGCGGTGGCTTCTCTTGTTGTGGAGCACGGGCTCTAGGCGCGCGGGCTTCAGTAGTTGTGGCGCACGGGCTCAGCAGTTGTGACTCGCAGGCTCTAGAGAGCAGGCTCAGTAGTCGTGGAGCACGGGCTTAGCTGCTCCGCAGCATGTGGGATCTTCCCGGACCAGGGCTTGAACCCATGTCCCCTGCTTTGGCAAGCGGATTCTTAAGCACTGCGCCACCAGGGAAGTCCCTCATGAAGCATTTTGAGCCCAGTTTCCTTGTTTTTTTTTTTTTAAAGATTTATTTATTACTTATTTAGTTATTTTATGTATTTTTGGCTGCATCAGGTCTTAGTTGCGGCATGCGGGATCTTTCGTTGTGGCTCTCGGGCTCTTCGTTGTGGTGCTCGGGCTCCTCTCTAGTTGTGACACACAGGCTCTAGGGCGCATGAGCTCTGTAGTTTGTGGCACGTGGGCTCTAGTTGAGGCGCATGAACTTAGTAGTTGTGGCTCGTGGGCTCTAGGACGCAGGCTCAGTAGTTGTGCCGTGTGGGCTTAGTTGCTCGCGGCATGTGGGATCTTAGTTCCCCGCCAGAGATCGAACCCGCGTCCCCTGCATTGTAAGGTGGAGTCTTTATCACTGGACCACCAGGGAAGATCCCCCGTTTCCTTTTGATAGGACACTCTTTCCTTGCTTTCAAGTCTGAGGGCAAATCATCACATTTAGGGCCATTTGTGTTTAAAGACTTAAGAGATGATAGAAGATATATGTTGGTCTCTGCCCCTGGCTCCTGACACCCCTCTAATCTCCTGGGTGATAGAAGTGCCTTTTGTTCTAATGCGGTGACTCTGGGCTCATGGATGCCTCCTGGATGAGGTCAGGTCACTGGAAAGACAAGCCACAATAAGAAGCTGGGAACTGTCAGCCCCACCCCCCATTCTCTTAAGGGGGAAGGGCTGAAAATGGAGTTAATGACCATTCCTGCCTCTGTGATGAAACCTCCACAAAATCCCAGTTGTATGGAGTTCAGAGAGCTTTCGGGTTGGTGACCAGGGGGAGGTGTGGGGAGGGTGACGCCTAGAGAGGGCATGGAAGCTCCGTGCCACTTCCCACATTCCTCACCCTACTCCTCCCTTCATCAGGATGTTCGTCTGTATCCTTTATCGCATCCTTTATTAAACTGGTAAACGTGGGTAAGCGCTTCCCTGAGTTTTGTGAGCCACTCTGGCAAATTAATGGAACCCCAGGAGAAGGGGTCGTAGGAACCTGTGATCTATAGCTCGTAGGTCAGAAGAAGCACAGGTGACAGCCTGGTCTTGAGACTGGCGTCTGAAGTGTGTGCGTGTTCGGGGGTTGGGATCAGTCTTGAGGGACTGAGCCCTTAACCTGTGGGATCTCTCCAGGTAGAGTGTGTCAGAACTGAGTGAAAGCATGGGAAACCCAGTTGGAGTCACAGAGAATTGCCTGGTGTGGGGAGAAACTGCCACACACTGGAGACCAGAAGTGTCTGAAGTGAAGTGTTCTCTGTGAAGGTAAAGAGACACACAGGGAAGAAACACACAGTAGGGAAAACTGTTTTATTTCCCAGCACAGAAGAAGGAAAAACTAGTTTTCCCTCTACGAGGCTTCACCACACCATCAACCCAGCCCATCCCCGGGGAGGTTCTCCTTGCTGACTCCGTGTATCTGCCAGCTCTCGATTCTGGGCTTTTGAAAGTGGTTCTTTTTGTCTTTTTTCTTACTTGATGGGGCTGTGATAGGAGTTTCAACAAGGATGATAAGGCTTATGGATGGTGCAGGGTAATGGGCAGACTCTTCTCCAGGAACTGTCCTTGGCGGATACAGACAATACCTAGGTAGTGGCGGTTCCTAAATGAGCCTGGCTGACCTGCTCTGCTTTAGGCTGGCACGTGGAGGAGTCTGGGGCCATGTTTCTATTCAGGAAACCTCCATTATTAAGGTGGCTTTGGGATCACCATTTTCACTCTGTTGTATTGAAAGGAGACCAGGGACTTCCCTGTTTGGCACAGTGGTTAAGAATCCACCTGCCAATGCAGGGGACACGGGTTCGAGCCCTGGTCCGGGAAGATTCCACATGCCGTGGAGCAACTAAGCCTGTGGGCCACAACTACTGAGCCTGCGCTCTAGAGCCTGCGAGCCACAGCTACTGAGCCCACATGCCACAACTACTGAAGCCCGCACGCCTAGAACCTGTGCTCCACAACAAGAGAAGCCACTGCAGTGAGAAGCCCGCGTACCGCAACGAAGAGTAGCCCCCGCTCGCCACAACTAGAGGAAGCCCACACGCAGCAACGAAGACCCAACGCAGCCAAGAATAAATAAATAAAATAAATAAATTTATTAAAAAAAAACAAGCAGAGTTACAGGTGTAGAAAACAAACTTATGGTTACCAGGAGGTAAGGGGAGGGAGGGATAAATTGGGAGATTGGGATTGACATATACACATTACTATAGATAAAATAGATAACTAATAAGGACCTACTGTATAGCACAGGGAACTCTACTCAATCCTCTGTAATGGCCTATATGGGAAAAGAATCTAAAAAAAGAGTGGATATATATATATGTATAACTGATTCACTTTGCTGTACACCTGAAACTAACACAACAGTGTAAATCAACTATACTCCAATCAAAATTTAAAAAAGAAAAAAATTTTTTTTTCCTTGTGACGAGAACTCTCAGGATTTATTCTCTTAGCTTTCATGTATAACATACAGCAGTGTTAATTATATTAATCATGTTGTACATTACATCCTAGTGCTTATTTAACTTGTAACTGGAAGTTTGTACCTTTTGACCACCTTATCCACTTTCCACTCCCCCAGCCCCTTGCCTCTGGTAACCACAAATCTGATCTCTTTTTCTATGAGTTTCTTTGTTTCTTGAAGTATAATGGACCTACAGCACTTTGTTAGTTCCAGTGCACGAAATAGTGATTCACTATTTCTGTACATTACAAAATGATCACCACTGTAAGTCTAGTTACCAACTGTCACCATGCAAAGATATAATATTATTATTGATTATATTCCCTACACTGTACATTTTATCCCAGTGACTTATTTATTTTATAACTGGAAGTTGTTACCTTTTTAAAATTATATTTATTTATTTATTTTTGGCTGCGTTGTGTCTTCGTTGCTGTGCACGGGCTTTCTCTAGTTGTGGTGAGCAGGGGCTACTCTTCGTTGCGGTGCGCAGGCTTCTCACTGCAGTGGCTTCTCTTGTTGCGGAGCACGAACTCTAGGCTCATGGGCTTCAGTAGTTGTGGCTCGCGGGCTCTAGAGTGCAGGCTCAGTAGTTGTGGCGCATGGGCTTAGTTGCTCCGCGGCATGTGGGATCTTCCCGGACCAGGGCTCAAACCCGTGTCCCTTGCATTGGGGCAGATTCTTAACCACTGTGCCACCAGGGAAGCCTGGAAGCTGTTACTTCTTAATCTCCCTCAACTATTTCAGTCATCCTCTCAACCCCTTCCCCTCTGGCAACTGCTATTTGTCTGTGCATCTATGACTCTGTTTTGTTATCTTTGTGCATTTGTTTTGTTTTTTAGATTCCACATATAAGTGAAATCATATGGTTTATGTCACAAATGGCAAGATTTCATTATTTTTTATGGCTGAGTAATATTCCATTATATATATATATATATATATATATATATATATATATATATCCATATCCATTCATCTATCGGTGGACACTTAGGTGGCTTCCATATCTTGGCTATTCTAAATAATGCTTCAGTGAACATAGAGGTACCTGTATCTTTTCCAATTAGTGTTTTTTGTTTTCTTTGGAAAAATACCCAGAAGTGGAATTGCTGGATTGTGAGGTAGTTCTATTTTTAATTAAAAAACATTTTTTTATTGGAGTATAGTTGATTTGCAATATTCTGTTAGTTTCAGGTGTACAGCAAAGTGAATCAGTTATACATATACATATGTCCACTTTTTAAAAAAGTTCTTTTCCCATATAGGCCATTACAGAGTATTGAGTAGAGTTCCCTGTGCTATAGAGTATATTTTTAATTTTTTGAGGAAACTCCATACTGTTTTCCATAGCAGCTACATGAATTTACATTCCCACCAATAGTGCACAAGGGTTCCCTTTTCTCCACATCTTCACCAACACTTGTTACTTGTTTTCTTTTTGATAATAGCCATTCTGACAGATGTGAGGTGATATCTCATTGTGGTTTTGTTGAGCATTTCTCTGATGATTAGTGATGTTGAGCACCTTTTCATGTGCCTTTGGGCCTTCTGTGTGTCTTCTTTGGAAAAATGGCTGTTAAGGTCCTCTGCTTATTTTTCAATTGAGTTGTTTGTTGTTGTATGAGTTCTTTATATGTTTTAGATATCAACCCCTTACTAGACATATCATTTGCAAATGACATGTCATTTTTCCAGTCAGTAGGTTGCCTTTTCATTTTATTGGTGGTTTCCTTCACTGTGCAAAAGCTTTTTAGCTTGATGTAGTCCCATTTGTTTATTTTTGCTTTTGTTTCCCTTGCCTGAGGAGACATATCCAAAAAATATTGCTAAGACATGTCCAAGAGCATCCAGCCTATGTTTTCTTCTAGAAGTTTTATGACTTCAGGTCTTATATTTAAGACTTTAGTCCATTTTGAGTTTGCTTTTGTGTATGGTGTGAGAAAGTAGTCTGGTTTTATTTTTTGTTTTTTTTTTTTGCATGTAGCTGTCCAGTTTTCTACTTATTAAAGAAGCTATCTTCCCCCCCACCACCCCGTTGTATATTCTTGCCTCCTTTGTCATATATTAATTGACCAAATAAATGTGTGTTACTTTCTGGGCTTTCTATTCTGTTCCTTTGATGTATGTGTCTGTTTTTGTGCCACTGCCATACTGTTTTGATTCCTGTAGCTTTGTTGTATAGTTTGAAATCAGAGAATATGATACCTCCAGCTTCATTCTTCATTCTGAAAATTGTTTTGGCTATTTGAGGTTTTTTGTGTCCCCATACAAATTTTGGAAGTGTTTGTTCTAGTTCTGTGGAAAATGCCATTTGTATTTTAGTAGGGATTGCCTTGACTCTGTAGATTGCTTTCAGTAGTATGGTCATTTTAACAATATTTATTCTTCTAATCAAAGAGAACAATAAATCTTTCCATTTGTTTGTGTCATCTTCCGTTTCATCAGTGTCTTATAGTTTTCTATGTACTGTTCTTTTACCTCCTCAGATTTATTCCCAGGTATTTTATTTTTTGTTGCAATTGTAAGTGGAATTATTCTTAATTTCTCTTTCTGATAGTTTGTTGTTAGTGTTTAGATACTGAACAGATTTCTGTATACTCATTTTATATCCTGAAACTTTACTGAATTCATTTAATCTAATAGTTTTTTTGTGTGTGTGGCATCTTTAGGATTTTCTTCGTATAGTATCAGGTCACCTGCAAACAGTGACAGTTTTACTTCTTTCTTTCCAATTTGGATTCTGTTTATTTCTTTTTATTGTCTGATCGCTGGGGCTATGACTTCCAATACTATGTTGATTAAAAGTGGTGAGAGTGGGCATCCTTGTCTTGTTCCTGATCTTAGAGGAAATGTTTTCAGCTTTTCACCATTGAATATGATATTGGCTCTAGGTTTGTCATATATACCTTTATTATGTTGAGGTATGTTCCCTCTATACCCACTTTGTTGAGAGTTTTTATCATACACACATGTTGAATTTTGTCAAAAGCTTTTTCTGAATCTACTGAGGTGATCATATGATTTTTAATCTTCAATTTGTTAATGAGTTCTATCACATTGACTGATTTGCAGATATGGAACTATCCTAGCATCTTTGGGATAAACCCCACTTGATCATGGTGAATGATCCCTTTTTTTTTTTTTTTTTTAAGATGGTGAGTTCCATATTTTTAAATTTATTTATTTATTTTTGGCTGTGTTGGGTCTTCGTTTCTGTGAGGGCTTTCTCTAGTTGTGGCAAGCAGGGGCCACTCTTCATCGCGGTGCGCGGGCCTCTCACTATCGTGACCTCTCATTGCAGAGCACAGGCTCCAGACACGCAGGCTCAGTAGTTGTGGCTCACGGGCCTAGTTGCTCCACGGCATGTGGGATCTTCCCAGACTAGGGCTTGAACCCGTGTCCCCTGCATTAGCAGGCAGATTCTCAACCACTGCGCCACCAGGGAAGCCCTGAATGATCCTTTTAACGTATTGTTGATTTTGGTTTGCTAGTGTTTTGTTGAGGATTTTTGTGTCTATGTTATTAGTGATATTGGCATGTAGTTTTCTTTTTGTGTTTAGTGTCTGTCTGATTTTGGTATTAGGGTGATGCTGGCCTCATATAACGATCTAGGAAGCATTCCTTCCTCTTCAATTTGTTGGTATAGTTTGAAAAAGATAGGGATTAACTCTTCTTTAAATGTTTGGTAGAATTCATCTGTGAAGGTATCTGGTCCTGGACTTCTGTTTGTCAGGAGGTTTTTTTTTGTTGGTTTTTGTTTTTATATTACTGATTCAATTTCATTACTAGTAACTGGTCCACTCATGTCTGATATTTTTTTCTTTCTTTTTTTTTTTAAAAATATTTATTTATTTATTTGGCTGTGCTGGGTCTTAGTTGCAGAATGCAGGATCTTTGTTGTGGCATGTGGGATCTTTAGTTGCGGCATGCAGGGTCTCTAGTTGCAACACGTGGGATCTATTTCCCTGACCAGGGATCGAATCCAGGCCCCCTGCATTGGGAGCACGGAGTCTTAGCCACTGGACCACCAGGGAAGTCCCTCTTATATTTCTTTCTGATTCAGTCTTGAGAGATTGCACATCTAGGAATTTATCCATTTTTTTTTATTAGTGTGTAATTGTTATAATCTCTTATGATCCTTAGTATTTCTGTAGTTTTGGTTATAACTTTTCCTCTTTCTTTTTCGATTTTATTTATTTGGGCTCTCTTTTTTTTTTCTTAATGAGTGGGCCAAAGGTTCATCAATTTTGTTTATCTTTTAAAAGAAGCAGCTCTTCATTTCATTGATCTTTTTCATTGTTTTTTTTAGTTTCTATTCCATTTATTTCTGCCCTGATCTTTATTACATCTTTCCTTTTACTAACTTTGGGTTTTGCTTGTTATTCTTTTTCTAGTTTCTTTAGGTGTAAGGTTAGATTGTTTATTTGAGGTTTTTCTTGTTTCCTGAGATAGGATGTATCACCATGAACTTCTCTCTTAGAACTGCTTTTGCTGCATCCCATAGATTTTTGGAACATTGTGTTTCTATTTTCACTTATCTCCAGGTATCTTTTTACTTCCTCTTTGATTTTTTCAATAAACCATTAGTTGTTTAATAGCATGTTGTTTAGCCTCCACGTTTTTGTGGGGTTTTTGCTGTTCTTTTCTTATATGTATATATATAAGAATATATTTCTCATACTGTTGTGGTTGAGAAAGATGCTTGATATGATTTCATTCTTCTTAAATGTATTGAGACTTGTGGTCTAGCATGTGATGCATCCTGGAGAATGTACCATGTATACTTGAAAAGAATGTGTATTCTGCTGCTCTTGGATGGAATGTTTTATATATAAAAACTATAGTATGTGTGTGTGTGTGTGTATAATTTAAAGTCCATCTGACCTAATGTGTTGCTTAAAGCCGGTGTTTCAGTACTGATTTTCTGTCTGGATGATCTGTCCATTGATGTATGTGGGGTGTTGAAGTCCCCTGCTATTGTGTTACTGTCAATTTCATTCTTTATGTTTGTTAATATTTGCATCATATATTTAGGTGGTCCTATGTTGGGTGCATATATATTTACAAATGTTATATCTTCTTGTTGGATGAATACTTTTATCATTAAATAATGTCCTTCTTTGTCTCTTGTTACAATCTTTGTTTTAAAGTTTGTTTTGTCTAATTATTGCTATTCCAGCTTTCTTTTTGTTTCCATTTGTGTGGAATCCCTTTTTCCATCTCCTCACTTTTAATCTGTGTATCTTTAGATCTGAAGTGAGTCCCTATGGGCAGCATATATATGGGTCTTGGTTTTGTATCCATTCAGCCACTCTATGTCTTTTCTTTTTTTAATGATTTTTTTCTCTCTAACTGATATTTCTTCATTTAAAAAAATTTTTAAAAATCTCACCAGAATGTGAGTCATTCTTTTTTGTTCATTTTGTTAATTTTTTTAAATTTTATTTTTTATACAGCAGGTTCTTATTAGTTATCTATTTTATACAAATCAGTGTATATATGTCAATCCCAATCTCCCAGTTCATCCCACCATCCCCCCCCCACCACTTTCCCCACTTGGTGTCCATACGTTTGTTCCCTACATCTGTGTCTCTATTTCTGCCTTGCAAACGGGTTCATCTGTACCATTTTTCTAGATTCGACATATATGTGTTAATATACACTCTTTGTTTTTCTCTTTCTGACTTACTTCACTCTGTATGAGTCTCTAGGTCCATCCACGTCTCCACAGATGACTCAATTTCGTTCCTTTTTATGGCTGAATAATATTCCACTATATATATGTACCATATCTTCTTTATTCATTCGTCTGTCAGTGGGCATTTAAGGTGCTTCCATGACCTGGCTATTGTAAATAGTGCTGCAATGGACATTGTGGTGCATGTATATGCCCAGTAGTGGGATTGCTGGGTCATATGGTAATTCTTTTTTCAGTTTTTTTCAGTTTTTTAAGGAACCTCCATACTGTTCTCCATAGTGGCTGTATCCCACCAACAGTGCAAGAAGGTTCCCTTTTCTCCACACTCTCTCCAGCATTTGTTGTTTGTAGATTTTCTGATGATGTCCATACTAACCGGTGTGAGTTGATACCTCATTGTAGTTTTGATTTGCATTTCTCTAATGATTAGTGATGTTGAGCATCCTTTCATGTGTTTGTTGGCAATCTGTATATCTTCTTTGGAGAAATGTCTATTTAGGTCTTCTACCCATTTTTGGATTGGGTTGTTTGTTCTTTTGATATTGAGCTGCATGATCTGCTTGTATATTTTGGAGATTAATCCTTTGTCAGTTGCTTCATCTACAAATATTTTCTCCCATTCTGAGGGTTGTCTTTTCGTCTTGTTTATGGTTTCCTTTGCTGTGCAAAAGCTTTTAAGTTTCATTAGGTCCCATTTGTTTATTTTTGTTTTTATTTCCATTTCTCTAGGAGGTGGGTCAAAAAGGATCTTGCTGTGATTTATGTCATAGAGTGTCTTCCTATGTTTTCCTCTAAGAGTTTTACGGTGTCTGGCCTTACATTTAGGTCTCTAATCCCATTTTGAGTTTATTTTTGTGTTTGGAGTTAGGGAGTGTTCTAATTTCATTCTTTTACGTGTAGCTGTTCAGTTTTGCCAGCACCACTTATTGAAGAGGCTGTCTTTTTTCCATTGTATATTCGTGCCTTCTTTATCAAAGATAAGGTTACCATATGTGCATGGGTTTATCTCTGGGCTTTCTATCCTGTTCCATTGATTTGTATTTCTGTTTTTGTGCCAATACCATATTGTCTTGATTACTGTAGCTTTGTAGTATAGTCTGAAGTCAGGGAGTCTGATTCCTCCAGCTCCGTTTTTTCCCTTCAAGTTTGCTTTGGCTATTCGGGGTCTTTTGTGTCTCCATACAAATCTTAAGATTTTTTGTTCTGGTTCTGTAAAATATGCCATTGGTAATTTGATAGGGATTACATTGAATCTGTAGATTGCTTTGAGTAGTATAGTCATTTTCACAATATTGATTCTCCCAATCCAAGAACATGGTATATCTCTCCATCTGTTTGTGTCATCTTTGATTTCTTTCATCAGTGTTTTATAGTTTTCTGAGTACAGGTCTTTTACCTTCTTAGGTAGGTTTATTTCTAGTTATTTTTTCTTTTTGTTGCAGTGGTGAATGGGATTGTTTCCTTAACTTCTCTTTCTGATCTTTCGTTGTTAGCATATAGAAAAGCAAAAGATTTCTGTGCATTAATTTTCCTGCAACTTTACCAAATTCACTGATTAGCTCTGGTAGTTTGCTGGAGGCATCTTTAGGATTTTCTATGTATAGTATCATGTGATCTGTGAACCGTGACACTTGTACTTCTTCTTTTCCAATTTGTATTCCTTTTATTCCTTTTTCTTCTCTCATTGCCATGGCTAGGACTTCCAAAACTATGTTGAATAATAGTGGTGAGAGTGGGCAAACTTGTCTTGTTCCTGATCTTAGAGGAAATGCTTTCAGTTTTTCACCATTGAGGATGATGTTTGCTGTGGGTTTGTCATATATGGCCTTTATTTTGTTGAGGTAGTTTCCCTCTATGCCCATTTTCTGGAGAGTTCTTATCATAAATGGGTGTTGAATTTTGTCAGAAGCTTTTTCTGCATTTATTGAGATGATCATATGGTTTTTCTTCTTCAATTTGTTAATATAGTGTATCACATTGATTGATTTGCATATATTGAAGAATCCTTGCATCCCTGGGATAAATCCCACTTGGTCATGGTGTGTGATTCTTTTAATGTGTTGTTGGACTCTGTTTGCTAGTATTTTGTTGAGGATTTTTGCATCTGTATTCATCAGTGATGTTGGTCTGTAATTTTCTTTTTTTGTAGTATCTCTGCCTGATTTTGGTATCAGGGTGATGGTGGCCTTGTAGAATGAATTTGGGAGTGTTCTTCCTCTGCAGTTTTTTGGAAGATTTTGAGAACGATGGTCCTGGACTTTTGTTTGTTGGAAGATATTTAATCACAGTTTCAATTTCATTACTTCTGATTGGTCTGTTTATATTTTCTACTTCTTCCTGGTTCAGTCTTGGAAGGTTATATCTTTCTAAGAATTTTTTTCTTTTTTTTGGCTGTGTTGGGGCTTCGTTGCTGTGCGTGGCCTTTCTCTAGTTGGAGCGAGCAGGGACTACTCTTCGTTGTGGTGCGTGGACTTGTCATTGCAGTGGCTTCTCTCGTGGAGCACAGGCTCTAGGCCCGCGGGCTTCAGTAGTTGTGGCATGCGGGCTCAGTAGTTGTGGCTCACGGGCTCTAGAGCACAGGCTCAGTAGTTGTGGTGCATGGGCTTAGTTGCTCTGCGGCATGTGGGATCTTCCTGGACCAGGGCTCAAACCCGTGTCCCGTGCATTGGCAGGTGGATTCTCAACTGCTGCACCACTAAGGAAGCCCCTCTTTCTAAGAATTTGTCCATTTCTTCCAGGTTGTCCATTTTATTGGCATAGAATTGCTTGTAGTAGTCTATTTTGATGCTTTGTGTTTCTGCAGTGTCTGTTGTAACTTGTTTTTCATTTCTAATTTTATTGATATGAGTCCTCTCCCTCTTTTTCTTCATGAGTCTGGCTAAAGGTTTATCAATTTTGTTTATCTTCTCAAAGAACCAGCTTTTAGTTCTGTTGATCTTTGCTATTGTTTTCTTTGTTTCTACTTCATTTATTTCTGCTCTGATCTTTATGATTTCTTTCCTTGTATTCACTTTGTGTTTTGTTTGTTCTTCTTTCTCTAGTTCCTTTAGGTGTAAGGTTAGATTGTTTATTTGAGATTTTTCTTGTTTCTTGAGGTAGGATTGTATTGCTGTAAACTTCCTTCTTAGAATTGCTTTTGCTGCATCCCATAGGTTTTGGATTATCGTTTTTTCATTGTCATTTGACTCTACCTATTTTTTGACTTCCTCTTTGATTTCTTCAGTGATCTCTTGGTTATTTAGTAGTGTATTGTTTAGCTTCCATGTGTTTGTGTTTTTCTACGTTTTTTTTCCTGTAATTTATTTCTAATCTCATAGCATCGTCGTCGGAAATGATGCTTGATAACGACTTCAGTTTTCTTAAATTTACCAAGGCGTGATTTGTGGCCCAAGATGTGATCTATCCTGGAGAATATTCCGTGTGCACTTGAGAAGAAAGTGTAATCTGCTGTTTTCAGATGGAATGTCCTATAATATCAATGAAATCTATCTGGTCTGTTGTGTCATTTAAAGCTTGTGTTTCCTTATTAATTTTCTGTCTGCATGATTTGTCCATTGGTGTAAGTGAGGTGTTAACGTCCCCCACTATTTTTATGTTACTGTCGATTTCCTCTTTTGTAGCTGTTAGCATTTGCCTTATGTACTGAGGTGCTCCTATGTTGGGTGCATATATGTTTATAATTGTTATATCTTCTTGGATTGATCCCTTGATCATTATGTAGTGTCCTTCCTTGTCTCTTGTAACAGTGTTTATTTTAAAGTCTATATTATCTGCTATGAGTATTGCTACTCCAGCTTTCTTTTGATTTCCATTTGCATGGAATATCTTTTTCCATCCCCTCACTTTCAGTCTGTATGTGTCCCTAGGTCTGAAGTGTGTCTCTTATAGGCAGCATATATATGGGTGTTGTTTTTGTATCTGTTCAGCTAGTCTATGTCTTTTGGTTGGAGCATTTAATCTATTCACATTTAAGGTACTTATCGATATGTATGTTCCTATTACCAGTTTCTTAATTATTTTGGGTTTGTTTTGTAGGTCCTTTTCTTCTCTTGTGTTTCCCACTTAGAGAAGTTCCTTTAGCATTTGTTGTAGAGCTGGTTTGGTGGTGCTGAATTCTATTAGCTTTTGCTTGTCTGTAAAGCTTTTGATTTCTCTGTCAAATCTGAATGAGATCCTTGCCGGGTAGAGTAATCTTGGTTGTAGGTTATTCCCTTTCATCACTTTAAATACGTCATGCCACTCCCTTCTGGCTTGTAGAGTTTCTGCTGAGAAATCAGCTGTTAACCTTACAGGAGTTCCCTTGTATGCTGTTTGTCCTTTTTCCCTTGTTGCTTTTAATAATTTTTCTTTGTCCTTAATTTTTGTCAGTTTGATTACTATGTGTCTCATCGTGTTTCTCCTTGGGTTTATCCTGCCTGGGACTCTCTGTGCTTCCTGGATGTGGGTGGCTATTTCCTTTCCCATGTTAGGGAAGTTCTTGACTATAATCTCTTCAGATATTTTCTTGGGTCCTTTCTCTCTCTCTTTTCCTCCTGGGACCCCTTTAATGCAAATGTTGGTGCATTTAATGTTGTCCTAGAGGTCTCTGGCTTCATTTCTCTTTTCTTTAATTTGTTCCTCAGTAGTGATTCCACCATTCTGTCTTCCAGGTCACTTATCCATTCTTCTGCCTTGGTTATTCTGCTATTGATTCGTTCTAGTGTATTTTTCATTTCAGTTATTGTATTGTTCACCTCTGTTTGTTTGTTCTTTAATTCTTCTAGGTCTTTGTTAAACATTTCTTGCATCTTCTTGATCTTTGCCTCCATTCTTTTTCCGAGGTCCTGGATCATCTTCACTATCATTCTGAATTCTTTTTCTGGAAGGTTGCCTATTTCCACTTCATTTAGTTGTTTTCCTGGGCTTTTATCTTGTTCCTTCATCTGGTACATAGTCCTGAGCCTTTTAATTTTGCCATTCTTTCTGTGAATGTGGTTTTCACTCCAAAGACTGTAGAATTATAGTTCTTGCTTCTGCTGTCTGCCCTGTGGTGGATCCACTCTATGTCTTTTGACTGGAGCATTTAGTCCATTTACTTTAAAGTGATTATGGATAGGTATGTACTTATTGCCATTTTGTTAATTGCTTTCTGGTTGTTTTTATAGCTTTTATTTTTGTCCTTTATTCTTCTTTTGCTCTCTTGTGATTTTATGACTATCTTTACTGTTATGTCTGGATTACTTTCTCGTTTGTGTGTATCTATTATAGATTTTTAGTTTGTGGTTACCATGAGGTTTATACATAGCAACCTCTCTATATACATGATTACCTTAAGTTCTAACAGCCCTGCATTTTTAGTCTTCCCCCTTGTGTTTAATTTTTTTTAATTAATTAATTATTTATTTATTTTTGGCTGCGTTGGGTCTTTGTTGCGGTGCACAGGCTTCTCACTGAGATGGTTTCTCTTGTTTCAGAGCACAGGCTCTAGGTGCGCAGGCTTCAGTAGTTGTCACTCGCAGGCTCTAGAGCACAGGCTCAATAGTTGTGGTGCACAGGCTTAGTTGCTCCGTGGCATGTGGGATCTTCCGGTACCAGGGCACGAACCCGTGTCCCCTGCATTGGCAGGCGGATTCTTAACCACTGCGCCCCCATGGAAGTCCTTTAATATTTTTTGTATCATATTTTACATATGTTGTTTTCTGTTTCCCTTAACTACTTATTGTGGATATAGATAAGTTTACTACTTTTGTCTTTTAACTTTCCTACTAGGTTTGTAAGTGGTTGATCTACTACCTTTACTTTATCTTTGACTTTACCAGTGAAACTTTTCCTTTCTGGTTTTTATATTTCTAGTTGTGGTCTTTTCCACTTAGAGGAGAACATCACGAAAAGGTGATGTTCTGACAGATACTTTTCCTGAGTCTATTGAGGTGATCATATGGTTTTTGTTCTTTATTAATAAGGTATATGATACCAATGCTTTGTTTCTTTGAACCAAACTTTTTATTCCTGTGATAAATCCCTCTTGGTGATGGTGTTGAATACTTTTTATATTCCTCTAGATTTGGATTGTGGATATTTTGTTGAGGAATGTTTTTGTCTATATTTATATGGAATACTGCTCTGTAGATTTCTTTACATGTGATGTCTTTTTCTTGTTTTGGTATCAGGATAATACAAGCCTCATAGAAGGGGTTGGGAAATGTCTCTCCACAATTCAATTTTGTATATGGATCACCAATTACTCATGCTATTGAGCATCTTTTCATATGGTTACTGGCCATTTGTATATCTTCTTTGGAGAATTGTCTATTCACATTTATTGCCCCATTATTTAACTGTATTATTTGTCTTTTATATTCTTATCTTTTTTTTTATTGTTGTCATATGAGTTCTTAAAATATATTTCTGATACAAGCCTCTCATCAGGTGTGTGATTAGCAAACCCAGTTGCAACCCTAGTTGAAGTAACCTTGCTTTCTCTGTAGCTGATGTTGTGGGGATTTTTTTTTCCTTCAGATTTTGAGACGATATTTTTGTTTTAAAAAATCTCTCATTTTTAATTTTGTAATTGTCTCTTTATATCATCAGCACAGTGTGGTCCCATATTTCTTTTTTTTTAAATTTTATTTATTTTTGGCTGTGTTGGGTCTTTGTTGCTGCAGGCGGGCTTTCTCTAGTCGTGGTGAGCAGGGGCTACTCTTTTTTGAGGTGTGTGGACTTCTTATTGCGGTGGCTTCTCATTGCAGAGCATGGGCTCTAGGTGCACGGGCTTCAGTGGTTGTAGCATGTAGGCTCATAAATAAGGTTAGGGTTAGTTGCGGCACATGGGCCCTGGAGCACTCAGGCTTCAGTAGCTGAGGCATGTGGGCTCAGTAGTTGTGGCGCAGTAGTTGTGATGCATGGGCTTAGTTGCTCCACAGCATGTGGGATCTTCCAGGACCAGGGCTCAAACCCGTGTGCCCTGCATTGACACTTAGATTCTTAACCACTGCGCCACCTGGGAAGTCCCCAGTATTTCTCCAAAAATAATAATTAGGTTCTTTTTTCTCCCTGTTAAAGTCAACTTGACTCCATTACCATCAGATCCTTCAACAGCTCTTGTTTTGGGGGCCTCTTCCTTGAATTCTGAGCACTCTGTTATTTATTTGAGAGGCCTTGCTGGCTTGACAGATTCCTGAGGAACCAGGCCTTTTCTTACCGAGTGGATGTGCCAGGCCCTGGGCCCTGGACTGCCTGTATACCCCTAGTGTCCATCTTATCCTGGCTGGGGGTTGTATCTCTGCCTCTGTCGGATATGAGGGGGCTATACCAGACTCCCTGCTGCTGTTGCCTTCAAGTTAAGCGTTATTCAGATCCAGCAGCACTGACGTTCTGTTTCTGGTTCTTGGAGGTGACAAGGTAGTAATAACTTTTGACCAAGCCAGGTATCCATTTCCATGTTATCTGAATGATGATTTCATTTTTCAGTCTTTACCATATCTTAGGATATACTCTTTCAGTAAAAACAATTCTTTCTAATTATGTGTGTGTATTTATCAAGTATTGCTGTTACACTTTGCTTCAGTTTCCAGCACTTACCATCACTGAGTAAAATGCATTTGATTGGCTTGTGTGTATTCATTTCCCACAAGAGTGTAAGCTCAGGAGTCCTAGGAACTGAGTCCAGTTCCCGACTGTCAGCCTCCCCGTCCTTCCACACATGGAGGTGAAGAGGGAGCCTTGCTGACATAGAACCTGTGGCTGTTTCAGGACTCAGTGGTCTTTGAGGACGTGGCTGTGAACTTCACCATGGAGGAGTGGGCTTTGCTGGACTCGGCTCAGAGGAAGCTCTACAGAGACGTGATGCTGGAGACCTTCAGGAACCTGGCCTCCGTGGGTGAGGATGGCTTCCTCCTTGCACTTAGTCTTTAGGGAACAAATATTTCTTACAATTGTCCTTTCTTATTAGGGACAAGGATGGGAACATGTTGGAAAAAAGACAGACACAGTCCAACCTTTCATGAAACCTACCTAGGGTCAGGTAGCTTTTCCATGAAAACAAAGTTTACTGTATTGATTGACTTTTTGTTACTCTTGATCAGAATCCTGAGGGTCCCCAATTTTATAAATGTGAGTGTAGTCTGCAGTGTCACCTAGGGCAGTGGGAGCAGCATTATGGTTTTCACCCTGTGAAAGTTACACTGTGATCAGTATACATTTGACGTGATAATTTTGCTGCAATTAAACCCACACTTACCCATTGTCAGTGACTTGAGGACCAGAGAATTGGCCCATCTCATGGATGGTTTGTTGTCCTCCATCCTCCCCATGAGGAGCTTTTCTCCACAAGCAGGAAAGCAGCCACACACCATCCGATCTCCCAGTGGCAGCTGGATCAGTGGAGGTAGGCTTCGTCTAGGGCCTCTGTGCCTGCGATCACCAGGAGGGCACACCTCTCAGGAGGAGCAGGTTCTGGATAAGGGAGTGATATTTGGACATACCTGTTAGAAACATGACTCTGTCTTTGAGAAGGTGACTTTTGTCATTAACCTGGCTTCCCTGTTGGACTTTTCATCCATCTTTGCCCACTTGGGAAGTCTTTCTGTAGCTCCTCTTACAAAGGGAGCATTTGGGAATGTGCATTTTACCCAGTTCCGTCCTACTTTACTTCTCTGAAAATATTGATCTCGACATCAGTCTCCATTCTTTTTGAAGTATCTCTTAGTGAACAAGCTGCCACTTTGACTCATTTTTCGTACGATGGCCAAAGTTCCAAATAGCCAGGGTCCTCAGAGTTTTTCTTTGTTCCCATGTCCATTTTTCCTTATAAAATTTGTTTACATTTTTGGGTCAGTATATGGAAAGAAATCTGCATATGGTCTCTTTTCTTTCCTTTATTCCACCATTTCGTTCCTGAAGATTTAGTTATGCTACCAACTGTTGCAGGTTCTTGCCCTCAAGTTAAAACCAGTGGATCAAGTCCTCAATGGGATATTTTGGAGAATGAACTATGCAGTGAAAAGAAAATAGTAAGATGCACAAGAAATGATTCCTGTTCTGTTTTTGGAGAAAACTGGATATTTCATAACATCCGAGGTCACCAAACCCAGGAGAGGGATTTCAGGTGAGTGGCACAGCTACAGGGGAAGACAGATTTCTGCAGACTGTTAGACTAACTTGAAACTAAAGAAAAGGTATAAACCTAGCTAAACAATTTTGTACTTAGAAAATTTTCACAAGAGAATACTTTCATAAATGTGAGGTATCTGAAACATAATTCAGTTGGAAACAACGACCAGGAAACCCTGTATGTAAGAAACACAGAACGTTATGCCTCTATCTGAGCCCTCAGCCAGAGCATTAAGCTTGTTACATGTTGTCACAATGCAAATAGTGCCTACAACATACCCATTCCTTGAAAATGGCAAATACATAGTGAAAATAATAATGAAAAACCATCAATAAATCATTAATGAAGAAATCAGTTATAATCATTAATCCCTAATACTGTTCTTCCCATTTTGAACAGAAATGGTTTGGTGGAGAATCTCTGCAAAGGTAATGAAGGTCATCAATGTGGAGAAACCCTGAACCAGATTACACATCTTACTGTGCATAAGGGTTTTCCGACTGGAATTCAGCCCTATAAATGCACTAAGTGTGGAAAAGCCTTCAGGGATCGTTCTTTCCAGAAGAATCATCAAAGATCTCACCCTGGACACAAACATTATACATGTGAAGAATGTGGGGAAGCCTGCAGCTGTGTCTCGTGCCTAAATCCTCCTGGGGAAACAGATATTGTAGAGAAACCTGAAAAACATCAGGATGCTGGGAGAGCATCTAAGAGATATGTGAAGAGTGGCAGTAGTAAACAGTTTTCAGAGTGTAAGAAATCTGGAAAAGCTCTCACTTGTCCCTCATCCTTTAAGGGACGTGAGAGAGGTCACCATGGACAGAAAATCCATGTGTGTAAAGTATGTGGGAAATCCTTTATGTATTATTCCTACCTTGCACGGCATGTGAGAACTCACACTGGAGAGAAGCCCTATGAATGTAAGGAATGTGAGAAAACCTTCCGATATCCTGCATCCCTGGGAGGACATGTGACGATACACACTGGAGAGAAACCTTACATGTGTAAGGAATGCGGGAAAACCTTCAGTTGTCCCAAATACTTCAGAAGACACGTGAAAACACACAGTGGCATGAAACCCTATGAATGTACGGAATGCGGCAAAGCCTACAGTTGCTCTTCATCCCTTCGAGAACACACACGAACACACAGCGAAGAGAAACCCTATGAATGTCAGCACTGTGGGAAAGCCTTCAGGCATCAGCGATATTTTAAAAAGCATGTGAGAATGCACAGCGGAGTGAAACCCTATGAATGTATGGAATGCGGGAAAGCCTACAGTTGTTCCACATCCCTCCGGGAACACGAGAGAACGCACACTGGGGAGAGGCCCTTCGAATGCCAGCACTGCGGGAAAGCCTTCACTCGCCACGCCTCCCTTCGAGGACACATGAGAACGCACAGTGGGGAGAGAGCCTACAGATGTACACAGTGTGGGAAAGCTTTCTGTTGGCCCTCGTCGTTACGAAAGCACGTAAGAATGCACAGTGAGGAGAAGCCCTACGGATGTCAGCAATGTGGGAAAGCCTTCTGGTACCCCGCAAACCTGCGAGGACACATGAGGATACACGCTGGGGAGAAACTCTGAATCCAGGGACCGTGGGAGAGACTTCATTCTCTCTTCAAACTTGTAATGTGAGCAGCACACTGTAGAGGAAACTTATGAAAGGGAAAATGTGGGAAAACCTTCAGCACTTCACTTATTTTGTACATGAAAACTCAGAGCACAACAGAAATCTTTTAACAGAGATAAATATGGTTTTGCCTTGGTAAGTGCCTCATCCTGAATAGGGATCCCAGTGTATTAATTTCTAGCTCATGTTGCTGATCTGAATACTTAAGATAATAACTATCCCTCTATGTCTACTTCATCTGTACTACTTATATTTTTTTTCTCCAACTTTAAATAATCATACAGTCATATAAAGCTTGCCTCATTTCCATTACAGTGTCTTTTTTTTTGGCTGCCCTGCTCGGCTTGCGGGATCTTAGTTCCCTGACCAGGGATCGAACCCATGCCCCCTGTAGTAGAAGCACAGAGTCCTAACCACTGGACTGCCAGGGAATTCCCATTATGATGTCTTTTGAACCCAGGGGTGATAAGTGCTTTTCAGTTTTTGGTTTTTTTCATGTGTAACTTGGTATAATTTTTAGATGAAAAGTTTTTGATTCTTACTTTGCATTATCTTCCTAGTATGTGATCATGATATGAGGTCTGTATTGTTGAAATGTCTTTCCTGGTCCACTGTTACAGATACTGGAATTATCTGACTCAATATTTACCCTCCCCTTGCACCTTCATTACTGAAAGGTGTGTCTTCCAAGTTGTTTGTTGCTAGCAGATACCATATCTGTGTTTCTCACAGAAATTAGTAATTGTGGAAGGTCTTGGGAAATAACATTCTCATCTGATTATGTTTGTACTTTGGCCTCTGTTCATGTCCATGATCTTGGCTGGAAATCGGACATGATAATTGAGTTAAGAAGAGCAACTTTCTGGCATGAAGATGAAAGCTCCTGTCCAGACGGTTCTACTGAATTGTGTTGTCAGCTTGGGTAAGGTGAGAAACTGTATATCCAGAGTCCTTCTGTTAGTGGTTCTGAGTTAAAGTTCTTAAGATTAGGAAGAAACATGAGGTCTGGAAAGCAGAAGTGTGGAAACCATGATTCTCAGGTCTTCTGTACCATCAGGAGACAGAGATGCATGGCAACCTGGTGAGCCTGAGTTCCAGCACCGTTTTCTGACTTCTGGCTCTGCGCATGTGAAACAGTCCCAATCAGACACGTTTGATGAACCCAACCCTGTGGATTTTTGACTACAGAATCTGATCCATGAGGGGAGTTTATAGAGGTTACGTGTGGAAGCCAGGACCCCTAGAAAATGGAAGAGAAAAAGTTGGCGTCTGGTTTGATAACTTACTTGACTGACCTGGCTGGTGATCACGAGCTCCTACCTGGTTGCCCAACAAGCCCCTGTGCACTGGTCTGTCTGTATATGGTGGTACCAAACCCTGGGAGGAATGATTTCTTCACTGTGCCTTCCAGATCTCATACGAGTTAAGCTGTTGGTGAATTGTAGCCTGCAATCATAAAGACGGGGATCCTGGGAAACATACCTCCCGGCCTTACCCTCAGTGAAACAACAATTCAGCAGAAACATATCTACCTTTAGATTTCATTGACCTTTCACAGTAGTACCAAGAAATGTAGCACAGTGGGGATGAGAGGGATATGGAGATGGAAGTTTCATTCATTCATTCATTCATTCATTCCAGGGAATATTATAGCAGAAGAGTAAACTATTTCAGATAACACTGGAAGTTGATACCTAAATGTATTATTAAAATATATACAAACCCTTAACCCTGCTGGTCCAGTGGTTAAGACTCCACGCTCCCAATGCAAGGACCACGGGCTCGATCCCTGGTCAGGGAACTAAGATCCTGCATGCCACATGGCGCAGCCCCCCCAAAAAAATACATACGTATATACTGACTTCAGTAGTGTGTCCTCCCCTGCCCCACCACCGATTTCATGTCCACCTGGCATCACTGACACAACCTGATTTGGAATAAGGTCTTTGCAGATGTAATCAGGATGTGGTCATATTGGATTGGTGTAGGTCCTAATCCAATGATGTGGATCCTTATAAAAAGAGGGAAATTTGGGCACAGAGACCTGCACAGGAGACAGACACGTCTTCACCATGTAAAGACAGAACAGAGATTGGTGTGATCTCTGTACAAGCCAAGACATGCAAAGGATTGTTGGCAACCTCCAGAAGCTAGAAGATATGCCTAGAACAGGTTCCTCCTCAGAGCCTCCAAAAGTAGCCAGCCCTGCTGACCACTTCATTTCGTACAGCCAGCCTCCTAAACCATGAGAAAGTAAGTTTCTGTTGTTTAAGCCACCATGTCTCCAGTGCTTTGTTAGGGCAGCCCAAGCAGACTAATGTAGTTCCTAAAGAGGGAGTGGGCCTTGGATATTTGAAGGACAGCCAGAGACCAGTGTTTCTGGAGCAGAATGAGCTGGTGGCAAGAACAGCAGAGGTGAGAGGAGAGCAATGGCGGTGGGTAGGCACATCATGTCCTGATGCACTGACCTGCCGTGGTGCACTGACATTGGCCATGAGTGACATAGAGCCTAAAAGTGGCCAGATGAGGCAGCTTTACAAAGTCCCTGTGTTACCTTGAGAATAGACTCTAGGATGTTGTCACTTAAGGTAGTGGATCAGATGGGGTTGGTAGCAGTGGCAATGATGTGCCAGGTTGGAGCCCGGATGTAATTTGAAGTTAGAGCCATCAGAATTTCTTGATGGCTTGAAGGTGGGGTGAGAGGAAGAGTCAAGAGTGGCTCTATTATTTTGTGCAGGAAAAACTGGCATGATGGTTATTGCCATCAACTGACATGTAGCTCATGAGCAATGGAGAATATTGGTGGAGTGTAAGCAGTTGAACTTGGAGTGTGCTGAGATGAAGATGAGATAAGGGCATACTAAGGCAGAAGATAAACATATGAGAATTTTATTAGATTTTATTACAATTTAAAAAATATTTTAGGGACTTCCCTGGCGGTCCAGTGCTTAAGATTCTGAGCTTCCACTTCAGGGTGTGCAGGTTCGATCCCTGGTCTGGGAACTAAGATCCCACATGCCCCGTGGTGTGACCAAAAAATAAAAATAAAAACAAATTTAAAAAAATAAAAACATACTGTAAGAGAATGTTATTACAAACATTGGTCCCAATGGCAAAAATGTGGGAAAAAAAGCTGCTAACAGTTGAATCGGTACAAGAAAATGGTATAGTCGTACAAGCATAAAAATACATTAATAAAAGTGCATAAATTACCAAGCTGTGGACAGCAAAACATTTTTGAATAAAAGACACTTGATAGGGACTTCCTTGGTGGTCCAGTGGTTAAGAATCCACCTTCCAATGCAGAGGACGCGGGTTCGATCCCTGGTTGGGGAACTAATCCCACATGCTGAGGGGCAGCTAAGCCCGAGCGCCACAACTAGAGAAGCCCACGCGCCGTAACGAAGACCCAGCGCAGCTAAAATAAAAAATAAATAAAATTTAAAAAGTGGACTGTTAAAGCTAATTTAAAAAAAAATGATATAAAATGATACATACCATTTGATTCTATTTACATACAATATAAAACAGGAAAAATTATTGATGAAACTAAAAGTAAATGAAAGGAAATGATTTTTAAAAGTTTGGGGTATTGGTAACTGTGAGAGGGCGGGATGGGGCTTCTGATGGGGCATAAACCCAAGTGGGATGTGGGGGGTGTGACAGCAGCCTCCCTGTCTTGTATGGATTGTGACATCATATGTTTAAAAAAAGGAGACATCAGGCCCAAAATGTAGTCACTTGTGCTGAATCCCATGTCAGCAAGCCAAAACTTACTACCTAGCCAAATTGCACTTTCAATCTTTCCCAGGAGTGTGACCTTTAACCAGTCAATCTGGGTTTTCCTGCTCAGCACTAGGGAGGTAATCCCCTTGATAGGCCCCCTCCATCCCCCTTAGGAGGGCGGCATTGCCTGAAACCATGCATTCTTTGCTAATAATTTCCTTTCCACTTTTGAAAACCTTTCCTCCTCTAAAGCTCAATGATGCGCCTTTCTACTTGCCAGATGGGACCCTGCCCAGTTCATCAACTGTTCAATAAAGCCAATTTGATCTTTAAATTTACTCAGAGAATTTTTGCTATTTAACAGATTTGGTGGCAGCAGTGGGATCAAAGGACTTTCCAACGGTATTCAGAGATGACCAGAAACAGAGGCATGGGGGACTTCCCTGGCGGTCCAGTGGTTAAGACTCTGCGCTTCCACCGCAGGGGGCGAAGGTTCATCCCTGGTTAGGGAACTGAGATCCCACATGCCGTGTGCCATGTGGCGTGGCCAAAAAATAATTAATTAAAAAAATACACACACACACAGGCGTGGTACCAGCAAACCTTTTTTCTTGTTTTTTTCTTTTTTTTTTTGCCATCAAAGTTTATTTTTTAAAGATCAAAATTGACAGGTTAGTTTATTACATAACAATAGACCACAATGCTTCTTTCAGGTATAACATATTCTTTGTATTAAATAGATACAGAGTTAAACAAAATCTGCACGTTCACATGCAAAAATCCTCTATGACCTTAGTCATCATTATCTGTCCTAGCTTGAGAAGAAAAAATGTCATTTTCCTTCAAGGATTTGTATGTGGATCTTTGGCTCCACTAGCTGGTAGTAATTTAAACGTGAATGAAAGTGAAGTGGGGGGAGGGGGGCGTGGCTAAGGATACAGAAGCATGGAGAAGTGTCCTACCCTAGAATTAAAACCCTCTTTAGGAAGGTTGAATCCATGTGCTTAGGAGAAACTGTGTATTGGGAGTTTATAGATCTCCAGTCCTAATCCCCAGTTAGTTCTACGAAGAGCCTAACGCCCTCCAATGTTGTGAGGAAGGATTCCTTAACACCAGCAGAATATCCCCCAGACAGTCTCTCTCTGACCCCAGCTTCTCTCAGTGCTCTCTCCTAGCTGTTCCCTATCATATTTTAGGGCCTCCCATGTCATCAAACAGCCTCTAGGTCTTTCTGCTACCCATTAGCTTGTATATCTCTTGGCATCACATCCAGAGAACAGCTCCTGGCAGTCAGGGTCCATTCTGAGCCCTCTAGTGACAGCTAAACTGATCCACAGCTAATCCCCTTCAGGATTTGGGGGGACCCTTTAGAGCTGCATCTGGAAAGAAAGACTGTGGAACATTTGTATCAAACTCAGATGTCCTCCTTGATCCAGAGCCAAAGAGGAGGTGAGGATGGATGTAGCTCTCATCTTCTAGAGAGCACCACTCCTAGGAGAAAATAGAACTAACACTCTCTCAGTTCAAAGTGGGTCTTAACGGTAATAGTTAATGGTTAACGGTAATAGTAATTGTCAGCAAACCTTTTTTCGAGTTCACTGTCTTTCTCACCGTTTCTGAGGGCTGTGGATAAGTTCCTCTCCTTTCTGAGCTCTGCTCTCTGCTGTACTCCCAATCGAATTGACTTTCCAGTCACGGGGTTAGTGGGTCAGCTTGAGCTGGAAGATGGTTCCATCCAGAACCCTAGTCCCTAGTTCTTAGTTCAGTCTGCAATCTCCTGCTTGCTTGGAATCCCTTTCACAAGTTGCACCCTGCATTTCCCCTTTACTGGGGTTGCTGATACAGTCCTTTCCCCAGTTCCAGTCTATTGACCCCATTTGCTGGAATCTCCTTATTTAGTCCATGCTGGGATTTTTTTAATTTGGCCATGCCCTGAGGCATGCTGGATCCTAGTTCCCGACCAGGGATTGGACCTGTGCCCCCTGCAGTGAAAGTGCAGAGTCCTAACCATTGGACTGCCAGGGAAGTCCCCCATGCTGGGAATTGCTGGTGGTGTACACAGACTTCTGCAGTAGTGTATCTTGGTTGCTGTTGGTTTGTTTTGGTGAATATGTTTATCTTGTTTTGTATAGATAAAGGCTACTGCTAACATGGATCTCAGAAACCAAAAAGCCACAAAAATTGGTGGTCACAGATCAAGAATTTAAGAGCTGTTAGAACACTTGCCACCTAACTCAAAGACTCCCATGTTGGGAGAAGTTGGTCACAGAACGGGTTGGAATGGTACAAGGTCCCTTGCCAAACTCAAGAAAATTTCTATGCAGTGTGGTACATTGTAAACTACCACAGTTTCCAACTGAGTGGCCTGTCCCTTTTAGGTATTAGTTTGACTCCAAGTGACCGAAAGTATAAGAAAGAAGTAGAAGGAGGGAGGGAGGGAGGGAGGAAAGATACATACATACATACATACATACATACATACATACATACATAAGATCCTTAAATCCACATGGTTAATAAGCATGCCACCTTCCAGTACACCTGTTAGGAACTGTGGTCCCAGAAGCTATAAATATCTGTAAAAATGGCAAAATCTTACTGACAACGACCTACAAATTTTGTGTCCTGAGAACGTGGCTTGGGAGCCCCAAAATATGGCCAAACCGAAATGTATATTAATCTCCATTTGCAGCTAGGGTCCTACCAAACTGCTGCCATTCCTCAGGGAAATTAAAACCTAGCGTTACAATGGCTGTTATAAGGAACATTCCAATTAGATAAGATCATTTAAGAAGTGCACTTAATAAAAAATTTTAAAATAATAAAAATTTTTAAGAATTAAAAAGAAAGTGCACTTAAAAGTGAGGGCTTCCATGTGAAACAAACAGAATGGGATACCTATTTTAATTGGCATGTAGGAGCCTCCAAAAGTCAAAAAAATTTCTTAAAAATTCATTACAAAAGGCTAATAGAAAATTAAAGCTATAAGAGGTACCTAAAACAAAACTCATAAAGACAACATTGAACATAGTGGTTATTTTGACAAAACATAATGTCTACCTTTTAGAATCTCTTATTATCACGAGCAGACCACTAGAAAAAATATTCGTTCTTTTAACAGAAAAACCAATTTTTACTTTTGCACTAACTTGTCATATTAAAACTTGTTCACCTAAATTTATTCCAATTTTAGCCAGTCCTGACGACACAGAATAATCCTTTCTAAAGATTCCTTTTTTTCACAAAACTTTTGCAACTTTCTATGTCCATTTTACTTGTCCTTTGTTTTCTTTCCCATTTAGAAATAACTGGCTTTAGGACAAAGTCACTTTGTTTTCCCTTAACAAAATGCATTTCCATTCCTTATACATTTTTCTTTTAATTTTCTTTTTTTTTATTTTATAAATTTGTTTATTTATTTATTGGCTGCGTTGGGTCTTCGTTGCTGTGCGTGGGCTTACTCTAGTTGCGGCGAGCATGGGCTGCTCTTTGTTGTGCTGCACGGGCTTCTCATTGCGGTGGCTTCTCTTGTTGCAGACCACTGGCTCTAGGCGCGCAGGCTTCAGTAGTTGTGGCGCACGGGCTTGGTTGCTCCACGTTATGTGGGATCTTCCCGGGCCAGGGCTCAAACCCATGTCCCCGGCACTGGCAGGCGGATTCTCAACCACTGCGCCACCAGGGAAGTCCCTCTTTTAATTTTTTTGCATACAAGGATGTCTTCCTTATTAATCTTAGTAGTTTTAGAAACCTTAATTTATAGTGAAACTAAGAAGTAAGCAATCGTGAACTGTTTGTTATACCAATATTTCTTTTCCAATGCAGTAAAAAGTATCTTACTAATAGATCCAAATATCTTTTGTTTTCTATAATAAGGCAAAAGTAGGTAAACTTAGACTTGTTTAGTATTGAATAACTAATGTTTCAGTATTTTATCTTACTCAGAAATGACATAGACATTCAATGAACGCCCATCATTCAATTTAACGTAGCAAACTCTAAGGGTGTAAATTACCCCCTCAAAATTGGTAAGCTATTCTAAATAGATCTAGCATAAAACAATTATCACTTAAAACTTCACATAGGGAAGATGGCGGACTAGGAGGACGCGGAATTCGCGTCTCCGCACAACTAGGGCACCTACCAGGCACCAGTGGGGGACCACAGACACCTAAGGGGATGGGAGGAACCCCCAGTGACTGGTTGTTTCAATTATATTTTTATTTCTCCTAATATATTTTTTATCTTTCTAATTTTATTTTTTGTTATTGTACCGCTCCCTTTTTTTTTTCTTTTTTCTTTTTTTCTTTTTGCCACACCACGCAGTTTGCGGGGACCTTGGTCCCCATGCCGGAGGTCGGGCCCGAGCTCCTGTGGTGGGAGCTCCGAGTCCAAACCGCTGGACTAACAGAGAACCTCAGACCCCAGGGAATATTAATCGGAGTGAGGCCTCCCGGAGGTCCTCATCTTAGCACCAACACCTGGCTGTATCCAACTGCCTGCAAACTCCAGTGCTGAACGCCTCAGGCCAAACAACAAGTGAGACAGGAATACAGGCACTAGCAACACAAGAAACAAATAGATAAACTGGACCTTATCAAAAGTAAAATCTTTTGTGCATCCAAGGACACTATCAAGAGAGTGAAAAGACACCCCACAGAATGGGAGAACATATTGGGAATCATATATGCGATAAGGTTTTATTATCCAGAACACATTAAACAGCCATGCATATCAATAATAAAAATGCAAACAACCCAGTTAAAAAATGGGAAAGAAGTTGAATAGACTTTTGTCCAAGAGTGATATACAAATGGCCAATAAACAGATGAAAATTTTCTCCACATCGCTAATCATCAGGGAAATGCACGTCAAAACCACATGAGATAACCACTTTGCACCTGCTAGGATGGCTAGAATCATGGCCAGAAGTGTTGTCAAGGAGAAAAGCAGCGGCGGTGGCTCTAGCGACAGTAGCAGTAGCGCTGGGTCCAGAGAGTGGAGGTGCTCCTAGAGCAGCGGCAGTTCTGACTACAGCGCCGGGACGAGTCCGGTTCGTGTTCGTCCGCGGAGATCTCTCTCATCTCGCTCGGCTGCGGGAAATTGGGCTGAAGCGACTGAGTCCGCGATGGAGAGAGAAAAGGAACAAATCCGTAAACTTTATTGGTGGCCTGAGCTTTGAAACTACAGAAGAAAGTTTGAAGAACTACTGCGAACAATGGGGAAAACTTACAGATTGTGTGGTAATGAGGGATCCTGCAAGCAAAAGATCAAGAGGATTTGGTTTTGTAACTTTTTCGTCCATGGCTGAGACTGATGCTGCCATGGCTGCCAGACCTCATTCAACTGATGGGAGAGCGGTTGAGCCAAAACGTGCTGTTTGCAAGAGGGGAATCTGGAAAGCCAGAGGCTCATGTCACTGTGAAGAAGCTGTTTGTAGGTGGAATTAAAGAAGATACTGAGGAACATCATCTTAGAGATTACTTTGAGGCATATGGACAAATTGATACCATTGAGATAATTACTGATAGGCAGTCTGGAAAGAAAAGAGGCTTTGGGTTTGTTACTTTTGATAAGTATGATCCTGTGGATAAGACTGTGTTGCAAAGAAGTCAGCAACTGCAGTTGCCGCCGTTCTGTCTTCAGCTTCACGATGTTTCCCTTGGCCAAAAACGCACTAAGTCATCTCCGAGTTCGAAGCATTCCGCAAACAATGGCAAGGCAGAGCCACCAGAAGCGGGCACCTAATTTCCATGACAAATATGGTAATGCTGTATTAGCTAGTGGAGCCACTTTCTGTGTTGCTGTATGGGCATATACAGCAACACAAATTGGAATAGAATGGAACCTGTCCCCTGTTGGCAGAGTCACCCCAAAGGAATGGAGAGAACAATGATCGTCCCAGCTGGTTTAATACTGAATTGTTTCAAAATCAACTCATAATTGATGCCAAGTAAAAGCATTAAAATATGGCGTGATTGAAGAAATAAAGTACATTTGAAAACCTCAAAAAAAAAAAAAAAAAAGACTGTATTGCAGAAATACCATACCATCAATGGTCGCAATGCAGAAGTAAGAAAGGCTTTGTCTAGACAAGAAATGCAGGAAGTCCAAAGTTCTAGAAGTGGAAGAGGAGGCCACTTTGGTTTTGGAGATTCTCGCGGTGCTGGTGGCAATTTTGGACCAGGAAGTAACTTAAGAGGAGGACCTGATGGATATGGAAGTGGTCCTGGATTTAGGGATGGGTATCCTGGGTATGGAGGAAGACCTGGAGGTGGCAATTTTGGAGGTGGCCCAGGTTATGGAGGAGGAGGAGGAGAGTATGGTGGTAGAGGTTCTGGATCTGGCAACCAGGGTGGGAGCTCCTGGGGTGGGTGTGGTATCTATGGAGGAAGAAATTGTGGAAGTGGAAATGGCAATGATTTTGGAAATTATAACCAGCAACCTTCTAACTACGGTCCAATGAAGAGTGGAAACTTTGGTGGTAGCAGGAACATGGGGGGACCATATGGTGGAAGAAACTATGGTCCAGGAAGCAGTGAAGGAAGTGGGGGTTATGGAGGGAGAAGCCGATATTGATCTTCTTCCTATTTACCGTGGGCTTCACTGTATAAATACAAGAGGATGAGAGCCCAGAGGTAACAGAACAGCTTCAGGTGACTGAAATAACAATGTTAAGGAAACTCTTATCTCAGTCATGCATAAGTATGCAGTAATATGGCAGAAGACACCAGAGCAGATGCAGAGAGCCATTTTGTGAATGGATTGGATTATTTAATAACATTACTGTGGAGGAAGGATTGTAAAAAAAAAAAAAATGTGCCTTTGAGACAGTTTCTTAGCTTTTTAATTATTGTTTCTTTCTAGCGGTCTTTGTAAGTGTAGAAGCATTCCTTGTTTGATAATGTTAAATTTGTAAGTTTCAGGTGACATGTAAAACCTTTTTTAAGATTTTTCTCAAAGTTTTGAAAAGCTATTAGCCAGGATCATGGTGTAATAAGACATAACATTTTTCCTTTAAAAAAATTCAAGTGTGTCTGTAGAGTTAAGAAGCTGTTGTACATTTATGATTTAATAAAATAATTCTAAAGGAAAAAAAAAAAGAAATGTTGTCAAGGATATGGAGAAATTAGAACCCTGTACACTGCTGGTGGGAATGTAAAATGGTGCAGGCACTGTGGGTAAGAGCTTGGTGGTTCCTCAAAAAGTTAAACATGAAATTAACCCTGTGAGCCAACATTTCCACTCCTGCCTATACTGAAACAGATGCTCAAATACGTGTACGTGAATGCTGGTTGCAGCACTATTCACAATAGCCAAAAGGTGGAAATGTCCTGAATGTCCATCAGTGGCTGATGGAAATGTCCCGAATGCCCATCAGTGGCTGAATGGATAAACAAAGTGTAACCTGTACATAGGATGAGAATAATAGTCATAAAAAGTAAGGAAAGCTCTGACACATGCTGCAACATGAATGAAACCTTGAAAATATGCTGAGGAAAAAAGCCAGACACAAAAGACCAATATTGTATGATTTCATTTAGGTATACACAATGTCCAGACTAGGTAAATCCAAACACAGAAAAAAAAATTTTTTTTTAAGAATTTTTTTGGCCATGCCTCGCAGCTTGTGGGATCTTAGTTCCCCCACCAGGGATTGAACCCAGGCCCTCAGCAGTGAAACTGCAGAGTCCTAACCACTGGACTGCCAGGGAATTCCCAGACAGAAAGTATTTTAGTGGTGACCAAGAGGTAGGGTTATCATGGCTATAATGGCCTTATAATTTGTTTTTAAACGAGTGTACAGTTCACATACCATAACGTTCACACTTTTAAGTGTAAAACTCAGTGGCTTTTTGTACATTGCACAGCTGTCCAACCATCACTATACAGTGTGAAAAAGGAAATATAACTTTTACATTTCAAAATTCACAGAGACTGACTAAAAGCTGATCTGACATAAATTTCCCTGCAGTATAAAATGCACACCTGAGAACTGTGACATCTCAGTGGCTGTGCTGAGACCAGTTCTGCAGGGAGACTGGGACCTCAGGGTCTGACTTCCCATGGGGTAAAGCTCCCTGGGCCTTGGGTAGCTGACCTCAAGCCCCAAAGGTGGGAGCTTGGACTAAGGGCAGAGCCTCCTGCTGTTAAAGGTCACACATGGACCAAGCCTGACCCTGCGTAGCACATGGTGGTGTCTTTGAGTCTTTGTTCTTAAAGGGCACGTTTCCACAATGACCTTGCCCTGGGCCACGCCTTGACACTGTAGATCACCAAGCTGATGAAAGAAATTTTCACCTATTGAGGTATGGGGAAGTTATTCGGGCTTATACATGATTTAACTCGAATCTTATGCTAACTAAAATGGCCTGTTTGTGGCCTATCAAACACATTGTCTGCTTTAATTATTTTTTGTTGTTGTTGTTTTTTAATTAATTAATTTATTTATTTATTTTTGGCTGTGTTGGGTCTTCGTTTCTGTGCGAGGGCTTTCTCCAGTTGCGGCGAGCGGGGGCCACTCTTCATCGCGGAGCGCGGGCCTCTCACTGTCGCGGCCTCTCCCGTTGCGGAGCACAGGCTCCAGACGCGCAGGCTCAGTAGTTGTGGCTCACGGGCTTAGTTGCTCCGCGGCATGTGGGATCCTCTCAGACCAGTGCTCGAACCCGTGTCCCCTGCATTGGCAGGCAGATTCCTAACCACTGCGCCACCAGGGAAGCCCTGCTTTAATTATTAAAGGGCGCATTGACCAGAACAAAAGATGTCCGTGTTAAAAATAAAGACTAGATGTCTCCCTTCCTGGGACACCAATGCTGGTCCTCCTTCGATGATGACTCCCTTCCCAGGTGCCAAGGTCATAGGTACTCGTTGCCTCTTGCTGCAGCCTATGTGCTGATCTGTTTGTTTTTTGCCGTTTTTAAAAAAAATATTTACTTATTTGGCCGCACCGGGTCTTAGTTGCAGCACGCGAGGTCTTCGTTGTGGCATGCGGGGTCTTTAGTTGCAGCATGTGGGATCTAGTTCCCTGACCAAGGGTTGAACCCACGCCCCCTGCACTGGGAGCAGGAAGTCTTAACCATTGGACCACCGGGGAAGTCCCTGATCTGTTCGTTTTTGGAAACTTGAAGGAATGTTTCCCTGCCTTGTTCGCTGTTATGAGTTCTGACAAGATAGAAAACGGTGCTAAAAACCATGCTTCTCCTGAGCAGGTCCTCTGAGTTATCTGAGAGGCCGTCTTAAGGGCTCTAGTCTTCAGTTTGGCTCAAAAGACTTTTCTGTTCCTATTATAGATCGTTTATTTTTTATTTCCATCAACAAGGCCCTATGACCCGTATTTTCTCATCCTCATTCCGGATATGGAGCGATCCCCGGGGAAACTGAGTCTGGACTTCCAGGTGCAGGAGGAGGACACAGGGGAGCCACCGACCAGATGCCACAGGGTGTGCCGCGCCCAGAGCTCGTTCTGCACGGAGCCCAATTCCCAGGCGGGCGGATCAGCCACGCCTGTCCCTGTGGCCTGTCGTTCGGAGGCAGGGGCGAGGTCTGGTTGAACTGTCCAATCAGCGGCGACTGGGGTCCGGACAAACAGCAATCAGGATAGAGGGGGACTAGGAGGACTGTCCATCAGGGCAGGGGCGGGGCAAGGATTACTGTCCAATCAGAGCCCGGGCCCCGGAGAGGGCGGGTGGCGCGCGCGTTCCCAGCCCGCGGAAGTTTTTCTGCGCTTGTGCGAACTTGTCCTGCGCGGCTTCAGGTGTCGCGTTCTCGTCGGTCTCACCTGCCCAGGTCGGAGGGTCGCCCCGAGGACGCTTCGGAGAACTCGGAAAGAGGCAGAGATGGTGAGTGCACCGCTCAGGGCCCTAACAGGGAAAAGGCTGGTTCGAACGGTACGGAACTTGCCGAAAGCGACGGACGGGCCAGGGTCTCCCCGTGTCCCACCCACCCCGGAGTCCCGACCCGAGTCTCCCCCTCGGCCGCGGGCTGAGGACCTGCCGTGTTGCTCCGTCACTGCTCGGGGTCCGGGGCGTCCGGACCGAATCTTTGGCCCCGTGGCGGTCGGAGGGAGGACAGGACTACTCTCGACGCGGGCCGTTAGGCGCTGGGGCGTGGGGGACCCGCCCTGGACCTGACAGATAAAGTCAAGCCTGGACTTGTCAAGGAGACTGTATTGCAAATACTGTTGCGATAGCGCCGAGGCTCGGATCTCAGAGATGTGCCAGCGTCTCCAACTGCACAGCAAAGGGCTTTTCTGTGTGAGGAGGGCGAGCGGGAGGGAAGTTGGGCGAGTGAGAGCGGTGCGCGGAGTGCGGGGCCAGCGTGGCTGGACTGGACAGGGCTCCCTCGGTCACCTGTTGTCTGGAGAAGCTGACCAGGGGCTTGTTCGGAACCTCAGTGTTGCTCAGACGTGGGGGCGACACCCCGTCCAGGGAGAAGGCTGACGATGTGGGTTAAGAAACAGGACACAGAGAACTTGGTCTAGCCCAAATGTGTGGGCAGGAGGGCCGGATCTCCTCGTGTCAAAGATAAAATGTCAAAGTGGGGCTGGCCCCTGAATACATGCAGGGAGCATCACAGAGTGTCTTTGTACTCTGGGAACAGATTCACAGTGACCTTGCCCCGAGGCCAACCCCTGACTCAGGAGGTCCGCAGGCCCTCCTGTCTCATGTGGAACAGTAATCAGTATTGAGCTTTATTTGGGGTCTTAGGAATTGCAACTTGGGGGACCCAGGTTTGAGTTGATGGAATACAATTTATGGTTTTGAGGCATAAGAAAGAAAATTTAAGCATAACATTACTCTCTGCCCTTATTGGGCCCTCCCTAATGTGCATTGTGCATCTGCATTATACATTAACCAGACCTTCTCAAAGGTAGGAATGTCTGCTCCACCGGAAAGATCAAATTTTTTTCCTCGTTCTGCCACCAGCAATGTAACTCCAAGATAACATACCTTTCCTAATCCTGTCAGGGGTCATGCTGATCTGCTGCAGATCTAGACTATGTATTTTTGGTGAACCTTATGTGAGATGTCATTGTGTCATTTTGATATATGCTCCTTTGTCTCAAAAATGTATATGATGGCCTTAGACTTCTAGTAAGTGGAACAGCCCTCTGAGTTTTATGAGAGACTGTCTCCTGGGTTATAATCCTCACATAGGCTTAAACAAAATTTTCTATTTTCTCTTTTAGATCGACTATTCATTAATTTTTCATCAACAGCGTAACACTGAAAGTGTTGTAGGGAGGAGAAAGAGTAACAGACTTATTAAAGGAAAAGCCACAGGGTGGTTAAAGTTGCCTGGCATGAGTTATGATAGACTGACACAGGGAATGAAATATTTGTCTTTAAGGAATAGGCTGTCACGAGTTATTTAGGGGAAGGGTCCAATAAGTATCTTGACTTTCTGGGTCATTGGGCAGATGTTCTGGATGCCTGCGTTAAGGCAGTAAGTGGTCAAAAGTTCAGATTCCATCTGGGCTGAGACCTGCATAAGTTCCACTTCCTCAGTGGCCTCCTGGCTCCATTTTAGAGCGCTCTCTTAGCAATACTGACTCCATTTTGATTTTCCCTTCACACCTGTCCCCTGCTGTCCTGGCTCCCGGACTTAGGGGGGCAGCCCTGGACAAGGGGCACTGAGGGGAACTGAGTGGCACTTTTCTGTTCAGGAGAAGGGGACTGCAAGCTGTGGGCTGATGCTGTATCTGTCTGGCCAGGAGTACATTCGGCTTAGAGTCCACCAGGGCAGCCAGGTCTGGCGCCCCATAGAAAGCCAGGCAGTAAAGGGCTGAAGCCACCCACCCGCACTTCCGCCCTGCTCCGTCACGTGGCCTACAGCCCGCCCTTCTCTCAGAATCCAGGCCAGCACCCGTTGTCAATCAGGGCCCAAAAAGGGGGTGTGCCCAGAGACCCGTCCAATTAAGGTGCGAAGTCTTGGAGCCTCATCCAATCAGAGAAGGGGGCGGGCGCATTGATATACGTGGTGACGTCGCTCTTAGCCGACCTGGTGTTCTGTCGCAACTACTTCAGGGGGCCTCAGGTGTCCCGTCGCTGTCGCTCTAACCTGCCGGAGCTGTTGAGCTGCAGGGCCGCGGGGAGGACGACCTGAATGCGCGGAGAGGGGCTGAAATGGTGAGTGCGTGGGGCTGGCGCCGAGACCGTCTGGGGCTGGTTCGAATTGGCCGGAAGCTGCAGCAGGATAGGACTCCGTGACCCCGGTCCGGACCCTAGTTTCCACCCTCGACCGCGTCGCGCGGTCCCAGGGTCCTGTCCAGTCCTCGAGTGGGGTCTCGGATCCCAACTCGGGTGTCTGCCCTCGACCGTAACGTGGGATCCCGTGAGTTCCGACCCAGTCCCTGTCCCGGTGGGTGTTTGAGCGAGGACGGGGCGAGCCCCTGGAGCGGGCGGTCAGGCGCTGGGGTCCCGCCCTGGACCTGACAGATAATGTCAGGTCCAGGGTTGGTCAGGGAGAGTGTTTTGCAATTAATGTTGCGATAGGGCCGAAGCTCGGATCTCAGGGATGTGCCAGCGTCTCCAACCACACAGCAAAGGGCTTTTCTCTTCTGTGAGAGGAGGGTGAGAGGAAGGCGGATTGACAGAACCAGAGGTCCTGTGGTCAGGGCGTCCTCGGCCCAGGTGAGAGGGGATTTGCTCTGCAGCTCAGTGATGCTCAGTTTGGGAGGTGTAGCGGGGAGTGACCCAGAGTCAGGGGCATTTGGGAAGAGAAGCCGGAGTAAAGTTTAGGTAAAAAATGGATGTTGAGCTTAAAAATAAGTTATTTACTAGGAAAAATGGATTTATTTGGGAACAGCAAAAAATTGCAATTCGGGACAGACAAGGTATAGCAAAAGCCATAGGCAAGTCCAACAGACTTATTTATTGGAGAAAAAGGAGGGAGTTGGGAGGGGTTGTATTGATGTAAAGTCCGTGGAGAGATGGAGAATTCAGGTTGATGCTGGTTTCTCATTGGCTAGTTGCTGGGGTAGCCAGTTTCTTGAGAAGATGCAATGTATGTACATCTTTTTCTGTTGAGGCCTGTAATTGTTGATTCTTTTGTGTTTTCAATTTTTCTGTTGGGGACTGTAATTGACATTTCTTCCTGTAATTGATGTCAAGTGGTACTGGGTGAGGCGCTTCCTTCTGCACCCACCCACACTTCTTTTTAGTGCGTTTTCTCTTTTTAAATTTTCACATGGGCCGTTGAGAACACTAGGTCAACCCTGTGGCATTAAAAAAATTACAAACTTTCCAACAAGAGACCTTTATTCAAATGAGTTCCTGCAGGGGGAGAAGGGTCTGTTGCACCAGGCACAGGGGGCTCTGCAGGAAGGGAGACATGTGAACCTAAGATCTGCAAGTGTCTCAAGAGTTGGGCAAAGAGAGTTTTTCTCTTATACAGAGGAGTAAACAACACCAGGAGGGACCAGGTGAGATGCTCAGATAGCAGATCCCTGAGGCCAGCCTGTCCTTAGGGGTCTGTCAGCTGGCTGCGGTGAGGCCAGGTCAGGGGGAAGGAGAGGAGCTGAACCAAAGTTTGGCTAACAGGCATGTGTTCTGCTTGGTCAGTGGGGGGAACAGTTCCACCAATCACTGATGAGGTGGAGATGGGGCTTTCAGGGGACTGTGTCTGGCCTTGTCCTGGGTAAACAAGGGGCCTCCATGTGAGTCTTATCTGAGTCAGGTGGGGCACAGGGGCAGTTTCTTGCAGCCTGCCGTTTTCCAGAACACCAAAGGGTGGGGGGGTCCTTTCAGCTTCCATCGAAGTTTCCAGGAGCACAGGGCTCAGGGAGGGTTCAGCATTGTCCCCTGACACCTGTGAGCTGCCTCCTCTGGGTCCAGCTCGGCACTAATAGCTTCCTTTCCCTAATCCAGCTTCCGGTTTCAGCAAGTGTAAAATTCTGCATTCTTCCTGCCTGGTTTCTTCTCCTTAGTGAGGGTAGTAAGCATCTCAGGTCTTTGCCCTTTCCTGCTGACTTGTATTACTCTGGGCCTTTGGGCCTTAACCAGAGATGCCTCTGGGGAGAAGTGTCTCAGTAAAGAAAATGTTTTCTCTTCCATTAGAATTTCAGGAAATGCAGACAGTCCCACCCCTTCATGTGAAATGGGTGGAGAGATGGATTAAAAAGATTCAGAGAAATTGTAATGACTCTTCCATGCAGGGTGCAGAGTTCTGACACTGTCTGAATCTGGTCCACTAACTGTTATTACCTGGACAACAGAGATGAATGGAAATTCTGTGGAATGTGACCAGGGCTACTGAGACTTGCTTACTTCTGATTAGATGAGTTACAGCTTGTCATCATGAGGTTATTAGTGAACTGATGCCTGTCTTCTGAAAGGGATGAGCAGTAACCAGTTGCTCAAACCATAAAAGTGCCCTAGAATTTCCCTCTCCTACGTTATCCATGAACACAGGAGGAAGCAGTGATCCTGCAGGTTCTCATTTACACACTGAGACAGGGGTCTTTGTGTCCTGTAAATGACCCACAGTGCTTGAAGCAGGTGCATCATCTGGGGCGGGGACAAGCTGAGCCTGTGAGGGAGGTGAAGGAAGGTGCCCTGGGGTCTTGCCCCGCCTCCCCCCCCCCCCATTGCAGGTGGCCTCCAGACCAGAGAACCACCACAGAAGGAGCTGTTGATGGCACGAGCATGGGGCAGGGCAGCCAGCTCCAGAAGTGCTGGGGACGGTTTGTCCTCTGAGGTTGTGCTGCCCTCGGCTGTCTCTTGACCTTTGCTTTTGGCCTCATTCAGTGAGTTGGTGGATTGAGTGTGATGTGTGCACCCTGAGTGAGTCTGTGAAGGTCAGATGTGGGGAAGGCTCCTTGGGCTCAACTGCTGTTCAGAGGGTCGATGAATTAGAGAGTTTCTCTGGGTCAGAACTTCAACTTGAACGTTTCCTCCTGGGTGAGAATTGAGGCCCAGAGGAGGGGGCATTTCTACACTGAGGTGGAGCTCAGTCCTTCCCCCTGCCCTGCGGGTACCCATCCAGCTTGGGTGGCTTTGACCTTCTGACTCGGGGTTTCCTTGTGCACCGTGGGCAGCACGCTGCTGATCTGAGTGGCTCACACTTGACTGCTCTTCCCTTTCGTTTCCTCCTTGATACAGTGTTCTGCCCTGTGACTCAGTGTGCAAGCATGTAAGACTTTTTTGTTCCATTACTTGAAAGTGTAGTGTTGTTTGGTTTTTATAGATTTCACCAATTTTATATGTATGTGTATGTGTGTGTACAGTTTTATCATGTGTACATGTGTATAGCCATCACCACAATCAAGATACAGCACTATTCTATCACTATAAAGATAGTTCCTGCTATCCCTTTATAGTCACACAAATCCCACTTCCTTCTCCCCCTCACCCCTAACTTCTGACAACCACTTATCTGTTCTTCATTTCTATAATTCTTCTAGTAATTTTTTAAATATTTATTTGGTTGCACTGGGTCTTAGTTGCAGCAGGCAGGCTCATTAGTTGTGGCATGCAAACTCTTACTTGCAGCATGCATGTGGGATCTAGTTCCCTGACCAGGGATTGAACCCGGGCCCCCTGCATTGGGAGCACGGAGTCCTATCCACTGCACCACCAGGGAAGTCCCTCTTCTAGTAATTTTCTATTGCATACTTTTTTCAACTCTTTCTGGGACTCCAGTGATACTAATGTTTTATCTTTTGTGTTTGTCCCACAGGTCACTAAGGCTCTTTCACTTTTTTTTTGGTCTATTTTCTCTCTGTTGTTCAGATTGGGTAAATTCTGATGTTCTACCTTCAAGTTGACTGATTCTTTCCTCTGTCTTATTCATTCTGTATTGAAACCATCCAGTTTTTTAGTTCAGTTGTTATATTTTTCAGTTCTAAAATATCCATTTGTTTCTTCTTTATATCTTTTCTTTCTTTGCTGAGACTTTCAATTTTTTATTTGTTTCAGGTGTGTTTGTAATTACTCACTTAAGTATTTTTCAGTGGCTTTAAAATCCTTGTCAGATAATTCCATGTGTGATTTTGGTGTTGGTGTCTGTTGATTGTCGTTTTTTGTTTGTTTGTTTTATTATTATTTGGCTGCGTCGGGTCTTAGTTGTGGCACACGGATCTTCGTTGCGGCGCGTGGGCTCTTCCTTGTGGCGCGCAGGCTTATTTGCCCTGCGGCATGTGGGATCTTAGTTCCCCCACCAGGGATCCAACCCGCGTCCCCTGCATTGGAAGCTGGATTCTTTACCACTGGACCACCAGCGAAGTCCCTTGCATTTCAGTTTATGTTGCACTTAGCAGATACTGCGTTGTTTGCAAATTGAAGGTGTTGTGCAACCCTGCATCTGAGTAAGTCTGTGGGTGCCATTTTCAGAGTATTTGCTCACTGATGGTCAGCGTTTTTTAGCAATAGTGTTTTTTAATGTATGTACAAGGTTTTTTAGATATAAGTCTATTGAACACTTAAAAGACTATGTGACTTTTACCTGTACAGGGAAGCCAAAAAATTTGTGTAATTCACTTTATTGCAATATTTCCTTTATTGTGGTGCTCTGGAATTAAACCCACAGTGTTGCCAAGGCCTGCATGTATTTTTTCCTGGTAAAACGACACCATTAGTTTTCTCTATTAATGATTTTAAAACTCAAGCATGTACTGCAGGTCAGCATTAGAGAGATTTCTATGTCTATTATTACCAAGAGATGAGGGTGAGAAATACATTTGGATATTTGAAAAGACTCTCTGAGCAGAAACAAGAGTTGAAATGTGGTTTTATGATAAACCATTCAGAAGACCTCAGTCATCCAATACTAAAAACACAGAACAGAAGATAAACAGGCACTAAGCATGTGCCATTGTCTCCAGCACATGACACGTGCCACGTGACATATTAAGGCATCTTTTGCTCCCATCCTGGTATATGCAGCAGAGAGACAGGCTTTAAATGGGAACCAGCACTTCTGCTCAAATGCATTGGGCAGATTTGTTTTTTATATTCTCCCATTCCATACACCCTGAAAGCTCTCATGATGAAGCACTTCTTGACCCATAGCAGCCCAACGGTGTACACAGATATCTATTTACTAGAGAGGAGCAGTTCCCCGTTGAACAGTAGGAAGGAATTAGAAGAGGGTAATGTATAAAGTCCCAAGACTGGTACATTAGTTGCTCTCAAGAAATTTATGCTTCGGTGATAACGAGATAGACGAGATGAAGACTTAACTAAAGATGAGATTCCATTATTATGGATCCTGCGGGGGAATAATTGTTCATCGGTATTTTGCTCCATTGGGATAAGAGTTTGAAAAGCACTTCATACGCCTTAAAAAAAATCACGTTTACTAGAGTAAGATCATTTAACTTAATACTAATTATTTATTATTTCCCATATTTGTCCATTTTCAAAGCTCAGCAGGCTCCATAAAGTATACTGAAGAGTGACCTGTTCACTTGTTGTTAAGGCAGGTGCATGGAAATAGTGTACTAGAACTACATCTTTTATGAACTGTCAGCTTGCAACATTTCCCCCTCAAGAAAGGTATCAAAAATTGTGCTTTATGGAAACCTCCCTCCATACTAGGAAAGACTATGAAAGATTTTGAGCCCGGTTCCTTTTTGAAAAGACAGTCTTTCCTCACCTCCAAGACTGAGCATCATTCATCACCTTTAGGGCCAGTCATGTTTAAAGGCTTCACATCCACTCAGCCCATCCTCAGGAGCTGCTTCTTGCCGAGCCGTGTTATCTGCCAGCTCTTCATTCTGGGCTTTTGAAAGTGGTTATTTTTTGTCTTTTTTCTTTCTTGATGGGGCCGTTTTAGGAGTTTCAACAAGGATGATCAGGCTTATGGATGGTGCAGGGTATTGGGAGGACTCTTCTCCAGGAGCTCTCCTTGGTGGGTGGAAACAGTCTGTAGGTGACGGTGGTTCCAAGTTGAACGTGACTGGCCCACTCTGCTTTCAGCTCACACATGGTGGAGTGTGCGACGTTACTTCTCTCCAGGAAATCTCTGTTAAGGCAGTTTGGGGAATCACCGTTTTCAGCCTGTAGTCTTGAAAGAAAACCAGACTGAATTTTCGTCTCCTGTAGAAATAGAACATCATGCGTCAAGTTCCATCTCTGGGCACGTGTTGCATCCTTGACAGTTGGTTTGTGATATCTCCTCAACCTGCTGGATCTCTGAAACGTTTGTAATTTTGTTCCTTAGGCAATTCATATTCTTTTATTTGCCGAAGTTCTGGTGCTTTTGAGTAAAACTGCCATTAGATTAAGAAGAACATGTTTTTAGCTAGTCTGAATCTATTTTTTAAACAGTTTTAATTGAGGTATAATTTATGAACCGTGAGGTTTCCTGGTTTAAACTGTAAAATTCAAAAGTGTTAGAATGTTTACTGGATTGTGCAACCATCCTCATATTCTAATTTTAGATATTTTTATCACCCAGAAGAACTTGCACCTGCTGGCAGTCACCACTCATTGCAAGCCTCCGCCCGCCCTTGGTCTAGGCAGGTTATTAATCTAATTTCTGTCTCTATAGATTTGTTCATTCTGTACATTTCACATAAATGATATGATACTGCCTGTGGGCTTTTGCGAATCCTGTTAATGTTTTTCAAGTTCATTGATTTTGTGCCGTGGATTAGTACTTCATTCCTCTTGTTGCAAATAATATTCCGTTGTGAGATTACTGTGTTTGCTTATCCAAATCAGTTGATGACCTTTTGAGTTGTTTCCATTTTTTGGCTGTCATGAATCATGCTGCTGTAAACATCTGTGTATTAGTTTTTGGGGTTTTTAAAATATTTATTTATTTATCTGGCTGCATCAGGTCTTAGTTGCAGCACGTGGGCTCTTCTTCGTTGCAGCGCACGGACTTAGTTGCCCCGCGGTGTGTGGGATCTTAGTTCCCCGACCAGGGATCGAGCCTGCGTCCCCTGCATTGGAAGGCATATTCTTAACCACTGGACCACCAGGGAAGTCCCTGTGTATTAGTTTTTGTGTTGGTGTTTGCTTTCGCCTCTCTTGGGTAGATAGATACCTAGGGTGGAATTGCTGTGTTATATGGTGACACTGTGTTTATCATTTTGAGGATCTGCTGGACTGTCTTCCAAAGTGGCTTCATTTTACCTTCCCACCAGCAGTGTGTAAGGTTCCAACTTTCCCACATCCTCGCCAGCATCTGCTTGTCTGTCTTATAGCCTTCCTAGTGGGTAGGAAGAGGTATCTGCTTGTAGTTTTCATTGCATTTCCCTGATGACTAATGTCTCATATTTTCAGGTGTGTGATTAGCAAACCCCAGTTGCAGCCCCGGGTGAGGTAGCCTTGCCTTCTTTGTAGCTGATGTAGTTGGAATATTTTATCATTTCAATTTTCGGAATATATTTTTAATTAAAATTCTAATTGATAAAGATAGTTTGCTTTATATTTCAAGGGTGTAGAGTCATACCATATTGTCCTAAAAACATTAACTCGGTGATTTTTCTCTGTGTTAAAGTCATCTTTGGCTCTAATGCCATCAGATCCTTCTGTGACTCTTCTTCGTGGGGCATTATTCTTGATTTCTTGATTATTTATCTGAGAGGCCTTGCTGGCTTGACAGATCCCTCCGGAACCAGGCCTCCTTTTACCCCAGAGGTGTCCCAGGCCCTGGGCCCTGGCCTGCGTCTGTGCCCTCGGTGTCCACCTCATCCTGGCAGGGGGTTCGTATCTCTACTTCTGTCGGATATGACGGGACTGGCCCAGGCTTTTACATGCTGTTCAGTCCAGGCGAGAGTTGTTCAGATTCAGCATCCCTGGAAAATCAGTGTTCAAGACCTCCTGACAGTCTGCTCTGGTTCTAGGAGGTTCAACGAAATAACTTATGAGCAGGCCAAGTGTCCATTTCCATGTCATCTGAATGATGATTTCATTTTCAATATGTGTCATACCTCACAGTCTGCTCTATCTCAGTAAAAACCGTTTTTTTTCATTATGTGTGCATGAGTGTTTATCAGGTATTGCTGTTACACGTTGCTTCAGTTTCCAGCACTTACCATCACTGAGTAAAATGCATTTGACTGGCTTGTGTGTGTTCATTTTCCACAAGAGTGTAAGCTCAGGAGTCCTAGGAATTGAGTCCGGTTCCTGACTGTTGGCCTCCCCATCCTCCCACACACGGGGGTGAAAAGGGAGCCTTGCTGACATGGAACCTGTGGCTGTTTCAGGACTCGGTGGTCTTTGAGGACGTGGCTGTGAACTTCACCGCAGAGGAGTGGGCTTTACTGGACCCGCCTCAGAGGAAGCTCTACAGAGACGTGATGCTGGAGACCTTCAGGAACCTGGCCTCTGTGGGTGAGGATGGCTTCCTCCCTGCACTTAGTCTTTAGGGAAGAAATATTTCTTACAATGTTCTTTCTTACTGGAACCAAGGAATAGGAATATGTTGAAAAACAGGCAGACGTGGTCCCCACCTTTATAGAACCTACCTAGAGTCAAATAGCTTTTCCATGACCATAAATATTTCTATATTGAATTGATTTTTATTACTCTTGATCAGAATCCTGAGGCTCCCTAACTGTATAAATGTGAGCGTGGTCTCCAGTGTCACTTTGGGGCAGTGAGAGCGGCGTTATGGTTTTCACCCTGTGAAAGTTACACTGTGATCAGTACACATTTGACCTGATAATCTTGCTGCAGTTAAACCCAAACTCACCCATCCTCAATGACATGAGGACCAGAAAATCGGCCTATCTCATGGAGGGCTTGTTGTCCTCCATCCTCCCCATGAGGAGCTTTTCTCCACGAGCAGGACAGCAGCCACGCACCATCCGATCTCCCAGTGGCAGCTGGGTCAGTGGAGATAGGCTTCCTCTAGGGCCTCTGTGCCTGCGATCACCAGGAGGGCACACCTCTCGGGAGGAGCAGGTTCTGGATCAGGGAGAGATATTTGGACATAACTGTTAGAAACATGACTCGGTCTTTGAGAAGGTGACTTTTGTCATTAACCTGGCTTCCCTGTTGGACTTTTCATCCATCTTTGCCCACTTGGGAAGTCTTTTTGTAGCTCCTCTTATGAAGGGAGCATTTGGGAGTGTGCATTTTGCCCGGTTCCTGCCTACTTTGCTTCTGTGAAGTATCTCTTCTGAAGTATTTCTTAGTGAACAGTCTGCCATTGTGACTCATTTTCCCTATGATGGCTAAAGTTCCAAATAGCTGAGGTCCTCAGAGTTTTTCTTTGTGTGTGTGTTAATTTTGGTTTGGACCCAATTCCAATGTGTGTGTGTGCACGCGTGCGCATGTGTTAAGGCACCTCACACCAACAAACAATTATTGGACCAGCAGCACATCATAGAATTCAACTCAATCCTGACACCGTCTACCCAGTGATAGCCACAGATTCCACAGCTTAAGGGTTCAGTCCTTCAAGACTTACTCCATATTCCCCCACTTCAGATGCCAATCTCAAGTCCAGGCTTTTACCTGTCCTCCTGACCAACTGGCTATAAATCAGAGGTTCCCATGACCCTCTCCTTGGGTTCAACTAGTTTATTAGTGTAGCTTACAGAACTCAGAGAAACATACTACTTACTAGATCACAGGTTCATTTTAAAAGGATATAATTCAGGAACAACCAGATGTAAGAGATGCATAGGGTAAGATTTTGAAAAGGAGTTTCTGTGCCTCTCCAGGTGCCAGTCTCCCCACATCTCCACGTGTTCATCAACCCAGAAGCTCTCTGAACTTTTTTTTCATGCCTTCATTACATAGGCATGGTTGATGAAATCATTGGCCATTGGCAGTGGATTTGATCTCTAGCCCCTCCCCCATCCCCAGAGGTGTTGGGGTGTCTGGGGGTGTGGGTGGGACTGAAAGTTTCAACCCTTTAATCACATGGTGTCTCCATTGGCAACCAGCCCGCATACTTCAGTTCTTTCCAACAATTTCTTTCATTAATATAAACCCAATTGGGATGGAAAGGGCTTTTTATGAATAACAAGACACCTATTTCACCTTTCTGATCCTGAAGCGTTTTCTGGAAATGAGCACAAGAGACCACATATTATTCCATTGCTTTTACTGCTCGGGAAATTCCAAGGGTTTTAGGATCCCCGAGCAGGAAACTGTGGATAAGGACCCGATTTATCTGAGAAATATATGTTGGTCATCTGAATGACCAAATATATATATGTATATATATATATATATATATATATATATATATATATATATATATATATATATATATATATATACACACACACACACACACACACACACACACACACACACACACACACACATATATTTCTGATAAATCACAATATCACACATCTTCTTCCTTCCTTTATAAAATTATTTTACATTTTTGAATTAGTCTATGGAAAGAAATCTACATGTGGTCTCTTTTCTTTCCTTTATCCCACCATTTCTTTCCCATGGATTTAATTATGTTACCAATTATTGCAGGTTCTTGCTCTCAAGTTAAAACGAGTAGATCAAGTGCTCATTGGGATATTTTGGAGACTGGACTATGCAGTGAAGAGAAAGTAGTAAGATTCACAAGAAATGATTCCAGGTCTTTTTTGGGAGAAAACTGGGCATTTCATAACATGCAAGATCAGCATCTAACTCAGGAGAGGCATTTGAGGTGAGTGGCACTCCCACAAGGGGAAGGGGAATCTCGGCAGAGTATTAGACTCACTTGAAATTAAAGAAAAAGTGTAAACTTAGCTAAACAATTGTCTGTTCACAGAATTCTTACAAAACTACTTTTATAAATGTGATGTAGATATGGAGCACCTAAAACTTAATTCAGTAGGAAACACTGGTCAGGAAACCTCGTATGTAAAAAACACTGAAAGTTACGGCTCTGCTTGAGCCCTCAGCCGGAGCATTAAACTTGTTGCACTTTGTCACAATGCAGAGAGTGGCTGAAAACATGCCCATTCATTGAAAATGGCAAATGTGTAGTCAAAATAATAATGAATAACCATCAACAAATCACTAATTAATAAATCACTTATAATCATTAATCCGTAATACTATGCTTCCTATTTTGAACAGAAATAATTTGGTGGAGAGTCTCTGTGAAGGTAAAGAAGGTCATCAATGTCTAGAAACCCAGAACCAGATTATAGATCTTACTGTGCATAAGAGTTACCGGACTGGAATTCAGCCCCATCAATGCATTAAGTGTGGAAAAGCCTTCAGGGATCATTCTTTCCAGAAGAATCAGCAAAGATCTCACCCTGGACACAAACATTATCCATGTGAAGAATGTGGGCAAGCCTGCAGCTGTATCTCGTGCCTAAGCCCTCCCAGGGAAACAGACATTGTAGAGAAACCCGAAAAACATCAGGATGCTGGGAGAGCATCTAAGAGATGCGTGAAGAGTGACAATAGTAAACAGTCTTTAGAGTGTAAGAAGTCTGGAAAAGCTCTCACTTGTCCCTCATCTTTTCAGGAACATGAGAGAGGTCACTATGGACAGAAAATCCACATGTGTGAAGTATGTGGGAAATCCTTCAGTTATTATTGCCAACTTGCACGGCATGTGAGAACTCACACTGGAGAGAAACCCTATGAATGTAAAGAATGTGGGAAGGCTTTCACTCGCATCTCACACTTCCGAGAACATGTGAGAATGCACACTGGAGAGAAACCCTATGAATGTAAGCAGTGTGGCAAAGCTTTCAGTTGGTGCACTTACCTTCGAGAACACATGAGAACACACAGTGGAGAAAAACCCTATGAATGCAAGCAGTGCGGCAAAGCCTTCCCCTATCTCAAATCCCTGCAAGGACATGTGAGGATCCACACTGGAGAGAAACCTTATGTGTGTAAGGAATGTGGGAAATCTTACAGTTGTCCCAAATACTTTAGAAAACATGTGAAAACACACAGTGGAGTAAAACCTTATGAATGTACAGAATGTGGGAAAGCATTCATTACTTCCTCATCCCTTCGAGAACATATGAAAACACACAGTGAAGAGAAGCCCTATCAGTGTCAGCAGTGTGGGAAAGCCTTCAGGTATCCCAGATCCCTGCAAGGACACATGCTAACCCACAGTGAAGGGAAGCCATATGAATGTCAGCAGTGTGAAAAAGCCTATAGGTGTCTCATATCCCTGCAAAGACACATGAAGACACACACTGGCGAAAAATTCTGAATATAAAAACTATGGGAAAGCCTTCATTCTCCCTTAAAATCTTATAAATGGAGCAGTCACAGGAGAGAAACATTATGAATGGAAAGAATGTGGGGAAACCTTCAGCACTTCACTTATTTTATACTTGAAAACTCAGGGTAGAGAGAAAATTTTTTAATGGAAATAAATATGATTTTTCCTTTTAAGTGCCTCATCCTGAATAGGAATCCCAGTGTATTAATTTCTAGCTCATGTTAACTGATCTGAACACTTAAGATAATAACCATGCCTCTATGTTCCCATCATCTTTACTACTTATGTTTTGTTATCTTGGACTTTAAATAGTTATACAGTCATATAATACTTGTCTCAATTCCATTACAGTGTCTTTTGAACCCAGAGTGAAAGTCTTTTTGGTTTGTGGTTTTTTTCATGTGCAACATGGTATGAGTTGAGACGAAAAAAACATTTTTTTAATGAACTTATTTATTTTATATATTTTTGGCTGCGTTGGGTCTTCATTGCTGTGCGCAGGCTTTCTCTAGTTGCGGCAAGTGGGGGCTACTCTTCGTTGCAGCGCGCGGGCTTCTCGTTGCGGTGACTTCTCTTATTGCGCAGCACAGGCTCTAGGTGCACGGGCTTCAGTAGTTGTGGCTCGTGGGCTCTAGAGTGCAGGCTCAGTAGTTGTGGTACACAGGCTTAGTTGCTCCACGGCATGTAGGATCTTCCCTGACCAGGGCTCGAACCTGTGTCCCCTGCATTGGCAAGATAATTCTTAAGCACTATGCCACCAGGGAAGCCCCTAGATGAAAATATTTTTGATTCTTACTTTGCTTTATGTTCCTAATATGTGATCATGATGTGAGACCTGTGTTGTTGAAATGTCTTTTCTGGTTCCTGAAACGATACTGGAATTTTCTGATTCAGTGTTTATGCTCCCCTTAGTTTATATTACTGAAAGGTGTGTCTTCCATGTTTGTTGCTAGTGGATACCATATCTGTGTTCCTCACAGAAATTAGTAATTGTGGAAGGTCTTGGAAGTCCTTCTGTCTTATCTGATTATGTTTATTAATTTGGCCTCTTTTCATTGTCCATGATCTTGGGTGGAAATTGCACATGAAACATTGAGTTAAGAAGAGCGACTTGTTGGTGTGAAGTTGAAAGCTACTATCCAGATGGTTCTACTGAATTTTGTTGTCAGCTTGGGCAAGGTGGGAAGCTATATATCCCAGAGTCCTTTTGTTAGTGGTTCTGAGTTAAAGTGTAGGGAAGAAAAAGATGCATGAGGTCCAGGGCTTCCCTGGTGGTGCAGTGGTTAAGAATCCGCCTGCCAATGCAGGGAACACGGGTTCAAGCCCTGGTCCAGGAAGAACCCACATGCCGTGGAGCAACTAAGCCCGTGTGCCACAACTACTGAGCCTGCGCTCTAGAGCCCATGAGCCACAACTACTGACCCTGTGTGTCACACCTACTGAAACCCACGCACCTAGAGCCCGTGCTCTGCAACAAGAGAAGCCACTGCAATGGGAAGCCCGCGCACCGCAAGGAAGAGTAGCCCCCACTCGCCGCAACTAGAGAAAGTCCGCGTGCAGCAACGAAGACCCAACGCAAACAAAAATAAATAAATAAATAAAAAAGATGTGTGAAGTTCAGAAAGCAGAAGTGAGGAAGCCATGATTCTCGCGTCTTCTGTACCATTAGGAGACGGAGATGCATGGCAACCTGGTAGGCCTGAGTTCCAGCACCATTTTCTGACTTCTGGCTCTGCCCATGTGGAACAGCCCCCAACCAGACACATGCTTGGCATTTGGGGACAATGAGAAACACAGGTACGGTACGAGGGAACGCTTTTGAGTTCAATATCTTTCTCATTGTCTCTGAGGGCCATGGGTAAGTTCCTCCTGGTTCAGATCTCCACTCTCTTCACATTGAGCTTCCCACTCTACTTGGCTTCTCAGTTTGTAATTTCCAGGTGTTTGGAAAATCCCAACTTTTTTTCTGTCCCGGGATCCACATGGGGACTGTTAGTGGCAGCTTGCAGTTCCCCAACCATGTGGAGCCCTGAGTCCACAGTCCCCATTTGTTGAGGTCTGCTGGGTCAGCCCTTTCCCTAGTCCAAGTTTACACAGAAATTGCTGGTGGTGCACACGGGGCCTTTTCTTGGGAAGTCTGCAGTAATTTCTAAGCCCCAGCCCTTGGTTCTGTTCCCAGTTTCCTTACTGGGATCTGCTGGTGGTTTAGTGTATAGTTCCCTATGTATTGGAATTTTCCCCCAGAGTCCACATTGGGACCTGCTGATGGCAACTGCAGTTTTCCATTTGTTAGGAATGAGTCCACAGTGCCCATCTGTGAGGTCTGCTGGTTTAATTCTGTCCCTGTCTCTAGTTCTTTGGTTGCTACTGGTGTCCACAGCTCCATTTCCTTGGTTACCATTGGATGCTGTTAATGTGCACATGAGGTAAAGACTATTTGCTACATGGGAATTTCAGAAGCCATAGCCACAAAAGTTGGGCAAGGGATGCAAATTTCAATGCTGTTAAAGCACTTGCCACCTAACTCAGACACCCATGTTAGGTTAAGTTGGTTACAAAATGGGTTAGATTGATACTGGGTCACCCTCAAACCTCAAGAAGATTAATTTTCATGCAATGAGGTACAGCGTAATACATCACACAACTTCCAACCCAGCATTATGTCCCTTTTAGGTATCAGATTGTCTCGAGAGACCCAAAAGCTTAGCTAAAAATATAAAAACAGTAATACAATGGGATCCTTAAAAGCTAAAGAGTCAAGTGTATCCCCTTCTGGCACACTTGCTTTTTTTTAATATCTAAGAACTGTGGTCCCAGAAGCTGTAGGTATTTGTAATAATGGCAAAATCTTGCTAAGCTTGTTTTGTTTCCTGAGAACTTGGCTTGGTAACTGTCATGTTGGGGGCCCCAAAACATGGCCAGACTGAAATGTGGGTTGCACCTAACCTAACAGACTAGGGTCCTACATAACTGCTGTCAACCCCCAGGGGAATTGCAATGCCCATTAGAAGAACCTCTCTAATTGGATAAGATCATTTCAGAGGTGCACTCAAGAGTTCCCAAATGAAACAAACAGAATGGGATACTTACTTTAATTGGCACCCAGAAGCTCCCAAAAGACTTCAAAATTCCAAAAATACCTTCATTAAAAGTTTCCTTGCAAAAAGGTAATGAAAAATTAATGATATAAAAGGCAACATAAAGTCCAACAAGTTAACAGCCTCATATACACCCTCATACCTACCTTGAAAGGAGGATCCCTCCCAGAGTTGATGAGACTCAGAGATTTTCTGGTAAACTGCTGCATTATTCTCTTTAACAGCCTAGGGGAAACTAAAATTAAAATTGATTTAAAACCCTAGACAAGTTCTAGTAAAAATCAGAGCTACGCTCTCCACTTTCTACCCCACTCAGAACCTGCAGATGCGATCCTGGAAAAACTGGCAAAATCGGCTAAGGGTGAAAATTCTTATCATAGTCAGCACTCCCAAATCTCTGTACTGCCCAGTCAAGAGAGGGAAATAACACTTCACGGCTGTTCCTTTCCAAAATCCATACCAACTGGTTATTGGTCCTTTTTCTCCCAGGGATAGATTTGCTTCCTTGCATGTCTTAGGAACTTGGCTGGGACTTCCCTTGGTGGCACAGTGGTTAAGAATCCGCCTGCCAATGAAGGGGACACGGTTCAAGCCCTGGTCCGGGAAGACCCCACATGTCGCGAAGCAACTAAGCCCGTGCGCCACAACTACTGAGTCTGCGCTCTAGAGCCCACGAGCCACAACTACTGAGCCCACGTGCCACAGCTACTGAAGCCCAAGTGCTTAGGGCCCGTGCTCCACAGCAAGAGAAGCCACCATAATGAGAAGCCCACGCACTGCAATGAAGAGTGGCCCCTGCTCACCACAACTAGAGAAAGCCCACGCACAGCAATGAAAACCCAATGCAGCCAAAAGTAAACAAATAAATAAATAGGAAAAAGGAAAAGAACTTGGCTGGGCTTTCTGCTTTCCTGGGACATGCAAGTTGATGGCGCTTTCTTTGGCTCTTTTGTGAGTGACTCTAGCTATCGTGAGGATAATATATTTTGTACCTCCTTGGGGACACTTCTTGAATCCAAGACGTTGTTCATATTGCCAGAAATATTCACTGCTTCTCCTGGCTGAAACCTAACACGACATTTGAAAGGGCTTAATAACTTTAAACCAGAAATTTGGCCAGATTAGAAGCTGATATGCAGTGCCTGAAAGAAAAAAATTTCGTTAGGCCTTTTACCTTAAGTTAAATGTACCCATAGGGAAAGAAGAACATTCCAGCAAAGGTGGAGAGGTGGAGCAACGCATGATATCATTTACACTACAACCCATTCTTTGAGGAACTGAGAGCAACTGTACTTACCTTACAAAAAAAAAAAAAAAAACAGCTGTAGAGGCAATCCAATATCTATTTCTTTTTACCAATCCTAAAACCTTCCCTATTTATCTCAAAAAGCTTTTAAGTTATTGGTCTTAGGAAGCCAAAGTCCTTCTTAGAGGAATTTATATCCTTTCCCTGTGCCTTTGAGATAAAAAATGTTAACTCCTAATCTAGGCCATATGTTTAAAGTACAAACTTCAGGGATGTATTTGTAATGAGAAGTAAAAGGAAAGGGGGAAAGGTTATTTTCAACTTAGAAAAACAAGAAACCCTTAAAGTGTCTTCTAAGGTCTCTGGATCTGTGTGTTTGTGTATGTCTTTGAATGTACATTAAAGATACGGTGTTTTTTTACCTCTGGATGGTATTGACAAAATCAATTTATATTCTAAAAGGAGCTCTATTTAATTGCCTTAAAGAAAATAAGCACTTATATAAATTAAATTCCCAGAAGTGTAGTGGAAACTAACCAAAATGCTTTTCAGGTTCACGTCATCTGGGAGAATATTCGCTAGTGAAGCTAATTTGCATTTGTTGGCTTAATTAAAATAGGCATGTCTTTGGAGTTATCTGCATTAAATATAAAAATTTTACTTAGACGCAAGAGGGAGGGGATATGGGGATAAATGTATACGTAAGCTGATTGACTTTGTTATACAACAGCAACTAACACAACAACGTAATGCAATTATACTCCAATAAAGATGTTAAAAAAATTTTTTTTACTTAAGTTTACCGAAAGTCAAATAACTTCACTTTATCTCTTACAAAATTTGTCAGGAAAAAAAATAATTTGATTTAATTAAATTTTCAAAACTAATCGAAACATAATAGTTGAAAACAAATAAATAGATTGCAAGAGAAAAAAGTTTTAGGTGAATTTTCCAAAAGACTCCCCAAGTCTTTTGGTAACCTAGAATCTTAAAGTTTTCCTAAGTTAAATGATGATTTAAGTTAAATACATGGAATATCCAGATCATTTCCAAATAAGAAAAAATATTGAAACATTAGTTACTGAGCATAGGTTTATCCACTTTTTGCTTCCTTCTATGGAGGAATTAACGATATTCCATTGGTAAAAATGAGAAATTTTCTATGAAACAGCACGTTTCTAGAAAGTATAAAAAGTTCTTGTAAGTCTGACGATTCTCCAAATGCTAAAGACAGTTGCTTACTTCTTAGTTCTAATTGTTAAGAATTCTAATTAATACATAATAATACATGTAATTTAATACATGTAATTAAAACTACTGAAAATAATTAGGGAAATAATTCTATTTTCGAGGAAAGTAAGATATGTTTTTTGTTTAGAAACAGTATGAGGTATGAGGGAAATGAAAGTGATTTTGTCCTAGGGGACTTCATTGGCGGTCCAGTGGTTAAGACTCCCTGCTTCCACTGCAGGGGGCATGAGTTCCATCCGTGGTGGGCGAACTAAGATCCTGCATGCCGTGTGGCACGGCCAAAAAAAAAGAGAAAAACAATTTTAAAAAAAAGAGAAAGTGATTTTGTCCTAACGTAAAGCTGGTTATTTCCAAGAGAAAGAGAACAAGGAGTAAACTAAAATGGACATAGAAAATTACAGAAAGTTTTTAAGAATGGAATCGGGGAAAATTTTTGTGTGTGATCAATAAATAAATATAAGAATTTCTAAAATTAGCTTTAATATCGATAGTGTACTTACGTAAAACTGGGACTTCATTTAAATAACTAAGTTTGCTCAGAACTGTAATAGAGCGCTGCAGTGCGCAGCCCTTAGCGCTTGGCCGTTGCTATGAGAAGTTACCCCTCCACCCCCGCACCCTGTTACCAGGCAACTGTTACCGGGAGACCATTAACGCGGGAAGGTTAGAGCCTCGTTAGAGGTCATGCTCAGCCATTGGTCGGCACAGTGGGCCCCGCCCCAAGCTAGCAGCTGTCAATGGGCGAACGTTAGAGGGCCCATTCAGCCATTGGTCGGTGCTGCAGCGGGCCCCGCCCCAAGCTAGCGGCGGTCAATGGGCCATCGTTAGAGGGCCCGTTCAGCCATTGGTCGGTGCTGCAGTGGGCCCCGCCCCAAACGAGCAGCTGTCAATGAGCAACCGGTGGAGGGGCGTCGAGCCAAAGGTCGCCGGAGTGGTGGTCTTCAGGTGGAGAGTTGGGTAAGAGGCAGATCCTGACCTCGGGTTGGCGGGTGAGCTGGGGGACCCAGGGAACAGGCTGGGGGTGTGTCCTGCAGGGCTCCAGAGCCCTCACCAGGACCGCCCACTGGCCGGGCCCAGGCCCTGAGGGGGCGGTGAACCTCTCCCCCATCCCCGCCTCTGCGACCTCATGGCAACGGTAGTCTGCGTGGGACACAGTCTGTGGGACCTGGCCCTCGCCGTTTGGGTGGCCTGAGGAGCCTGAGGGCCAGTTGGGTCCTGGGTGCCTGGCTCCCTCAGCGATGACAGCTGGGCAGGGTCTGGGGACCTGGCCCTGAGGGAGCCACCAACCGAGATCTGCCTCCTCTTAGCCAGCCTGGACCTCGGAGGGTGAAAGTTGTGTCTTGGGACCTTGCCTTTTCTTGTCAGAACAGAGAGTAACATTTGTTTGGTGGAGGTTTACAGGAATATCGTGACCTGACCTCAAGAACAAAGGATCAGACACCAAGAAGTTTGCAACAACTAACCACACCCCTCCCTCACTTTTCCTATAAAAGGGCTTTGCTGAAAGCTTTCGGGGAGTTTGGGGTTTTTCAGGCATGAGCCACTCATCTCCTTGCATGGCCCTGCAATAAACCTTTCTTTGTTCCAAACTCCAATGTTTTGGTATTGTTTAGCCTCACTGTGCCAAGTTGGGCACACGGACTTGCGTTTCGGTAACAGTTCTCCTTGGGCCTATGAATGCTTGAATGGCTACCGCATAGCGGGCAGTGCCTCTCACATTATCTAGCTGTGCTGCCACCTGTTTACAAACTTACTGAGACACCTTATTGCTCAACTCCCCTAAATTTACATTGTTAATTTAGAAAGGATTTTCCAGGAGGCGTCGATGACTCAGGATTTGCTTCCTTTGGCAGGACCCTACTTCCTGGTGAGGAATAAAGGTGAATGACGCTTGATCAGGAACTTCCCCATAACTTTTGAAAGTATGACAGAATCCACAGCTGCCCAACAAAGAACCTTAGACACTCTGGCCAGAGTTTTTCCTGATAATAGGATAGGCCTCGGTTATCTTACAGCTGAGCAAGGAGGTATCTGTGCTGTGGCCAACACCACCTGCTACCTGGATTAACACCTGGGAAAGTTGAAACTCAGTTACATGAGCTCACTGAGCAAGCCCCTTGGCTGAAAGAGGTGACTCTTTCGGTGGGGTCTTTCTTTGACTTACTTGATTTTGATTGGTTTGGATCTTGGGGAACATGGCTCTGAAGTGCACTCCGAACATTGGGCATTTTCCTGCTTATAATAATAACAATCATCATAATCATCATCATCTTTCTGGTGCACTCTATTCATTTAAGAGCTTTATTTTATTTTATTTTTTTAAATTTATTTTATTTATTTTTTTCTAGTTGTCTGCAGTGAACATGGATTACTTGTAAAATTAGAAAGAAAACAATAAATGTCATTAAAAACGTAAAAAAACTGGGCATTAACTATCCCGCTATGTCCCCTTCATCCGTACTGCATATACTTTGTTATCTAGGTCTTTAAATAATTGTAGTTATATAAAACTCGTCTCATTTCCATTACAGTGTCTTTTGCCGCGAGGGATGATAAGTCGGTTTTGTTTTGGGGGTTTTTTTCTTTTGCAACTTGGTATAGGCTGACGTCCTTTTAGTGCACGTCGCTTTTTTTTTTTCCCCCTCCCACCCCCGCGCCCAAAGTGCACATCGCTTTAAGCCCATTGCAGATACTGGGGGTTTTAAAAATTTTTTTTTTTTTACAAATTGGTTTGTTAACACCAAAATAGTTGCTGGCAGTTGAATCAATACATGAAAATGGTATAGTCCTAGAAGGATAATAATAGATTAGTAAAGTGAATGAAGGGCTAAGCGCAGGAAGATTGTAAATATTTTTGAACAAGAGATATTTGATATAAAATGATACATACTCTTTGATTCTATTTACATGCAATATAAACCAGGGAAAATTATTGTATACTTAGCTGATGAAACTAGAGGGAAAAAGGAAATGACCTTTTAAAAGTTTAGGATATTGGTGACTGTGAGCGGGCAGGTGGCTCTCCTGACAGGTCATCATAACCACTGGGATGTGAGGTGTAGCCGCAGCCTCTCTTTCTTGTCCAGTTTGTGATGTCATGATGTTTATTTTGTCATATTTCTGTCGAGTGTACATTTTATGCATTTTTCTGCATTGTGTTTTCAAATATAAAATGCTGTGATATCATCAATATAACTCACCATAATCCCACATTTTTAAAAAGCTATCTCAAATAATCTCAATGCATGGATAAAAAGTGTTTTATACAATTTAACATCCATGACAAATTTCTTACTAATTTAAGAATAGATGAGAACTTTCATAATCTTTTGAAAGGCATCTTCAAAAAATTTTTTCATGATAGAAATTATATATAAGTAGTCAAAGGTCAGTTATTCAATAAAATTACATACTCATCACCCCTTTAGCAGTCTCCTAGATAGCCTAGCTGGTGCCAGGAGAAATAGGTATTTGAATTATAAAGGAAGAAAAAAAGTATCTTGTTGCTGAAACAGTTGTGCATATAGAACCTCAAAACCACATGAGGGTAACCGTAAAAACTAAAGTGATTAACAGGTTTTCAGAATGCAAACAATGTAAAAATAAACATCAATACCTTTCTAATCATTACCAAAAAGAAGCTGAGTGTATAACTTAAAAAGTGACATGTCCAAAGGTAAAAATGAAATTATTCAATTATCAAAATAAGTCTAATTAATGAAACATATAGAGAGAACCATATGCAAAACATTTTTAATTATATTGAATGACATCAAAGCAGACTAAAATAAATGGAATGATGGAAAGGGTTCTAGGAAAGGAGAGAGCCATGTCACCACGATGTCAATATTTCACAAAGAGCTGTATGGTTGGGTTTTTTATATATATAAATTTATTTTATTTATTTATTTTTGGCTGCATTGGGTCTTTTTTTAAAATATATAAATTTATTTATTTATTTATTTTTGGCTGTGTTGGGTCTTTGTTGCTGTGTGTGGGCTTTCTCTAGTTGCAGTGAGCGTGGGCTACTCTTCGTTGCGGTGCGCAGGCTTCTCATTGTGGTGGCTTCTCTTGTTGCGGAGCACGGGCTCTAGGCGCGCGGGCTTCAGTAGTTGTGGCGCACAGGCTTCAGTAGTTGTGGCTCGCGGGCTCTAGAGCGCAGCCTCAGTAGTTGTGGTGCACGGGCTTAGTTGCTCCGCGGCATGTGGGACCTTCCCGCATCAGGGCTCGAACCCGTGTGCCCTGCATTGGCAAACGGATTCTTATCCACTGCGCCACCAGGGAAGTCCAGGGATAAGGTTTTATTGTCCAGAATACATTAAAAACCTCACACATCAGTAACAAAAATGCAAACAACCCAGTTAAAAAAACAACAAAGGACTTGACCTGCTGGAAGTCAAAGGCACAGTCATATATTTTCAATTTCATGCATCAAAATGACATACTGATATTTTACATGAAGTTCACCAAAGATACACCGTCCAGGTAGGCATGTACAAAGCAACCCCGTAAGTAACCATGACCCCTTACAAAGTTGGGAAAGAATGCTAATCTTCTAAGAAGTTACGTTGCTAGGGTCAGAAGAAAGGAAAAAAAAAAAAAAAGATCTTTATGGTTGAGCAGGCATCCCATCTTTGAGGAGGTCTGGTTAATATATAAGGCAGATGCTCACTGCCCACTAAAGGGGAGGGAGGGAGGAGGCCCAAAAGGACAGAGAGAATTTTACATTTAAATTTTATTGTCCTGCCTCAAAATATACATGTATTTCATAAAATGGATAAACAAAATATAGCCTGTACCTAGGATGGAGCAGTATTTAGCCATAAAATGGAAGAAAGCTCTGACATGCTGCAATGTGAATGAACCTTGAAATTATTACGCTGAGGAAAAAAGCCAGACACAAATGGCCAATATTGTATTATTCCATTTAGATATATAAAATGTCCAGAATAGGTAAATCCAGTGAGACAGAAAGTATTTTAGTGGTGATCAGGAGGTAGGGTTATCATGGATATAAAATAGCCTTATAATTTGTTTTTTTAAATGAAGATATATTTCACATACTCTATTTCACATACGCTCACACTTTTAAGTGTAAAACTCAGTGGCTTTTTGTACATCGCACAGCTGTGCAACCATCGCTATACAATCTGAATAAGGAAATATAGACTTCTACATTTCAAAATTCACTTGGACTGACTAAAGCCTGATCGGACACAAATTTCTTTGCAGTGTAAAATGCACACCTGAGAACGGTGACATTTCACACCTGTGTATGTGCTGAGGCTGCAGGGAGGCTGGGGCCTCGGGGTCCGACTTCCCACGGGGGAAAGGTCCCTGGCTTTTGGGTTGCTGATCTCAAGCCCCAGAGGCAGGAAGCGGGGACGAAAAGTGGGACCTCCCCGTGTCAAGGGTCACACTTCAAAACCTAGCCTGACCCTGCCTTGCACGTGTTGACGTCACTGAGAGTTTGGTTCTTAACGGGCACATTCCCCCGGTGACTTCTCCCCGGGCAGTGTCCTGACTCCGGAGTTCACGAAGCCCTGTGTCTCGTCTTTTCTCATCCTCGCTCCGGATATGGAGCGATCCGCGGGGAAACTGAATCTGGGCTTCCAGGTGCAGGAGGAGGACACAGGGGAGCCGCCCAGCTGCGGGCAGATGCCACAGGGACCTCCTGGCTGGGAGCGGGTTCTGCACGGAGCCCAAGTCCCGGGCTGGGGAATCAGCCACGCGTGTCCCTGTGGCCTGTCACTCGGGGCAGGAGCGGGGCCTGGTTGAACTGTCCAGTCAGCGGCGACTGGGCGGGGTCCCGACAACCAGCCAATCAGGGTAGGAAGGGACCAGGAGGACTGCCCATCGGGGCGGGGGCGTGGCAAGGGTTACCGTCCAATCAGGGCGCGGGCCCCGGAGCGCCGTCCAATGAGGGCGGGCGACGGGCGCGTTCCGAGCCCCCGGAAGTTTCTCTCAGCGGGCCGCACACTGGTGCGAACTTGTCCCGCGCGGCCTCAGGTGTCGCGTCCCCGTCGGTCTTACCTGCCCAGGTCGGAGGGTCGCCCGGAGGACTCTTCAGAGAACCCGGAAGGAGGCGGAGATGGTGAGTGCGCGGCCCGGGGTCCGAACAAGGAAAAAGCTGGTTCGAACTGGCCGGACCTGCCGAAAGAGGCAGTCTGGCCAGGGTCTCCCCGCGTCCCACCCACCCCCGTGTCCAGACCCAATTCTCCCCCTCGGCCGCGGGGAGGGGACCCGGCTTCCAGTCCCGGGGTCCCAACTTGACTCTCCCCCTTGGCGGCGGATTGGGGTCTGGGCATCCGGACTGAGCCCTTGGCGGAGTGAGCTTGCGAGGGAGGAAAGGACGGTCAGGAGCTGGGGGCGAGGGAGGTCTTCCCTGGATCTGACAGGTAAAGTCAGGCCCGGACTTGGCAAGGAGACTGAATTGCAAATACTGTTGCGATAGCGCCGAGGCTCGGATCTCAGAGATATGTCAGCCTCTCCAACCGCACAGAAAAAGGCTTTTTCTCTTTCGTGTGAGGAGGGAAGTTGGGCGAGTGAGGGCGGTGCGCGGACTGGGGGTCAGTGTGGCTGGACTGGACAGGGTCCCCTGCGTCTCCTATTCTCTGGAGAAGCTGACCAGGGGCTTGTTCGGAACCTCAGTGCTGCTCAGGTGTGGGGCCGACCCAGAGTTCTCTCCTCCTGTGGGGAGGGAGCCTGATGATGTGCGTAAGAAATGGGACGGGGAAAAGTTGGTGGAGCCCAGATGTGTGAATAGGCCAGGAGGGCCGGACCTCCTAATGTCAAAGGTCAGAGTCAAACTGGCTCCTGCTTTGTTATAAAGCAGAAACTAACACACCGTTGTAAAGCAATTATACTCTAATAAAGGTGTTAAAAAAAAAAAACTGGCTTCTGCAGTGCCTGTAGTGGTGTCACAGTGTCTTTGTTCTTAAAGGAAGGGCACAGATCCACAGTGACATTGCCCTCCATCCGTCCCCTGACCCAGGAGTTCCCCAGGTCCTCCTCTATCATGTTCAATAATAATCAGTATTGAGGCTGCAAAGAACAAAGCGGTTTATTTGGGGGTCTTAAGAATTTCAATTTGGGGTACACAGGTTCTGGTAAAACCAGAGTGTTCTGGGGAAGAGAAAGAGTCAGGGGTTTATAAAGCACAAGCCACAAGGTTGTTAAAGTTGTCTGGCAGAAATTATGATTGACTCTGACAGACGCGGAGGAAAATTCAATTAACCATCAAATTAAGAAGAAAGGGAATTTTATTCGAGCCAAACTGAGGATTATAACCCAGGAGACAGTCTCTCAGAAGCTCTGAGAACTGTTCCACCAGTTAGAAGTCGAAAACACAGTCATGTACATTTTTGAGATGAAAGATCGTACATCAAAATGACATACTGACATTTCACATAAAGTTCACCAAAGATACATAGTCCAGGTAAGCACGTACAAAAGGAGCAGTAAGACAGAAGTTACATTGCTAGCCTCAAAAGAAAGGGAAAAGTTTGATCTTTACGTTTGAGAAGGCGTTCCTATCTTTGAAGAGGTGTGGTTACCGTGTAATGCATATGCTTAAACACTAAGTGGGGAGGGAGGAGTTCCAAACAGACGGAGAGAGCGTTTTATGTTAAAATTTACTTGTGCTTTCTCAAAGTATAAATTTCATTTCATCACACAGGGAAGGAAATATTTGTCCTTAAGGGATAGGCTGTCACGAGTTATTTAGGGGAAGGGTCCAATAAGTATCTTGACTTTCTGGGTCATTGGGCAGATGTTCTGGATGCCTGCGTTAAGGCAGTAAGTGGTCAAAAGTTCAGATTCCATCTGGGCTGAGACCTGCATAAACCCCACTTCCTCAGTGGCCTCCTGGCTCCATTTTAGAGCGCTCTCTTAGCAATACTGACTCCGTTTTGATTTTCCTTTCACACCTGTCCCCTCGTATCCCAGCCCCCGGACTAAAGGGCAGGGACAGCCCTGGACAGGTGGGGATACTAGGAGGGGAGACTGAGTCAGCACTTTTCTGTTCAGGAGAAAAGGTCTGCAAGCTTTGGGCTGATGCTGTGTGGCCAGGAGCAGATTCTGCTCATAGCCCAGGATCCTGGCGGCCAGGTGTGGCGTCCCATAGAAAGCCAGGCGGTAAAGGGCTGAAGGCACTTCCGCCCTGCTCCGGCACGTGACCTACAGCTGGCCCTTCTCTCAGAATCAAGCCTGCAACGTTGTCAATCAGGGCCTGAAGGAGGTCCGTCCAATCAGGGCGCGAGGGATTGAGCCTCATCCAATCAGAGCCGGGGGCGGACGCATCCCCTCCTGCGGGGACGTCGCTCTCCGCCTCCTGGGCGTCCAGCGCGCCTCATGGGGTCCAGGTGACCCGTCGCTGTCCCTCTCACCTGCGCGGGCGGTCGGGCCGCAGGGCCGCGGAGAGGACGCCGTGAGAACCGAGAGCGGGGCTGAGATGGTGAGTGCGCAGGACATGCGCTATGGCCCGCTGGGGCTCGTTCCAACTGGCCGGAACGGGCCGCGGGCCCCGTCTCCCTGTACTCAGTCCCCACTCTACTCTCTACCCTCACCCACGACGTGGATCAGGTGTCCTGTCCCATCCACGCGCGGGGTCTGAGCGCCCTGATCTGTTCCTGGGCCGGCAGGGCAGGGGGTGGGGTCCGAGGGAGCACCAGCGGAGCGGACGCTCAGGCGCTGGTGGGGAGGGGACCCGCCCTGGACCTGACAGATGAAGTCCAGCCCAGACTTGTCAAGGAAGGAGCCTGTATTGCGAATGCTTTTGCGATAGCGCCGAGGCTGGGATCTCAGAGAGGTGCCAGCGTCTCCAACCACACAGCAAAGGGCTTTTCTCTTCTCTGTAAGGCGGGTGAGAGCAAGGCTGTTTTTCAGGATCGGGCCTCCCTATGGTCAGCGCATTCTCGGCCCAGGTCTGCAAGGGCTTGTTCTGCAGCTCAGTGTTGCTTGGGGTGGGGCTGCGGGGGGGGGGGGGGTTGAGGTGGGGGAGAGACCCAAAATCAGGGGCCTGTGGGTGAGAAGCGTGATCAAAGGTGGGCTAAGAAATAGTCGTTGACCTTAAAAATAAAAGTCAGTTACTTACCAGCAAAAATGGGTTTATTTGGGAACAAAAAAGAATTGCAATTTGGGACAGACAACGAATAGCAAAAGCCATATGCAAGTCAAGCGAGCTTATTTATTGGAGAGAAAGGATGGAGTTGAGAGAGGTTATAGTACTGAAGCAACTTCCATTGGAGAAAATGGAGAGTTCAGGGTGATGCTGGTTTCTCGTTAGCTAGTTGCTGGGGTAGCCAGTTTCTTGAGAAGATGCCATGCATGTACATCTTTTCCTATTGTGGCCTGCAATTGGTGATTCTTTCTTGTTTTCAGTTGTTCTGTTGGGGTCTCTAACTGACACTTGTTCCTGTAATTGATGTCAGGTGGTACTGGCTGAGGCTCCCCCTTCTCCCCACCAACATCTTTTTTAGTGAGTTTTCTCTTAATTTTCACATGGCCATTGAGAATACTTGGTCAAGCCTGTAGCATACAATAATCTAAACTTCAAAACAAGAGACCTTTATCCAAATGAGTCCCTGCAGGGGGAGAAGGGTCTGTTGCACCAGGCACAGGGGCTCTGCAGGAAGGGGGACATCTGACCCTAAGATCTGCAGGCATCTCAAAGAGTTGGGCAAAGAGAGTTTTTCTCTTATACAGAGGAGTAAACAACACCAGGAGGGACCAGGTGTGATGCTTGGATAGCAGATCCCTGAGGCCAGCCTGTCCTTAGGGGTCTGTCTGCTGGCTGCGGTGAGGCCAGGTCAGGGGGAAGGAGAGGAGCTGAACCAAAGTTTGGCCAACAAGCATTTGTTCTGCTTGGTCAGTGGGGGGAACAGTTCCACCAATCACTGATGAGGTGGAGATGGGGCTTTGCGGGGACTGCATCTGGCCTTGTCCTGGATAAACAAGGGGCCTCCATGTGAGTCTTATCTGAGTCAGGTGGGGCACAGGGGCGGTTTCTTGCAGCCTGCCGTTTTCCAGAACACCAAAGGGTGGGGGGTCCTTTCAGCTTCCATCGAAGTTTCCAGGAGCACAGGGCTCAGGGAGGGTTCAGCATTGTCCCCTGACACCTGTGAGCTGCCTCCTCTGGGTCCAGCTCGGCACTAATAGCTTCCCCTAATCCAGCTTCCGGTTTCAGCAAGTGTAAAATTCTGCATTCTTTCTGCCTGGTTTCTTCTCCTTAGTGAGGGTAGTAAGCATCTCAGGTCTTTGCCCTTTCCTGCTGACTTGTATTATTCTGGGCCTTTGGGCCTTAACCAGAGATGCCTCTGGGGAGAAGTGTCTCAGTACAGAAAATGTTTTCTCTTCCATTAGAATTTCAGGAAATGCAGGCAGTCCCACCCCTTCATGTGAAATGTGTGGAGAGATGGATTTAAAAGATTCATAGGAATCGTAGTGACTCTTCCATGCAGGGTGCAGAGTTCTGACACTGTCTGATTCTTGTCTACTTCCTGTTATTAGCTGGTCAATAGAGATGAATGGAAATTCTGTGGAATGTGACCAGTGCTACTGAGACTTGCTCACTTCTTTTTAGATGAGTTACAGCTTGTCATCATGAGCATATTAGTGAACTGATGTCTGTCTTCTGAAAGGGATGAGCAGTATCCTGTTCCTCAAATCATAAAAGTGCCCCAGAATTTCCCTAGGGGAAGGAAGGTGGCCTTGGGTCCTGCTGTCCACCCTACCCGCCTCCCACGCCGGTGGCCTCCAGACCATAGAACCACCACAGAAGGAGCTGTTTATGGCATGAGCATGGGGGAGGGGATCCACCTGCAGGAATGCTAGGGGTGGTTTGTCCTCTGAGGTTCTGCTGCCCTCAGCTGTTCCCTGACCTTTGCTTTTGGCTTCATCCAAGGGAGTTGATGCTCTGAGTGTGATGTGTGCACCCTGAGTGAGTCTGTGAAGGTCAGACGTGGAGAAGGCTCCTTGAGCTCAACTGCTATTGAGAGGGTTGATGAATTGGAGAGTTCCTCTGGGTCAGAACTTCAACTTGAGCATTTCCTCCTGGGTGAGAATTGAGACCCAGAAGGAGGGGGCATTTCCACACTGAGAAGGGCAGCACAGGCATGTGGAGCTCTGAAGCTCAGTCCCTCCCCCTGCCCTGGGGGCGCCCAGCCAGGCTGTGTGTCGGCAGGGGGATCCCAGCCCCCCAGCTCGGATGGCTTTGACCTTGTGACTTGGGGTTTCCTTGTGCACCATGGGCAGCACGCTGCTGATCTGAGCGGCTCACACTTGGCTGCTCTTCCGTTTTGTTTCCTCGATGGAACCTTGTGTCATGTGACTCAGTGTGAGTACTGAAGACTTTTGTTCCATTACTGGAAGGTGTAGATTTTTATTCCCTTGGTTGGCTGGTAGCACTTCCCAGTGAGCGACCCCCAGGGTGCCGATCATCCTGGTCTTTTTGTTATTCTTTGCAGCTTTACATCTGTCCTTCATCACCAAGCATCATTTTGTTTGATTTTGCTTCTGCTGAATCTGCAGTAAGTGAACATGACCCGTAGCACACCAGTAATGGCACACAGAAGGCTTCTCTGTGGTTGTCAGCCCCAGGCTGTTTCACACGTGCTGGTGTCAGAGGTCACCTGGTTAAATCCTCCATCCAGTCGTGTGAGGCTTGAGTTGTCTCATGTTTAATTTTGATTTGTCAGCACTGCTGTTAAACTCCTTGATTTTGTCTCCAAGTGCCAATGCAATATAAATTTTTTACATGTGGAAGGAAAATTGTAGGATTGTAGATTATGGATATTTTCAAAATACTAGGAAGTGTGGATGGAGGGCTGGAGACGAGTGTTAATTCCACGTCATTTCCAGCACGTGGAGATTTGGGGATTCCAGCTTAATTTTGTTCATCTCAAGTGTGTAAAATGGGATCTGCTTGTGATTGTATATTGGTCTTTACTGATAATCATTGAGTCTGAGCATTTCTTGTAAGTGGTGGTTCATCTTCCGTGAAATAGTTTTCAGTTGTTTTCTCACCTTTAATTCATTTGTATATTTATTGATTTTTTATGTGTTATTTACATACACTGGACATTCATCTCTTTTCATTTCTAGGGGTGGCAAAGATGTTCTCCCAAAGTCTGGGTTATCATTTCTTTTTTTAAATATTTATTTATTTATTTATTTGGTTGCACCTGGTTTTAGTTGTGGCAGGCGGGCTCCTTAGTTGTGGCATGCGAACTCTTAGTTGCAGCGTGCATGTGGGAACTAGTTCCCTGACCAGGGATCGAACCCGGACCCCTTGCGTTGGGAGTGCAGAGTCTTAACCACTGCACCACCAGGGAAGTCCCTATCATTTCTTTTTATTCTACCCTTCATGGACAATTCTTAACTTTAATAGACTTGAACTGAATTTATCCATCTCTTCCGTTGTAGCTCTTTTTTCTTTTCATGTATAGGAAAACTTCCCCCGACTCTCAAGTCATGAGTGAGTTTGCCTGTAACTTCTCAATGTGTTCTACTTTCTTCTTTCACAGTTAAGTTCACAGTGAATTGGTTATTGCATGTGCAGTTACTAAGGAAAAAGATTTCTTATTCCCCTGTAAATACCCAGTGATCACTGCCCCTCAGGTCAAAGTGTCATCATCTGGCCCCTGCCCAGCAGCTTATGCTCTGGCGTCGATCCACTTGACAAAAACAGGTGGGCCTGTTTCAGTGCGCTGTTTTTCCATTGGTGTATTTGTCCATCCCTCTGTTAACACCATCCTGTCCTAATCACTGCAGTTTAAAACGCTTCAATGTCTGTTACGGAATATCCCACCACCTTGTTCCATAGAAAATTTTGGCTAGTTTTAGAAATTTGTTTTCCATTTCAGTTTTTAGAAGTAGTTTTTCTTTAAGTTCAAACAAAACAGAATCAAACCATCCCCAAAACAAGCCAATTTTAGATTTAATGGAATTTTCTTAAAACTCTTAACCTGTTTGGGAGAAGCTGACATCCTGGTCTCTTTTCTGTGGATATGTGCCATCCCTCCATTCATTTCCTTCTCGGATGCTGTTAGTCAATAATGTTTTGAAATTTTTCCATTAAATTGTTTTATATTTTTTATTAAACATATTTTAGAAAGAAAATTAATTTTAATGACAATTAGTTTTAATTATTTATTTATTTATTTTTGACTGCGCTACGTGTCATCTTAGTTCCCCGACCAGGGATCGAACCCATGCCCTCTGCAGTGGAAGCTCCAGTCTTAACCACTGGACAGCCAGAGAAGTCCCCTAATGACAGTTAGTTTTAAAAGTCTATGCTAAGAAAAGTCTATTTAAACTTTTACATTTCTACTGCTTGTTTCTTTTTTTAAATTAATTTTTAAAATTGAAGTATACTTGATTTACAATGTGTTAATTACTGCTGTATGGCAAAGTGATTCAGTTATTTCTTTTTTAAAATATTCTTTTCCATTATTGTATGTCATAGGATATTGAATATAGTTATCTGTGCTATACAGTAGGACCTTGTTGTTTATCCATTCTGTATATAAAAGCTTACATCTGCTCACCCCAACATCCCACCCCATTCTACCCCCAACTCCCTCCCCCTTGGCAACCACCAGTCTGTTCTCGGTGTCCGTGATTCTGTTTCTGTTTCATAGACAGGTTCATTTGTGTAATATTTTAGATTCCACGTATAAGTGATATCATATGGTATTTGTCTTTCTCTGTCTGACTTACTTCACTTAGTATGATAATCTCTAGTTGCATCCATTTTGCTGCAAATGACATTATTTTATTCTTTTTTATGGCTGAGTAATATTCCATTGTGTACACATACCACATTTTCTTTATCCATTCCTCTGTTGATGGACACTTAGGTTGTTTCCATGTCTTGGCTATTGTGAACAGTGCTGCTGTGAATATAGGGGTGCATGTATCTTTTTGAATTATAGTTTTGTCTGGATATATGTCCCAGAGTGGGATTGCTGGATCATATGGCAATTCTATTTTTAGTTTTCTGAGGAATCTTCATACTGTTTTCCACAGTGGCTGTACCAATTTACATTCCCACCAACAGTGTAGGAGGGTTCCCTTTTCTTTTCTCCACACCTACTCTCCAGCGTTTGTTATTTGTAGACTTTTTAATGATGGCCATTGTGACTGGCATGAGGTGGTGCCTCACTGTAGTTTTTATTTCATTTCTCTAATAATTAGTGATGTTGAGCATCTTTTCATGTGCCTGTTGGCCATCTGTATTTCTTCTTTGGAGAAATGTCTATTTAGGTCTTCTGCCCATTTTGGATCGGGTTGTTTTTGTAGTTGTTGTTGAGTTGTATGAGCTGTTTGTATATTTTGGAAATTAAGCCCTTGGTCGCATCGTTTGCAAATATTTTCTCCTGTTGTGTAGGTTGTCTTCACTTTCCTCTCTTAATGATTTTAAAAACCAAACATGTATGGCAGATCAGCATTAGAGAGATTTCTGTGTCTATTATTACCAAGAGCTCAGAGTGAGAAATATGTTTGAATACTTGAAAAGACTCTGAGCAGAAACAAGACTTGAAGTGTGGTTTTATGATAAACCACTCAGAAAACCTCAGTCATCCAATACTAAAAACACAGAAGATAAACAGGCATTTACTAAACTCATTGTCTCCAGCACCGCCTTTGGTCTAGGCAGTTTATTAATCTACTTTCTTTTACTTTTTTTTTTTTGAAGGGAACTTTATTTTTATTTTTTTATTTTTGGCTGCGTTGGGTCTTCGTTGCTGCGCGAGCTTTTCTCTAGTTGTGGCAAGCGGGGGCTACTCTTCGTTGCCGTGCGCAGGCTTCTCATTGCAGTGGATTATCTTGTTGCGGAGCATGGACTTTAGGTGTGCGGTCTTCAGTAGTTGTGGCACATGGGCTCAGTAGTTGCGGCACACAGGCTTAGTTGTTCCGCAGCATGTGGGATCTTCCCGGACCAGGGCTCGAACCCGTGTTCCCCTGCATTGGCAGGCGGATTCTTAATCCCTGCACCACCAGGGAAGCCCTATTAATCTACTTTCTATCTCTATAGATTTGCTCATTCTGTGCGTTTCATATAAGTGTTATGTGGAGTCTTAATGTTCTTTAAGTTTATTGGTTTTGTGCCACCGATCAGTACAACATTCCTCTTCTGGCAAATAATATTCCATTTTGAGATTATATTGTGTTTGCTTATCCAAATCACTTGATGATCTTTTGAGTTTCCACTTTTTGGCTGTCATAAGTCATGCTGCTGTGAATATCTGAGTATTAGTTTTTGTGTTGGTGTTCGCTTTCACCTCCTCTCTTGGGTAGATAGATACCTAGGGTGGAATCGCTGTGTTATATGGTGACACTGTGTTTATCATTTTGAGGATCTGCTGGACTGTCTCCCAAAGTGGCTTCACCATTTTACCTTCCCATCAGCAGTGTGTGAGGTTCCAACTTCCCCACATCCTCGCCTGCCCTGCCTTGCCTTGTTTGTCCATCTTATATCCATCCTGGTGGGTGTGAAATATCTGCCTGTAGCTTTGGCATTTCCCTGGTGAGTAACGTCCAGCATCTTTTCATGGGCTTATTGGCCACTTGTATTTATTCTTTGGAGAAATGTCTGCTCACATTATTTGCCCATTATTTATGCATTATTTGTTTTTCTCTTGTTGCCCTTTATTTTTTATTGTTGTCCTATTAGTTTTTTAAAATGTATTTAGAATACAAGTTCCTTATCAGGTGTGTGATTAGCAAACCCCAGTCGCAGCCTCAGGCGAGGCAGCCTTGCCTTCTTTGTAGCTGATGTATTTGGAATTTTTTATAATTTAGATTGTCAGAATATATTTTGGATTAAAATTCTAATTTATAAAAATAATTGCTTGCTTTGTATTTCAGGGGTCTGGTGTCATCCATACTGTCCTAAAGATAATAATTAGGTGCTTTTTATTCTCTGTGTTAAAAGTTACGTTTGGCCCTGTTGCTGTCAGATCGTTCTGCGACTCTTCTTTGTGGATCATTTTCCTTGATTTCTGGGCACATGATTATTTATCTGAGAGGCCCTGCTGGCTTGACAGATCCTTCAGGAACCAGGGCTCCTCTTACCCCACAGGTGTCCCAGGCCCTGGGCCCTGGCTTGCGTCTGTGCCCTCGGTGTCCATCTCATCCTGGCAGGGGGTCGTGTCTCTGCCTCTGTCGGATATGAGGGGAGTGGCCCAGGATTTTACATGCTGTTCAGTCCAGGCGAGAGTTCTTCAGATGCAGCGGTCCTGGAAAATCAGTGTTCACGACCTCCTGACAGTCTGCTCCTGTTCTTGGAGTTTCAAGGAAATAACTTTTGACCAAACCAAGTATTTCCTTCTTATCTGAATGATGATTTTATTTTCAGTCTTTACCATCTCAGGTTCTGCTCTCTCACTAAAAACAATTTTTTAAAAAATTGAAGTATAGTTGATTTACAATGTTATGTTAGGGGACTTCCCTGGTGGTCCAGCAGTTAAGACTCCGAGCTTCCACTTCAGGGAGCGCAGGTTTGATCCCTGGTCGGGGAACTAAGATCCCACATGCTGGATGGTGCAGCCAAAAAGTTAAAAAAGAAAATTGTGTGTTAGTTTCAGGTGTACAGCAAAATGATTCCCTTACACATACACACATACACACACACACACACATATGTATGTATATATCTATAGTCTTTTTTTCCAATTCTTTTCCATTATAGGTTATTACAGTATATTGAATATAGTTCCCTGTGTAAATCCTTATTGTTTATCTATTTTATATTTGGTAAAAAACAGTTCTTTTTAATCATGTGTCTATAAGTCTACATCTATTGTTGCTGTTACATGTTGCTTCAGTTTCCAGCACTTACCATCACTGAATAAACTGCATTTGATTGGCTTGTGTGTGTTCATTTCCCACAAGAGTGTAAGCTCAGGAGTCCTAGGAATTGAGTCCGGTTCCTGACTGTCGGCCTCCCCATCCTCCCACACACGGGGGTGAAGAGGGAGCCTTGCTGACATGGAACCTGTGGCTGTTTCAGGACTCGGTGGTCTTTGAGGACGTGGCTGTGAACTTCACTGCGGAGGAGTGGGCTTTGCTGGACCCGGCTCAGAGGAAGCTCTACAGAGACGTGATGCTGGAGACCTTCAGGAACCTGGCCTCCGTGGGTGAGGACGGCTTCCTCCCTGCACTTAGTCTTTAGGGAAGAAATATTTCTTACAATGTTCTTTCTTACTGGAACCAAGGAATAGGAATATGTTGAAAAACAGGCAGACGTGGTCCCCACCTTTATAGAACCTACCTAGAGTTAAATAGCTTTTTCATGACAGTAAATATTTCTATATTTTTTTAAAAGTTTTTTCCTTTGTGATGAGAACTCTTTTTTTTTAAATTAATTAATTAATTAATTTATTTATTTATGGCTGTGTTGGGTCTTCGTTTCTGTGCGAGGGCTTTCTCTAGTTGTGGCAAGTGGGGGCCACTCTTCATCGTGGTGCGCGGGCCTCTCACTATCGCAGGCTCTCCTGTTGCGGAGCACAGGCTGCAGACACGCAGGCTCAGTAATTGTGGCTCACGGGCCCAGCTGTTCCGCGGCATGTGGTATCCTCCCAGACCAGGGCTCGAACCCGCGTCCCGCGCACCGGCAGGCAGACTCCCAACCACTGCGCCACCAGGGAAGCCCAATATTTCTATATTGAATTGATTTTTATTACTCTTGATCAGAATCCTGAGGCTCCCTAATTGTATAAATGTGAGCGTGGTCTCCAGTGTCACTTTGGGGCAGTGAGAGCAGCGTTACAGTTTCACCCTGTGAAAGTTACACTGTGATCAGTACACATTTGACCTGATAATCTTGCTGCAGTTAAACCCAAACTCACCCATCCTCAATGACATGAGGACCAGAGAATCGGCCCATCTCATGGAGGGCTTGTTGTCCTCCATCCTCCCCATGAGGAGCTTTTCTCCACGAGCAGGACAGCAGCCACGCACCATCTGATCTCCCAGTTGCAGCTGGGTCAGTGGAGATAGGCTTCCTCTAGGGCCTCTGTGCCTGCGATCACCAGGAGGGCACACCTCTCGGGAGGAGCAGGTTCTGGATCAGGGAGAGGTATTTGGACATACCTGTTAGAAACGTTAGAAACATGACTCAGTCTTTGAGAAAGTGATGTTTGTCATTAACCTGGCTTCCCTGTTGGACTTTTCATCCATCCTTGCCCACTTGAGAAGTCTTTCTGTAGCTCCTTTTATAAAGGGAGCATTTGGGAATGTGCATTTTGCCCAGTTTCTTCCTGCTTTGCCTCTCTGGTAATATTGATCTCTACATCAGTCTCCATTCTTTTTTGAGGTATTTCTTAATGGACAGGCTGCCATTTTGACTTATTTTCCCTACCATTGCCAAAGTTCCAAATAGATGAGGTCTTCAGAGTTTTTCTTTGCTTGAGTGTTAAATTAGGTTCTGGACCCATTTCCGTCATGTGTGATCTGTGTGTTTGTGTGTTTAGGCTCCTCACAACTGGTCAACTCAATTCTGACAGCATCTACCCAGTGGTAGCCTCAGATTCCACAGCTTAAGGGTTCGGTCCTACAAGACTCACCCCTGGTCTTCACCCGCCCTCATCTGATGCCAGTTTCAAGCTCAGGTTGTTACCAGTCCTTGTGACCAACTGGCTATAAATGAGTGACCCCCGTGACCCCCTCCTCAGGTTCAATTAATTTGCTAGTACACTCACAGGACTCAGAGAAACATTCACTTACTTCATCACCAGTTTATTATAAAAGGATATAACTCAGGAACAGTCACATGGAAGAGATGCATAGGGCAGTATATGTCAGAAGGGCTCGGAGCTTCCATGCTGTCTCCAGGTGTCAGTCTTCCCATTATCTCCATGTTTTCACCAACATAGATGCTCTCTGAACTTCTTTTTGCTGGGGTGGAGGAGATTATGGAGGCTTTATTACATATGCATGGTTGATTAAATCATTGGCCATTGGCAAGTGATTGAAACTCTGGCTCCTCTCCCCTCCCCAGAGGTGCTGGGGTGTCCGGGGGTGTGGGTGGGACTGAAAGTTCCACCCTTTAATCACATGGTGTCTCCATTTGCAACCAGCCCCCATCCTGGGCTGCTTTCCAACAGTCACCTTCATGAATATAAACCCAATTGTGACAGAAAGGGCTTGTTATGAATAACAGAACACTCATTTCACCCTTCTGACCCTGAAGCATTTTCTGGAACTGAGGACAGGAGATCAAATATTATTCCATTGCTTTTATCACTCAGGAAATTCCAAAGGTTTTGGGAGCTGTGAGCAGGGAACTGTGGATAAGGACCTGATTTATGTGAGAAGTGTATGTTGGTCATCTGAATGACCAAATATATATGTATATATTTCTTATAAATCACAATATCACACATATCCTTCCTTCCTTTATAAAAGTATTTTACATTTTTGAATCAGCGTATGGAAAAAAAGTACAAATGGCCTCTTTCCTTTATCCCACCATTTCTTTCCCAAGAATTTAGTTATGTTACCAATTGTTACAGGTTCTTGCCCTCAAGTTAAAACCACTAGATCAAGTGCTCACTGGGATATTTTGGAGACTGGACTATGCAGTGAAGAGAAAATAGTAAGATTCACAAGAAATGATTCCTGCTCTTTTTTGGGAGAAAATTGGGCATTTCATAACATGAGAGATCAGCGTGTAACCCAGGAGAGGCATTTGAGGTGAGTGGCACTCCCACAAGGAGAAGGGGGATCTCGGCAGAGTGTTAGACTCACTTGAAATTAAAGAAAAGGTATAAACCTAGCTAAACAATTGTGTACTCACAGAGTTTTTATAACACATTACTTTTATAAATGTGATGTAGACATTGAGCATCTGAAACTTAATTCAGTAGGAAATTTCAATGATCAGGAAACCCAATATGTAAAAAACACTGAAAGTTATGGCTCTATTTGAGCCCTCAGCTGGAGCATTAAACTTGTTCAACTTTTGTCACAATGCAGAGAGTGCCAGAAACATGCCAATTCAGTGCAAATGGCAAATACATAGTCAAAATAATCATTAACATCCATCAGTAAATTATTAATAAAGAAATCATTATTATTAATCCCTAATACTGTGCTTCCTACTTTGAACAGAAATCATTTGGTGGAGAGTCTCTGTGAAGGTAAAGAAGGCCATCAAAGTCTAGAAACCCAGAACCAGATTACACATCTTACTGTGCATAAGGGTTATCTGACTGGAATTCAGCCCTGTAAATGCACTAAGTGTGGAAAAGCCTTCAGGGATTGTTCTTTCCAGAGGAATCAGCAAAGATCTCACACTGGACACAAACCTTATCCATGTGAAGGATGTGGGCAAACCTGCAGCTGTGTCTCATACCTAAATCCTCCTGGTGGAACAGACATTGTAGAGAAAACTGATAAATGTCAGGATGATGGGAGAGCATCTAAGAGATATGTGAAAAGTCACAGTAGCAAACAGTCTTTAGAGTGTAAGAAATCTAAAAAATCATTCACTTGCCCGTCATCTGTTCAGCGACATGTAAGAGGTCATTATGGACAGAAAATCCATGTGTGTGAAGTATGTGGGAAATCCTTCAGTTATTATTCCCAGATTGCACGGCATGTGAGAACTCACACTGGAGAGAAACCCTATGAATGTAAAGAATGTGGGAAAGCTTTCACTCGCATCTCACACTTCCGAGAACATGTGAGAATGCACACTGGAGAGAAACCCTATGAATGTAAGCAGTGTGGCAAAGCTTTCAGTTGGTGCACTTACCTTCGAGAACACATGAGAACACACAGTGGAGAAAAACCCTATGAATGCAAGCAGTGCGGCAAAGCCTTCCCCTATCTCAAATCCCTGCAAGGTCATGTGAGGATCCACACTGGAGAGAAACCTTATGTGTGTAAGGAATGTGGGAAATCCTACAGTTGTCCCAAATACTTTAGAAAACATGTGAAAACACACAGTGGAGTAAAACCCTATGAATGTACAGAATGTGGGAAAACGTTTATTACTTCCTCATCCCTTCGACAACATATAAAAACACACAGTGAAGAGAAGCCCTATCAGTGTCAGCAGTGTGGAAAAGCCTTCAGGTATCTGATATCCCTGCAAAGACACATGAAGACACACACTGGTGAAAATTCTGAATACAAAACTGGGGGGAAGCCTTCCTTCTCCCTTAAAACCTCATTGTAAATGGAAGCAATCACATGGAGTGAAATCTTATGAATGGAAAGAATGTGGAAAAACCTTCAGCACTTCACTTATTTTGTAAATGAAAACTCAGGGCACGACAGAAATCTTTTGCTATAAACATGGTTTTTCCTTTGTAAGTGCCTCATCCTGAATAGGGATCCCAGTGTATTAATTTCTAGTTCATGTTGTTGATCTGAACACTTAAGATAATTAACTATCCCTCCATGTCCCTTCATCTATACCTCATATAAAACTTGTCTCGTTTCCATTACAGTGTCTTTTGAACCCAGGGATGTTAAGTGGTTTTTGGTTTTGGGGTTTTTTTCATGTGCAACTTGGTATAATTTTAGATGAAAAAATTTTTGATTCTTACGTCCCATTGTTTTCCTAGTATGTGATCATGAGACCTGTATTGTTGAAATGTCTTTCCTGGTCTACTGTTACAGATACTGGAATTTTCTGGCTCAGTGTTTACCCTCCCCTGGAGTATTAAACTGAAAGGTGTGTCTTTTCCATGTTTCCTTGTTGCATATATGTCCTCACAGAAATTAGTAATTGTGCAAGGTCTTGGAGGACCTTCTGTCTCATCTGATTATGTTCATAATTTGACCGCTGTTCATGTCCGTGATCTTGGTTGGAAATTGGACATGATGCATGGAGTTAAGAAGAGTGACTTGCTGGCATGAAGATGAAAGCTCCTGTCCAGACAGTTCTACTGAATTGTGTTGTCAGTTTGGGTAAGGTGGGAAATTGTATATCCAGAGTCCTTCTGTTAGTGGTTCTGAGTTAAAGTTCATGGGAAGAAGATGCATGAGGTCTGGAAAGCAGAAGTGGGGAAGCCATGATTCTTGGGTCTTCTGTACCATCAGGAGACAGAGATGCATGGCAACCTGGTGAGCCTGAGTTCCAGCACCGTTTTCTGACTTCTGGCTCTGCCCATGTGGAACAGCCCCCAACCAGACATGTGTTTGACGTTAGTTCCCTGTTGGGCAGCAGATTCCACATTTGTCCACAAGCTCCCTCATTATGGATCTTCTTTGGTTTTCGAGTGCGCACAGATCCTTGCATGTTCCTATGGCTCTTTGGTGTCCATCAGCCTACTTCTTCAGGCTTCAGAAGATCACCTAGTGATTTACTCATATCCTGTGACCCCCCCCTTCATGTCTGATGATTCTCATAATTATGTGATTTCTATAAGAAGCATCTTGTTCCTTTAGTAGAAAGGCTGTTTCCTTCCCACCCAAATGCAGGAAACTTACTTCCCTGGTTGCATTGTTGAAGCTGCACTGACCCTACATTTGTTGTTTCTGGATACTTCTGTGATTGCAGTAAGCACTTTTGAATGTATTTGGCCTATTGTGAGCGTTTTCTCTCTCTCTCTCTCTCTCTTTTTTTTTTTTTTTTTGACTGTGTTGGTTCTTCGTTGCTGCGCATGGGCTTTCTCTAGTTGAGGCAAGTGGGGACTGCTCTTCTTGCTGTGCACAGGCTTCTCGCTGTCGTGGCTTCTCTTGTTGCAGAGCATGGGCTCTAGAGCACAGGCTCAGTAGTTGTGGCACTCGGGCTTAGTTGCTCCACGGCATGTGGGATCTTCCCGGACCAGGGATCAAACCCGTGTCCCCTGCATTGGCAGGCGGATTCTTAATCACTGCACCACCAAGAAAGCCCATGTTTTCTCTTATAGCTGACTGCTCCCTAAGCCATAAACCTACTATATTTACTTACCTTGCATATATATATGTGATTACCCAGTGTTTAATTATTTCATTTTTTAAATGTTTTGTTTGTGTTCATACTTGATAGACCAGAGTTGTCAATAATTATACAATAATCAGAAAAACAAGCTGCAAGTTGGTGTCCAACAATCCCCTATGCATTGGTCCGTCTGTCTGCATGATGGCTCATAGTACTGAGAGAAATAGCTTCTTCACCTGTACCTTCCAAATCTCTTGCAAATTAGGCTATTGGTGAATTATAACCCGAAATTATAAAGACGATTCTGGGAAGTATACATCCCAGCCTTACCCACAATGAAATAACACAATGCAATAGAACCATATCTACCTTTCATTGACCTTTCATAAGTAGCACAGTAGCGGCTAGAGGGATATGAAGATGGAGATCGTATATATATATATGTATAAAATATAAAATATTTCTGATTCCAGGAAACAGTATAAGCAGAACAGTAAAATAACTATTTCAGATAACACTGGAAGTTGATACTTAAATGGATTTTAAAATATATAAAAGTATACATATACCGAGTTCAGTAGTGTCCCCCCAAATTTTATGTCCATCTGGAACCTCAGAATATGATCTCTTTTGGAAATAAAATCTGATTAATGGGAGACAGTAGGTCCAAAATGGAGTCACTTGTGTTAGGCAGCCAACCAAGACTTAATAACGAACCAAACTGCAGCTTCAACTTTTCCCAGGAATGTGGCCTTTAACCAGTGAACCTGGCATTTCCTGATCTACAGTAGGAGGTATTCCACTGATAGACTGCCCACGCTTCTGTTCCCCTCAGAAGGGTGACCTTGCCTGAAACAATGCACTCTTTGCTAATAACTTTCCTTTTTCTGTCCCGTCTCTGTTTTTAAAAAACCATTATTTCTGCAGGTCTTTGGACCTCCTTTCTGCTTGCTAGCTGAAATGCTGCCTGATTCATGAGTCGTTTAATAAAGCCTATTAGATGTTTAAAAGTTACTCTGTTGAATTTTTGTTATTTAGCAGATTTGGTGGCAGTGATAGGATCTGAGGTGAACTTCTGATGGCATTTGGGGACAATGAGAAACACAGATGTGGTACAAGGGAACCCTT